>NC_050101.1:135756989-136381989 GCF_902167145.1 Zea mays
CTTCTTTTACCTTTGGCGATAAGATGAAAATATCTAGAATTTTCGTCACCCTCATTAACAAATTTTTCTCTCGCCATTTGTTTTCTCTTACAGCACTCTTCAACCAACAAATTTTTTAAGTTCCACTCCAAATCCAAATTTTCAAGTCTTTCCGAGTTGGAAATACCATTGCTTTCACTTTTTTTATCCATAAAATCAATTTTTTGGAGTAAATATTTTTTAAGTCTAGAATATCTTCCTTCTACATTAATATTCCACCCCTTCAAAGTTTTTTTCAGTCTTTTAATTTTCTCTTTCCAAATATCAATACTAGATCGACTTCTAACCGGAAGAGACCAATTGTTCTAGACAATATCTTTGAATTCCGGTCTAAACTTTCAGCAAAGCTCATATCTGAAATCTCTCTTCAGAAAAACTCGAGAGTCAGTTTTGAGACATAAAGGAACATGATCAGATAATGTCCTGTCAAGACCAGTGACCACCACATTTTTGAATTGAAGGACCCATTCTGGACTAGCCAGAAATCTGTCAAGTTTTTCAAAAGTGGGAGGATCCCCTGTTATTCGACCAAGTATATAATCTTCCATTCAAATCAAGTTCAATAAGGCTATGAATGTCAATGATAGAATTGAACAAGGAACTCCAGCTGTTAGTTCCCCAGGTTTGTTTTTATCAGATTCTTTCCTAAGGATATTGAAATCACCCCCAACCAACATAGGATAATTGCATTTTGAACAAAAGGAAGCTAGCTCCACCAGAAATTTTTGTTTATGATCATTCTGAGCAGCACCATAAACATTAATAAAATTCCAAATAAAACCATTTTCTTTGTGTGCTAGAAGAACCTTAATCATGAAATCCCCCTTCTCAACTTTTATGATATCAAAAACCTCAGCATCAATACCAACAAGAAGACCACCAGATCTTCCCTTAGCTGGTGTCCAGAACCAGGCAAAATTTCTATTACCACTAATAGAGTTCAGCCACGAATCTTCAAAGGATTTTTATTAGTTTCTTGTAAACCATCAAAATCAATTCTTTCCCTTCTAATTAATTCTTTTAAGAATTCAATTTTTATTCCTTTGCCCAACCCCTGACAATTCCAGATGAGACCAATCATTCTGAATATTTAAGGTTGGACAAACATTGTTATTTTAGTTCCACGTTTTTTATTTTATATGATCCATCGAAGATAGCCCTAGGAGTAAGCAAGTTTAGTTTTGTTGTGACAAAATTCACCAACGAAGACCTGACTATGATTCTATTGACGTCGATCTGGGTGCCAAACACTTGGAGTGAACCACCTGGTGCTCTATGCGGAGGCGCAGGAGCGGACGACCAACGACTCTGAATCGGACGGTCCTTGACCTAGGCGCAGGAGCAGATCCTCCTTTGCATGCTTCTGGATAGTTCGCGCCTGGGTCTGGACTATCTGTGATGGCACATGGTCTTCTGCGTGAAGAACCCTATAACTCGCCTCCGGGTAGATCCCATCGAGGAGAAGAGTTCCAGAGGTTGCTCCGGGGTAGGTAGGCCACCTGGTACGTCCCTAATTGGTGTAGAGTCGAAGAGAGATGATTGTGGAAGACTAAACTAGGGCTAGATTACTCCTCCTAAGGAATGGAAAGAATAGTGCAAAATAAGATAAATTTGATAAGTAGATTTGATTGGATCGATTGTGGGGGTTCAATCGGTCGTACCCCTTCATCTATATAAGGAGGAGGTCTGGACCCATCACAACTCGTTTCCTGAGCTAATCCCATGAGGATCGCTAACAAATCTCGCAAGAAACGGTGAACCGTAACTAATTCTACGCACGCGTGGACTGTCTGCGCCGCCACCGCGGACAGTACGAACCGCAGACCATCCGCAATCCAAAAGTGGTGCTCAACACATGGCTCCCTGCCTTTTGGTGGAGCTAGGTGAAAGGGAATTAGGCTTACACCTTTTTCCTAATTGATTTTGGTGGTTGAATTGCCCAACACAAATAATTGGACTAACTAGTTTGCTCTAGTCTATAAGTTCTACAGGTGCCAAAGGTTCACAATAAGCCAATAAAAAGACCAAGAAAGGGGTCAAACAAAGAGAGCAAAAGACATCCCAAATGGCACCCTGGTCTGGCGCACCGGTGCTTCATTAGAGCTTAATCGCTCGAAGTGATGTCGGGAGCATCCACCAAGAGGGATCTCGGGACCGGCGACAAGTCCGCAAGCTCGGGAAGAACACACTCAAGTGAGTCCGCCCACAAGGACAAGGAGGAATCCTCTTCCTCCATCAAGTCCCATCAGATGGGTGACAAGAAGAAGAAAATGAGGAAGGTGGTCTACTACAAGACAGACTCTTCGTCACCCTCCACCTCCGGCTCGGAATCGGCCTCCACCACTTCAAAGCGCCATGAGCGCAAGAAGAACAGTAAGATGCCCCTTCGCTATCCTCGCATTTCTAGACGCACTCCATTACTCTCCGTTCCATTAGGCAAACCACCTATGTTTGAAGGTGAAGATTATTCTATGTGGAGTGATAAAATGAGGCATCACCTAACCTCACTCCACAAAAGCATATGGGATATTGTTGAGTATGGAGTGCAGGTACCAAAGAAGGGAGACAAAGATTACGACTCGGAGGAGGTCGAACAAATCCAACACTTCAACTCCCAAGTGTCACACCCGGTTTTAGAAGGCAAACCGAATGCGAACCATGTACGTGCCAGGATCAGCAATTCACGTACATAGCAGTTACATAACATGGACATCATCACACAGTGCTCAAATAGTATTAAAAAAGGGAAATAATAGTCGATTACATCATGATGTCTGAGACATCCACATAGTCTTTACAAATAATCAAAGTGCGGAAAAGAAACGTAGATAAACGCGGCCTTCACAGGCAGCTGATTGGGGGTTGCCGCTAACCCACGCCTAGAACTCGTCGTAGTCTTGGAACTCCTGGAAGTCTCCTTCCACAGCTTTATCTTCACCTGAGCAGTGGTTGCAATGCTGACAATCTGGGGATGGGGGGGTTTAGTGTGTAGAGCAAGGGTGAGTACACATCAACGTACTCAGCAAGTATCCTGTTTGACTGTAGTGGACTAGCTTTATGTGGGGATGAGTCAAGCAGTTGCTTTTAGTTGGTCAGATTATTATTTACTAGTAGAAAGCCAGGTTTTAACATTAACCCAAGTTATTAGCCCGATGTACCCTTTCCAAACGGAAAGAATACCACTTACCAGCACCATAGTCATAACCAGAACCATCAATCTCATTGCCACCTGTAACCCAAAATGTCTCTGATCAAGTACCACTAATCACTGGAGCTCCCTTGGCCGCTCATAACCGTGAGCACGACTGATATATCAGTTTTCAAACACTCTGCTGAGGTTGTGCACTTTACCCACAAGCCGTGATTCCCTTTCTGCCCGGAGATCATGACTCTCCATTGATCACTACCAAGGTGACCCAACAGGGCATCACTATGTAGCCTTTACAAAGATTCCCCGGGGCTGTAGCCACCCGTTAGGTTTCCTAAATGCACCACACTCCTCCCCAAGGGGCGAACCCAAACTTGGCAGAGCGAGCCGCATACACCGAGCCCCATTGACGGCACGACGACTAAGTGATCTACACCCCGGATCCTCTAATTATTCAGCTAAGGGCACCCCATTCCACCCTCATGGTTGCACTGTTTTCCCGGGCGGTCATCCAAAGAACAGGTCCTTACGGAGAGGCACTCGAGAAACCGCTCGAGCCCCCTTAAAGGCCACAAGTATAACATCATAATAAGAGAAGGGAAAACAACGTATCATAAATAATCTCATCATGTTCATTGATTATAGTTGAGCAATAGCATAAAGCTAAACAATAATAATCCAACCCAAATAGGTAAACAAGGACATGGATAACAAAACTAGTCAATCCTTAGGCATAAATGTGTAATGTGGGAGGTGAATTAAAGAATGAATAGGACAGAGATAGGTCAAGGGACACTTGCCTCCACCAACCGACTGCTGCTCAGGGGCTTCTCCTGCGAGTTCTTCGGGCTCCTCGACCGAATCGTTCTCTATGCGATTGCAAGCATGCATACATCCATCCATTCAAATTAGGAAACAAACAGTACACCATACAAGAGAATAAATAAAGTAAATATGCATAGAATATCACATACGATAATGAATTTACCATGGTTAGAAAGAGGCGGGGAAAGGTCTCGCGAGGGTCAAGGCTTATGCTCGAGGCGCATTACGGGTAGACGAATAACTAGACGCTACGTGCTTTAGTTCTACTTAGCTCCAATTAGTTCTAACAAAAGGATTAGCTACATGCATAACTCGAATCATGACCATTTTCAGTTGATCGACATTGGATGAGGTAGATAATTACTTACATGTATTAACTAACGTAAACAATTTCTAATTTGGTTTCCATTTATTGATTACATAACACGATCACTACGCACGGAATGCACAGGGGGGGTAGACGGGTGGCTCGGGGTAGACGATCGTGTCGCGAACGAGTCACACACGCGTCGGGGCCGCGTGCTGGCCGAGCTCGAGGCCGCGCGCCAAAGGTACGCTTGGCCGAGCTCAAGGCCGCGCCGAGGCCATCACAACGCGAGCAAGGCACGCCGGTGGCACGCCGGGGCGGGCGGGCGAACACGGGCGACGGCGACGTCGCGGACAGGGGAGCGCGTCGAGCCGCCATGGCCGGGACGGCCGGGGCCGGCGGGCGCGGCCGGGGGCGACGAGTAGGGGGCGGGCTAGCTGGGGCGGGGCCGAGCGCGGCCGGGCGCGGCCGGGCATGGCCGGACGGGGCGAGGCCGGGGTCGGGGGCGACCGAGCTCGAGGCGAGGGCGGGCGCGGCCGGCGTGGCCGCGGCGGGGCCGGGGCTGGGGCCGGGCGGCGTGGGGCGAGGCTGGGCGCGGCCGGGCATGGCCGGACGGGGCGAGCGCGCCCACGGCGCGGGGGAGGGCGCCGGCGAGAGGGGGAAGGAGGAGGAAGGGGAGGGAGAAGAGGGGAGGGGAGGGGAGGGGGAGGGAGGGCGCGTGAGGCCGACTGGGCCGCCGCGGGGCCCACGCGGGAAGGGGGGGCTGGGCCAAAAGGGGGAGGAGAGGGAGGAGAGAGAAAAGAAAGGTTTTTTCCTTTTTTGATATCTATTTTCTATATAAATGCTTTCACAATTTCAAACAACCAAAAAAAGTGCATGGTTCGGCATGATGCAACAAATCAAGGAAATTAACTCTAGGGTTTACTATTATCATATAACTTAAAGTTTTGAAGACGGGTGAGGTTTTAGCGAAAAGAAATGGGAAAGAGAGGTAACACCCGAATTTGGAGAGTGAAGAAAAAGAAAAAATTCAACTCCAAAAAAAATTCGGGGTGTTACACCAAGCCACGACTATACTCCTCGCCTCTCTAAGTCGAGAGGAGTATAATAAGGTGGAAGGGTTGAAGAGTGCAAAGGAGATTTGGGACGTGCTAAAGACCGCGCACGAAGGAGACGAGGTGACCAAGATCACCAAGCGAGAGACGATCAAGGGGGAGCTCGGTCGCTTCTGGCTTCGCGAAGGGGAGGAGCCACAAGATATGTACAACCGGCTCAAGACCTTGGTGAACCAAGTGCGCAACCTCGGGAGCAAAAAATGGGATGACCATGAAATGGTTAAGGTTATTTTTAGATCACTTGTGTTCCTTAACCCTACGCAAGTTCAATTAATTCGTGGTAATCCTAGATATACACTAATGACTCCCGACGAAGTAATAGGAAACTTTGTGAGCTTTGAGTTGATGATCAAAGGCTCAAAGAAAATTATCGAGCACGACGGCCCCTCCACGCCCGAAGCACAACCGGTCGCATTCAAGGCGACGGAGGAGAAGAAAGAGGAGTCTACATCAAGTAGACAACCCATCGACGCCTCTAAGCTCGACAATGAGAAAATGGCGCTCATCATCAAGAGCTTCCACCAAATCCTCAAACAAAGGAAGGGGAAAGATTATAAGCCCCGTTCCAAGAAGGTGTGCTACAAGTGTGGTAAGCCCGGTCATTTCATTGCTAAATGTCCTTTATCTAGTGATAGTGACAGGGGCGACGACAAGAAGGGCAAGAGGAGAGAAAAGAGGAGGTATTACAAGAAGAAGGGCGGCGATGCCCATGTGTGCCGCGAGTGGGACTCCGACGAGAGCTCCTCCGACTCCTCATCCGACGAGGACGCCGCCAACATCGCCGTCACCAAAGGGCTCCTCTTCCCCAACGTCGGCCACAAGTGCCTCATGGCAAAGGACGGCAAAAAGAAAAAGGTGAAATCAAAATCCTCCACTAAATATGCATTCTCTAGTGATGAAGATAATGCTAGTGATGAGGAGGATAATTTGCGTACCCTTTTTGCCAACCTAAACATGCAACAAAAGGAAAAACTAAATGAATTAATTAGTGCTATTCATGAGAAGGATGATCTCTTGGACTCTCAAGAGGACTTCCTAATTAAGGAAA
The DNA here is from genome assembly GCF_902167145.1 of Zea mays. Taxonomy (NCBI): domain Eukaryota; kingdom Viridiplantae; phylum Streptophyta; class Magnoliopsida; order Poales; family Poaceae; genus Zea; species Zea mays. Next base: position 135,763,472 of record NC_050101.1, read on the forward strand.
ATAAGAAGCATGTTAAGGTTAAGAATGCTTATGCTCTAGAAGTAGAAAAATGTGAAAATTATCTAGTGAGCTAAGCACATGCCATGATATTATTACCAACCTTAGAAATGAGAATGCTAGTTTAATTGCTAAGGTTGATTCAAATGCTTGTGATGCTTCAATTCCCAATCTTAGAGATAATAATGTTGAATTACTTGCTAAGATTGAAGAATTAAATGTTTCTCTTGCTAGCCTTAGAAATGATAATGAAAAATTAATTGCTAAGTCTAAAGAAATAGATGTTTGCAATGCTTCCATTTCCAATCTTAGAGATAACAATGATATTTTACGTGCTAAGATTGTTGAACTTAATTCTTGCAAACCCTCTACATCTACCAGTGGGCATGTCACTATTTGCACTAGATGTAGAGGTATTAACATTGATGCTATTCATGATCATATGGCTTTAATTAAACAACAAAATGATCATATAGCAAAATTAGATGCTAAAATTGCCGAGCATGACTTAGAAAATGAAAAATTTAAATTTGCTAGAAGTATGCTCTATAGTGGGAGACGCCCTGGCATCAAGGATGACATTCGCTTCCAAAAGGGGGACAATGTCAAACTTAATGCCCCTCCTAAAAATTGTCAAACTTTGTTAAGGGCAAAGCTCCCATGCCTCAGGATAACGAGGGTTACATTTTGTACCCTGCCGGTTATCCCGAGAGCAAAATTAGGAGAATTCACTCTAGGAAGTCTCACTCTGGCCCTAATCATGCTTTTATGTATAAGGGTGAGACATCTAGCTCTAGGCAATCAACCCGTGCAAAATTGCCTAAGAAGAAAACTCCTATTGCATCAAATGATTCTAACATTTCATTTAAGACTTTTGATGCATCGTATGTTTTAACTAACAAATCCGGCAAGGTAGTTGCCAAGTATGTTGGGGGCAAACACAAGGGATCAAAGACTTGTGTTTGGGTACCCAAAGTTCTTGTATCTAATGTCAAAGGACCCAAAACCATTTGGGCACCTAAAGTCAAGAACTAAACTTGTTTTGTAGGTTTATGCATCCGGGGGCTCAAGTTGGATCATCGACAGCGGGTGCACAAACCATATGACAGGGGAGAAGAAGATGTTCTCCTCCTACGAGAAAAACCAAGATCCCCAACGAGCGATCACATTCGGGGATGGAAACCAAGGTTTGGTCAAAGGATTGGGTAAAATTGCTATATCTCCTGACCATTCCATTTCCAATGTTTTTCTTGTAGACTCTTTAGATTACAACTTGCTTTCCGTTTCTCAATTATGCAAAATGGGCTATAACTGTCTTTTTACAGATATAGGTGTTACTGTCTTTGGAAGAAGTGATGATTCAGTAGCATTTAAGGGAGTGTTAGAGGGTCAGCTATACTTGGTAGACTTTGATAGAGCTGAACTCAACACTTGCTTAATTGCTAAGACTAACATGGGCTGGCTCTGGCATCGCCGACTAGCACATGTTGGAATAAAGAATCTTCACAAACTTCTAAAGGGAGAACACATTTTGGGACTAACAAATGTTCATTTTGAGAAAGACAGGATTTGTAGCACATGTCAGGCAGGGAAGCAAGTTGGTGTTCATCATCCACACCGAGAGCACCTAGAGGGGGGGGGGTTAATAGGTGATCCTGTGAAACTTGAAAACTTAAGCCACAAAACTTGGTTAATTGTTAGCACAATAATTGCCAAGTGGCTAGAGAGGAGTCAAAACACAATAACCACGAGAAATCAATCACAGAGATGACACGATGGTTATCCCGTGGTTCGGCCAAGACCAACGCTTGCCTACTCCACGTTGTGGCGTCCCAACGGACGAGGGTTGCAATCAACCCCTCTCAAGAGGTCCAAAGACCCACTTGAATACCACGATGTTTTGCTTGCTTTTTCTCAATCCCGTTTGCGAGGAATCTCCACAACTTGGAGCCTCTCGCCCTTACACTTGAAATTCACAAAGAAGCACGGAGCAAGGGAGGGATTAGCAACGCACTCAAGACAAGAAATCACAGCAACACCACGCACACAAGTCGCAACAAGAGCTCACAACACAACTCAAAGAGTTCACTACTCAACTAGAGCTCTAATTGCTATCACAAAGAATCAAAGGCGCAGAATCGTTGTCTTGGTGCTTAGGAATGTTGTAGGAATGCTTGGTGTTGTCCTCCATGCGCCTAGGGGTCCCTTTTATAGCCCCAAGGCAGCTAGGAGCCGTTGAGAGCAATCTAGGAAGGCTGATCTTGCCTTCTGTCGACTGGCGCACCGGACAGTCCGGTGCACACCGGACACTGTCCGGTGCCCGATTTCTTTCCTTAAGCGGCGCAGCCGACCGTTGGCAGCCAGAGAGCCGTTGGCGCACCGGACATGTCCGGTGCACACCGGACAGTCCGGTGCCCCCTTCTAGCCATTGGCTCGACCACGTGTCCCGCGCAGATCGCGCGGCCGACCGTTGGCCCGGCCGACCGTTGGCTCATCGGACAGTCCGGTGCACACCGGACAGTCCGGTGAATTATAGTCGTACGCCGCCGGTGAATTCCCGAGAGCGGCCACTTCGCTCGAGCCAGCCTGGCGCACCGGACACTGTCCGGTGCACCACCGGACAGTCCGGTGCTCCCAGACTCAGCAGAGTCTTGGCTGCTCGAGCCAAGACATTTCCAATTAGATTTTTCCTGTTTCCAGCACTTAGACACAACACATTAGTCCATAAAATAATGTACTAAGTCTGAGAAACATACCTTTATCCTTGATTTGTACTTTGTCCACCTTTTTACACTTAGGCACTTGTGTTGGGCACTAAATCACCAAAATACTTAGAAATGGCCCAAGGGCACATTTCCCTTTCAATCTCCCCCTTTTTGGTGATTTATGCCAACACAACATAAAGCAAGTAGAACAAATACAAAATCGATTCAAATAAGAACTCAAATTGTTTTGATTCAAATTTGACATATATGGATCACTCTTTGCCACCACTTGGTTTGTTTTTGCAAATCAAACTCAAATATCTATCTCTTAGTCAAACACACATGTTAAGACATAAAGAGAGTCATTCCAAGAGAAATTGATTCAAGATTTCAAAAACTCCCCCTTTTTCCATAATCAACAATTCTCCCCACAAGAAGCCAACTTTTGACAAGAGAGACAATAAAAGAGTTTTGACAAACCAAAAGCTCTATTCTACTATTTTCAAAATCTCTCAAGTGGTAGCTGATCCATTTATCACTTTGGCCTTTATTTTCTCCCCCTTTGGCATCAAGCACCAAAACGGGATAAATCTTGGCCCTTTAACCCCATTGCCTCACCAAAATCTTCAAATAAGAGTACAAAGGCAATAAGAGTATAAAGATGAACTTGGAAAAGTTACTCTTTTCATCGGAGTGCAGTGGAAGTCTTGCATGGTCCAAGTCCACCTTTTCCCTTTCAAACCTCCTTTGAGACTAACAAGCCAACTCAAGCACATGGTTAGTCTCAAAGGGTCAAGTTGTAACACATCTCCCCCTAAACATGTGCATCACTTTGCAACGGACTTGTGAGGTCCAGGGAGTGTTTGTACAACTTGAGCACCATTATTAAGCAACAAAATGCAACATGATCAAAGGCATAAACACATGTATGCTGTAAATCAATCCAAGTTCCGTGAATCTAAGACATTTAGCTCACTACGCAACCTGCAAAAGGTCTTCTCATCTAGAGGTTTGGTAAAGATATCGGCTAGCTGGTTCTCGGTGCTAACATGAAATACTTCGATATCTCCCTTTTGCTGGTGGTCTCTCAAAAAGTGATGCCGGATGTCTATGTGCTTTGTGCGGCTGTGTTCAACAGGATTATCCGCCATGCGGATAGCACTCTCATTATCACATAGGAGTGGGACTTTGCTCAGATTGTAGCCAAAGTCCCTGAGGGTTTGCCTCATCCAAAGTAGTTGCGCGCAACACTGTCCTGCGGCAACATACTCGGCCTCAGCGGTGGATAGGGCAACGGAGGTCTGTTTCTTAGAATTCCATGACACCAGGGACCTTCCTAAGAATTGGCACGTCCCCGATGTACTCTTTCTATCGACCTTACATCCAGCATAGTCGGAATCTGAATATCCAATTAGGTCAAAGGTAGACCCCTTTGGATACCAGAGCCCGAAGCAAGGCGTATCAACTAAATATCTAAGGATTCGCTTCACTGCCACTAAGTGACACTCCTTAGGATCGGATTGAAATCTAGCACACATGCATACGCTAAGCATAATATCCGGTCTACTAGCACATAAGTAAAGTAACGACCCTATCATTGACCGGTATGCCTTTTGATCAACGGACTTACCTCCTTTGTTGAGGTCGGTGTGTCCGTCGGTCCCCATCGGAGTCTTTGCGGGCTTGGCATCCTTCATCCCAAACCGCTTCAGCAAGTCTTGCGTGTACTTCGTTTGAGAGATGAAGGTACCGTCCTTGAGTTGCTTCACTTGGAACCCAAGGAAGTAGTTCAGCTCGCCCATCATTGACATCTCGAATTTCTGCGTCATCACCCTGCTAAACTCTTCACAAGACTTTTTATTAGTAGAACCAAATATTATGTCATCGACATAAATTTGGCATACAAAAAGATCACCGTCACAAGTCTTAGTGAAAAGAGTTGGATCGGCTTTCCCAACCTTGAAAGCATTAGCAATTAAGAAATCTCTAAGGCATTCATACCATGCTCTTGGGGCTTGCTTAAGTCCATAGAGCGCCTTAGAGAGCTTACACACGTGGTCGGGGTACCGTTCATCCTCGAAGCCAGGGGGTTGCTCCACGTACACCTCCTCCTTGATCGGCCCATTGAGGAAAGCGCTCTTCACATCCATTTGGTACAACCTGAAAGAATGGTGAGCGGCATATGCTAGCAAGATACGAATTGATTCTAGCCTAGCCACAGGAGCAAACGTTTCCTCAAAGTCCAAACCTGCGACTTGGGCATACCCTTTTGCCACAAGTCGAGCCTTGTTCCTCGTCACCACCCCGTGCTCGTCCTGTTTGTTGCGGAACACCCACTTGGTTCCCACAACATTTTGCTTGGGACGAGGCACCAGTGTCCAAACTTCATTGCGCTTGAAGTTGTTGAGTTCCTCTTGCATGGCCAACACCCAGTCCGGATCTAGCAAGGCCTCTTCTACCCTGAAAGGCTTAATAGAAGAGACAAACGAGTAATGCTCACAAAAATTAACTAATCGAGACCGAGTAGTTACTCCCTTGCTTATGTCACCCAGAATTTGATCGACGGGATGATCCCTTTGAATCATCGCTCGAACTTGGGTTGGAGGTGCCGGTTGCGCTTCTTCCTCCATCACATGATCATCTTGTGCTCCCCCTTGATCACACGCCTCTTGTTGATTAACCTGTTCATCGTTTTGAGTTGGGGGATTCACCATAGTTGAGGAATAAGGTTGATCTCGCTCATTTTGTTCCTGTGGCCGCACTTCTCCAATCGCCATGGTGCGAATTGCGGCCGTTGGAACGTCTTCTTCATCTACATCATCACAATCAACAACTTGCTCTCTTGGAGAGCCATTAGTCTCATCAAATACAACGTCGCTAGAGACTTCAACCAAACCCGATGATTTGTTGAAGACTCTATACGCCTTTGTATTTGAATCATAACCTAACAAAAACCCTTCTACAGCTTTGGGAGCAAACTTAGAATTTCTACCCTTCTTCACTAGAATGTAGCATTTGCTCCCAAATACACGAAAGTAAGATACATTGGGTTTGTTACCGGTTAGTAGCTCATACGAGGTCTTCTTGAGGAGTCGGTGAAGGTAGACCCTGTTGATGGCGTGGCAAGCCGTGTTCACGGCTTCCGACCAAAAGCACTCGGGGGTCTTGAATTCTCCAAGCATCGTCCTCGCCATATCGATGAGCGTCCTGTTCTTCCTCTCTACCACACCATTTTGTTGTGGTGTGTAGGGAGCGGAGAGCTCGTGCTTGATCCCTTCCTCCTCAAGAAACTCCTCCACTTGAAGGTTCTTGAACTCGGACCCGTTGTCGCTCCTTATCTTCTTCACCTTGAGCTCAAACTCATTTTGAGCTCTCCTTAGGAAGCGCTTGAGGGTCCCTTGGGTTTCAGACTTATCCTGCAAAAAGAACACCCAAGTGAAGCGGGAAAAGTCATCAACAATAACTAGACCATACTTACTTCCTCCTATGCTTAGATAGGCGACGGGTCCGAAGAGGTCCATATGTAGCAGCTCCAGGGGTCTTGATGTGGTCATCACATTCTTGTTGTGATGCGCTCCTCCCACTTGTTTACCTGCTTGACAAGCTGCACAAGGTCTATCTTTTTCGAAAGTAACATTGGTTAGACCTATCACGTGTTCTCCCTTTAGAAGCTTGTGAAGGTTCTTCATCCCCACATGTGCTAAGCGGCGATGCCATAGCCAGCCCATGCTAGTCTTAGCAATTAAGCATGCATCTAGATCGGCCTCCTCTTTTGCAAAATCGACTAAATAAAGTTTGCCGTCTAATACACCCTTAAAAGCTAGTGAACCATCACTTCTTCTAAAGACAGACACATCTACATTTGTAAATAGACAATTATATCCCATATTGCATAATTGACTAACAAATAGCAAGTTATATCCAAGAGACTCAACTAAAAACACATTAGAGATAGAGTGCTCATTTGAAATAGCAATTTTACCTAATCCTTTTACCTTGCCTTGATTCCCATCACCGAATATTATTGAATCTTGGGAATCCTTGTTTTTGAAGTAGGAGGTGAACATCTTCTTCTCCCCCGTCATATGGTTTGTGCATCCGCTGTCGATAATCCAGCTTGAACCCCCAGATGCATAACCCTGCAAGGCAAATTTAGGCTTGGGACTTAGGTACCCAACTCTTGTTGGGTCCTACAAGGTTAGTCACAATTATCTTAGGGACCCAAATGCAAGTTTTATCACCCTTGCATTTTGCCCCTAATTTCCTAGCAACTATCTTCCTATCCTTTCTACAAATTGCAAAGGAAGCATTTAAAGCATGATAAATTGTAGAAGGACCATTCATAACTTTCCTAGCAGCATGAACAACATTCTTTCTAGGCACATGATGAACATAACTCCTAGACATATCTCTATCATGCATATAAGAAGAACTGGAAGCATACATAACATAAGAGTCATAGGCATGTGAATCAAAAGTATTACAACTCCTATGAGACTGTCTTCTATCATTGTACATAAAAGCATGGTTCTTTTTAGTACTACTTGCCATAGGGGCCTTCCCTTTCTCCTTGGCGGAGATGGGAGCCTTATGGCTTGTTAAGTTCTTGGCTTCCCTCTTGAAGCCAAGCCCATCCTTAATTGAGGGGTGTCTACCAATCGTGTAGGCATCCCTAGCAAATTTTAGTTTATCAAAATCACTTTTCCTAGCCTTAAGTTGGGCATTAAGACTAGCCATTTCATCATTTAACTTTGCAATAGAAGCTATGTGTTCACTACAGGCATCAATATCAAAGTCTTTACATCTATTGCAAATAACAACATTTTCTACACAAGTGGTTGATTTACCAGCTATTTCTATCTTAGCATTCAAATCATCATTAATGCTCCTTAAGCTAGAAATCGTCTCATGGCAAGAAGATAATTCACAAGAAAGCATTTCATTTCTTTTAACTTCTAAAGCATGAGATTTTTGTGCTTCTACAAATTTGTCATGTTCTTCATACAACAAATCTTCTTGTTTTTCTAAAAGCCTATTCTTATCATTCAAGGCATCAATTAATTCATTAATTTTATCTACCTTGGTTCTATCTAGGCCCTTAAATAAACATGAATAATCTATTTCATCCTCATCACTAGATTCGTCCTCACTTGAAGAAGCATAAGTAGAGTTTCGACTACATACCTTCTTCTCCCTTGCCATAAGGCATGTGTGACGCTCGTTGGGGAAGAGAGATGACTTATTGAAGGCGGTGGCGGCGAGTCCTTCATTGTCGGAGTCAGAGGAGGAGCAATCCGAGTCCCACTCCTTTCCTAGATGTGCCTCGCCCTTGGCCTTCTTGTAATTTTTCTTCTTTTCCCTCTTGCTCCCGTGTTCCTGGTCACTTTCATTATCGGGACAGTTAGCAATAAAATGACCAATCTTACCGCATTTGAAGCATGAGCGCTTCCCTTTGGCTTTGGTCTTGCTTGGCTGTTCCTTGCGACCCTTAAGCGCCGTCTTGAATCTCTTGATGATGAGGGCCATCTCTTCATCATTAAGTCCGGCGGCCTCAATTTGTGCTACCTTGCTGGGTAACGCTTCCTTGCTCCTTGTTGCCTTGAGAGCAACGGGTTGAGGCTCATTGATTGGACCGTTTAGAGCGTCGTCCACGTACCTCGCTTCCTTGATCATCATTCGCCCGCTTACGAATTTTCCAAGGACTTCTTCGGGCGACATTTTGGTGTACCTGGGATTCTCACGAATGTTATTCACCAAATGAGGATCAAGAACGGTAAAGGACCTTAGCATCAATCGGACGACGTCGTGGTCCGTCCATCGCGTGCTTCCGTAGCTCCTTATTTTGTTGATAAGGGTCTTGAGTCGGTTGTATGTTTGTGTCGGCTCCTCGCCCCTTATCATCGCGAATCGTCCAAGCTCGCCCTCCACCAACTCCATCTTGGTGAGCAAGGTGACGTTGTTCCCCTCATGTGAAATCTTGAGGGTGTCCCAGATCTGCTTGGCGTTATCCAAGCCACTCACTTTGTGATATTCATCCCTGCACAATGAAGCTAGAAGAACAGTAGTAGCTTGTGCATTCTTATGAATTTGCTCATTAATGAACATGGGACTATCCGAACTATCAAAGTGCATTCCACTCTCTACAATCTCCCATATACTAGGATGGAGAGAGAACAAGTGACTACGCATTTTATGACTCCAAAATCCGTAGTCCTCTCCATCAAAATGAGGAGGTTTACCAAGTGGAATAGATAATAAATGAGCATTTGCACTTTGAGGAATACGAGAGTAGTCAAAAGAAAAGTTCGAATTAACCGATTTCCTTCTCTCGTAGTCGTTGTGGTCGTCGTCCTTTTGGGAGGAAGTAGACTCATCGCTATCGTCGTAGTAGACGATCTCCTTGATGCGCCTCGTCTTCTTCTTCTTCCCTTCTTTCCGTCTATGGCCCGAGCCGGAGTCGGTAGGCTTGTCATCCTTCGGCTCGTTGAATATAGACTCCTTCTCGTTGTTGACCACCATCCCCTTTCCCTTAGGATCCATCTCTTTGGGCGATTAGTCCCTTCTTGAAAGAGAACGCCTCTGATACCAATTGAGAGCACCTAGAGGGGGGGGGGTGAATAGGTGATCCTGTGAAACTTGAAAACTTAAGCCACAAAACTTGGTTAATTGTTAGCACAATAATTGCCAAGTGGCTAGAGAGGAGTCAAAACACAATAACCACGAGAAATCAATCACAGAGATGACACGATGGTTATCCCGTGGTTCGGCCAAGACCAACGCTTGCCTACTCCACGTTGTGGCGTCCCAACGGACGAGGGTTGCAATCAACCCCTCTCAAGCGGTCCAAAGACCCACTTGAATACCACGGTGTTTTGCTTGCTTTTTCTCAATCCCGTTTGCGAGGAATCTCCACAACTTGGAGCCTCTCGCCCTTACACTTGAAATTCACAAAGAAGCACGGAGCAAGGGAGGGATTAGCAACGCACTCAAGACAAGAAATCACAGCAACACCACGCACACAAGTCGCAACAAGAGCTCACAACACAACTCAAAGAGTTCACTACTCAACTAGAGCTCTAATTGCTATCACAAAGAATCAAAGGCGCAGAATCGTTGTCTTGGTGCTTAGGAATGTTGTAGGAATGCTTGGTGTTGTCCTCCATGCGCCTAGGGGTCCCTTTTATAGCCCCAAGGCAGCTAGGAGCCGTTGAGAGCAATCTAGGAAGGCTGATCTTGCCTTCTGTCGACTGGCGCACCGGACAGTCCGGTGCACACTGGACACTGTCCGGTGCCCGATTTCTTTCCTTAAGCGGCGCAGCCGACCGTTGGCAGCCAGAGAGCCGTCGGCGCACCGGACATGTCCGGTGCATACCGGACAGTCCGGTGCCCCCTTCTAGCCGTTGGCTCGGCCACGTGTCCCGCGCAGATCGCGCGGCCGACCGTTGGCCCGACCGACGTTGGCTCACCGGACAGTCCGGTGCACACCGGACAGTCCGGTGAATTATAGCCGTACGTCGCCGGTGAATTCCCGAGAGCGGCCACTTCGCTCGAGCCAGCCTGGCGCACCGGACACTGTCCGGTGCACCACCGGACAGTCCGGTGCTCCCAGACTCAGCAGAGTCTTGGCTGCTCGAGCCAAGACATTTCCAATTGGATTTTTCCTGTTTCCAGCACTTAGACACAACACATTAGTCCATAAAATAATGTACTAAGTCTGAGAAACATACCTTTATCTTTGATTTGTACTTTGTCCACCTTTTTACACTTAGGCACTTGTGTTGGGCACTAAATCACCAAAATACTTAGAAATGGCCCAAGGGCACATTTCCCTTTCACACACAAGAACATCATGACGACTGACAGGCCACTCGAGCTCCTACACATGGACCTTTTCGGCCCGATAGCTTACATAAGCATCGGCGGGAGTAAGTACTGTCTAGTTATTGTGGATGATTATTCTCGCTTCACTTGGGTGTTCTTTTTGTAGGAAAAATCTCATACCCAAGAGACCTTAAAGGGATTCTTGAGACGGGCTCAAAACGAGTTCGGCTTAAGGATCAAGAAAATTAGAAGCGACAACGGGATAGAGTTCAAGAACTCTCAAATTGAAGGCTTCCTTGAGGAGGAGGGCATCAAGCATGAGTTCTCTTCTCCCTACACGCCACAACAAAATGGTGTAGTGGAGAGGAAGAATAGAACTCTATTGGACATGGCAAGAACCATGCTTGATGAGTACAAGACTTTGGATCGGTTTTGGGCCGAGGCGGTCAACACCGCTTGCTACGCCATCAACCGGTTGTATCTACACCAAATCCTCAAGAAGACATCATATGAACTCCTAACCAGTAAAAAGCCCAATGTTTCATATTTTAGAGTCTTTGGTAGCAAATGTTTTATTCTTGTTAAAAGAGGAAGAAAATCTAAAATTGCTCCTAAGACTGTAGAAGGCTTTTTGCTAGGATATGATTCAAACACAAGGGCATATAGAGTCTTTAACAAGTCCTCCGGACTAGTTGAAGTTTCTTGTGACATTGTGTTTGATGAGACTAACGGCTCTCAAGTAGAGCAAGTTGATCTTGATGAGATAGGTGATGAAGAGGCTCCGTGCGTCGCACTAAGGAACATGTCCATTGGGGATGTGTGTCCTAAGGAATCCGAAGAGCCACCACATGCACAAGATCAACCATCTTCCTCTACACAAGCATCTCCACCAACTCAAGATGAGGATAAGGCTCAAAATGATGAAGGAGAAGATCAAGGAGTTGAGCCACCTCAAGAGGAGAGCAATGATCAAGGGGGAGATGCCCGTGATCAAGATGAGGAAGATGAGCAAGTTCCAAATCCGCCACACCCAAGAGTCCACCAAGCAATCCAACGAGATCACCCCGTGAACACCATCCTCGGCGATATTCAAAAGGGGGTAACTACTCGATCTCGTGTTGCTCATTTCTGTGAACATTACTCTTTTGTTTCCTCTATTGAGCCACACAGGGTAGAGGAAGCACTACAAGATTTGGATTGGGTGGTGGCGATGCAAGAGGAGCTCAACAACTTCACTAGGAATGAGGTATGGCACTTAGTTCCATGTCCTAATCAAAATGTTGTAGGAACCAAGTGGGTCTTCCGCAACAAGCAAGATGAGCATGGTGTGGTGACAAGGAACAAAGCCCGACTTGTGGCCAAGGGTTATTCACAAGTCGAAGGTTTGGATTTTGGTGAAACCTATGCACCCGTAGCTAGGCTTGAGTCAATTCGCATATTACTTGCCTATGCTACTTACCATGGCTTCAAGCTTTATCAAATGGACGTGAAAAGTGCCTTCCTCAACGGACCAATCAAGGAAGAGGTCTATGTTGAGCAACCTCCCGGCTTTGAAGATAGTGAGTACCCTAACTATGTTTATAAACTCTCTAAGGCGCTTTATGGGCTCAAGCAAGCCCCAAGAGCATGGTATGAATGCCTAAGAGATTTCCTTATCACTAATGGCTTCAAAGTCGGAAAGGCCGATCCTACTTTATTTACTAAAACTCTTGACAATGATTTGTTTGTATGCCAAATTTATGTTGATGATATTATATTTGGGTCTACTAACGAATCTACATGTGAGGAATTTAGTTGGATCATGACACAGAAATTCGAGATGTCGATGATGGGGGAGTTGAAGTACTTCTTGGGATTTCAAGTGAAGCAACTCCAAGAGGGCACCTTCATTAGCCAAACGAAGTATATTCAAGACATTCTAAACAAGTTTGGAATCAAGGATGCCAAGCCCATCAAGACACCCATGGGAACCAATGGGCATCTCGACCTCGACACGGGAGGTAAATCCGTCGATCAAAAGGTATACCGGTCAATGATAGGCTCTTTACTCTATTTATGTGCATCTCGACCGGATATTATGCTTTCCGTATGCATGTGTGCAAGATTCCAAGCCAACCCTAAGGAAGCTCACCTTACGGCCATAAAACGAATCTTGAGATATTTAGTTTATACTCCTAAGTTTGGGCTTTGGTACCCTCGGGGATCCACATTTGATTTAATTGGTTATTCGGATGTCGATTGGGCGGGGTGTAAGATTAATAGAAAGAGCACATCGGGGACTTGCCAGTTCTTGGGAAGATCCTTGGTGTCTTGGGCTTCAAAGAAGCAAAATTCTGTAGCTCTTTCTACCGCCGAAGCCGAGTATATTGCCGCAGGTCATTGTTGCGCGCAACTACTTTGGATGAGGCAAACCCTTAGGGACTATGGTTACAAATTAACCAAAGTTCCTCTTCTATGTGATAATGAGAGTGCAATCCGCATGGCGGATAATCCCGTTGAACATAGCCGCACTAAACACATAGTCATTCAGTATCATTTCTTAAGGGATCACCAACAAAAGGGAGATATCGAGATTGCATATATTAACACTAAGGAACAATTAGCCGATATCTTTACCAAGCCACTAGATGAACAAACCTTTAACAAACTTAGGCATGAACTAAATATTCTTGATTCTCGCAATTTCTTTTGATGTTTTGCACACATAGCTCATAAATATACCTTTGATCATGTCTCTTTTATATACTATGACTAATGTGCTCTCAAGTATATTTCAAACCAAGTCATAGGTGTATTGAAAGGGAATTGGAGTCTTCGGCGAAGACAAAGGCTTCCACTCCACTCCATAACTCATCCTTCGCCGTCGCTCCGAGCATCTCTCCAACTTTGGTATAATCTTCACTCGTATTACTGTTCGCCAAAGGGGGAGAAAGTAGTTATAAGGGCTTATATTTCACTCAAGTATCCATTTTTGGCGATTCATGCCAAAGGGGGAGAAAGTATTATCCTAAAGCAAAAGGACCGCACCACCACCCATTTTCAAAAAGTTTAAAAAAATGATGAATTCTTCAATTGATATCTTATTATATCCAAAAAGGGGGAGAAAGTAGCACCTTCAAAAATTGGTATCTTAAAACCCTCTTGAACACTAAGAGGAGGAATTTATTGAGGGGGAGTTTTGTTTAAGTCAAAGAAAAAGCATTTGAAACAGGAGGAGAAAATTTCAAATCTTGACAATGCTTCTCAAAATCTTATTCATTTACCTTTGACTATTTGCAAAAGGACTTTGAAAACAATTTACAAAAGGATTTGCAAAAACAAAACATGTGGTGCAAGCGTGGTCCAAAATGTTAAAGATAAAGAAACAATCCATGCATATCCTATGAGAATTTATATTGGCTCAATTCTAAGTAACCTTTGCACTTACAATTATGCAAACTAGTTCAATTATGCACTTCTATATTTGCTTTGGTTTGTGTTGGCATCAATCACCAAAAAGGGGGAGATTGAAAGGGAATTAGGCTTACACCTTATTCCTAATTGATTTTGGTGGTTGAATTGCCCAACACAAATAATTGGACTAACTAGTTTGCTCTAGTATATAAGTTCTACAAGTGCCAAAGGTTCACAATAAGCCAATAAAAAGACCAAGAAAGGGGTCAAACAAAGAGAGCAAAAGACATCCCAAATGGCACCCTGGTCTGGCGCACCGGACTGTCCGGTGCACCAGGGCACTCGACGCTGAACTCGCTACCTTCAGGAAAATCAGAGGGCACTCCGCTATAATTCACCGGACTGTCCGGTGTGCCAGTGGAGCAACGGCTACTTCGCGTGCAACGGTCGACTGCAACCGCATTCAATGCGCTACAGTGCGCGCCAGAGTCAGAGCACGCGCAGTTGGCGCACCGAACAGTCTACAGGACCTGTCCGGTGCACCACCGGACAGCCCAGAGGCCCCACAAGTCAGAGCTCCAACGGTCGAACCCCAACGGTCTGCTGACGTGGCTGGCGCACCGGACAGTGTCCGGTGGCGCACCGGACTGTCCGGTGCGCCATGCGACAGCAGTCTTCTAACGGCCATATTTTGGTGGTTGGGGCTATAAATACCCCAACCACCCCACATTCAATGGCATCCAAGTTTCCCACCTTCAACACATTATAAGAGCTATAGCATTCAATTCTAGACACTCCAAAGAGATCAAATCCTCTCCCAAGTCCGGAAACACTCCAAATCAAATAGTGACTAGAGAGAGCGACATTTGTGTTCTTTTGAGCTCTTGCGCTTGGATCACTTCTTTTCTTTCTCATTCATCTTGTGATCAAACTCAATTGTAACCAAGGCAAGAGACACCAATTGTGTGGTGGTCCTTGCGGGAACTTTGTGTTCCGTTTGATTGAGAAGAGAAGCTCACTCGGTCTAGGTGACCATTTGAGAGAGGGAAAGGGTTGAAAGAGACCCGGTCTTTGTGACCACCTCAACGGGGAGTAGGTTTGCAAGAACCGAACCTCAGTAAAACAAATCATCGTGTCTCGCTCTTTATTTGCTCACGATTTGTTTTGCGCCCTCTCTCTCGGACTCGTTTATATTTCTAACGCTAACCCGGCTTGTAGTTATGCTTAAGTTTATAAATTTCAGATTCGCCCTATTCACCCCCCTCTAGGCGACTTTCACTAGGCGAGCCAAAAGCACATGTACTGCCATCACCCTTCGAGAAACAATAGATCTCACAAGCCATCTTGTTTTCGAAGTAAGAACTACGTCTGATGCAAGTCATTGGCTTTTCAATCCAATAGGATGATCATTCAATAGAGCTTCGATTTAATGCATAAAGGCCATTTCAGATTGTTTTTTTCTCGGCCATGACCATCTGATCAATGGATCAAAAGGTATAGAATGGAGGTCCCTCTAGCCTAAATAGGCTAAGGGACTATGTATGTACCACGTGTTTATTGTCGTACCATTCCATATTTGAACAGCACAATATATCGACGATGAGTAGGTAGGTGGGAAGTATCCTGGAACCACTAAATGAATAGGTGATGCTTGCTTTGTTGCCTTTCGGGCCGTTTTATTCGGCCGTTTTGTTTTAGCGGGTGACCGGGGTTCCTTTGTTGACCGATCGCGTAGAGCGACCTTTTTGCTAGCATATTTGGATAGCAATTTATCAAAAGTAGGGTCGGCTTTGACTAGCCGACCATGCGTATTATAAGTACTTTGCCCCTGCGTCCCCTTTTGCACTTTGTGTGGAGGTTGACGCCTCTGGCAATAAGCGGACTGTCCGACCGAGTTAGCCGGACTAGCTACTTGAGCATCAGACCATCCGCATGTAGGTGCCGACCGCTCACGATGCTCGAGTTATGGAGCTTTGCTCAGCTGTTCAATCGAGCCTACCTCCGGCGCCTCTGGACTTGTTAGTTTTCCTGTCCGGAGCCTTCCGAGCAATCCCTCCTTGCGATATATTCGACATGCGAGTATCACCAATGTCGATGTTTTTGCCTTTGCCCTTATCTTCCACTTTCGATCGAACTAAGACTTTTTTTGCTTGCTATTTCTATTGTATTGACAGGAAATGGTTGCGTGTCAACTTCAATTTCCTGAAAACGCAACCGGACATCATTTATGGCTGATTGTATCTATCGAAAAAACATTATAATCATTTGTGGCATAGGAAAAAGAATTACGTCACTTGCAATAAGCACATCTCTTCAATTTATCCAAAGGAGGAATAATATGTGTTACTTTAATGTTGCGAGCCTAGCTCGTCAAATATTTTATCACAATTAGAAGTATTAAAGGTGAATTTAATTTCTTCTTTTGAACCGGTTACAAAGAAGAACACACAAAAGGGTTAGCCTTTGTTGGCCAAGCAAGCTCGATAGTACATATATCTGTAGATTCAACATCCGAGCTATCCCGCTCCAATAGATGCACATTGTGGCCAGCCGATTTTGATGTCTCTTTATTTCAACTTTCACAGGCTAACGCTCGTTGATGTAGCTGTACTAATCAAAAGAACTAGGTGCCATCTAATTTTTCTCTTAGGTAAGATCGCAACCCATTAAAGGCCAGCCGTTCTAGCTGTTTGTCAGTGACATGGATTTGGAAGCATCAGTTTCTATTGTCTCGGAAACTCCGGATATAACCATTAATCGATTCTCTGTTCCCCTGTCGGACTGAAGCTAAATCAGCTAACTCTAACTCATGTTCTCCTGAGAAAAAGTGCTCATAAAAGTTTTGCTCTAATTCCTCCCAAGAGTTGATAGAGTTATGCGGCAAGGCTGCGTATCATGCGAATGCGGTATCAGTAAGGGACAACAAGAATAAACAGATACAATAGGATTCCTTATCAGCCAATTCTCCTAAGTGTGCTAAGAACTGGCTTACGTCTTCGTGCGTGTTTTTCCTGCCTTCACCGAAAAATTCTGGAGAAATCCGGTATCCTGGCCCCTTGCGGATATGGCACGACATCAAATCGGTGGCTATAAGGTTTTCGATACGACTGCCCCATGCCTGACACACTAACACCAAGTTTTTTGTCTCTGAACAACCTGGCTACCTCATCCCTAATTTTTTCTACTACATCCGGTGACCATCCATTAAGTACGGAGGTGAAAACCTCAGGTTGCCTAACATTATGTTGTCCGCTTTCCTCCTAGAGATGTTCAAAATGTGTGTTAGGTGTCCTATTAGTGCCACCCCCTCTTGCCCTATATCTCTCGGGCTCTCTGGTGGCCGAAGAATATTCGACGCTAGACATTTGAGGTGTCACGACATGGTTATAATATGTCATTGGTAAGGTAGCATATTGCTGTTGCGATGGGTGTAAAAACTGTGTGTATTGTGTAGCCCCTGGTTCTGTGTAGGACGATCCTGCGTAAGGGGCCGGACGGTCCGTGACCAGGCCGAACGGTTCGAGGGTGTATCCAGACTGTCTGGACGTATATGGCGTTGCCCATGTAGTTTCGTACCCGAACGGTCCAAAGTAAGGGGCCAGACGGTCCGCGACTGAGCCAAATTGTCTGGGGTTGTACCCGAATAATTTGACCATGTATAGTGTGACCTGGGTGGTCTGTGCGCGGACTCGAGTAGGGTCACACAGTTCGACGAAATACGACAAACGGTCGACGCTATAGCCGAACGGTCTTTGCTGACCCTCAAACGGCCCTACTGTGTTAAGAGTTGGTCACGTGTTAGGCAACGACTGCTGCGGTGGCGCTACGAACGTATTCATCGACATACCATACAATGGCTAGGTACATGATGACCCATTTGCAGTCGATGTGTTTGGTGTGGGTGGTTATTTATTTGGTTCATGAGAGGGAAAACTCAAGACAGTAGATTTTTCATATGAATGTGTCCATCCTTTAATAGATTCATCTATATACTGCTTTAACTGATCCCCTCGCTGTTCTATAAAAGCCATAAGAGATGGATTTGGAATACTTACAATAGGAGACTGAGACGGAGGTAGGGGAGATTCCACATCGATCCCCTATTGACGGATGATCTTCTGGTGGTGATTGTAAGGAAAAGGGACCCTAGCCCATTTGTCTAAGTGATTTTGGCGTTTGATGATTAACATAACCTTGTGGACTAATATTTCCCAAGTGTTTGTGTGTTGTAGTTCATAGGATGCGAAGTGGATTAACCTGGTGTTGGGGTTGTGCTTCGGTGCGCCGAAGGTCTCACACGAAGAAGCAGCTTCGGCTGAAGTCGTCTCCAAGAGATGGCCGAAGGTCCCTTTTCATGGAGCTTCGGCGTTTTAAACCGACATAGAGATAGAATGACCTTTTTATACATATAGGTCTGAGTCAATGCTGTAAACTTTCGCAAGGGACATAATTGTAATTTGTCACAGGCTGCGACCTGTGCCTATAAATAGATGAACAGTACCTCTGTACTGTTCACGTGAACCTGTCATTTGCTTTCACATCACGCTTGTATTTTTGCCTTCTGCAGGACCGAAGGTACATTTGTAATTCAAAGTCATTTATATTCATTAATACAAATAGAGATAATTCTATGACAATATTTAAATGTTTATTTCATATTCTATGGTTTATGTGAATGCTTCATTCTTCGTTGTTATGCTTACGAAGGTATGTCCTTCGTAACCTTCGTCCGAGATGCTTTATATCCCGAAGGGATATATTGTTATGGAGGACGAAGGACCTTAACACTTAACATTTTTTGTGTTGCCTTGTTCTTAATTCTTAGCATTTGAGAACAAGTCCCCAACATTGGCGCCCACCTCCGGTCAACTCACTTCCACCTTTCTGAGCTGATGGCTTCGTTCAACACCCAAGCTGGAGCTGCTTCGGCTTCGAAGCTGGTGCTCCCGATAACAGGCGGTTCTTGCTCAGAGCCAGCTAACAAAAAGCAGAAGAAGGAGGCTCAGAGAAGAGTACAGCATGTTGGAGTGCAGGGACCCTTCATTAAGTCAAAATGGTCTCATATTCCGATTACCTTCTCTCAGGAAGATCTTCAGCTCAAGGACTATCCTCACAATGATGCTATGGTCATTTCCTGTGTGATCAAAGGGTTTCTGGTTCACAATGTCCTAGTTGACACAGGCAGTGCAGCTGACATTATATTTGCCAAAGCCTTCAGACAGATGCAAGAGCCTGAAGACAAGATTCATGATGCTACGCACCCTCTTTGTGGCTTCGGAGGGCGGCAGATTGTGGCACTCGGGAAGATTACCATGCCGGTAACCTTCGGATTTGTTAATAACACAAGGACTGAGCAAATTGTGTTTGATATTGTTGACATGGAATACCCCTACAACGCCATCATTGGTCGTGGTACCCTAAATGCTTTTGAAGCAATTCTTCACCCAGCTTATCTCTGCATGAAGATACCTTCGGACCAAGGGCCTATTGCTATTCATGGGAGTCAGGAAGCTGCCAGAAGGGCCGAAGGAAGCTGGACTGATTCCAAGGCAATCCATAATATAGATGGAGTTGAAGCTTGTGAACAGTACAAGTTCAGGAGGGAAAAAGCAGCTTCGGCTGATCAGCCGAAGCCCATGCTGCTGTGTGAGGATATAGCAGAGCAGAAGGTGCTATTGGGCTCGCAATTATCTGAAGATCAAGAGAAAACCTTGATAAGGTTTTTATTCAACAATAAAGATGTTTTTGCATGGTCAGCCAATGATCTTTGTGGAGTGAATCGGGATGTTATTGAACATTCGCTCAATATTGACCCATCCTTCAGACCCCGCAAGCAGAGGCTTCGGAAAATGTCTGATGACAAGGCCGAAGGGGCTCGCAACGAAGTAAAAAGACTCCTAAGTGCAGGAGTTATCAGAGAAGTGAAGTATCCAGAATGGCTAGCTAACACTGTTATGGTGAAGAAGGCCAATGGAAAGTGGAGAATGTGTATTGATTTCACAGATCTCAACAAGGCTTGTCCGAAGGATGAGTTCCTGTTGCCAAGGATAGACTCTTTAGTTGATGCAGCAGCTTCTTCGGAACTCATGAGTCTCCTGGATTGTTACTCAGGCTATCATCAAATCTGGATGAAAAAGGAGGATGAGCCGAAGACTAGTTTCATAACCCCAAGTGGTACATATTGCTATCTTCGGATGCCTGAGGGGCTTAAGAATGCTGGAGGGAGTTTCAGCAGGATGACTGCGAAGGTTCTCCAATCTCAGATAGGCAGAAATGTGTTGACCTATGTTGATGACATTATTGTAAAAAGCACGAAGCAAGAAGACCATATTGCTGATCTGCAGGAGACCTTCGCCAGCTTCAGACAAGCTGGTCTGAAGCTGAATCCAGAAAAATGTGTCTTCGGAGTAAAGAAGGGTAAGTTCCTTGGATGCTTGGTTTCAACAAAGGGAATTGAAGCTAATCCAAACAAAATCGAAGCTATACTTCGAATGGAGCCACCAACCACAAGAAAGGGGGCCCAAAGATTGACAGGAAGACTGGCATCTCTTAACAGATTTATATCCAGATCAGCAGAAAGAAATCTACCCTTCTTCGAGGTGCTAAAATCAGCTGAAGTCTTTCAATGGGGCCCAGCTCAACAAAAAGCTTTCGAAGAACTCAAGCAATACCTGATAGATCTAACAACATTAACTCCACCAATGCCAGGGGCTCCTCTGTTGTTGTATGTGGCAGCTTCGCACTCAGCAGTAAGTGCGGCGCTTGTGCAGGAGAAGTTTGATGGACAAATCAAGAAGCAGGTCCCAGTATATTTTGTATCTGAGGTCCTTAGTGTCTCAAAGAAAAATTATACAGAACTGGAGAAGGTGTTGTATGCCGTTCTAATGGCATCTAGGAAGCTTCGGCATTATTTTCAGGCATATAATATTATTGTTCCTTCTTCGCAGCCGTTGAAAGATATCATGAGAAATAAAGAAGCTACTGGCCGAATTGGAAAATGGGCTGCGGAGCTTAATGAATTTTACATTGATTATGTGCACAGATCCTCGATCCAGTCTCAAGCATTGGCAGATTTTATTGCCGACTGGACGCCAGGGGCTCAGGGCGAAGAAGCAAATAAAGATGCCGAAGCATGGACAGTGTTTTGTGATGGCTCCTGGGGAACCTTCGGAGCAGGAGCAGCTGCTGTTTTGGTTTCACCGTCCAAGGTTAAAACTTGCTATGCAGCAAGACTGGACTTCAGCTGCACAAATAATATTGCTGAGTACGAAGCCTTGCTCCTGGGCCTTCGGAAACTAAAGGCGATGGGGATCAGGAGGGCGATCCTTAAAACTGATTCTCAGATTGTTTCGGGTCATATTGACAAAAGTTGCAAGGCTAAAGACCCGAAGCTTGAAAAATACCTAGACACAGTCCGAAGGATCGAAGCTTCTTTCGAAGGATTTTCTGTTAAGAACATCCCTCGAGGGCAAAATGAACATGCTGATTTGTTAGCCAGGTCTGCAGCACAGGGGCTGCCGCTACCTTCGGATGTATTCTTCGAAACAATAAAGGCACCTTCAGTGGAGTTACTTGAAAGAGCAGTTCTTACTATTTCTCCTGTGTACAGTGAAGATTGGAGAACTGAGATAATTTCTTACCTTCAGGGCAACTTTCTATCAGATGACGAAGCTTATAATAAAAGAATAGAGGCAAGAGCTCGTCCGTATATCATTATAGAAGGGGAGTTATACAAGCATGGAGTTTGTGCCCCGCTGCTCAAGTGCTTGTCTAGAGCCGAAGGTATAGAGTTGATGAAGGAGATACATGCAGGCCTTTGTGGATCCCACATCGGATCCAGGCCGTTACTTGGAAAAGTGTTCCGTCAAGGATTTTATTGGCCGAAGGCAGCTTCGGATGCAGCTGAGTTAGTTCAAAAGTGCGAAGGTTGTCAGAAATGTGCAAGAGATCAAAAACAACCTTCGTCTTTGACACAGCTAATACAACCCATCTGGCCATTGCAAAGGTGGGGCCTCGATTTGCTGGGCCCATTACCACCGGCTCAAGGCAATCTGAAATATGTTGTAGTTGCTGTGGAATATTTTTCCAAGTGGATTGAGGCGAAGCCATTAGCTACAATAACTTCGGCCACTGTCCAAAAATTTTTCTGGCAGAATATTGTCTGTCGCTTCGGAGTGCCGAAGGCTATAACTGTAGATAATGGAACACAATTTGACTCCGAAGAATTCAGAAATTTTTGTGATCAAATTGGCACGAAGATCCACTTTGCGTCAGTCAGGCACCCGGAGTCGAATGGGCTTGTTGAAAGGGCCAACGGCATCATAATGACAGGAATAATGAAGCTAATCTTTAATCAACCAAGGGGAAAGTGGCCAGATCAGCTTACCAAAGTGGTATGGAGCCATAACACAACAACATCAAGATCTACAGGCTTTACCCCATTTAAGTTGTTATTTGGTGACGAAGCAATAACCCCGGAAGAAGCCAAAGCTGGATCAATAAGAGTGGTAGCTTCGGCAGAATCAGGTCCCGAAGATACTTGTCTCGTGGAAAAAGATGCCTTAGAAGGGATCAGGCTTCAGGCCGTGGAGAATATCAATAAGTACCAGGCTGAAACAGTTAAATGGCGAGATAGAAAGGTCCGGCTAAAAAATATTGAGCCAGGACACTTGGTGCTTCGGAGAGTGGCCAATCCGGATACAGTGGGCAAATTGCAACTGAAATGGGAAGGGCCTTTCTTAGTAGCATCTTCGTCAAGGCCTGGTTCGTACAGACTGAAGGACATGGATGGCAATGAAATTCCAAGATCTTGGAATGCGGATGAGCTTCGGCGGTTTTATGTATAACTCGATGTAATTTTGACTTTTCTTTTCTTTTTCATGGCACCCTTTTCCTTTCTAAAAGGGGGAGAAAGGTTTTTAATGGGGCCATCTTATGTAATTTCCTTTTTAGTTTTATAAGAGCAAAATCCCCCAAAGAATGTAAATGTAAAAGCTGAGAGTGCACCATCGAGTGCCGAAACTAAAAAAGAGAAGAAGCTCCAAAGACGTCCCTAAGGGGATGCAGAGCTCACAGCGAAAAGTCAACGCTGATTCCGCCGAAAGTAAAAGGCGAAGAAGCTCCAAAGTCGTTCCTAAGGGAATGCAGAGCTTATACCGTCTAAGTAAAGGACGAAGAAGCTCCAAAGACGTCCCTAGGGGAATGCAGAGCTGACGTGTGTTTGCTCCTAAAAAAAATGATGGATGAGTGTGGCTTCGGACATACGCTTCGGACATTCATTTGCACATTGCATCATGGCATTTGCATGCATAAGCATTCATTCATAGCATTTGTGTTCCTAAATGGTTGCTTCGGCACAGAGAAAAGTTTCGGATAAATGGTTTGTTATGTAAAAGAAAGGTTTCGAAGAAGTGGTTTTTTATGAATCGTTGTGTATAAGAGTAGCAGCCTTTTATGTTTTGTTATGTAAAAGCTTCGGCAGAAAGAAGAAGTAGTCTTTTATGTCTTGCTATGTAAAAGCTTCGGCAGAAGGAAGAAGTAGTCTTTTATGTCTTGCTATGTAAAAGCTTCGGCAGAAGGAAGAAGTAGTCTTTTATGTTTTGCTATGTAAAAGCTTCGGCAGAAAGAAGAAGTAGTTTTTTATGTTTTGCTATGTGAAGAAAAGCTTTGGCAAAAAGAGGAAGCGACCGTTTAGGCTTCGTTGTGTACGAAAAGAAGGGAAGGTGTTTTTTCGCCTTCGGCTCAAAATACTGATTTCGTCCACATCAAAGCGACTCAATCGAAGGGTAAGGATATATTACAAGGTATGTACAAAGTTCCTTGAGAACAGTTCAATTGTATTTACAAAACTTGTTACAAAAGTATCCTGAGTTTTTTTTCCTATAGTACATTTCTACTGATCTTCATTAAGCTTCAGCTTCGGCGACAGTTTCGGCGACATAACTTAGGCATCATCTTCACCTTCGTCATCCTACATAAATCAAAGAATCGTGAGTAAAAATCAAGTGCAAAGAAAAAGGTAAGTACGAAGTATTATCTCTTACTGGTTCAAGATGACTTCGTGCTTCATCTCCAGCCTTCTCTCGCCCGCCCTTTGTCCATACCATTTTTATAAATCTATTGGAGATACTTCGGGCGAGGTCGGGCATATCATCCAGAATTGATGAAGATAAGGTGAAATTGGGCCTGTTGACAACCTTTCCATGTTCGCAGCCGGCTTTCAGAAATGCAGCAGCAGTCCCTCGAGAAGCCACCCAGGCACAGAAGTCACCATGCCCAGCTATGACTTCGTCGAGCTCGTCAATTTCCCCCTCAATGTGTTCGAAGGTTTGTGGTAGGTCTTCAGCTGAGGGGGTAAATTTTTCGCTGCTAGCTCCAACTGAATGAAAAATCTTTCTTAGTCGCTGAATGCACTTGTTGCTAAATTCTAGGCATTTTTCTTGAAGATTTGTCAGTAGTTTTCTCAAATCCGAATTTTGCTGAGCTTCGGCTTCAAGTTTTGCATTGAGATCTTGTTTCTCTTGTTCGAACTGCTCAGACTGGCGGAGAAGCTTCGTGTTCAGTTCTAATATTTTTGCTTCAGCTTCCGCCAGTAAACCTTCGGCTGCCTGGAGTTCAAAGTTCTTTTTCTCAAAAGCATCTGATTGCTCCTTTATTTTGTTTTCCAAATTTCCAATTATAACTTCATGCTTTTTATCTTCAAGATCTTGCTGCATTTGCAAGGCTTTGCTCAATAGCATACTCTACACAAACACAACCTTCATCAGACATGTTTTTGTTAGGAGCAATAAAAGTTAGGGGACAAGTCATCTACCTTGAAGTTGGAGTAAAACAAACTACCAACGACATGCTGTCGTCGGTAGCGGCTGATATCTGCTTCTAGCTTCGGAAATCCAATACTCTTGGACAGAGTACTAATAACTCTGGCCCCTGTCTGGTCCCGAATACACTCTAATTTCTCATCATCAACACCTCCGAAGAGGAGTGCCCCAGGTTTGTATCCGCAGGATTGGGCATACTCTTTAAGCTCTTCTATTTCAGCTTTTGTTAGATGTTCTCCAACTAAGTTTTGGAACGCGAAGGTTTCGTTTTTTGAAGCTTCGTCAGCAATTTCTTTTCCTTTCTTTGACGCTACGGTCACAGTTTCTCCGGCAGCAGTAGCAGTTTCTTCTGCAGCCATGTCTAGCAGCATTTGGTCAATATGTTCAATTGTGCTCTCTAAATTAAAATCTTCAGCTGAGGTAACTTTGGCGGCTGCGGCCTCCGAAGGTGCAATTTCAATATCTGCTCCCTCTGCAGCCGCTCGTGTTTTTTGGGCCGAAGCTCTTGGCGGCGTTTTGTCAATTACCTCTGTCACGGTAATGATTCTTTGTCTCTTTGCCTTGATTGTTTTCCTTGATTTCTCGGGCTCTTTGTCCTTCTGAAAAAACTTTGTCAGTTGAGGACCCAGTGGACTTAGCTTTGCAGGTAAGGATTCAGTCATTACCTTCAGAATTTCCCCAACAACAGCAGCAGAAGGCGATGCGGGGGTTTCTTCTGCTTCGGATATTTGTTGCTTCGGAGAAGAAGTTTTCTTTTTCTTCTGAATTTTCTTCTTTATTGGTTCTTTTTCACCTTCATCTAAGGCTTCAGTTGCCCTTTTCCTTTTTTGGCCCCTGGCACCTTTGTTCAGATCTTCGTAGTCTGGGTATTCGAAGCCCAGGGCGTCCAATACTCGATTCAGCCTTCGTTTTGGACGGCTGCCGAAGGCTGC
Source organism: Zea mays (assembly GCF_902167145.1). NCBI lineage: Eukaryota > Viridiplantae > Streptophyta > Magnoliopsida > Poales > Poaceae > Zea > Zea mays. Next base: position 135,789,140 of record NC_050101.1, read on the forward strand.
AGTCATCAATTGATCTTCTTTCTTGGAATAATTACCAAGTATTTCGTTGCACATCACTTCAATCGTATCTAGCCACTCTTGGCAAGGAGTTTTAAAGAATTTCTTAAATTTGAAGTAGTAAGGCAAGCGTACAAGTTCACCCTTTTTCTTTTCCCCCTCCAGCTTCGGCATTTCCCACTCTTTTACACTAGGGAAAACTTTGAAAGCCAAGAATTCCTGGACCAGGTCCCTTGTACTGATATTTTCTGCAATTATTTTGAATTCATACATTGCTTTTTGAGTTGGACCCTCTGGTAACATGTGGCACTGGGGGCGGGTTTCTCCGAAGGTCAGTTCCAGTGGGCTTTGCACAAGCTTCTCTTTATCATCATCAACCTTAACATAGAACCATTCCGATTTCCACCCTGCTGCCCATTTGCTTCGGTAGCTGATCACAGGACACTTTGTAGTTTTCCGATAAGCAAAATTATAGCAACCAAAGTTGTCATGTAATCCATCCTTTCTAGCCTTTGTCTGATAGTGCAGTTCATGAACTCGGCAAAAGCTGTCCGCAAACGGTTCCACCGCCTGGCTTCGGAGTGCCCAAATATAAACACTAAGCCTAACGATAGCGTTAGGGGTTAGCTGGTGAAAATAGATTCCAAAATTATTCAATATCTCTGCAATAATCCCATGAAGGGGGAATCTCAACCCAGCCTTTAAGAAGCTTTTAAAAATAACAATTTCATCTTTCTCCGGCTTTGGGGTAGTCTCTTCTCCTCCGAAGCGTAGTAGCTTCTTTTGATTTTCAGTAAAATAGCCTGACTTTACCATCTTGGACAAATCAGCCTTCGAAACAGTAGATTTCCCGAAGTCCAAATGGCTGGGTTTGCTTGGTGTGGCAAGGTGATAATCATCTTCGGAGTCTGTTTCCTCAGCTTCTTCTCCTTCTGCTTCAGCGATTGCTTGTTCTGCATCATCAATAGGAATCTTTTCCGAAATCACTAGCCCGGACCGTTGCATGGCTTCGGAGATAGGGACGGTCTCCGAAGCTTCAGTTTCCTCCCCCTCGCGTTCAATCCTAGCGGTAGAACGGACTCTGGCCATTTAACTATGAACTTGTGAAACTTTAATACTTTTTTCTCCGAAGCAGGTTTCAAGATGGAGCTTCGTTCAATTCTGACAAACAAGCTTCGGCGATGGTTAAAAATTTTGGCAGCAAAACAGTGCAAATAGCAATGAATGCTGTGGTAACTTCACAACTACTTGTCAGTTTATATAGTGCTGCAGGTAAGAAGGCGAAGCGGCGGAATTGTTACACCAGGCGCGCAGTAACTTGTACCCGCTGCGCAGTGGACCGCAAGGATTAAACAGTAACTCTGCAAGGTGGGACCGACACGCGCTCGGAAGTCGGATCGTTTCTCCGCAACGAGCTCAGGGAAGGTGTTTTTTGGACCTTCGGCTTCCCGAAGCTGAAGAGGTTTTTTTTTTCACGGGTCAAGCTCGTTACGAAGAACGATCTAGCACCGCGAAAGGGGCTACTGTTGGGGTTGTGCTTCGGTGCGCCGAAGGTCTCACACGAAGAAGCAGCTTCGGCTGAAGTCGTCTCCAAGAGATGGCCGAAGGTCCCTTTTCATGGAGCTTCGGCGTTTTAAACCGACATAGAGATAGAATGACCTTTTTATACATATAGGTCTGAGTCAATGCTGTAAACTTTCGCAAGGGACATAATTGTAATTTGTCACAGGCTGCGACCTGTGCCTATAAATAGATGAACAGTACCTCTGTACTGTTCACGTGAACCTGTCATTTGCTTTCACATCACGCTTGTATTTTTGCCTTCTGCAGGACCGAAGGTACATTTGTAATTCAAAGTCATTTATATTCATTAATACAAATAGAGATAATTCTATGACAATATTTAAATGTTTATTTCATATTCTATGGTTTATGTGAATGCTTCATTCTTCGTTGTTATGCTTACGAAGGTATGTCCTTCGTAACCTTCGTCCGAGATGCTTTATATCCCGAAGGGATATATTGTTATGGAGGACGAAGGACCTTAACACTTAACATTTTTTGTGTTGCCTTGTTCTTAATTCTTAGCATTTGAGAACAAGTCCCCAACACCTGGGGCTCTAAGGATGCAACACCTCAAATAAGACATTATAAGACCTATATAAGATATTACAAAGTAATATTTGAGACACGTTATACATGCTAAGAGTCCAACACATCAAGAAGTAGAAGTTGGATGCAAAGCTACAAAACAAAAGTGAAGTTGACAAAGTTGAGAGGAAGGGCTGACTGAATTGGAAGTGTTTCACAAAATCAAATCTACTCAAAGTGACATGGATTCAACTCTGAGATGTAGATAATTTTATAAGCTTTCCAAAAAGTCCAAGATCATCAAAATAGGAGTTCGGAGCTAAAAGTTATGCCCACAATACAAAGTTGGAATTGCTGAAAAAACCGTAGCACCATATGGGATATCCGATGCACCAAATTTGCTCAAAATGGTATGGATTCAACTCTGGGATGTATAGAATTTCATAAGCTTTTCAAAAAGTACAAGATCATCGAAATTAGAGTTCGGAGTTAAAAGTTATGGCCAAAATACGACAAGCGAACATGGACTGTCCGGTGCGCCATCTTCGAAAGCTCCAACGACTACCTTTAATGGCTAGTACACGTGGCATGTCCGGTGCACCACCGGACAGTCCGATGCACCTATCTAGTGCATCACAGAAAGTTGCATAACAACTTTCCAATGACTATATTTAAGTTGGGGCCTATATATACTTCACCCATTCGACCATTTGGAGGTGTGAGAGCTCAAGCAACATAACAAGACATATTGTAGACATTTCCAAGTGCTCATACACCCAAGTGCTTAATAGAATCACTCGGTGATTAGCGTAGGTACTTTGCGAAGTGCTTAGGTTAGTTAGACCGCTGATGCGCTTGCTCTAAGTGAATCCTAGTTAGTTGAGTGAGTTTAGAAAAACCACACAACCCCTCGGCTCTTGTATGAGTCGTTGTAATTGTACCAAGTGGGGCGATATTCTTGTGAGACCGTGACAATCAAGTTTGTGTCACAGCCGCCACCGTGTACCGAAGGGAACGAGGCTCGTGGTGTTTCGGCCGGAAGCTCGATAGTGGAGACGGCGGGGAGCGTCCGAGAGGAGCCGAAAGTGGAGCACCACTTGCGCGTGGAGAAGGCCCGCAACTCTCTACGGAGTTACTCGACCGAGGTGCATGGCCCTCGCGTGGGCTACCCTTTGCAAAGGTACACCAACGAGGATTAGTCGGAACCTTGCGTGGTTCTGGATACCTAGGTAAAAATATCGACGTCATCCACGAGAGTTTGCATCTTTACCTTGCTCTTTACTTTTCGCATTTATACTAAGTATTTAAGTTTCAATCTCGCCTTTCTAGTTAGATTATTTAGGATTGAAACTTAGCCTTTGCGGTAGAGATAGCAACACTTAGACAAAACCTAGTTTGCACATTCTAGATTGTTTATTTGCATAGGTTTTGCTCTAGGGATTTAATTGTGGCCTAGTTTAGAGATAGTTTTTAAAAGTCCTAATTCACCCTGTCTTAGGCATCACCGTTTCCTACAAGTGGTATCAGAGCCCGGTATGGCTCATTTGAAACGTTTTAGCTTCACCGCTAATTGAGCCGATGCTTTTTAGAGGACGGGGATGGATACCCATAGGCCACCACACTTCGACGACACTAACTTCCAATATTATAGTGCTAGAATGGCTTGTTACCTAGAAGCGGTTGATCTAGGTGTTTGGAGAGTCACTCGTGATGGGTTGAAACACCTAAGAATCCCGAGAAGCTCACCACGAGTGACGAAAAAGAAATTCATTTGAATGCTAGAGCCAAAATTTGCTTCTATGAATCTCTTAGCATGGAAATTTTCATTCAAGTATTTACCTTGAAAACTGCTAATGATATTTGGCTAAAATTGCATGAGCTCCATGACGACACATCTAATGTCCGTGAGCAGAAACATTGTCTAGTCTTGAATGAGTATAATTCTTTTTCTATGAAAGAAAATGAGCTTGTTAGAGAAATGTATTCACACTTAAATCTTGTGATTAATGAGCTCAACTCTATTGGAATTAATAAGCTAGATGACACAGATATTGTGAGGAAGATCATCTCTCTTCTACCACAACAAAGATATGGGAGCATCATCACCATCCTTCACAACCTCGAGGATTTGAGCCAAATGACCTGACGAATGTGATTGGAAAAATTGAGGCATTTGAGATGTCGCGGAAAATGAGTCAACAAGAGGAGCCTACTTCTTCAAAGCCATATGCTTTTGCATGCGATGAACACAAAAATATGAAAGGCAAGAAGAAGGCTCCAAGCTCAAGTGAAGAATAGGAAGCATAACTTGATGATGATGATGATGATGATGATGAAGAAGAAGAAGAAGATGATCAACCCTCAACACCATCCTCCTAGGATGAGGATACAGTCCGACGCGTTGGGAAGGTAATGGAGACGATTCGCAAGATTAATCTAATGGGTGTGCCCCTGCAGGTCGAGGATCTTCTCTTTAACATTGACAGGAAAAAGCAAAGAAAGGGAGGATGCTTCACATGCGGGTAGAAGGGCCACTTCAGGGACAACTATCCAAATATGGCCGAACCCACAAAGAGGAGGAGCAAAGGTAAGACGCTTACAAGTGTCAAAACTTGGAATGGCTCTTCAAGCGAAGATGAACCTCCAAGGACAAGCAGCCACCGCTCTTCATCACGCTCTCACGGTCATCACACAAATGCCTTATGGCAAGAGGTAAAACAAGTATCCCATTCTCTAGTGATGATAGTGATGATGAATGTGATGATGAGGGAAAACCCTCCTTAGATGAACTTACGCATGCCATTAAATTTTTTGAGGATGTCTGCACTAAACAAAAGGCTCAACATAAAACATTGAAAAATAAGTTGATTAGCTCTCAAAATGATTATAAATGTTTGCTAGAAAAATCTAAAACATTTGCAAATTTGAATTGTGAGCTAACAACTAAAATTGAGCAATTAGAGTCTAATGCTCCATCATCAACTACCGATGATAGCCTTATAAAAAAGAATGAAAACTTATGGCTAAGTGAGCTAGCTCTCAAGAAGCTATTGAAAACTTGCTAGAGAATATGGAAATTCTTAGCATACACAATAATGAGCTAACTACTAAGCTAGAATGATGTCTTACACGAAATCCGACAAAAAATATTCGTTACCGACTAGTTCCGTATTTGACCCACGACTATCCATATTTGTATTCGAGAATATCCGTATTTGTATTCGTATTCGAAGCTTTCTGTATTCTAATTCAAATCCGAATAAAAATATGAAAACAAATATAGTTTCATTGATATCCGTCCGTATTCGATCCAATTACACCCCTAAGCATGTGAGTGGGAACTGACTCCGTGAATCGTTGGACATGGCCTAATACATTGTGCTACATGGTCGTTTGCGTCTAAGAGCTTCTCCAACAATACCTTAAATCAGTGCCCTATCATGAAATATAGGATTCAACTCATAAAAATAGCTCTAACAATAGTCTATTTTATAATTTTTTATCAAAACAAATTATAGGACACACCATGAAATGATCCAAATATACTACACTACAAAATAATGTCCCATCCTTGTTTTCTATGTCATCCTCAACCTTTTATTTTATAGTAATGTAATTTATTTCTTAAAATACATTATTTAGGTTTAACTAAGCTCAATTTTTTTAATGTCCTACAAGTCCTAGGTCGAAGCGATGAGTATCAAGTCTAGGCCACATTTCTGATGCCATGACGAATGACTTCACCATGACGGCTGAGTTACCACCATACGAGGATATGGTAGCTTCGTAGCTCATGAAGAACTGCTTCGGGTCGGATAAACCATCATACATTGGTAGTGTGGGATATCTGTATAGTGGTGACCAAGGTGTAGCCAGCTGTGGTATCAGCAGTGAAGCTTCTTCGTAAAGGAAATCTTGAAAGTTGAATGCCTCATGACCAAGATTGTTGTCATGATTATGGCCCTCGTGATTCTGGTCCTTGTAGTTGTACCGATCTTTGTGTGCTTCGATGTTGCACATTTCTTCAGCTGCTTCGTCGATTTCCTTTTGAAGCTCAAAGAGATGAATTCTCCCTTCACTTTTCCATTTGCTGATGGATTGCTTCAAGGTCGTTGATGTCACGATCAAGCTCCTCATCTTGTGGTTCTAGGCTGACGACTTTCCTCTATTGGTTCCTTGCCTCCCCTGATGAGAGCTTCTTCCCCTTGGTTGGGATCCAAGGTCCGGAGGATAGAGCCAGTCGCCACTATCTTCTTTGGCAGCATGATATATGTTGTTGTGGTCGTGGAATCACCGGAGGTGGACGCCAATGTTGGACACTTATTTTCAATTGCTACATGGCATCAAAAACTAGGCAACACAAGTTAAATAATATGGACCTTTGTCCTGAAGGTATCACTTTTTCGAAGTGTTAGCTTGAGGACAAAGGTCTTTAAAAGGAGATGCAAACAAAATAGTGTTGAATGAGATGACAATAGACAATAAAGAGTAAAACCCATCTCTTGTGCCTTAGCATTATTTATTCCATCTTCCTTCGTATTATACAAGTGTACAAACACACCTTCGCTTTTTTTTTGCACAAGATAGCTCGAAGGTACTTCGAAGGCTGAGCGCAATAAAGCTTAAGACCCTCCCAATGTGCCTTTATGTGGGCATTGTTCACCTATTTATTGGAAAGTTGAACAGATTCGTAGAAAATTACAAACATGTCCATAAAATTTACATACATGATTTTACAAAAGATGCAGGGACATCACTATTTTTTCTCTTTCTTTCTTGATGCACAAGTCTTGGACTTCTTCTCCTTCGTCGCTTTGCATCCGAATCTTTCGCCATGCTGAGGTTAGTGACTTCGGCTCGCACCTTCGTTGCTTACATGTGTGGTCGAAGCTTCTGTCCATCACTTCGGTCGAAGGTCAGCTTCGTCTGTCCTTCACTTTATGTTCGAAACACATTAGTTTACACCGAAATAGTGGCGTCTTAAAGATATTCAGCAAGCTAGATACCCAACACACACAACACGCGGCTAATCTATACTGCCATGCGTCAAGAGTAGGTGATTGGAAAATTGGCTAAATATCCAAATGATTACGGAAGAAAAAATGAATGGGCCGGCGATGTGTTGACACTTCAGTTTTTGTTTGAAAAAAATATATACGTAAGCCATATTTGTCACATCATGTTAGATGGAACCTTTATTTTTTGTTAACCCGAATACCACGATTGGCAGCTGTTTTTTTTCCTTCACGAAAAACAATTGTGGGGATTAGGCCACGGTGGGAATGACTTGATGAGTTGAAGTTGAACAACGTGGAAATGTATAAATGACATGGTCAGACCATATAATGGTTTACAAACATTTTCACTTGTGGTCCACCGGCACCAATCCCCCCCTATTTTGCAAACCAACGGTCAAAATCGGCGAGGAAAAAAAATGAAGTTCATAGGGCACCTAATTCCTAGTTGATTATTGAGGCTCAACCACCATTTAAATTAGTGTCAGAGATTTTAATATGCCTTAGCTTATTGTTTGATTAAATGTGGATCCTCCAATGGTGACAAAAATGACATAGCGATCACATATTCTACGGGCCGGCTAGCTAGCATCTAAACAGCCTATAAAACTCCCCGCGTCCCAGACAAGACGAGCAGCAACAGCCATGACGACGACGAAGCGGCACTGCTTGCGCTTCACCACCGTCCTGGCGACGACGCTTCTCTCCGCCACCGCCGCCTGCCTCGACGTCGGCTTCTACGACAGGACATGCCCCACTGCCGAGACCATCGTGCAGCAGACCGTGGCGGCCGCGTTCAGGAACAACTCCGGCGTCGCTCCGGCGCTGATCCGCATGCACTTCCATGACTGCTTTGTCAGGGTAATTAAGCTCACGCATGCATGTGGCTAGAAGACATGCTGTTTTTTTTTCCCTCTCCACACGAGCGAGTGACTGTACGTACGCGCGCGGGCTCTAAACTCCTTGCTTGCTGCAGGGCTGCGATGGCTCGGTGCTGATCGACACGGTAGGCAACCTGACGGCGGAGAAGGACGCGCCACCCAACAACCCCAGCCTCCGGTTCTTCGACGTGGTCGACCGTGCCAAGGCGTCACTGGAGGCTCAGTGCCCCGGCGTGGTCTCCTGCGCCGACGTGCTCGCCTTCGCGGCCAGGGACAGCGTCGTGCTCTCCGGTGGCCTCGGCTACCAGGTGCCGGCCGGACGCCGTGACGGGCGGATATCCAATGACACCGAAGCCCTCAACAACCTGCCTCCGCCGTTCTTCAACGCCACCGAGCTGGCAGACAGGTTCGCCTCCAAGAACCTCACTATCGAGGACCTGGTCGTGCTCTCCGGCGCGCACACCATCGGCGTCTCGCACTGCAGCGGCTTCGCCGGCCCGACAGACCTGAACGGCCCCGTTGACCGGCTCTACAACTTCAGCTCGCCTGACGGGGTAGGGGCATCGTCTGTCACCTCGCTCTCTGCAAAACCTTGAATGCGAAAAAAAGATGACCCCCGGTTATTACTTACCATGCATTGCTGTGGTGTACAGATTGACCCGACGCTGAGCAAAGCCTACGCATTTCTTCTCAAGAGCATCTGCCCGGCCAACACCAGCCAGTTCTTCCCGAACACGACGGTGTTCATGGACCTCATCACGCCGGAAAGGTTTGACAACAAGTACTACGTCGGCCTGACCAACAACCTGGGCCTCTTCAAGTCAGACGTGGCGCTGCTGACCAACGCGACGATGAAGGCCCTGGTCGACTCCTTCGTGCGCAGCGAGGCGACTTTCAGGACCAAGTTTGCCAGGTCCATGATCAAGATGGGGCAGATCGAGGTGCTGACGGGGACGCAGGGCGAGATCAGGCGCAACTGCAGGGTCATCAACCCCGTTAGTGCCACCGATGATGTCGTCCTCGCCCGCCCATCAGGATTCACTGGAGTGGCTGCGAGCTAGCTAACCAACTGTCGGTTCATGCACATGCGTTGTGCACAGTGTGTGATGTCTAGTGTGAGTTGATGTGTGAAATTGTAATAAGTAATGAGCAGATTATCTTGGTAAGCTCGCTTGTTACTGTGGCAAAAGTTGTTTTGTTGCATGACAAAAATGTATACTCATCGGATTATTGAAAACAAAACTGATATTTGTTCAGGCAAATAGTTCTACAAAATCCTTATAAACATATATATTGTCGATACCGACTGGGTGCCCAACTCTCATAGTCAGTTCACATGCATGGGCCTTTTACCAGTTATTATTATCCAAAATTCAGAAAATCCGCAGAGCAACCTTCCTTATCCAAATAATGCCCAAAGGTTAAGGCCGATAAACATGGAAAGCATCTATTTTAAGGGTCTTTCTAGATTTACATAACCCAATCCCAGCTCGAGATCAAACCATTGAAACGCTTTGCCGACTGTCCTTGTAGTATACTTGCGCAGCAGTTGCATTACAACAACTAATTATTAGTCACCTCCATGTCAGAATCTGGTTAGGAAGTCCTTGTGGTTTTTTTAGTTTAGTCACAACATGGAACAACTACATAAAAAAATATAAATTCTTGTCAGTGGCGTTCATAAAAAAATATGGACCTATATATAGTTTTGACTTGACTAAGCACTCACCCGCCTGTCATCCCAATCCCCTTTCTGACAACAACAGTAGTTAGGTAGAGCAACTGCTGCGTACGTATTGATGTACTAATCAAACGTGGAGCAATTATGGTGCAGACAAGGTTGTCTGTTTCCATCATCAAAAGATTCCAAATCCACACGTCGTCGATCCCAAAGAGTTCAATTATGTAAAGTCAACGCCGGGATCATATTTAAGGTTCTTTTTTTTTGTTTCTTCTTGTTCACGAACTCTAGTTGGGTGTAGATCAGATGTGACTCATAATCTTGAGTCTGTATTTTTCTTGTGACTGGAAAGGTTGTTTTTCATTTTCATTTATGTTTCATTGTGACCTTGCCACCTTCGATTCCTGGTTTCCTGCATAAGCGTCAATACATGCATGACATGTGTTTCCTATGTTTACAAGCAACTTATTGAAGGTGGAAGATACGAGGTGCAAACCCCTCTCTATCCAGACATTTTTAAATTTTATTTGGTTGTGTGAGAGTACCAATGATCTTTATGCATACCACCTAGCTAGTACTCTCAACCCCGGGTTGTCAACGTAGTTATTATATACGGTAACATGAAACCCTTGACCCTTGAATTCTGGAATAAGAAAAAAACAAGGAAGCTTGACCCAAAGTATATATATATATATACACATGCAAGGTGGAAGCATACGTACGTACTATTTCAACAGGAGCTGCAGTATGAAACAAGGTACTCCCTCCAGTGCAGTAAAGGTAGTCGTTTAGGACATGATTGTGCATACCAAGGAGTGATTAATTATCATAGAGTTTTCCCTGTTTGCCCCTATTAAATAGGGATATGGGTGCATTAACGTCACTAAAACAATCAAGCTTGATTGGTTGCTGCAGCAGCTCCAAGACATTCTAGACTAGAGGTCTCAAGTTCGATTCCTCTTAAATGCATCTTTTTTTGTGCAATTATTAGGGGCAACAACGTCCAAATTCCAGACCCACGCGCGCTATGACTTCTTTTTGTGTACGCTCGGTCACGCGCAGGATGACTTCTTTTACTGCACCGGAGGGAGTACATGTTTTACAATGGTCTGAAATGGAAATTACGGGGGCATTTTCTCACTGACCTTCCTGCAAGAACGCCTTCTTCATCCCATCAAGTTTCTGAATGCTACTGAAAGTCAACATGAAATCAGCCATTGTACTCGCTGTGACTTACAAGAGAGAGAGAGAGTGTGTGTTAGAAAATAGGCATTATCAGTTTTAATTTAATCCAGAAGAACGGTATGATATATGTGATGATATGTACGTGCATGTCAGCATGTGTGTATCACTACTCGCATGCGGAGGGACCGATGCTTAAGGCATCAGTGACTTTATTCACACGAGACATCTCTCGATCATCATTCCAGGCAAAATATGCAACCGTTTGAAAGGAATGCCACGGGTCGCAGCCTAGCCGGCGGCGCGCACACGCGTGTGACAATCCTTCATTATTTTTTAACTTTTCAATAAATACACCAACAGTTCACCTATTTAAATTGATTGATTTGTCCCTTAAATTTTCGATATGGTGCTAAATTATTAGTACACCATAATATTAAAGTGGACCATTAGTATTGGCTATTATTGAATATTAATTGGGCCAAGCCTACATTAATCCAAGAGGGCAAGAGAGATCTCTTTGATTGCTCTTGCGCGTTGAAAAACCTTAGCTGAGCTCACGTGGGAATGGTCAGCCGGTCTGAACCGTTCTGGAGTGGACTCGACAAACCAAGAATAGAGACTAGACGTGCAGTTCGAGGTAACAGCCGCTTGCAGGATTCTCTTCTTCAGTGTGACCCTGGCCATTTCGTCGAGCACCTCGCATACGGCTTTCCCACTCGGCCACGATGCCAGCAGTCGACGTTGCTTGCTTGGTCACCGTCACGACTCACGCTGTGTTCCTCTCAAACCTTCGCGCGCTCCCCCTCCCCGCGGTGGAGAAACAACGCGCCCGCCATCTAACACAACAACGGGCAGTTGAGTTTGAACAGCGCCGGGCACCACGCGCCGTTGCCCGTTGCACACGCCAGAAGCACGGAACGCCCACCGCATCCCGTGCTACGGAGTACACGAGACTTTGGTGTATTTAGGGTGTATAACAAAGTTCACAGAAAATTTTGAAAAAATTTATACATATTCTTTTCATTCTACTTTAACTATATACAAAATTTTAAGATCAAATTCGTTATACTTTAGTGGAATTTCAGTTTTGCTAGCCCACGAGATCTGTATTCGAAGCCCATACATCGTGGCATATTTGGCGTGTAATAATAAATAAAACTAACTGCCGCATGTTTCACGCGTAGTTTTCTTCTCGCTGCAGTTAGAGTATCTCCAACGTGTCTTATAAAAATAGCCTAAAAATTAAAAATAAATATATTTTATAGAATTTAGGGTACCAACAAAAAATAAGCTCCAACAGTAGAGCCCTATATCAAGTTTATCTGAAATCTATTAATCTACTTCGTTTGTTTGGTAACAAAATTTTGCGAAGGGTCTGTTCGTTTAGACCTGGATATGGGGTAGCCCAATAAGATATATTATATTTGTGGCACTTGAGGAGATGATCTATATTTTTTGACTTTTTTTGTAAAATAAGGCAGAATATTTTTATTGGAAGCAGAATATTGGAAAGAGATGTTATGTAGTGAGATGGACTCTATCATGTGAAATGAGACTTGGGAGATCACTAACTATCGAAGCGGGTGTAAACAAATTGGCTGTAAGTGGATTTTTAAAACTAAATTGAAGCCTGATGGTACTACTGAAAAGTACAATTAAGGCTAGGTTTAGGCCAAGGGATTTACATAAAAAGGAGAGAATTTCTTTGACACATACTCTCATGTTGCCCAAATTACCACCATTAGATTGTTGTTTGCAATTGCGTCTTCCTATGGTCTACTTGTCTATCAAATGGATATAAGGACATCTTTCCTTTGTGAGGAGTTAGGCTATATCTAACAATTTATCCATACCCATACCAATATTCAAACTCCACTCTACAGTGCAAAACAGTGTTTTGGGTAACTATATGGGTGAACCGCTGGACACGGTCTTAAAGGAACAAATATATATGGAGCAACCAGATGGTTACAAAATTCCTGGGCAAGAGAACAAAGCGTGTAAATTGATAAAAACTTGTATGGTCTTAAGCAAGCACCCAAACAATGTCATAAAAAATTCGACAACACATTGACATCAGTAGGATTCAGCGTAAATGAGGCTGACAAGTGTGTACTATTGTTATGGTGAAGGTTAAGGAGTAATATTGTGATAGTATGTCGATGACATACTGATTTTTGGAACAAGCACAAGCGTGATTGTTGAGATTAAATATTTCTTGTCTAAATGTTTTGACATGAAAGACATGGGACCGACAAATGTAATTCTGAATATAAAGTTGATCAAAAGTGAGGATGGGATTACTCTAAATCAAAATCATGATGTTGAGAAAAATATTTACTGCTTTAGCTTTGAGTACTATAAAGTCGCGCCAACTCCCTATTACGCGAGCATCAAGATTTAAAAATATATAGGAGATGGAAAAGATCAACTGAGATATTCACTAATAATTGGTTCCCTTATGTATCTATCTGGTGCCATGCATCCTGATATCTCCTATACTATGAGCAAATTAAGTCAGTTTACATCAAACCTAGGAGATGATCATTGAAGGCAATAGAATGAGTGTTGCGCTATTTGAAAGGCACAACCTTACATGGAATTCACTACATAGGATATTCATCAGAGTTGGTGGGATATATTGATCCCAATTAGATTTTAGATGCAGATGAGATGAAAGCCACGAGTGGCTATGTGTTTACGCTTGCTGGTGCTATAGTTTTGTGAAGGTCTTTTAAACAAACTGTATTAACCAAGTCCACCATATAGGCTGAACTTGTAGCACTAGAAATAGCTACTAATGAGGCTGAATGGCTAATAGAGCTATTGATGGACTTGCCTTTCGATCAAAAGCCGATAGCAGCTATCCTAATGTATTGCGATAACCAATCAATGATAGCTCATGTTATGAACACAAAGGATAATTTGAATTCCAATAAGCACGTTAAGCGTAGACTGAAGTTTGTCAGAAAAATGAAAATCTCTAGAGTTATAGCTACGAGCTATGTGAAACGAAAAATTAATCTTGTAGACCCTTTCATAAAGGGATTATTATGGAATGTGATTTTTGTGATGTCTAAGGACATGGGTATGGAACCCACATGAAGTTGCACCACAATAGTAACCTATCCTTTTGATCAGAGATGTCATGATTTATGTACTAGGAAAACAAGTTGGCTGGTGTAACCAAAGAGTACATTTTAAATAAATAAATGTACCCATGTTCGAATGCACCCACATACTCTTTACTGTATGGATGGATGGCATAAAGCCTTAATATTTTCCGTTGTGAAGATATTAGCCTACAAGATATCTTGAAGGAAAACACCTACTTAAGCTCAACTAGAGGTCACAGGTGCAATTCTAAACCCGCACCCGAACCTGTCGGATTGTAGGTGAGTTTCTGGTCACCCGCGGGTTTTACTCATTGTACATTTTTAAACAATAATTTATCTATAAGCAATTAAGTACCAACAATAATTGAGTTGTATCTATGGATTTTAAGTCTTTTCATGTTGAGTAGCAACACAACATTTCATGAACCATTAGTCAAGTTACTTATTCAAAATAATTACTATTGTATCTTATTTCTTTTGTGGAAAATAAAGAATGAACCAATTTTTAAGTTGGGGGTCACTCGTGGGTTGAAATAGAAACCTGCACCCACACCCGCAAAACTTTGGGTCGGATGTGGGTTGCACCCGTGGGCCAAAATCTTCACCCATACCCGCACTCGTCGGGTCAGGTACCCGTCAGGTTTCAGGTTTGCGGATTAATTGCCATTCCTAGCCTACACGAGGGACAACAATAAGATTTTTGGACAACGCAATTGCGGGACCGGTCTAAGTTGTTCGACGATGTTCTGCGCTGCCTAACAGACAAATTGACGCGTCTACATTGACAATCTACTTCGTCTTCTTTTATGCTTGATCAACCTAAGCACCGACAAACCAACATGAGTCAATATGTCTATTCAGTTGTTTACTGTGTTGATCTATTTGTAGCTATGTGTAGTTCACATATCAGTTTTGAATACCTATGAAATTTGCCTCAAATTATAATCTGAATTTAGAATATTACGCAATTTTCCAACACATAAAGTTGAGGGTATGAATGCCAAAGCCTCTCAAACCTAATCATAGTGAGATCATAAAATGAATTTAACAGATTTAACACATGCAGCTAATGCCATTTACCGAAGAGCCCAAAGAAACAACATTACTAGTGTTTTTAATCATAGTGAGATCATCAAATTAATATAACGACCCATCTAAACAAAGTAACTGGTACAAGCTTCTGGCGAGGAACAATCCACGTTCAGGTGTTTGGAGTTTTTATTCTTGATTTCAACCGTCTCAAACAACAAAGGGAACGACAATTGTCATTTTCCTGTGACTAAAATTGTCGAGATGGCCAACAAACCAACTGACCCATCAGAGTGTAGTTGCTGCTTGTAGTTGTACACATGTCTTCGCTTGTCCCTTGTAGTGCTGAGTTGCAGGAGTGATCTCCACGTAATTAAACTATATGGCTACTGCAGTACCCTGGGCATTTTTTGGAGATGATATTTTAGAGCTCAAATTACCACCAATAGCAGCTGGTTGTCCCCTATATTTTTCTCAGCTATACTTAGATTACTACCCGATGCCTTGCTCTCTCTAATCCCTTTATTTATATTTTCTTCCTTTTCTTTCTCAGTAGTTGGCTCTTCATCTAATAACACAGGATAGATCCACATCTCCATATCAATGGGTGAGTCAGTGTACTTGGCTGGCTCTTCATCATTTCTTCCTTTTCAGACAAACCACTATGGTTTGGGCAAGTGTCAAGTGTGGTATCCAGTCCTAGCGTGGTCCAGGAACTGAGGCAACTTGGCACTGATGGAGCAATTACTGGACAGACAGGCACTGGGTTACTGTCAGGCTACTGTAAGTGGAGACATATCACCAGAAGCAAGCAGATGCAACTCCGGATCCGGAATCAGTCAATGGGGCACATGCATGCATGCTTCGTCAGCGGCGTTGGAAGAATGGTCCAGTGGCAGTACTAATGTTTTGAAAACGGATGGTCACATGACATCAAACTTTGATGTATCCTTGTTTGTCCTTTTTTATATAAAAAGAAATGAAAAATTGCGTGTTTAATTTTGCATGCAGTATATGTATCCTGGAGCTGTGTTGCTGGTCAATTTAGGGTTTGTTCGGTTATTTTTAATCCATATGGATATTTAGGGCTTGTCCGGTTATTTTCAATCCATATGCATTGGAGGGGATTTATATGGATTCAGAGAATTTTTGACTTGCTTATTATGGATTAAAACCTCCTCAATACCCTACAATCCATATGGATTAGGGTAGAACCGAACAAGACTTTAAGGATTTGGAGGTTTTATCCCACAGTACTTGGGGGTGTTTGGTTCTAGGGACTAATTTTGAGTCCATCTATTTTATTCTATTTTAGTACCTAAATTGTTAAATATAAAAATTAAACTCTATTTTAGTTTCTATATTTTATAATTTAGGTAATAAAATAAAATAAAAAGACTAAAAATTAGTATGGATGTTAAAAAGTCTGTAAAACCAAATACAAGGACTAATTTTTAGTCCCTCCATTTTATTTTATTTTAGTACCTAAATTATTAAATATAAAAACTAAATTAGCAAGTATTTAGAATTTAGGGACTAAAATAGAATAAAATAAACTAAAATTTAGTCCGTAAAAAATCAAACACTCTCTAATTAAATTTCCTAATATTAAAGCTATAGCTGCTCCTTCCCCATGTATACGAACCGTTTACTAGTACTTACTTTTGTAGCTGCTAATATCTAGGTCTTCTATGAAACAAAGGAAAAGTAAAAGAATTTTGAAGGATTAAAACTCTATCGAAAGTTTTCCTATGTGGTTCTTTGGAATAAAGGATTGAGTTGCTAATCCTATAAAATTCCTATGAAATTAAACATTGTAGTGAGATTTTGAAGGATTTTAACATGGGGTCCAACCTCTTGAAAATTTTACTATAGAATTGAAGGTGGCATACAACTCTATTCCTATATTTTTCTCACCCTATGTTTTACTAATACTCTATTCCAAAGGAGGCCTTAATGTCTAATTTTCCTTTATGTATATTAGTTAAAAGGATCAATATGTTCAAGAGTACATCAATTAGATTAATATTTTTTAATAATTAAGTTCTATAGGTGTCGGCGTTTCGAGACCGGGGGGTCCCTCGGGCCGACGAGTGAGTGTCGCCGCGTGCCCCAGCCCAGATGGGTCGAGCGCGTGGGCGAGCGCGAAGGGAGGAAAGGAGCGAGGCGGCCGGAGACCGGCGTGAGAGAGGTGGGAATCCCGCGGCCTTCGTGTTCGTCCCGCGCCCAGGTCGGGTGCGCTTGCAGTAGGGGGTTACAAGCGTCCACGCGGGAGAGGGAAGCGAGCGGCCCCAAGAGAGCGCCTGTCCCGTCCTCGTCCCTGCGCGGCCAACCTTCTCTAAGAGGGCCCTGGTCCTTCCTTTTATAGGTGTAAGGAGAGGATCCAGGTGTACAATGGGGGTGTAGCAGAGTGCTACGTGTCTAGCGGGGGAGAGCTAGCGCCCTAAGTACATGCCGATGTGGCAGCCGGAGAGATTTTGGCACCCAGCTGGTGTGATGTCGTGGCCGTCGGAGGAGCGACGGAGCCTGACGGAGGGACAGCTGTCGGAGCGGTTGAGTCCTTGCTGACGTCCTCCTGCTTCCGTAAGAGAGCTGAGAGCCGCCGTCGTCATAGAGCATGCGGGGCGCCATCATTGCCTGTCTGGCGGAGCTAGCCAGATGGGACACCGGTCTTGTTCTCTGCGGCCCGAGTCAGCTCGGGGTAGGGTGATGATGGCGCTTCCTGTTGACGTGGCTGGCCTGCGCCCTAGGTTGGGCGACGTGGAGGCTCCTCCGAAGCCGAGGTCGAGTCTGTCTTCCATGGCCGAGGCCGAGTCCGAGCCCCTTGGTCGGGCGAGGCGGAGGTCGTTCGGCAGAGGCCAGGGCGGAGTCCGAGCCCTGGGGTCGGGCGAAGCGGAGTTCGTCGTCTTCTGGGGCTGAGCCCGAGTCCGAGCCCTGGGGTCGGGCGAAGCGGAGTTCGTCGTCTTCTGGGACTGAGCCCGAGTCCGAGCCCTGGGTCGGGCGGAGCGGAGTTCGCCGTCTTCCGGGACTTAGCCCGAGTCCGAGCCCTGGGTCGGGCGGAGCGGAGTTCGCCGTCTTCCGAGACTTAGCCCGAGTCCGAGCCCTGGGTCGGGCGGAGCGGAGTTCGCCGTCTTCCGGGACTTAGCCCGAGTCCGAGCCCTGGGTCGGGCGGAGCGGAGTTCGCCGTCTTCCGGGACTTAGCCTGAGTCCGAGCCCTGGGTCGGGCGGAGCGGAGTTCGCCGTCTTCCAGGACTTAGCCCGAGTCCGAGCCCTGGGTCGGGCGGAGCTTCCTATGGTGCCTTTGGCAGGGCCTGACTGCCTGTCAGTCTCACTCTGTCAAGTGGCACTGCAGTCGGAGTGGCGCAGGCGGCGCTGTCCTTCTGTCAGGCCGGTCAGTGGAGTGGCGAAGTGACGGCGGTCACTTCGGCTCTGCCGGAGGGCGCGCGTCAGGACAAAGGTGTCAGGCTACCTTTGCATTAAATGCTCCTGCGACTTGGTCGGTCGGTGCGGCGATTTAGTCAGGGTTGCTTCTTAACGAAGGCAGGGCCTCGGGCGAGCCGGAGATATGTTCGCCGTCGGAGGGGGGGGCCTCGGGCGAGACGGAAATCCTCCGGGGTCGGCTGCCCTTGTCCGAGGCTAGGCTCGGGCGAGGCGTGATCGAGTCGCTCGAATGGACTGATCCCTGACTTAATCGCACCCATCAGGCCTTAGCAGCTTTATGCTGATGGGGGTTACCAGCTGAGGATTAGGAGTCTTGAGGGTACCCCTAATTATGGTCCCCGACAGTAGCCCCCGAGCCTCGAAGGGAGTGTTAGCACTCGCTTGGAGGCTTTCGTCGCACTTTTTTGCAAGGGAACCAGCCTTTCTCGGTTGCATTTTGTTCCGGTGGGTGCGCGCGAGCGCACCTGCCGGGTGTAGCCCCCGAGGCCTCGGAGGAGTGGTTTCACTCCTTCGAGGTCTTAATGCCTTGCGTAATGCTTCGGCTGGTCTGGTTGTTCCCTCATGCGAACTGGCCGTAGCCCGGGTGTACGGACGGGGCCCAAGTTCTCGGGCTGGTATGTTGACGCTGTCAACGGTTCGGCCGGAGCCAGGTTTGTGAGAGCAGCCCCCGAGCCTCTGCATAGGGCGAGAGGGCGATCAGGGACAGACTCGGCTTTTTGCATACGCCCCTGCGTCGCCTTTCCGCAAGGAGGAGGGGGGGAAGCGCCATGTTACCCTCGATGGGCGCCAAACATGGTGTCTCCGGTGAGCTGCAAGCGGGTAATCCGAGTGGACGTTCGTGCCCCGTTCGTTAGGGGTCGGCTAGGGGCCCAGAGGCACGCCCAAAAGTACCTGCGGGTGATCTGCCAGACCCGGTCCCCTGGCGACGGGGTCCGAGGGCTCGATGCCTCCCTCTGATGGGATTCCGTTACAAGATCGCTCCCGCTGGTCTCGGAAATGTCCTAGGGTACCTCGGGAGCGCAGCCCGAGCCTTGGTTATGTATCGAACGTACCCATGGTCATCCCTCGCTCGGCGTCTGAGGCGACTGTGAACCCTTCGGGGGCCAGCCTTCGAACCCCTGATCAGTAATGGGCGCGGAGCCCGAGTAGCCTGAGGCGACCGTGGAACCCTTCGGGGGGCCGGCCTTCGAACCTCTGACCAGTAGTGGGTGTAGGGCCCACGCGATCTGAGGCGGCTGTTGAAACCCTTCGGGGGGCCAGCCTTCGAACCTCTGATCAGTAAGGAGGCTCGGAGCCTGGTTCCTTCAAGGGGAAGGATCCTTTTCAGGGTATCCCCCTTTCCCGGTCCCTGTTGCAAGAGATAGAGGAAAAGGAAAAAAGGGAAAGGATACGAAATCGAACGACGCGGCGTACCTCTTTTGGCGCGGTCATTTTGGCGAAGGCGAAGCGTCGCCCGCTTTTCCTGCCAGAAGCGCCGCCTGTCCCGCCGCGGAGTTAATGCGACGGGGCGAGTGGTTGGCGGGGCGGCCGCTGCGCGTGCGCGAGCCGTTCGAGGAACGGCTGTTTTGCTTCGCGTTTTTGAATCCCGCGTCCGGTCCGGGCGGAACGTTGGAACCGGCCTCGCCTTGGTCTTTATATACCCGGGAGAGGGTCTGGTGACGGTTCTTTGCTCCGCTTCCTGCCTCCCTCTTAGGTTTTCGCAACCTGAGAGACTTAGCCAGGTAAGAGGAAACCGCCCTTCCTGCCCCTCGCGCCGCCATCCCTTTTGCTCGGTGATGGCTGACCGGGTGACCATCATCTCGCCGCGCGATCCATGGCCCTTTTCCACGGTGACAGCGAGTGACCTGGAGGATCTGGTCGGCGAGGGTTTGCTCTGTCCTCTCACCGATAAGCAGCGACCAGAGTGGATTCCTCCTGTGGGCGGAGCCGCTCCGTCCCCACCACCGGGGTACATCGTGAGCTTTGTCTCCTTCCACGAGCGGGGATTCGGTGTGCCGGCGGGCCGCTTCATGCGGGCGATCCTGTACCACTATGGGGTGGAGTTGCACAACCTTACCCCTAACTCCATCTCGCAGGCCGCCATCTTCGTAGCGGTGTGCGAGGGGTACTTGGGGATCGCCCCCCATTGGGATTTGTGGACCCATCTCTTTTGCGCGGAGCTTTTTGCCTCGCCAACGGGGGAGAGGAAAGTCCGTGCAGCGGTGCGGGCCGGCGGCTGTACCGTCCTGCTGAGGCAGTCGCGGGCGTCGCTGTATATTCCTGCCATCCTCGCGTCCTCGAACAAGGGGTGGCAGCGCCGGTGGTTCTACCTCCGGAACGACGGCGAGTTGCTCCCGCCGTTCTCCCAGCGAGTAGTCACCGCTGCCACCGACGCCTGGCGCCACGGGACCCCGCACGAAAGACAGAAGAACCTCGAGCCACTTCTCCAGGCCTTGGAGGCGTTGTGGAAGGGGGACTCACCGCTGCGGGAGTGATTGCCGCCATCCACCGTCGGAGGGTGCTTCCCTTGGCGGAGCGGCGGCTGTCGCTTTGGGAGATGACCCCGGAGGCCGACTGGGAGGGCTCGCGGATGTCCCCTGATCCTCTTCCCTTCGACGCCCTCCAATGGCGGGTGTCCGTTGCGTTGGGGAAGCCGGACCCCCACGCCTTCTCCCAGCTTTTGATGCGCCCCGACCGAGGGTGCGTGACTCTGGTGAGTGTCCGCTTCTTCCTTCTTCATACATCAGGTTGCTCCTGGTTCTTACGATTGGGGTTTTTCCCCTCCTCTTCAGGAGGTGGTGTGGCACAAGCCTTCCCTGCCACGGGTCCCGTAGGACGCGGTGGACCGAGCAGCGCGGCGGGTCGCCGCGGAGGAGAGGAAGAAGAAGAAGGACGCGGAGAAGGCCCGGGCCCGCGAGCGGAGGCAGGCCCGAGACGCCTTGGAAAAGCTCCGTCGCCAGCAGGAGAGGGAGGGGCTCCCGAGGGAGCCGTCGCCGGAAACGCCCGACGACGACGACGATGATGAAGATGATGACGAGGAGGACGACATGGCCGCCCGTCTTGGCTTCAGCCCCGGCTTGGGGTTTGGCCAGGAGCCGTCAAGCCAGCCCCCGAGCGGGCTGACGCCGTCAGTCCCCGGAGTCGGGACGTCGGGGTCCCGGCCTGAGGGGCGAGGGCAACCCGAGAGGGCTCCTGACCCCTCGGCTGGAGGAGCTGAGGTGACCCCGGGGGGCCAGGCCAGGGCGTCTGCTCCCCGAGAGCTGCCGTTCGTGCCAGCAGCGCAGGGAGGCGACCCTCAGGCTGCCGTTACAGTGCCCGGGCGATCTGCCCCCCGGGCGTCCAAAGCGAGGGCGGTGCCGAAGTTGCCAGCGAAGCGGACCTCGGCGGCGGTTCCGGGGGCCGGGATCCAAGAGACTTCCCCCCAGGCACGGTGGATCATGGCCCGGAGCGGGTAAGTATCTTGGAATGTCTTCGTCCTGGCTTCCCATTCATATGTCCCGGCCGTGATTTTTCTTTTCTCCTCAGCAAGCGAAGCCACGGCCTGACCGACCTGGCACCCCGGAAGGCACTTAAGACGACGCCGGCTTGTGCGGCCAGCGCCGCTCCGGGCCTTGCCGTTCAGCCGACCCTCTCGCATGGCGTTCCACCTCAGGGGGCTCGGGCGGCGCCGGTCGCCGTGGAGCAGGTTCCCGAGGCTGGCTCCTCTGCCGAGGTGGCCATTGTGATAGGGGAGACGGCTGACGCCGACATGGTCCCGAGCCCACCGGTCGTGCCGGCCATGCCGGCGCCTGCCGCTACCGAAGTCGCCACCGTCCTGGTTGGAGAGCGACCGGTTGCTGCCGACGTCGAGACGGCTGATGCGTCGACGCCTGGTGCCTCGGAAGAGGTGGGCGGGGAGGCGCGATCCGTCCCGCCGGGCGGCAGCCTCATCGCTGTGCGGCGGAGCCCCGAGGTCCGGCGCCAGTTGCTCCGGTTCCGGACCCGTGAGGCCTCGGACCCCGTCTTTGTTCTCGACGATGAACGGGAGGACCAGTCCTGGGATGAGCTCCGCGAGTGTGCTGAAGCGACGGTGGGGTCGCTCCGGTCGTCGCTGGAGGTTTTCTGCAGGGACGTCCCCAGAATCCTCCAGGTAACGGTTTCAGGCATACCTTTTCCCTTCTGTGACCGAGGCGTTCTTCGTGACGCCCCGTTTCCTTCCCTCAGGATCTGACGGATCGGAGCGCCGCCAAGTCATCGTTCATCCGCTGCGAGGTCGATGTCTGGGGCTCGCTGCGGTCCCTGAGGACCTCGCTTGCTGGGGCTACTGCGCGCCTTTCTCAGCAGGGTGCCGAGGTAGCGGACCTCCAGTTGCTCTGCACTGACCTGAGAGCCGAGGCGGCAGCGGCGCGCGCGGAGGCGGCTGCGGCGCGCGCAGAGGTGCAACGGCAGCGGTCGGAGTTCGTCCAGGTCGTCGAGGAGCGGGACCAATCTCGGGGCCGGGCTACCGAGGCCGAAAGCCGGGCCGAAACCCTCGCAGCTGACTTAGCCGTAGCCCAGGTCGCGACCTCGGAGCAGCGTGCCCGGGCCGAAGGTACGCCTTGGCCATGCTTGGTTCTTGTTCTTGTTTGTTTCCTCTGCTTGTGTTTGAGATCTTTCTTCTGGCTGTTCGCAGAGCTCGAGTCCGCCCTCGATGAGTCCGCCAAGGCGCTTGCCGAGGCGCTTGCCGGGGCGGCCGAGCAGAGGGAGGCCGACCTCGCGGCCATGTCCGAAGCCGTCTCGGACGTTTATCGGATCCTTGGCTCCGGCGACGTTCCTTCAGGAAGCTCCCCTCAAAGCCGCCTTCAAGCCTTGGGTGATCACGCGCGCGGCAGACTCCACGAGGCGCTACACCACGGCGTCAGGCGGGCCTTTGCCGTGCTCGCTTCCCACTATGTTGTGGACCTGGAGCGGGTTAGTGAGGGGTATTGTCTTCCTGACGAAGACGAAGCTGCCCTGGCGGAAGTCCAGCGGCTCGACGCGGTCGCCACGGGTCCGAGCGCAGTGCTGGCGACCACCTTTGAGGCGGAAATCCTCCCCCCTGCGCCGTCGCCGGAAGCCGAGATGGACCTTACCGAAGGCGGGGACGGAGCTGAAGGCGCGGCTCCTTCCCAAGGCGACGCCTAACTCTTGTTGGAACAGTTTCTGTTGGATGCGCGTGTGTCTTCCTGCGGCCGCTGTGGCCTGAACACTTTGTTTCCATTGCATGAAGTCGTACTCTTCCTTTTATTTTGCGTGTCCGGCTTTGTCTGTCAATAACAGGGTGGCTTCCCGAGTAGGGGTCATTTTTTGTGGCGGGTGACGAGTGAAGGTGTCCCTAACCCGGAGGCATAGGAATCCCTCGGCTCAGTCGGCCTTGCCACTTACATGTACCCACGTTCGCTCCTTGGGGCCCTGTCTCTGACATAGCCGGGAGAACGCAAAAGCCTTTTTGACCGAAAATTTTGGACGATCTTGACGCAGAGGGGTTCCCCCCTTTTTAGCCCCTGAGGGAGGGTCGGGCTCTGCCGAGGCGAGGCCGACCCTTCCTTGACGATTGAGACTTGTGTGGGAACGAGGTATACGAACAGCTTGAAAACATCTTAAGGGTAGAAGCGACGTAGCTGTCGGATGTTCCAAGCGTTGTCGTAGACCTCGCCTTGACCTCCGGCCAGCTTGTACGTTCCGGGCTCCAGAACATCGGCGATGACAAGCGGCCTCTCCCGGGGGTGCGTGCAGCCCCCGGGTGCCCCCAGCAAGGGCTCGGGGTGTTGTGCGATGGTCGGGGTCTTCTCCTGGTTGGCTTCGATGCCCCGCTTGGAGATGATGAACCCCAGGACCATGCCCTGGGGCGCCCCGAGGACCCACCTTTCAGGGTTGAGCTTGACGCTTTTCGCTTCTTTTAGCTTGTGGATCTCCTCGCCTATCGCTCTGCGCTTCTCCTCGTTGAATCAGCGCAGAGGCTATTTTGACGGGTCGGGCTCCGGCCCGAATATCCAGCGAGTGCTCGGCGACATCCCTCGGTATGCCAGGCATGTCCGAGGGACTCCACGCGAAGACGTCTGCGTTCGCGCGGAGAAAGTCGACGAGCACTGTTTCCTATTTGGGGTCGAGCCCGGAACCGATCCGGATCTGCTTGGAGGCGTCGCCACTGGGGTCGAGGGGGACGGCCTTAACCGTCTCCACTGGCTCGAAGTTGCCGGCATGACGCTTCACGTCTGGCACCTCTTTGGAGAGGCTTTCCAGGTCGGCGATGAGGGCCTCGGACTCGGCGAGGGCCTCGGCGTACTCCACGCACTCCATGTCGCATTCGAACGCGTGTTTGTACAAGGGGCCGACGGTGATGACCCCGTTGGGGCCCGGCATCTTGAGCTTCAGGTAGGTGTAGTTGGGGACGGCCATGAACTTCGCGTAGCATGGCCTCCCCAGTACCGCGTGGTAGGTTCCTCGGAACCCGACCACCTCGAACGTCAGAGTCTCCCTTCGGAAGTTGGAGGGTGTTTCGAAGCAGACGGGAAGGTCGAGTCGTCCGAGGGGCTGGACGCGCTTCCCGGGAATGATCCCGTGGAAGGGCGCAGCGCCTGCTCGGACGGAGGACAGATCGATGCGCAGGAGCCTGAGGGTCTCAGCGTAGATGATGTTGAGGCTGCTGCCCCCGTGCATAAGGACCTTGGTGAGCCTGACGTCGCCGATGACGGGATCGACGACGAGCGGGTATTTCCCTGGGCTCGGCACGTGGTCGGGGTGGTCAGCTTGGTCGAAGGTGATGGGCTTGTCGGACCAGTCTAGGTAGACTGGCGCCGCCACCTTCACCGAGCAGACCTCCCGGCGCTCTTGCTTGCGATGCCGAGCCGAGGCATTCGCCGCATGCCCACCATAGATCATGAAGCAGTCACGGACCTCTGGGAACTCTCCTGCTTGGTGATCTTCCTTCTTGTCACCGTCGCGGGCCCTGCCACCCTCCGCGGGTGGCCCGGCCCTGTGGAAGTGGCGTCGAAGCATGACGCACTCCTCAAGGGTGTGCTTGATGGGCCCCTGGTGATAGGGGCACGACTCCTTGAGCATCTTGTCGAAGAGGTTGGCACCTCCGGGGGGCTTCCGAGGGTTCTTGTACTCGGCGGCGGCGACAAGGTCCGCGTCGGCGGCGTCGCGTTTCGCTTGCGACTTCTTCTTGCCTTTCTTCTTGGCGCCGCGCTGAGTAGACGCCTCGGGAGCATCTTCTGGTGGACGGCCCTGGGGCTGCTTGTCCTTTCGGAAGATAGCCTCGACCGCCTCCTGGCCAGAGGCGAACTTGGTGGCGATGTCTATCAGCTCGCTCGCCCTGGTGGGGGTCTTGCGACCCAACTTGCTCACCAGGTCGCGGCAGGTGGTGCCGGCAAGGAACGCGCCGATGACATCCGAGTCGGTGATGTTGGGCAGCTCGGTGCGCTGCTTCGAGAATCGCCGGATGTAGTCCCGGAGAGACTCTCCCGGCTGCTACCGGCAGCTTCGGAGGTCCCAGGAATTCCCGGGGCGTACATGTAACACCCTGAATTTGGGGGTATAAAATTTCTTTGCTCATATTCACAAATTCAGGTGTTACTTCCTTTTCTCATCCTTCCTAATTCTTTTCTCTCTCATTTCTATAGGAGCTAAGTACTTATTTTACTTGTAATTATAGTCTATTATGTTAAACCCTAAGGGAGTATGAGTTGTTGCATCATGTTGAACCCTAGATTTCACTTTTGTTTGGTGCATAATTCTCAAAAGGTCTAATTTGAATTTGGGGCTCATTTGAGTTTGAATCAAATAGAATAAATAAAAGAAAAGGGAGAAACAATTCAGAATAAAAGAAAAAGGTAAAGCAGCCCAACCCAGCCGCCCCCTCGGCCTTTCGGCCCAGCCGGCCCATCTCTCGCGCGCGCGCCTCCCTCCCCTCCTCTCTCTGCTCGCCCGGTCCCACCTGTCGGCGCCCGCTTTCCTCGTGCGCGCTCGCTCCCTCGCTCTCTCTCTGCTCGCGGGCCCGGGGTGTCAGCCCCGTCTTCCTCGCGTAACCGCCGCCCGAGCTGCTCGCGCCCGCCTTCCCCGCGCCCACGTCGCGCGTGGAACTCGCCCCACCTCGCCCCTGGCCACTTGAGCCCCGAACCCCACTCGCCCTCACCCCCCTCCCCCATTTGCGCCCCAGCAGACTCTCTCTCCCCCTCGCTGCGCGCACGCAGAGCGCCGCCGCCACTAACCATCGCCGCCCGAGCCGTTTCCTCGTCGCCGGTGGAGCTCCGCCGCGCCCTTAGCCCCGGTGAGCTCCGCTCTGGCGTCCGCAACCCGGAACGCGCCCCAATTCCCTCTCCCCCTCCCTATTTCTCTCTGCCCGCGCTCACCCGTCGTTCGCCGTGCAGCCGCCACCGTCGACCCGAGTCTCCGTCGCGTCCCCGTCGCCGCCGAGGAGTCCCCGGAGCCCGCCTTGAGGTAATGGACCTCTCCCGCCCCTATCGCCCCTTGTTTTGCCCTCTGTTGCGCTTGATTGCTCGCCGGAGTAGAGTAACCCCGCCGCCGAGCCGCCCCGCCGTGAACCGCTCCCCTCCGGTGCCTCTGCCCCGACCCAGACCCTACCGGAGAACTCCCCGCGCCCTCCCCGACCTCCCCGACCACTCAGGTCACCCCAGAGCCCCGCCAGTCGCCCGTGCCCCTCGTCTCCGGCGAGCCCTCCGCCGCGGGGACGAGCGCCGCCGCCCTAGCTAGCCGTAGGGGAAGCCTAGGCCGGCCACCCGATCCCCACCGTCCATCCCAGATCGGGCGGCCTCGTTTTAATTTAGCCAAGCCCAATCCTGGCCGTCCGCCGGAGATCCAGCGGCCCAGGCCCGCTTCCCCCTCCCCCCGTCTCTCTGCCCGCCGGCCCCGCTTGTCAGCCCGCCCGCGCGCGCTCTGCCCGCCGGCCCCGCCTGTCAGCCTGCCTGCGCCCTCGCCCTGCCCGCCGGCCCCGCCTGTCAGCCCGCCCGCGCGCGCTCTGCCCGCCGGCCCCGCCTGTCAGCCTGCCTGCGCCCTCGCCCTGCCCGCCGGCCCCGCCCGTCAGTCGCCCAGGCCGCCGCGCGCTCGCGCGCCCGCCCGCAGGATCTAATCCTGGCCGTTCGCTTTAGATCTGACGGCTGTAGGCGCTCGATACCCCTTCGCCCGCGCGTTTTCTTAAAGAGCCCCTCTGTTTCCTGGAAATTGCGCCCGCCGTCCCTGGTTTCTCGCAGTTGAGTCCCTGGCCCTTTTATTTAATTAAAAATAAGTCCTTAGGGCATATTTTCAACCCCTAAACTTGTAAAATTCATAACTTTGTCATATGAACTTCAAATTAGGTGCTTCAAATTGCAAAATATTCATAATATTATTATCTATCTGTTTATGCAATGTTTCCCTGCAGTTTCCATGTATTAATTAATAGCTAATCACTAGGATAGGATTAAGACTATTGAAACCTTATTTAAGATAATTGGAAATGAGTAGACTTTAATAAAAGTTGGATTACTTAAGTTTATGGACTTAAACACTTAAGTTTAGGAACTTAAACCAGATAATTATTTAATCCCACCACCAACTTAGGCCTGATTAGTGGTTAGTGAATCACTTTGTGTAACCCTCTACCCCCCAGACCTAGGGAACTTTAGAGTGCCTATCCCTTTTCTGTTATGAACTTGTGACCCCTCTCTGCTGCATATGTTTGGTATATTGTTTTTTGTTTGTTATTTTCCCAAGTGCATAGTGTGAATGATTGCTTTGCGTAGACACCGAGCAGTCTGTGTTTCCCGAGGCAGTTGCAGAGGAAGTCCATGATCAGCAGTTTGGTGAAGGCAAGTGTCCTCTGTCCCATTATGTCCTATTCATTTATAACTACTACCCCGCACTACTTACTTCACACCTAAGGATTGACTAGCTTTACACTTTACTTTGTCCTTGATGACCTATTGGGTTGTTATGGTTAGTACTCTGCTTTTGCCTTAACTTAATCAATGAACATGCTGTGACTATTTATGATACTGTTATCCTGATGATGTTGATGATCTTGTGATACTCTAGGGGGCTCAGGCTGTTTCCTGAGTACCTCTCCGTAAGGACTGGTTCGTTGAGAGACCACCCGGGATAACAGTGCAACCATGAGGGTGAAATGGGATGCCCTTAGCTGATTAATTAGATGAACTAGAGGTGTAGTTGCTTAGCCGTCGTGCCGTCAATGGGGTCCAGGCACAGTGCTTGCTCTGCCGAGGCTGAGTGCCGAGGTTCTTTCGTTTTGCTCTTTGTTAGTCACTCTCCTGCGGGGAGGGGTACTGTGTTTATCAAACTGGAGAAACCTAACGGGCAGCTACGATCTCTAGAGAATCTTTGTAAAAGCTACGTAGTGATGCCCTGCCGGACCACCTAGGTAGTGGTCAATGGGGATTAGCTCTCCCTGGGTAGAAAGGGAATCATGACTCATGGGTAAAGTGTGCAACCTCTGCAGAGGGTAGTGAAACTGGTATATCAGCCGTGCTCACGGTTAAGAGCAGCCTTGGGATCCTCTTTGATTAGAGATACAGATGGTTCGAGATACAATGATTATGATATGGTTTTGGTTCGACTATGATGATGATGTTCCTCGATGAGGAAATGGTTTACGGATTGGTTAATGCTAAAATCTGGCTTCTACTAATGATAAATACTTGACCAACTAAAAGCAACTGCTGGAGCCTAACCCCACATAAAGCTAGTCCACCTCAGCCAAACGGGACATTTGCTGAGTACGTTGATGTGTACTCATCCTTGCTTTACCACAAAACACCAGGTTGTCCGCATTGTAACCACTGCTCAGGAGAAGGCGAAGCCGTGGAAGGAGACTTCCAGGAGTTTCAAGACTACGATGAATTCTAGGAGTGGGTTGGCGGCAACCCCCAGTCAGCTGCCTGTGGAGGCTTTATCTTTACTGCGTTTCGCTTAGCACTTTGATTTACCTGTTAAGACAATGACTATGTGGATGTCTATGACTCTATGATGTAATAAGTACTCTTTTATGTTATTATTCGAGCATTGTGTGATGATGTTCATTTATGTAATCGCTGTGTACGTGAGTTCTGATCCTGGCACGTACATAGTTCGCATTCGGTTTGCCTTCTAAAACCGGGTGTGACATAAGTGGTATCAAAGCCCATGCTGACTGTAGGACCGCTGACCTAGAGTAGCACTGGTCGTACTAAGGACTATTGACCCTTCCCCTCACCTTGACATCTGATGTTACTTCAAAAAGTCGGTCACCTCGACCAACCCTATGTTTTACTATCTATCTATACTATACCTTGTTAAAATTTTTATCTTATTCTGTCTTTGGTTTATTCACTTGTCATATTAGTTCTGCTCTTACTCTTTTGCTTACGGTGTCTTTTGTAGATGGCTCGTCTTAGACACACTGCACGTAAGTCGGTGATTCCTTTCCTGCCGTCTCGACTTGCGGAGCGTCCTCTGCACCGCACCGTGTCCGGACAGTCGAGTCACCTGGAGAGGCTGCACCACCGCCTGCGTGAGGAGCAGGAACGCCGGCGCCAGCACGGAGAGCAGCAGGGCTCTTCCTCCTCACCCCAGCAGGAGGTGGAGACCGTGAGGCCCCGTTCCTCTGTTGCCCAGCTGGAGGCGCCCCTTGTTCCACCGCGGGACGTCCCGGCTGTTAGAGGAGCTGTTGGAGGAGCTACTGGAGGAGACCCCGACGACGACGACTCAGCCCACAGCACGGAGTCTTCTGAGCCGCAGGAGGCGGAAGGATGGGTCGCCCGACCCATCACCCGTGACGCCGCTCGCGGTTGTCACTTCCACGACGCGCTCGACACCTTGCTGCGCCAGGCTTTCGACCGGCACACCTGGTCGATCGAGTATCGTTGTGTAGTCTACCAGCACAGTCGCGGGAGGTACCCGGACCGCTGGGAGGCTACCTGCCTAGTTCGCCGTCCGGAGGATGACCTCCGGGGTGCGGAGGCCGTTTCGGAGCACTATTCCATCTCCGAGAGGGACACTGCAGAGGCGGCTATGCAGGATGCAGCACGACGTGCACTCTCTCAGTACTGTTCTTTGTTCGGTGGCGTGGCCGACGGTCTTAACCTTCGGTACTACCCCCGCCGCCCTACTGGCAGCACAGAGAGTGTGGTTGTTTCACCTGTTGGTGAGGCTAACCCTAGGTTGAGCAGCACAGTCAACCTAGTCGCAGTGCTTAACACGGAGCTGGATCACTCTCTGGACGAGCTAAGCAGGGCTCGAATGGAGATTGCGGAGTTGCGTGCTGAGTTGGCAGAGCGCCATCACCAGGAGGGTGGTTCTCCCGCACCTGTTGGGACTCAGCACCCATACCGCTCACCGCCACGTGGTCACCACACTTATGGTTCCCCTGTCTGTAAGACCAGGATAGATTTGGATCCTTAGGTCGTTAGCGTCGGAGTTTGTAATAATTCTAAGTCAGATGTCTCAGTCTTAAGTAATCAGTTTAGTTTGCTTATCAGTTGCCTCCATTTAGTTTAGTTTGCTTATCAGTCGCTTTCATGCTTGTTATGATGAACTTGTACTGGATTTGAATCTTTGTAATGACTGTAGCCAACATGTGGGTTTCCCCTGCAGTTTGGCTTAGCTAGTAATATTAATGAAGTCAGTTGTTTAGTTGGGAAGCCATTTACTCTTACTTTCCTTTCTTATCTGAGAAGCTGTGTTGAATCATGAATGAGGATCAGTGAAGCTCTTTGTTCACTCAGTGTCATGAAGAATTCTGTATTCTCTTTTCTTATGCTGAAGGGTTGTAAGATCGATGCTGATGTGTGAATGTCTTCCACAGATGTCTGACAACAGGCGCCGATGCAACAGGCGTGCTCAGCTAGAGCAGCATGACCAACAGGAGGAAAATCAGAGGCAGCCTCCCCCGCCACCCCCGATGTCAGTGGAGCAGATGTTCTTGATGCAGACCCAGGCAGTGCAGGCCATTGGGCAGACTCTGGCAGCCATGCAGCAGGCTCAACAGCAGCCCCAACCCCAGTTGCAAGTGCAGATGCCCCAGATGCCACGAGATAAGCGTGGTGAGTTCATGAGAGGGCACCCTCCTACCTCCGCCCATTCTGCTGACCCCATGGATGCAGAAGACTGGTTGCGCGCAGTGGAGAGGGAACTGCGCACCGCCCAATGTGACGACAGGGAGAAGGTTCTATATGGTCCCCGTCAGCTAAGGGGAGCAGCCCAGTCCTGGTGGGAGTCCTACCTCGCCACCCATGCTGACCCCGAAGCCATCACCTGGGAGGAATTCAGCGAGAGTTTCCGTCGGTACCATGTGCCGGAGGGACTGATGATCGTGAAGAAGGAGGAGTTTCTGGCTCTGAAGCAGGGACCCCTGTCTGTTAGTGAGTACAGAGACAAGTTTCTGCAGCTGTCTCGTTATGTACCCGAGGATGTCAACACTGATGCCAAGAGGCAGTACAGGTTCATGAGGGGTTTGGTGGATCCCCTGCATTACCAGCTGATGAACCACACCTTCCCAACCTTCCAGCACCTGATCGATAGGGCAGTCATGACTGAGAAGAAGCGTAAAGATATGGAAGATCGGAAGCGCAAGATGAGTGGACCCCAGTCCGGGGGCATCAGCCGTCCGCGTTTCTCAGGCAGTTCATCTCAGCAAGGCAGACCTGGTCACCCACAGGGATATCAGAATCAGAATCAGCGTCCGCATCAGCAGCAATTTCAGAGGCAGTACCCGCAGCAGCAGCAGCAGTATCGTCAGCACAGCCAACAGGGAGGTAATCAATATCAGAAGCAGAACAACCAGGCACCTCGCCTTCCTGCCCCAGCAGCAAATCAGAGCAACCAAGCAGCCCCAGCACAAGGAGGAGGCAGAGGATGTTTCCACTGCGGAGATCAAGGCCACTGGGCGATGCAGTGCCCAAAGAAGATGGCTCAGCAGCAGGCCAACCCCAATGCTCCAACAAGGCAAGGTGTACTGCAGCCGGCAACAGGTAATCGTAACCAAGCGTACAACCGTGGAAAGGTGAACCACTTGGAGGCCGAAGCAATCCAGGATGCACCAGATGTGGCAGTAGGTATGTTCTCAGTCGAATCTCATCCCGCAAAAGTGCTATTTGATACTGGTGCAACTCATTCATTTGTCACTGCAACCTGGGTAGAATTGCATAACATCTCAGTAGAGGCAATGATGTCGCCCATGAGGATTAATTCGGTTGGTGGCAAGGTGCAAACAGATAAAATATGCTCAAATATAATGGTGGAAATAAGGGGGATAGGATTCCCCAGTGACTTAATAGTAATAGGCACCCCTGGGATAGATGTCATTCTAGGGATGAACTGGTTGATGAAGTATGAAGCAAATGTTAGTTGTGACAAGAGGACCATAACATTGAAGTCCCCGTCAGGAGAAGAGGTAGTGGCCGAGCTAAGGATGCCTAAGTCAGAAGAGGGAGCCTGTCACCAGATTTCAGTGGATAGTAAGGAGCCCAACCCGCTCGAGGCTATCAAGGTTGTGTCAGACTTTCCGGATGTGTTTCCCGAGGAGCTAACGGGCATGCCACCCGAGAGAAAGGTCGAATTTGCCATAGAGCTTATCCCTGGTACCGCCCCCATTTCCAAAAGAGCCTATCGAGTGTCTGGACCAGAATTGGTGGAGCTCAAGAAGCAGATAGACGAGATGTTAGAGAAGGGTTACATCAGACCAAGTACCTCGCCTTGGGCCGCTCCAGTATTGTTTGTAGAGAAGAAAGATGGTACCAAAAGGATGTGCATAGACTACAGAGCCTTGAATGAAGTCACTGTCAAGAACAAGTACCCCCTGCCAAGGATAGAAGATTTGTTCGACCAGCTCAGAGGTGCCAGCGTATTCTTGAAGATAGATCTGAGGTCAGGTTACCATCAACTCAGAATCCGACCCTCGGATATACCGAAGACGGCATTCATCACCAAGTATGGGTTATATGAGTTCACGGTTATGTCCTTTGGTTTGACAAATGCGCCAGCCTTCTTCATGTATCTGATGAACAGTGTGTTCATGGACTATCTAGACAAGTTTGTGGTAGTGTTCATCGATGACATTCTCATATACTCTCAAAGTGAGGAAGATCATGTAGAGCATTTGAAGATGGTATTGCAAAGACTTCGAGAGCATCAGTTGTATGCCAAGCTGGGCAAATGCGAGTTCTGGATTCACGAAGTCTTGTTTCTGGGTCACATCATAAATCAAGATGGGTTGGCAGTAGATCCAAAGAAAGTAGCAGATATCCTGAACTGGAAAGCACCGAAGGATGTTCGCGGGATCAAGAGCTTCATCGGAATGGCTGGATATTACAGGCGTTTCATTGAAGGCTTTTCAAAGATTGCTAGACCGATGACATCGTTACTAGCGAAGAAAGTTGAGTTTAAGTGGACTCAAAAGTGTCAGGAAGCATTTGAAGAACTGAAGAATAGACTGACTACAGCTCCTGTGCTAGTCCTACCTGATGTTCACAAGTCATTCTCAGTGTATTGCGACGCTTCGTACACCGGATTGGGATGCGTGCTAATGCAAGAAGGAAGAGTTGTAGCATACTCGTCTCGACAGCTGAAGATCCATGAGAAGAATTATCCCACACATGACCTGGAATTGGCAGCAGTGGTTCATGCTTTGAAGACTTGGAGACATTACCTGTACGGGCAGAAGTGCGACATCTACACAGATCATAAGAGTCTGAAGTACATATTCACCCAGTCGGAGTTAAACATGAGGCAGCGAAGATGGTTGGAACTGATCAAAGACTATGAGTTGGAGATACATTACCATCCAGGCAAAGCCAATGTTGTTGCAGATGCTCTGAGCAGGAAGAGTCAAGTTAATATGTTGGCCTCGTACCCGATGCCGTATGAGTTAGCCAAGGAATTTGACAGACTGAGTCTCGGTTTCCTGAATAGTACGCAAGGAGTGACAGTGGAATTAGAGCCCACCCTAGAGCGGGAGATCAAAGAAGGGCAGAAGGATGATGAAAACATCAACAAAATCCGGCAGCTGATCCTAGAAGGAAGAGGCAAAGACTTTCGAGAGGATGAAGAAGGGGTAATCTGGTTCAAGGACCGATTGTGTGTTCCCGACCTCAAACCTATTCGGGGACTGATCCTCAAGGAAGCTCATGAGACAGCCTACTCCATACACCCTGGAAGTGAGAAGATGTACCAGGATTTAAAAAGGAGGTTTTGGTGGTATGGCATGAAAAGGGAGATCGCAGAATATGTCGCCATCTGTGATAGCTGTCAGAGAACCAAAGCAGAGCATCAGAGGCCCGCCGGACTGTTGCAGCCATTGCGGATTCCTCAGTGGAAGTGGGATGAGATCGGGATGGATTTCATAGTTGGCCTACCCCGTACCCGGGCTGGCTACGATTCCATCTGGGTGGTCGTGGACCGCTTAACAAAGGTGGCCCACTTCATACCTGTGAAGACGACGTACACCGGAGCAACGTTAGCTGAGTTATACATGTCACGGATAGTCTGCCTTCATGGTGTGCCGAAGAAGATAGTGTCGGATCGAGGAACGCAGTTACATCTCATTTTTGGCAGCAGTTACAAGAAGCTTTGGGCACACATTTGAACTTCAGCTCAGCTTATCACCCGCAGACAGACGACCAGACTGAAAGAACTAATCAGATCCTAGAAGATATGTTGAGAGCCTGTGCGTTGCAAGACAAGTCAGGATGGGACAAAAGGTTACCTTATGCAGAATTCTCTTACAACAATAGTTACCAGGCCAGCTTGAAGATGTCACCGTTTCAGGCACTCTATGGACGGAGTTGTAGGACTCCGCTGCACTGGGACCAGCCTGGAGAGAGACAGGTGTTTGGCCCCGACATCTTGCTTGAAGCCGAAGAGAATATCAAAATGGTTCGGGAGAACCTGAAGACAGCCCAGTCAAGGCAGCGAAGCTATGCGGACCGAAGGAGAAGAGAACTGAGTTTTGAGGTGGGAGACTACGTCTATCTGAAGGTGTCACCTATCAGGGGAGTCAGAAGGTTCGGAGTTAAAGGCAAGTTAGCACCCCGGTACGTCGGACCATATCAGATTCAAGCCAAGCGTGGAGAAGTGGCCTACCAGCTCGACCTACCAGAGAGTTTGTCAGCAGTGCACAATGTGTTCCATGTATCGCAATTGAAGAAGTGTCTGCGAGTACCAGAAGAACAGTTGCCAGTGGAGGGTTTGGAAGTCCAGGAGGATCTGACATACATAGAGAAGCCAACGCAGATTCTGGAGTTTGCAGACAGAGTCACCCGGAGGAACACCATCAGAATGTGCAAAGTCAGATGGGGTCACCACTCGGAGGATGAAGCAACCTGGGAACGAGAAGATGACCTGAAAGCCAAATACCCTGAACTCTTTGCTGACCAACCCTGAATCTCGGGGGCGAGATTCTTTTAAGGGGGATAGGTTTGTAACACCCTGAATTTGGGGGTATAAAATTTCTTTGCTCATATTCACAAATTCAGGTGTTACTTCCTTTTCTCATCCTTCCTAATTCTTTTCTCTCTCATTTCTATAGGAGCTAAGTACTTATTTTACTTGTAATTATAGTCTATTATGTTAAACCCTAAGGGAGTATGAGTTGTTGCATCATGTTGAACCCTAGATTTCACTTTTGTTTGGTGCATAATTCTCAAAAGGTCTAATTTGAATTTGGGGCTCATTTGAGTTTGAATCAAATAGAATAAATAAAAGAAAAGGGAGAAACAATTCAGAATAAAAGAAAAAGGTAAAGCAGCCCAACCCAGCCGCCCCCTCGGCCTTTCGGCCCAGCCGGCCCATCTCTCGCGCGCACGCCTCCCTCCCCTCCTCTCTCTGCTCGCCCGGTCCCACCTGTCGGCGCCCGCTTTCCTCGTGTGCGCTCGCTCCCTCGCTCTCTCTCTGCTCGCGGGCCCGGGGTGTCAGCCCCGTCTTCCTCGCGTAACCGCCGCCCGAGCTGCTCGCGCCCGCCTTCCCCGCGCCCACGTCGCGCATGGAACTCGCCCCACCTCGCCCCTGGCCACTTGAGCCCCGAACCCCACTCGCCCTCACCCCCCTCCCCCATTTGCGCCCCAGCAGACTCTCTCTCCCCCTCGCTGCGCGCACGCAGAGCGCCGCCGCCACTAACCATCGCCGCCCGAGCTGTTTCCTCGTCGCCGGTGGAGCTCCGCCGCGCCCTTAGCCCCGGTGAGCTCCGCTCTGGCGTCCGCAACCCGGAACGCGCCCCAATTCCCTCTCCCCTCCCTATTTCTCTCTGCCCGCGCTCACCCGTCGTTCGCCGTGCAGCCGCCACCGTCGACCCGAGTCTCCGTCGCGTCCCCGTCGCCGCCGAGGAGTCCCCGGAGCCCGCCTTGAGGTAATGGACCTCTCCCGCCCCTATCGCCCCTTGTTTTGCCCTCTGTTGCGCTTGATTGCTCGCCGGAGTAGAGTAACCCCGCCGCCGAGCCGCCCCGCCGTGAACCGCTCCCCTCCGGTGCCTCTGCCCCGACCCAGACCCTACCGGAGAACTCCCCGCGCCCTCCTCGACCTCCCCGACCACTTAGGTCACCCCAGAGCCCCGCCAGTCGCCCGTGCCCCTCGTCTCCGGCGAGCCCTCCGCCGCGGGGACGAGCGCCGCCGCCCCAGCTAGCCGTAGGGGAAGCCCAGGCCGGCCACCCGATCCCCACCGTCCATCCCAGATCGGGCGGCCTCGTTTTAATTTAGCCAAGCCCAATCCTGGCCGTCCGCCGGAGATCCAGCGGCCCAGGCCCGCTTCCCCCTCCCCCCGTCTCTCTGCCCGCCGGCCCCGCTTGTCAGCCCGCCCGCGCGCGCTCTGCCCGCCGGCCCCGCCTGTCAGCCTGCCTGCGCCCTCGCCCTGCCCGCCGGCCCCGCCTGTCAGCCCGCCCGCGCGCGCTCTGCCCGCCGGCCCCGCCTGTCAGCCTGCCTGCGCCCTCGCCCTGCCCGCCGGCCCCGCCCGTCAGTCGCCCAGGCCGCCGCGCGCTCGCGCGCCCGCCCGCAGGATCTAATCCTGGCCGTTCGCTTTAGATCTGACGGCTGTAGGCGCTCGATACCCCTTCGCCCGCGCGTTTTCTTAAAGAGCCCCTCTGTTTTCTGGAAATTGCGCCCGCCGTCCCTGGTTTCTCGCAGTTGAGTCCCTGGCCCTTTTATTTAATTAAAAATAAGTCCTTAGGGCATATTTTCAACCCCTAAACTTGTAAAATTCATAACTTTGTCATATGAACTCCAAATTAGGTGCTTCAAATTGCAAAATGTTCATAATATTATTATCTATCTGTTTATGCAATGTTTCCCTGCTGTTTCCATGTATTAATTAATAGCTAATCACTAGGATAGGATTAAGACTATTGAAACCTTATTTAAGATAATTGGAAATGAGTAGACTTTAATAAAAGTTGGATTACTTAAGTTTATGGACTTAAACACTTAAGTTTAGGAACTTAAACCAGATAATTATTTAATCCCACCACCAACTTAGGCCTGATTAGTGGTTAGTGAATCACTTTGTGTAACCCTCTACCCCCCAGACCTAGGGAACTTTAGAGTGCCTATCCCTTTTCTGTTATGAACTTGTGACCCCTCTCTGCTGCATATGTTTGGTATATTGTTTTTTGTTTGTTATTTTCCCAAGTGCATAGTGTGAATGATTGCTTTGCGTAGACACCGAGCAGTCTGTGTTTCCCGAGGCAGTTGCAGAGGAAGTCCCTGATCAGCAGTTTGGTGAAGGCAAGTGTCCTCTGTCCCATTATGTCCTATTCATTTATAACTACTACCCCGCACTACTTACTTCACACCTAAGGATTGACTAGCTTTACACTTTACTTTGTCCTTGATGACCTATTGGGTTGTTATGGTTAGTACTCTGCTTTTGCCTTAACTTAATCAATGAACATGCTGTGACTATTTATGATACTGTTATCCTGATGATGTTGATGATCTTGTGATACTCTAGGGGGCTCAGGCTGTTTCCTGAGTACCTCTCCGTAAGGACTGGTTCGTTGAGAGACCACCCGGGATAACAGTGCAACCATGAGGGTGAAATGGGATGCCCTTAGCTGATTAATTAGATGAACTAGAGGTGTAGTTGCTTAGCCGTCGTGCCGTCAATGGGGTCCAGGCACAGTGCTTGCTCTGCCGAGGCTGAGTGCCGAGGTTCTTTCGTTTTGCTCTTTGTTAGTCACTCTCCTGCGGGGAGGGGTACTGTGTTTATCAAACTGGAGAAACCTAACGGGCAGCTACGATCTCTAGAGAATCTTTGTAAAAGCTACGTAGTGATGCCCTGCCGGACCACCTAGGTAGTGGTCAATGGGGATTAGCTCTCCCCGGGTAGAAAGGGAATCATGACTCATGGGTAAAGTGTGCAACCTCTGCAGAGGGTAGTGAAACTGGTATATCAGTCGTGCTCACGGTTAAGAGCAGCCTTGGGATCCTCTTTGATTAGAGATACAGATGGTTCGAGATACAATGATTATGATATGGTTTTGGTTCGACTATGATGATGATGTTCCTCGATGAGGAAATGGTTTACGGATTGGTTCATGCTAAAATCTGGCTTCTACTAATGATAAATACTTGACCAACTAAAAGCAACTGCTGGAGCCTAACCCCACATAAAGCTAGTCCACCTCAGCCAAACGGGACATTTGCTGAGTACGTTGATGTGTACTCATCCTTGCTTTACCACAAAACACCAGGTTGTCCGCATTGTAACCACTGCTCAGGAGAAGGCGAAGCCGTGGAAGGAGACTTCCAGGAGTTTCAAGACTACGATGAATTCTAGGAGTGGGTTGGCGGCAACCCCCAGTCAGCTGCCTGTGGAGGCTTTATCTTTACTGCGTTTCACTTAGCACTTTGATTTACCTGTTAAGACAATGACTATGTGGATGTCTATGACTCTATGATGTAATAAGTACTCTTTTATGTTATTATTCGAGCATTGTGTGATGATGTTCATTTATGTAATCGCTGTGTACGTGAGTTCTGATCCTGGCACGTACATAGTTCGCATTCGGTTTGCCTTCTAAAACCGGGTGTGACAGTACATACGTGCCCTGGAAATTGCCGGCGAAGGCTTGGACCAGGTCATCCCAGTTGGAGATCTGCCCCGGAGGCAGGTGCTCCAACCAGGCGCGAGCGGTGTCGGAGAGGAACAGGGGGAGGTTGCGGATGATGAGGTTGTCGTCGTCCATTCCACCCAGCTGGCAGGCCAGGCGGTAGTCCGCGAGCCACAACTTCGGTCTCGTTTCCCCCGAGTACTTTGTGATAGTAGTCGGGGGTCGAAACCGGGTCGGGAACGGTGCCCGCCGGATGGCCCGGCTGAAGGCCTGCGGACCGGGTGGTTCGGGCGAGGGACTCTGATCCTCCCCGCTGTCGTAGCGTCCCCCACGCCTGGGGTGTTAGCCTCGGCGCACCCTCTCGTCGAGGTGGGCCCGACGGTCGCGATGATGGTGCTCGTTGCCGAGGTGGCCCGGGGCCGCAGGCGCGGTGTTGCGCGTGCGCCCGGTGTAGACCGAGGCTTCCCGCATGAATCGGGAAGTCGCGGCATGAGGTTCCGAGGGGTATCCCTGCCTTCGGGAGGCAGAGCTCTCGGCCCGTCGGACCGCAGCGCCTTCCAGGAGATTCTTGAGCTTCCCCTGGATTCGCCGACCCTCGGTGGTTGATGGCTCCGGCATCGCGCGGAGAAGCATCGCTGCTGCGGCCAGGTTCTGACCGACCCCACTGGATGCGGGTGGCGGCCTGACCCTGACGTCATTGGCGACGCGGAGCTGGACACCCTAGGGCAGGTGACGTATTTCTCCGGCCGGGGGTTGGCCCGCCCATGCCTGCCCGACGTCCCGGCGGATCGGCTCAAGCGCTCCTGCTCCCTCGTCGAGCCTGCCCTGCGCCCCGCGGACTTGCTCGAGCTGTGGGTCGTGACCCCCCGCCAGAACGGGGACCACAGCTAGCTCCCGTGGGATGTCAGCGCGAGGCACCGGCCTAGGGAGATCACTGTCCTCCGGCATGCCGAGATGATTGCCTTCGGAGGGACCCCCTAGATCGACGTGGAAACATTCGCGGCTTGGGCCGCAGTCCTCGTCGTCGAGGCTGCGGCTACCGTCGGAACAGTCGGAGAGGCAGTAGTCACATGCGGTCCTGAAGTCCCGCATGGCACTGGGGTTGCCAAGTCCAGAGAAATCCCAACAGATGCTGGGGTCGTCGTCTTCCTCGGACCCGGAGGGCCCATAGGTCGAGATGTTCGTCAGCCGGTCCCAAGGCGACCGCATGCGAAACCCCAGAGGGTTTGAACTCGCCTCTACGAGAGTGCCCGCCAAAGCAAGGTCGCTAGGCGGGTTGAGGCTGAATCCAAATGACGTAGGATGGGAATCGGTCGGTACCTTTTGGTCGACGAACGGCGATGAAGTCACGTCGGGGACTGACTGCACCGTCATCTCAGGTACGAGGGTGACGCCCAGCAAGCCTTCCGCGAGCGTGCTGGCGTCGTCCGCTTGCTCGGGATTGGCGTGTCGCGGGGAGACGGCGCTCGCCTTCGTCTCAAATGCGAGGTCGACGCCCGACGCGCCCCCCGTTGGGGCGCTAGGGACGTCGACTCGCTCGACAGCCGACGAGGCGCGGCCTCCCGCTTGGCCTTGGTTGCCCCGCCTCCTCCTCCATTGGCAGGGGAGAGGACGGGGCGAGCTCGAATGTTGTTCTTCCACCACACGGGGAAGACGTCGTCGATTCCGCCGCCAGCGGGCGGGCTGTCGACCGCCATTGTCGTTGTCGCGCGGCGGTGGAAGGAGTATCATGTCGTAGCTGCCGTCGAAGGACATGAACTCAAGACTCCCGAAACGGAGCACCGTCCCGGGTCGGAGAGGTTGCTGGAGACTGTCCATCTGGAGCTTGACGGGAAGCTGTTCGTCAACACGCAGCAGACCCCTACCTGGCGCGCCAACTGTCGGCGTTTCGAGACCGGGGGGTCCCTCGGGCCGACAAGTGAGTGTCGCCGCGTGCCCCAGCCCAGATGGGTCGAGCGCGTGGGCGAGCGCGAAGGGGGGAAAGGAGCGAGGCGGCTGGAGACCAGCGTGAGAGAGGTGGGAATCCCGCGGCCTTCGTGTTCGTCCCGCGCTCAGGTCAGGTGCGCTTGCAGTAGGGGGTTACAAGCGTCCATGCGGGAGAGGGAAGAGAGCGGCCCCAAGAGAGCGTCTGTCCCGTCCTCGTCCCCGCGCGGCCAACCTTCTCTAAGAGGGCCCTGGTCCTTCCTTTTATAGGTGTAAGGAGAGGATCCAGGTGTACAATGGGGGTGTAGCAGAGTGCTACGTGTCTAGCGGGGGAGAGCTAGCGCCCTAAGTACATGACGATGTGGCAGCCGGAGAGATTTTGGCACCCAGCTGGTGTGATGTCGTGGCCGTCGGAGGAGCGACGGAGCCTGGCGGAGGGACAGCTGTCGGAGCGGTTGAGTCCTTGCTGACGTCCTCCTGCTTCCGTAAGAGAGCTGAGAGCCGTCGTCGTCACAGAGCATGCGGGCGCCATCATTGCCTGTCTGGCGGAGCTAGCCAGATGGGACACCGGTCTTGTTCTCTGCGGCCCGAGTCAGCTCGGGGTAGGGTGATGATGGCGCTTCCTGTTGACGTGGCTGGCCTGCGCCCTAGGTTGGGCGACGTGGAGGCTCCTCCGAAGCCGAGGTCGAGTCTGTCTTCCATGGCCGAGGCCGAGTCCGAGCCCCTTGGTCGGGCGAGGCGGATGTCGTTCGGCAGAGGCCAGGGCGGAGTCCGAGCCCTGGGGTCGGGCGAAGCGGAGTTCGTCGTCTTCTGGGGCTGAGCCCGAGTCCGAGCCCTGGGGTCGGGCGAAGCGGAGTTCGTCGTCTTCTGGGGCTGAGCCCGAGTTCGAGCCCTGGGTCGGGCGGAGCGGAGTTCGCCGTCTTCCGGGACTTAGCCCGAGTCCGAGCCCTGGGTCGGGCGGAGCGGAGTTCGTCGTCTTCCGGGACTTAGCCCGAGTCCGAGCCCTGGGCCGGGCGGAGCGGAGTTCGCCGTCTTCCGGGACTTAGCCCGAGTCCGAGCCCTGGGTCGGGCGGAGCGGAGTTCGCCGTCTTCCGGGACTTAGCCCGAGTCCGAGCCCTGCGTCGGGCGGAGCGGAGTTTGCCGTCTTCCGGGACTTAGCCCGAGTCCGAGCCCTGGGTCGGGCGGAGCTTCCTATGGTGCCTTTGGCAGGGCCTGACTGCCTGTCAGTCTCACTCTGTCAAGTGGCACTGCAGTCGGAGTGGCGCAGGCGGCGCTGTCCTTCTGTCAGGCTGGTCAGTGGAGCGGCGAAGTGACGGCGGTCACTTCGGCTCCGCTGGAGGGCGCGCGTCAGGACAAAGGTGTCAGGCTACCTTTGCATTAAATGCTCCTGCGACTTGGTCGGTCGGTGCGGCGATTTAGTCAGGGTTGCTTCTTAACGAAGGCAGGGCCTCGGGCGAGCCGGAGATATGTTCGCCGTCGGAGGGGGGGCCTCGGGCGAGACGGAAATCCTCCGGGGTCGGCTGCCCTTGTCCGAGGCTAGGCTCGGGCGAGGCGTGATCGAGTCGCTCGAATGGACTGATCCCTGACTTAATCGCACCCATCAGGCCTTAGCAGCTTTATGCTGATGGGGGTTACCAGCTGAGAATTAGGAGTCTTGAGG
Source organism: Zea mays (assembly GCF_902167145.1). Taxonomy (NCBI): domain Eukaryota; kingdom Viridiplantae; phylum Streptophyta; class Magnoliopsida; order Poales; family Poaceae; genus Zea; species Zea mays. The sequence continues at coordinate 135,832,164 of NC_050101.1, forward strand.
GTACCCCTAATTATGGTCCCCGACAATAGGACAACCTACTTCCTCCTTTATGTTTAAAGTTATGTGCCCTAGATTCTAACATGACGATTCTAACAATATAAAGACAAAAAATGTGCTGCTCAAATGTAAATATTCAAAGAAGAAAGGTTAGAAAGACGAAGTTATTTTATCGAGGTATTAAAGAGTCATCATACCCCACTAGTTTTTATTGAAGCACCCACGTAAGAATGTTCCTCCCTTTTTCGCTAAGGACCAAATGTTCTCTATGGGCTGATTCTTCGCCACTACTGTTAAGAATTTCTACCAGAGATACCCTAAGACGTTTCTACAAAGAAGACGTTGATCTGTGGGACTGATGGACTTACTTAGGTAGTGTTTGGTTGAGGAGCCAAGTAGAACGGAGTCGTTCCATCCCTGATTCTAGGAACGGAGCCGCTCTATTTTGTATTTGGTAAGCTGGAACGGAGCGGCTCTGTTTTTTGTTTGGTTGCAGACTGTGCGAGTGGAGCGTGGCTGTGCGAGCAGGCTGGGAACGGAGCGGCTCCGTCCGGTTGATTTTTTGGAGTGGGATGGTTCCAGATCTGAGGAGAATAATCCCTAATTGGAGCCACTCTGTTCTAGTTGCTTTGTAACTAAACATTAATAAAACTGGGACAGAACGGCTCCGTTCTACTTGACTCTTCAACCAAACACTACCTTAGATCGTAGACTCGTACTCAGACCAGGGACTAGAACTCGGCCAGAGGGACATGGCAAGCCGATCTATGGTTACCTTAAAGGAACCGGTGGCAATGGTGATGCTGCCCATGCCGAGTGTGTGGCTCCTCGGCGCACAAGCAGCTCCGGTGAGCAATTCTGTGCAATTGGGTGCCTTGTTTTGAGTGAAACCAGATGCTACGCACCACAAAGACAACAGTGAGCCCACTTGAGGTAATGTACCGACGATTTAGGGCTTGTTCGGTTATTCCTATTCCATGTGGATTGGATGAGATTGAAAAAAAATATGAAAAATTTTGACTTGTTTGGGATTAAAACCCACCCAATCCCACTCAATCCACGTGGATTGAGAGCAAAACGAACAAGCTCTAAGGGCTTGTTCGGTTATTTTCAATCTATATGGATTGAAGGGGATTAATACGAATTGAAGGAGATTTTGACTTATTTGGGATTGAAACTCCCTCAATCCCCCTCAATCTATATGAATTAGGGTAGAACCTAACAAAGCCCTAAGGGCCTGTTCGGTTATTTTCAATCCATATGGATTGGAGGGGATTGATATGGATTGGAGGAGATTTTGACTTACTGGGGATTGAAACCCCATCAATCCCCCTCAATCCATATGGATTGGGGTAGAACCGAACAAGCCCTAAGGTGGTGGCAGCGCCCGGCCTCAGTGTGGGATAGCGCGACCGTGGCGTGGTTGGATCATCAGAGAGAAATTTCGGACGCTCCAATGGTCCACACGTCGAACCGGGGCTAGCAGAAGAACCCACATGCATTGGCGATGCCCTCTGACCAATTCCTCTAGTACCAAGTCATGCTTCGGCCCAAAATCGACAGCGCCGGCGACTTATCTCTTCTCCCTCGGTTTCTCTCCTCAGGGTGGCTCCATGGAACGAGAGGGGGGCGTCTGGGCTATATACTCCGAGCTGTGCGCCCCCGTCCTCAACCGAATTCTGTTGGCGAGCGGGGCCGACGGTTACGAGGGCTCGCGTGAGCTAATCTCTGAGAAGAACTCGACGAGGAAGAAGCTGACAAGTGGGACCCACCCGTCGGTCATACAGTGGGTGAACGGCAGCGCATGACGCTGAAAAATGGTCTCGGCCATCAGGGCCAGTCCATGCATGCGCGGGTGCACTTTTGGGCTGAGTGGGGTTTTGGCCCAGGAGAGGTAAGCTTTTTCTTCTTCTTTTTATTTTTATTTTCTATTTTTATTTCTTGTCTTTTTTTCTATATTTTCAAAATCTGAACTCAATTCCAAAGAAACTCAAATTTTCAAATTAAATGCAACACAAAAAGATCCAGTATGACATGCATAAGTTTATTTTATTTATCATGTATTAATTAATTAAATCAATTAAACATAATGGTTTATATATGCTAAATAAATACACATAATTAAATCCTCTCCCTTTATTGAACTAGAATTTGGGCATTACACTCTCGTTAGCACCCCGAGGCTCAAAAGACCCAAGGGGTCTAAAGCGTTGAACATGCTCAAGCTCAAAGAACCTCAGGGACAGATTATTTTTATATTTGGCTATCCTTGGGCACTATGGTCCCCAACCCTTACAACATGGCTCTTCACAAAGTCTTAGTTTGTAGGGCCCACATCTTCATAGTGCCTTGATGTCAAGTTAACTAATGTTAAGCCCCTTGTCAGGGAAAAGATCCATGGGCCTCTGGGGCCCACAAGTCAAAGAGAGCGCACCAGATAAGGACCTTCGGGCTACTAGGGATCACCGGTCAGTAGGGGTTTAAGGGAACCATCTACCCTAGAAGCGCTCACCCCCCGAATAAACCTCGAGGCACCGAGCCTGGGGTCGGGTGTGGCAGAGCAAGAGGAGGGTCGAGCGAACCGAAGGCAAGGCACTCGAGTGGTATCCTCGCCTAGCCCAAGACTAACCCACCATAAGTGATTGGCCTCAATAACTACACCTGGTACCGAGCCGCAGTAGAGAACCAATCTTCCTCCCACTCATGACATGTGAGCCTCTAATCCTGCAGCGCACTCATGACCTATCGAGACTAGGCCTGAGTGCGGAGGCCATATACATGGCCTACAACGTGACGAGCCACATTGAGACCCAGGCTTTGGAGGCCAGGGCTCGGTGTGGCATAGCGGTAGTAATGACGGCGCCAGGGCTCCATGCCGCCCACGGCGCCCATCATAAATGAGAATGATCAGAGACGACCAGATGACTAAAACACATACGAACAATGCAGCCTCACCCGGGTAAAACGCTCAGTTTTACCCTGGCATAATATATAACACCCCAGGTGTTACCTAGGGTTTCTACTCAACACCCACACCCTTGACCTATTATCACATGTGGTTTAGTTTGATCAAAAGGCACCAAACTTGAGAACCAAGGTCCTAATTAAGTGTTAATCAACTTAGAATACCAACCTTAGCCATATCATGCACATAAAAAGGGGAGAAGTGCTTAAACCCTAAATCCACACACTTTAAGCAAATAGAGCACCAAAAGAAATTAAGTAAGAAGGCTATGTAAAACACATTATCATGACTTGGGCCATTTGTAAAAGTTGTAGCACACCAAAATATCTACAAGAAATAATAAGAAAGTTACCCCAAAAAGGTTCCAAAAAAGCCCCAAAAAGGTTACTCAAGTAGGGATCTTAAAAGGAAAAATTAGATTTTCTCTAATTCCAATTTCAGCCCCCTTGCAAAGATCACACATGTTCACCTAGTTCCAAAATCCAAAACCACATGCCTTAACTGACAAAGTGGTGCCAAAAAGACCCTAAGTACACCCTGGTAAAATTTGAAACCCAACCAAAATCGTTTGACATAATTTGGCATAGGTTTTGTCTCAGGGTCGACACTGCAGATAGTGCCAACTTAACACCCCAAGATCTTTTGACCCTGGCCATATCTACACTTGGGACTTGCAGAGAAGAGATAGGGTTTGGCACAATGAAGAGACCATACACAGGATTTTTGCCAAGATATGCACGCTAGGGCTACCAAAAGGGTGTTTGAACACAGGCAGAAGCAAGACGCCACGTGCTCGACCTCGGCTAGCACTCGGGAACGCGCCCAGTCCACGCATGCGTGTGCCCTCGCACCCACGGTCTGCCACTGCCTGGCCTGCTCGCGCCCACGCCTATCAGACAGCCCGAGCCCTTAGCCTTGCTCTCCTGCACGCCCCTCACTCTCGCCTGAGCTCAATCGCGAGTAATCACCCAAGAATCGAGAGTACCACCACCCACCCTTGTCACCCAAGCTTGACTACCGTTGCCAGCCATTCCCAGAGACCCCAGCCCCTCCTGAGCTCCCCATGAGCTTCCCTAAGTCGCGGTGAAGCTCCCTAAAGTCCTAGCTTGTGCTCTACCTCACTAGAGTGGCCAGTCTACCCTCGCTGGAGATCCAAACCCCACCGGCGCACGTGGCCAGAGGACTTAGGTGAACCATTGTTCAATTACTCTTGCACACACACTCCACAACACCTAGTGAAGCTCTCCGAGCGATTTGATTGAACGCTACCACCGTGGATAGGCCGGAGCAGACGCCGCCGATGACCACCACCTTCTGCGCTCGTGTCCAGAAGTATTCCAGCCATCACCGCTGGCAAGTGACCCATCGACATGACCGCCAGATCCTCCTGACCTCATTGACAACCCCGCTAGAGGTCTACCACTGCTGGTGAGCCTCATCTATGTATTCTTTGCCTCTGTCACTATTCCGACCAAGCCAGGGATTGCGGGTTAGATAGGGGTTAAGTCCAGGGGTTTACGCGTAAGGTCAGTGACTCACATGAATAGTGTACCGAGGACCAGTTTGTGAGAGGGAAGGAAAGAAAAGTCCAGGGACCCGAGGGCAAGTTGGTTTTTCCTTTTCTATTTCTGATTTTACTTTTCTTTTAATACTACAGATAACTTAGTAAATGCATAACTTGAAATATATTCACCCAAATTTGGTCTAACCGATTTTGCCAGACTCTTTATAGTATAAGCTTTCAAACAAAAATAGTGAACCCCATGTTTCTTGTTTTATTTTCAAGGGTTCTGATTTATATTAGAAAACTGCTTAAAACTTAAAAATAGAGAGAAAAGCAGTAAAACTTTTATACTAGGACTAATTTTTTTTGAAGATGCTTAACAAGTATTGCACTGTTTAAAAATATTAAGCACCCTAGTTTACCAAATTATGTAAGGATTATTGACTAAAGTTTGTTTCTACCCAAACTTTTGGAAAATGAAAAAGGGGACTAAAAACAGGAACCAGAGAGCAACACTAATTTTCCTAGTGTGCCTAAGTGATGTAGTTCATGGGGAAAATATATTGAACCTTAGTTCAGTAAGGAAATATAGTGTCACATGCCCCATGAGAGAAATAGAGAAAACTTTAGAAAACCATAGAAACCCCTCCCTGTAGAGAAAAATCTCCAGCCTTAGGAATGATTTCCCTTGTCCAAAGAAAAGTTTAGAAAAAAATTCTAAATCTGTTGTTTGACATTTTTCAAAAGAAAGTTAGTTAAGAGCACCTTCTAGCCTCAGAACTTTAGAAAAACACAACTAAATATCCACTAAGTTTCACTAAGTGATTTTTGGCACAGAACCATGTTATCGCACCTAGATGCCAGGAAAAATACCCATTGGGGCAGTAGCCACTTCTAAATAGGTGTAGTGTAAAGTGACCCCTCTGCACTTGTTTTTGTTATTTTTGTCCAGAATAGATTCTAGTTAGTTTTGACCTCAAAATTTTAGGACAACCTACTTTAGCTAGTGATAAGGCTTTGGAAGTTTTACAGAATTTTTGGAATTTGCTAGATAACAGTTGTAGTTCAAATCACCCTTAAATGCATAAATAGAATAGAAAAGAGGAATTAAGGGCCAATCAATGTTCATTAGGTAACAAAAACAAAGACTAAACTAAGCCTTCACTGAATTCTTAGGAGATTAGTTAAGTATCAAACCACCCTCTATTCCTTTGGTCAACCATTAATCTAGACCACTAGGTGCACACGCTGAAGGACTTAATTAATAAGAAGAAAACCTAACCTTACTAAGTGACTTAGTGATACTCAACCTCGCAACATAATTATCATTTTTGCATATCATAGTATGCATGTATTTTATACATCACATTCATTAGATTGCAACTTCGCTGACAGAGAGTACGTGCTCATCCCGAAGCAAGGAGTTGCCTAAGAGGAAGTCCAGGAGCCAAGTCTCGAACCTGCCTCAAAGGATCTCCCTACAACCCTAGCATTTGAAGGCAAGCCCCGATTTTATACATAACCGTTATATATGCTATTTTACTATAATTATTGGTTGTAGGCTTGTACTGTGCACTTAAGTATAGGAGTTACTTGAAACCCTAGATGCATGAACTCAGGTTCCTTTATGAGATGAATACTACTATACTAGGTTGAGTAGCTGCCTTGCTAATTAAGGATCTCGGTAAAAGTCGAGTGATTTTTCTAGCATTCAAGGGAGGTCAGGAATTGATTGTATCCATTTTTATAACAAAATTATGATTGTTTATGGACAGGGATCCACGAGGATGCCCTGTCTACAAGACAAAATTAGAATAAGGCTTAATGTGTGGTACCGTGTGTCAAGCGTTTGAAAATACTAAGCACATGCCGAGAAATATGGTAAATTGGTAAGCCTAGTACCTGAGTGAACCTGACCATAGAATTTTTACCCACTTGCTTGGGATATTGGTCTCCCTTTCTAGATACGTGGGTACAAGTGCGGTCACTGCACCGTCGATCAGCCAGGGTCAGTGGAGCATTGTATGCCAAGGGAGTGGGGTCTGATCTATTGACAGGAAATCGATGGGGACGATTGATGTGTGTGGGGACAGGGTGCCCCATACATGTCGTGTGTTTAGGTTTACCTTGCAAGGTTAAAACTCAATTCAAATCATCTGCTTCTCGCAGCTAATGAGACTGCTTGATCCATGCTGCTGCATCGAGTAAGAAGTGCAATGAGGTTTTCATGGTACAAAGTGTTGTTTGCAATAAATGCTCGTTACCATGCATGCTTAGAAGGATGCTAACCTAGTTTAAGCAAGATTATGAAACCTAACAAGCTAAAACATGACTTAGACTCAGCTAGTGCTTTTTGGCAAACCAAACCCCTTAGCCAAACATCTTCATGGTCTAGAGGTAGAGGAGTAGACTCCTCACACTGGGTAAATCTAGCTGAGTATTAGTATACTCAGGCTTGCTTGTGGCATAATTTTACAAGTACTTTCTTGGAAGACATGGTTGCTAGATTGACTTAGCCATCCACCCTACCACCGGGTTGGACAATCGAGTGGAACCCTGCCTCGACAGGAGAGGATCATGAGGAGTGATTGGCCAGGCTTCACCAAACTCCCTTTTATTTATCGTCAGTTATTTTTCGCTGCATAAAAAGCTACAATTACTACTTTTGAACTCTGATGATGTAGTAACTCTTAGTACTTTATTAATCTATGGTTTTATGCTTTATTGTATTTCTCTGTGTATCACCTTTGTGTCAGCAAGTGGTATTCGATCCTTGTTAAGTGGCTTTATCGGACTAGATCCGAGGGATTGACAGTTTATTCTAATTTAAGTGTGTCATTGCCTCTAAGGTAAGACCTAGGCACTTAAGCTGGAATAATTTATGTGGTTCCGCCACATAGTAGCTCCTTCTCAAGGAAGCTACCAGCGGCCAACCCCTGCCTTGGCCTATAAAAGGAGGAGGTTGGTCGCAAAACAGAGGGGTTGGACCGAGATGAACATACAAGACACACAATGGAGGATACACGCTTGACGAGATTAGAAGACCCGAAAGCCAGAGCCTAGGCATAAGCCACCATGACGTCCAAGGCTTAGATAGGACTCCAGTCCCATAGTCTTTAGGACCACCCAAGCACAAGGGACTTGGGAGCCCTTCCTCCCTCTCTCACCCACTTCTAACCCCTAATACGAGCATTGAGCAACAAAGGTGTCGGTAGCTCAAGCCACCGAAGACTAGATGTAGGGACGTTCTACACGAACCAGTATAAACCTTGTGCCCACTGTGCACACCATCCGGAGCCTAGCATGAGCACATAGAAATTTACTTGTTGGAGCGGAGGTTCAAAACACCGATAGTTGACGGCTAGGTAGGGATTGCACATTCTCAATGAATTCTCCAGGCTCCGAATGGTCGGTCACGACACCGATCGGATTCCAAATTGGCAATCCATTTTAGGAACCTTGACTTCATCCTGGACGACGAAGAGGAAATGGTCAGGGCCCCAGAAGTGTAACCCTTTTCTGCCTAGGGTCTCGACACTACCACGATGACCATGTTGGCCCCATGTCGTTTGCACCCCCAAAGTAGTCGTCCGTTTCGGGAGCCTCGACTTCATCATCAATGAAGAAGGCGAGATGGTATGGGTGTTGCCCACTCGACCTTCTTCGCCCGAAAACCTGAATGTTGTTGCGGAAGCACTTGCCGACCCTAGCCTCAGCCTCACCCTGCAAGGGCAAGGTACAGGGCAGAGATCATACTTACCCTTCAAGGCCGATGAGATAAGGCGACATATTGTAATCTATATGGGGCCCAACCCCTCATATGATGATCAGTGGGCCTTCTTCTTGTTCTACGTGGAACTCTCTGTGTTCTACAACAAGGAAAGGTTGTCCTGCCACAACGGCTCTGGTGGTAGCCCTCGCGAGTTTCCAACTCGCTTGCGCCATGCTCTAGGGGTGATCGTAGTCCTTAAGGCCTAGGGCCACCTCCCAACTACCGATGACTTGGAGTTCCTCAGGATGGTCGAAGGCAGCGGAGACCTCAATTTGATGCCCTTTACTCAGACTTGGGTTTGGGCCCTGGCTCCCCAATGAGCGACGAGGGCGAACCTCCCAGCGATAAGGAGAACGAAGGGCGCCTGACCCTTGAAATCTCCATCCTCGAAAAGGGTAGGCATCATTGGTAGCACTAGCAAAATGGAGTGCCATATGATTCAGGAGCTCGATGAATCACCAAGCATGATGTCTCCGCCAAGAATCCCCCTGTAGTTCACAGTAGGAACAGATTCACATTCCACTTGTAATTCCTTGATGTTTATCAATAAAAACCGGTTCCAAAATTGTTCTCAATGTTGGACATGGGGAAAGGGGAGTGAACCCTGACCTAGGTCCAACTAGGTGCCTACCAACGCGGATATTCATGAAATTGAAAGAAGTACTAAAAGAAGTTCCATCCCTTGACCGTTACAAAAATTCAGGTTTTCCTGAACTCCTCACGGGAGGGGCACTACCAAGCACGGTGACTCCCAGTTTCCAAGCAAAAGGCTTCACGTCTTTCACCATTTAAGCAAGCTTCACATCACTCCAGGCATCATAGTAACCTTCGCTCAAGGCCTCCGGCTCGATTCCCCCTCAAAATGGGATGTTGCAATGGCGAAGGCCTAACAGATCCCTTAGCAGAAGGATTCTGCTTCAAGCTCTTGGGTCCGACCTGTGAGGCTCTCGAGGCGAGAGGAGAGCTACTTAGGCACATGCGAAGAAGGTGCCCCAAATCGTTTGTGTACGACATCCACCGCGTTCGACAGGTAACTTTTCCTTCTCTAGCTCCTCCAGATGACGTTGCATTTCAACAAAGTTCTCTTTGGCATCATCAAATTTTCCATGTACGGCTGACCAAAGAGGGCAGGAACAATAAAAACGGAGGGGCGTGGGAGAAGAAGAACGGGTCCTAGGCTCGAGGTGAAGCCATAAAGGACCCTACCTTTCAGAGAGGCCAAGAGTTTCTCTTCTTTCTTCATCCAACCGCTCATTAACTCATCAAAGGACACAACTTGGGCTTCAGCAACCTCCTTCCCTCGCTCCAGGATGTGGATGCGGGAGACCACCTTCGTGCATTCAAGGAACATAAGGGCCACCGACTTCGCTTCCCTTCTCACTGGCTTGAACATGCCATCGTAAGCCTTCTAGATCAATGCAGCACAACACGGGCTTCAGCGGCCTTGCTCCTCGCCGCATGAAGGTCACCAATGGAATGCTCCCATGCCTTCTCTTTCTCATAGAAAAGCTAGGATTTATCCACCATCATCTTTGAGAGCAGCGACAAATGGAGAGGATGGGGGTTGAATCATTAGTAGATGGAGCGCTGCCCTCACCAACCACCTGTGCACGGCTTACCACCAGCTTTTGGCGCATGACCGAGAACTATGAAGGTCGGTCTGCAGTGATGTTGGGGGTCTGCTTCGTCGCCAAAGGTCCTGTAAGAAGAAGCACCTTCAAAAGATCAACACAGAAGCAACACCGAAGCTACCATCCAAAGAGCTTCGGCATAGTAACATGCCCTGAGACGAAGGGTTGCACCGACTTAAAGATGCAAAGACCGATCGTCCCATGATAATCCGTGTCATGATTGTTACCAAATATAAGGGATATAAATGTAAATTCATATAAGGGGGTACTGTTCACCTATTTATAGACACAGGGCGCAGCCTGCATGAATTTACATTTATATCCCTTATATTTGGTTACAATAATGACACAGATTATCATGGGCCGATCGGTCTTTGCATCTTTAAGTCGATACAACCCTTCGTCTCAGGGCGTGTTACTATGCCGAAGCTCTCTGGATGGTAGCTTCGGTGTTGCTTCTGTGTTGATCTTTCGAAGGTGCTTATTCTTACAGGACCTTCGGCGACAAAGCAGACCCCCAACAAGCGACTTCTCGGTCTTGTCGCTCACCTCATTCAGCTCGCGGCAAAGTTCCTAAAGATCGACAACCTCAGCGAGAGCGTCCAAAATGAATCGGGCGCCCCATCTACTATTAAGGCGCAGCGACTCTCCTCGGGGCCCCCACTACAGGGGATGGAGGCTGGTTCCCCTAGAATGATGATTGTCGCAAAAGCGGGACCCCCACTCCCTTTGGTGTAAGGTGCAGAGGTGAAGACCATGGTGGCGTAGGCCGAGGGAGACAACCTGGGTAAAGGAACCTGGATGCCAACGAGAGTGACTTCTGAGCCCACTACAAAGAAAAAAGTAACCCTCAGCCGCCTCGACCGAGCCCATGCTTGAATCACTTAAGGGGATGGGTAAAACAAACCTGAAGCACCAATCTCGGTGGCCTGGACAGAGGCGGCGACAGAAAGGTTCTAGACATCATGATCGCTTCGCCGTCTCCACGGAAGTAAGCACTACCCTCCTCTTCTTAGAAATCACCTTCATTACACACGACATGGAAGCGACAAGGCGAAGAGCACTACTAGGGGGAAGAGGAGTCTAGTCAAGGGATCATGACAAAAGAAGGGTAGACAATGGGACCAGTGAGGCCCACCGCCCATTGAATACAAAGTGATGAACCTTCGCTTTTCGGGTAGCTCCCCGCTCCCGTGACTTCCTGGTGAAGCACTGCACATGCCACCTACATCGGGAGTATATAGGGGACTCCCAAGAATAAGGCACCCAGGGCCTCCAATGAGCCCGGGGTGGCAAGACTGCCCCTACTGGCCGCACCCAATGGCTCATAGGAAGTAGGCTCGGTGAGTGAGGAATCTAACACCACTGAGGCCATTGGATGTTGGGAGAGCGCGGAATGCTCTAGGAAATCTACCTCCTTTGCAGCGAAGACGATGTTTACCGCTCCATCGAGGGGTCGAGACAAAATCAGCCATCGACACATCGAGAGAATCGTCGCCCGCAGAAATGACCAAGAATTTAGAGCTCATCCTCGCGACATCGTCCTTCTCCTCATCATCATTTGAGTTAGTCTCGGCACCATGATCCCTATACATCTGACGCTAAGCCCTGTGACGCCTCTTCTCATCTCTGATTCACTTTTCTCTCTTTTGCTGCTCCACCCGTGCATGGCCCGTCTCCTTCTTAGCCACACTTTTTGGCAAAGGAATGGGGTCATCCCCCAACATCGGATAGGACGACTGAGAAGAATAAAAAGAAGGATTAGGGGATGCAAGGTCGGAGTCAGAGAGGGATATGACGAACTCACAAATTCCACAAAGCCTAGCTCGGGATGCATCGGAGGGCAGCCAGGACTCGGAAAATGTATGGAATGATGACAGCAAAGCCTCGCTCGTGGAAATGCATAGGGTCGGCGACGTTTGCCAACAACACCTAGATCTCGCCTCCTGAGAGGGACCCCGTTTGGAGGAGTGATCCTAGGGTTTGTCTTAGGATCAGCAGGCCACCCAAGGCGCCTCCAGGCGACATAGAGTCGAAGAGGGGTTAAGATCGGGATGAAGAAAGGTACGTTCCTGGCTACTCCTAGTGAAAAAGTATAAGAATAGAAGATATATTGATTTGGTTCGATTGTTGATGCACATAATTGGCCGTACACATTCATATATATAAGGGGGAGGTCTGGACCCATTCCTAGGCATTCCCCAACAGAATCCACAAGTTTAGATGTGTAAACGAGGGTGGAAAAGAGGTTAATCATGCCTGGTCTGATCTAATCATGAACCATTCGGGCCTAGGGATGGATGGTCCGTGGCCCGGACTGTCCGGCCACAGGGTCGAACCGTCCAGCCGTGCCCATTGCCACAAATGGAGCTCAACACATGCCACTGCCTTGTGAGAAAGCTGAGTAAACCAAAAGCACTGGTGCAGGCTAGAATCAACTCGATGTGACAACATCGGTTTTCCTAAGCATCTTGACATACACTAGGATGATATTACTTCAAGAAGTGACCATTCAGCGCTTTGGGCAGGTCCTCACCTTGCAAAGTCTGTAGCATGTAGGAATTACCAGATATTACATATGTGATTTTGTAAGGCCCTTCCCAGCTTTGGGACCATTTGTTGAACTTCTGGTCTCTTCTTCTTAGCGGCAAGATGGTCATCCACACTAGGTCTCCGACTTGGAATGACTTGTCCTTAACCTTCTTGTTGTAAGCTTTGGCAACTATGATTTTGTCCTTCTCGATCTCCCTTAGAGCCACAAATCTCTTGTCGGTCAGCTCATCAATATTGACCATCATTAGATCAAAGTATACATCGACAACTAGATTATTCTGCCTGGCAAACCTAATAGCATTTAAGCTAATCTACACAGGCGAAACAACTTCCTGTCCATAAACAAGCTCAAAAGGGGAAACTTTAGTAGCACAATGCTTAGATATTCTATGAGCCCATAGAGCCTCAGACAAAACCTTGTGCCAATTCCCAGGATGATTAGATATCTTCTTAATAAGGCTAACCAATGTCCTATTAGTAGACTTGGCCTGTCCACTAGCCTAGGCATAATACGGAGATGAATTGAGCAATTTGATCTTATATGATTCAGCAAATTCACGTACCTCTCTTAACATAAAAGAAGTCCCCTGATCCATAGTCAAAGTTTGGCGAATGCTAAATCTATGATTAATATGCTCAGTTATAAACTCAATCACTTCACTATGTGTCATGTTCTTTAGGGCAACGACTTCAGTCCATTTGGTGAAATAACTTGTGGCAACTAACACAAATTGATGCCCTTTTGATGATGAAGGGTGAGTTTCTCCTACAAAGTCCAAACCACATCCTCTAAAAGGCCAAGGTTTGATAATAGGATGCAGTTCGGTTGCTGGAACTGATTGCAGATCACTAAACTTCTGAATTTACATCCTTTGTAGTACATAAAACAATCAACTATCATGTCAGGCCAATATAAGCTAGATCTCCTTAATATCCACTTCATCTTTGGAGCCAGTTGATGGGTACAACAAATCCCTTCATGTGCCTCGGTCATAGCTAACATAGCATCATCAAGGCCCATGCACTTAAGCAAGATGTCACTAAGATTTTAGCAATAAAGTTCATTATCAATTAAATATACTTGAACGATCTACGCCGAACGTTTCTATCTGTCCTAATACTAGGATCACGTAGGTAGTTTATTAAAGGCATCCTCCATTCAATAACATTAGTTGTATTGTTAGCCGAATTGATTAAGTCGATGTCTTTGGTGTCGTCGGATAGTCTAAACCTCTTACCCATATGGTCTGACCCAATTATGGACGGTCCAGCGACCCAGCCCGGATAGTCTGCAACCTGGGTACTAGGCCCAACACTAGTTATTAGACATTCAGAATTATGGAATCTCCCTTGCTTTATCCGATAACCTAATGCTTCTCATGCCAAGCCGTTAGCTCTGCAATTCTCAGCTCTAGATATATGTCGAATATCAAATTCATCAAAGGAGCGGATTATGTCTCAACACCTCTAAAGATAACCATTTAAAGTACCATCTAAACATTGATACTCCTCTAAAATTTGTTTCACTCCCATGTTTTCTAAAAGTTCTAAACTGAACAAGAGAGCTTCATATTCGGTTTGGTTGTTAGTGCAGTAAGCTTTTAATCGGCTAGAGAAGTCAAAAGTGACGTTCTTTGGTGAAACAAGCATGAATCCAATCCCTTTCCCTTCATTGCAGACCGGTCCATCAAAATATAGAGTCCAGGGAGTAACAGTAAGGTATGACATGTCTAGCTCATGCATATTATCAATACGATGTTCTATGATAAAATCAGCTACAATCTAGCCTTTCATAGATTTTAATGATTCATATGCCAAGCCATATTATATAATTGCATAAGCCCATTTGCCAATTCTACCACTCATGATAGGATTTTGCAACATATCACATCGGTTTGACAAGGAATGATGTAAGAAATAGAAAGTAGATAACATCTAAGTTTGGTGCATGGATAAAACAAGCATAAGCATAATTTCTCAACAAAGGTGTACCTCGTTTCAGCATCCACCAATCTCCTCCGACTCAAGTAGGTCACAACTTGCTCCTTTCCTTTAGCCTCCAGAGTTAGAACATCCTCGCTTCAGCATCCACCAATCCCAGACCATGTATGTCACAACATGCTCCTTTTTTTCAGCATCTTGAGTCAGAACATCTGAAAGCTCTCTTGTGGGTTTTGGTGGTTTGGATGTCAACCCAATTAAAGGACTAACAGGTGTGCTAAGTGTTGAACAGCTGCTTAATGCAAAGCTTACAGGGTTCAACATAAGTGAACTAGTGTGATGGTCCAAAGACTAGAATATCTATAGATAATGGACATCATAAGTAAGATGGACATTGCTTATGTGAGACTCGGTGTGCGTAACTCAAAGACAACTGATCAAGTCAAGGATGGAGGCAAGAAGAGCTTTGAGGTACCGAGTGCACGAGAGAATTTCAAAGAGGCCGAGGAACCCAAAGCCTGGGGTGAAGAAGAAGACTTGCAAAGTCAAGGTTGATCGAGTTGAGAAGAGATATGGTGCATCGAGGATCATGACTTAAGAATGTGACTTATAACTAATGAGGTAATACTATGGTTATGCGGTGTAAGTCACAAGGCTCAAGATGAAGCTCAAGAATTGAACAAGATCACTAGAAGGAAGGGCAGTGTCAAAGCTAGAACCTAGAGGTAGCTCGAAAGAGCTTAGTTCACTTTGATCTTTAGTTTGGGTTGTTACTATGTTTGGATATATTCAATGTGACCTTTGCAGGGTGTTGGAGCTTAGATACGTCAATCTAGATCAAGTCAAGTTGACTTGATGGTTTAGAGTCCAACATCAACCTCAAACATGCCAAAATGGGTAAAACGATGAAAAAGGTTAAGTATGTAAGGTTTGAGTGTTCAACTATGTTGCATACACCTGTTAGTACAAGTTTGGTGCTTTGGTTTGATCTCTAACTCTTTTTGTAGAGAAAGTGCCATTCTGAGCTCTGCTTGAGAAATAGAAAAGCTAGGAGAAGAACGAGAAAGAGGTAAGTTTGTAGGACTAAGTCAACTGGATTATACTCTAAATGTGTTTGTTTAAGTCTCAGGAAAATCCTCCCAAAAGTTGAAGTCAAATGGAGAAAGATTGGAGGAAAACACTTAGTGTGTTGTTGGCTGGCGCATAGGATAGTGAATAGTAACTGTCTGGTGCACAGGATAGTGAATAGTAACATGTCCGGTGCACAGGATAGTGAATAGTAACTTGTTCAGTGCATAGGACAATGAATAGTAACACGTCCAGTGCACATAGTATAGTGAATAGTAACCTATCCGGTGCACATGACAGTGAATAATAACCTGTCCGGTGCATCAACGGCTAGCCCTTTTAGAGAAGGAAACTGTCAATCAGATCCATTGTAGTGCGCTGTCCGGTGCACCCGCAGACATGGAAGGTTGGGAGCTTCCAAATGAAGCTCCAACGGCTCCTAGGACCCTTGCGATTATAAAAGGAACCCCTAGGCGCTTCCAACAAGTGAACAAGAGCAGCTAACAAGTCCATACATCATTTGGATCAATTAGTTCTCTCCCCCTCTTGGGTATCTCTCAAGTTTGTGTAGAGGCGAAGTTATAAACCTTTAGAGAGAGGGGAAGTGCTGCTGAGAGCTAGAGCAAAATCTTGAGTGCATTGTTACTCTGCCGGAGTGCTGTCGAGAAGATTGTAAGCAGCCACGACATCGTTGTAACTGATATCAACATAGTGGAAGGCTCTATCTGTCGCACTGACAGATCTGAGCAAACAGAGGAAGGAGTTGAAATAGACTTCAAGCTAAGGTGTGGCTAACTCTGGGACTAGGCAAGCATTTCAGTATTGGCCGAATCTCGGGATAAATCCCTGTGTCTGTGTCTTCTGCTCTGTGTTGTGTGTTCTTTCTCTATCTTACTTGCTTTTTGTACTTGCACTTCAATACTTATATGTGGTACAAGCTGTCTTCGAAGTGCAGGGTATTTTAAGGCAGAAACTTCAATTCCGCTGCAACCCACTCGAAGGGCCTTTCATTCCACTGCGATCTAGTTTTCGAGTAGAGTAAGAATTTCCAGTTTTTAAGTGTTAATTTTTATTCGCCTATTCACCCCCCTCTAGGCGACATCTAGATCCTATTCCTAGACAAAGGGAACTTTCAATTGGTATCAGGGCTCGGCCTCTCCAGTGTGGGCTTAGTCGTCCGGAGATGACGATGTCGTCGCAAGAGGTAACTCTAGAACTTCTTTTAGGCGATGGTTCTAATTACAAATCTTGGTCTATATCTATTTATAATGCTTTCATGTATATTGATCCTGATTTGAGATAGATTTTTAGTAGAAGTATTTTTCCTTTCGATATTAGTAAAATCCTTCTAAGTTTGAACTAAGATGTTTATCTCTCAATCACCATGCTTGCAACATCTTAGTTGACACTCTTTCTAAAGATTCTTATTTTGACATCATGTGTAGTGATAGTGATTTATTTATTGATGCTCATGATCTATGGACTAGAATTAAGTTGAAATTTTTTAAGTCCATATGCACTATTGCTTGTGGTACTAACTTGTCCAAGAGAGATGAACAAGAACGATGGACACCAAGCGATGAATCCACCTCACTGATAGGTTCGTCTCCCACTTGTTATAAATGTCTTATTGCTAATGATGATAGTGGAGACGAAAGCGATGAGGAGGAGGGACATGATGATAGCGAGGATGAATCTACATCTTCACAAGGTACATTTTCATGTATTGCTTTTGTTAATAATGATGATAGGGAAAATGAGACCGAGGATGTGGGAGAAGATGAGATTCGCCAGTTATACACCCATCTCAACAAAGAAGACAAGGTGCTCTTGATTAAACTATTAAGGAGGAACAAGGAACAAGGTGGGACGCTTCTCAGGCTAGAGGAGACTCTCATCAAAACCAACGACAGCCTAGAGAAGATGACCAAACAACATGAGGAGCTAAGATGCTCTCATGATGATTTGGTCCAACGGTATGATTTAGTTTTAATTGAGTAAAGAAATAATGATGATGCTTTATCTTATGTTGCTCAACTTAAAATTGAAAATGTCATGCTTAAGAGGCAAGTAGAATTGCTAAATCATGAGAAACTTGCTCTTAGTGAAAAATATGATATGTTGTCTTATTATCATGATAATCTTTTGGATAGACATATCATGCTTGATGTTGCTCCTGAGGTTGTAATTGCGAGTTTAAATTCATGTGAACCTCATTCTTTCACATGTGCGCATTTAGACAATATATTACCATGTGCTAACCCCTCTTGCTCAAAAGAAAGCCAAGTTTTGAATGAGCATCAACCTGCAGGACCAAAAGACAAATTGCTCGTAAATAAAGAAAGGAACAAGAAAGCAAAGCAACTAAGGAGAAGATGCATTGCTCAACCTCCTCAAGATTTCCACAGATGTGTGGTGAAGAAGCTTGAGATGGGATAAACCACAGCAAGTGTTAAACACAACAAGAGCTACAGGCATTTTCGGTGGCCCCCACTATTTTCGGTGGCTAGGGGAGGGCCACCGAAAATAGCACACTGACACAGCCACCGAAAATAGGGCTACTTTCGGCGGCCTCTGACACAGCCGCCGAAAATAGTGTGCTATTTTCGGCGGCCCTCCCCTAGCCGCCGAAAATAGTGTTTTTAAAACGGTCGGGTCCGTTCTTCTTCCTTGTTTCTCTCCTCTATCTCTCACCAGACGCCGCCGCGCGCTGTTCCTCTGCCCACCGCGCCGCCGCCCGCGCAGCCGCCGCGCCCTGCCCTTGCGCCGCCGCCCGTGACAGCGCCCGCGCCCTGCCCCTGCGCGCCGCCGCCCGCGTCGTGCCCTTGCACGCGCCGCCTGCGCGCCGCCCGCGCGCCGCCGTCCGTCGCCCTGCCCACGCGCATGTCGACGACCGTCCCCATGCCGTCCGTCCCCGCGCTGCTCGCCCGCCGGCCTACCCCACCACTCCACCGCCGTCGTCGAGTCGCCGCATCGAGAGAAGGTAATTTTTAAGTATTTTATTTCTTATTTTTGGCTGTTGTTATTTAGGTGCCGTCTAAATTATTATATATTTGTAATTGTGTTTGTTTGATTACTGTTTGTGATTCGTATTATTTTTTAATTTGATTACTATTATATTATTAGCTTTAATAGTATATCATATTGTTTGATTACTATTATATTATTAATATGCAAGTATATTATTAGTATGCAAGTATTTTACAGTATATTATATTGTTTAATTTGATTACTATTATATTATTAGCTTTAATAGTATATTGTTAGTATGCAAGTATTTTATTTCTTATTTTCGTATTATTGTTTGATTACTATTATATTATTAGCTTTAATAGTATATTATATTGGTACGTATAATAGTTGCATAATTAGTGTATGTGGTACTTAGTTTGATTTGATTAGTATTATATCATTGTTTGTTTTGTATATAAGTAATATTATTTAGTGGCAGCGAAGTTATGCTGCCAAATTTTTTTGGGTCCTACTAGGTTCATGTGGGTTTAGAACCTATCCTTGCCTATACATGTAGGACCGATACCCTTGACGAAGTTGAATAATTTTTCACGATATGGTTCCGTTTAACAGTCTCAGGAATGACTGACGATCGTGCATGGATGTACAATGGTTGGAGTAGGAATGGACGTCATTCTGATGATTGGGTAGCCAAGACCAAAGATTTTATGGACCACGTATTCTCCTTGTCATTAACCGGCACTGTCAGATGCCCTTGTAGGCGGCACGAAAACATTATATTTCTTAATAAGGAAAGAGTTAGTATAGATCTTTGTCAGTTTGGATTTATGCTCGGATATGAGGTGTGGGAACATCATGGTGATGTAGTACCCAACCGGAATGTAGAAGAGGAGGAGAACAATGATTGGGCTGGCGTTGATGCGATGCATGAGATGCTAGATTTGCTACGTCCAGAATTAAACCTAAGCTCCGAGGATCCTGCCACACCAGAGGTTTCCAGATTTTTCAAACTACTAAAAGACTCTGAAGAGCCGTTGCATGAACACACAGATGTGAGTATACTCGCTTTTGTGACTCGGCTCATGGCCATTAAGTCCAAGTACTTTTTCTCGAACAATTGTTACAATGAGATTTTAAAGTTATTAGGAGATGTGCTCCCAAAGCCCAATAAGTTGCCTAAAGACATGTACCATTCAAAGACAATTATCAAAGGTCTCGGTATGGATTATGAGAATATTGATGTGTGCAAAAATAATTGTATGCTTTTCGTGAAGGAGCATGCAGAAGAGAAAAAATGTCTGAAATGTGGACAATTTAGATTTGTGGAAGTTGTTAATGATGAGGGTGAGAAGGTGATGACAGATGTTGCACATAAGCAGCTCCGCTACTTGCCACTAACTCCTCGAGTGAAACAGATGTTTCTATTTAAAAAACCGTTATGCACATGCGATGGCACAAAGAAGGTGTCTGTGATAACGATGACCTAATCGTGCACCCTTCAGATGGGGATGCATGGAAGGCTCTCGACACGTTTGATCCCGACTTTGCAGCCGATCTGAGGAATGTTTGAATCGGCCTCGCAACCGATGCTTCACACCTTTTGGTCAAATGGCATCATCATACTCATGTTGGCCCGTCTTTGTTATTCCATACAACCTTCCACCTTCTCTTTGTATGAAATATGAATTTATATTTCTTTGCTTAATCATTCCTGGACCAGACTATCCTGGAAAGAACCTCAATGTCATGTTAAAACCCTTGATTGAAGAGTTGAAGGAGCTTTGGAAAGGTGTTGAAGCATACGATGTTTTCACAAAATAGATATTCAAACTTCGAGTTTTGTATTTGTGGTCGGTGCATGACTTCATGGCGTATGCTATTTTTACCGGTTGGAGTACACATGGTAGATTGACATGTCCATATTGTGGTTCAGATACAGATTGCTTCTGTCTTGCTCATGGTGGAAAGATCACTTACTTCGATTGTCATCGACGCTGGTTGCCCAGGAAACACCCCTTTAGGAGCGATAAGAAAAACTTTATAAAGAACAGTGTGGTCACCAAAGTACCACCTAAACTTCTTAACTCAACAGAAATATATGCTCAGCTGAACAACCTTGTCTTAAATGAAAAGGGGGACAAGTACGAAGGATTCGGAGTGGACCACAACTGGACATATATATGTGGTCTCTGGGAGCTCCCTTATATGTTGTCATTGATTCTTATGCACAACATTGATGTCATGCACCAAGAATGTAATTTTGCTAAAGCCCTCATACACACCTGCATGCATTTTGAAAAAAACAAAGGACAATCTGAAAGCTCGAAGAGATCTAGCAATGCTTTGTGACTGACCAACCCAAGTGCTCAATGCCAACGGTAAGCCGCCACGTGCCTTGTTTTGTCTTACCTCTAAAGACAAGATCGAGGTAATGAGATGGATGAAAAAAAATTAAATTTCCCGATGGATATGCTGCGGGCTTAAAAAGAGCTGTGAATTTGAAAACAGGAAAACTAACTGGGTTGAAGAGCCATGACTTCCATATATTAATGGAGAGGATTATCCCTGTCATGTTTCGTGGTTATATGCCCGACACCATGTGGCAAGCAATAGCTGAGTTAAGTTATTTCTACAGGCAGATCTGTGCCAAAGAAATAAGTAAAAATATGATAGAGAAGTTGGAGAAAGAAATACCAGTGTTGTTATGCAAGCTAGAAAAAATATTCCCACCTGGATTCTTCAATCCGATGGAGCATCTACTTATTCACATTCCATATGAGGCAAAGGTTGGTGGACCTGTACAATATAGGTGGATGTATCACATTGAACGTGCACTCAAAAACCTACGAGGCATGGTTCGAAATAAGGCTAGAGTAGAAGGATGCATCGCTGAAGCTTTTTTGCTAAAGGAGGTTTCATACTTCATGAGTGTGTATTTCGTAGAGGAACATAATGTCTATGCTGCTACCATGCGATACAATGTCGATGAGGAACCTCCAGTCAGTGATCTCAACATTTTCCAATGGAGAGGCACAAGTACTAGTAAGGGCACGTTCTACCACCTTAGCATGGATGAAAGAATGTTCGCATTGCTATACATGTACTCTAATATGGAAGAGATGGAGCCATATTTCATGTAAGTCTTTATTTGACCCCTTAATTTCTTTACCAAAGGAGCCATATTTAATTACTTATTTGTCGTATAGTAAGTTCGACGAGGAAAATTGGACTTATTCCCATCAGCCTACAAGCAAACAACTAGATACGATGCGACGACATGGGAGGCAAGGAAGACCTAATTTTGTTGACTGGTTTCGCGAGCATGTAAACTCTTTATATTCCTTACTTTTCATGAAGAATTGCCAACCACTTTTACTATCGATGAGGGTGTTGCACTGAACTCACTAGTCGGAGACCGTAACGATGTCACTGCTGATGAGTGTGTTGCACCGAAATGAAAATGAAATCCAAGGAACAAAAAAGCCACATTGCGAGATTTGGATCGAAGAAGACTCCTTGATCGGGATTCTGATGAATTTTGATGTGTAATGCATAATTTCATATTATGTGATGTATTATTTGATGTTTTATTAATTCACTTAATTTTATGGAGCTAATACATTTAATGTTTTTCTATTGAACAGGATGAGTGGTATGAAAACAAAGCACACTGCTAGGGGGTTTCTTAATGCGGCTAGCAGGATACTCCCTGGTGCACGTTCCCTTTTCCAAGGGAGTTCTTCTAGCCAGAGCAGACAGGAGGCGTTGCTGAGACACGCCCGGCAAGAACTACGTGATACACTTATCGCTCTACAACGGAGTACTGATGTAAATGTTTATGTAATTGATCTTATTTGTCAGTCACTTATGTAATTGATCTTATGTAAATGTTTACGTGTCTCTATTTCATGTCCATAGGAAGAGGAGGACGACAAGGAGGTGCAACACCATGAGGAGGAGGACGAGCAGGCCCATGAGGAGAAGGAGGTGTAGGCCCATGAGAAGGAGGAGGAGGTGGGCATAGATGCTGAGGCGGATGACGATACCACCGAGGCTCCTGTCGTTCGACGAAGGGGCACTCGGAAGGGTCACTTTGTCCTACCTCCGTCAGTGCCTGCACAATCTGAAGCTCGAGTACTGATCATCCCGGTTGGTGATAGGTACTCACGTTTGGCCACTTTGTTCTTACTTATTTGTTTATTGTACACTATATATATGACATGACTTCCTTGTTTTTTTGTCATGCAGCCAATGAGAAGACACGTCATTTGACGGTCGAGGTCACCATAGACAGGTTAATCAAGTCTTAGGTAACCTCTGTCGTCTACATAATCTAGGAATTGTCACCGACCCGAAAGGTGTGGTGGTTCCTTGCACTAGCTGGTCGCACTTCGCACTAGCTCCACATGCTACATATGGAACAACTCAAGGCGCCGTCAAGCACGACTTTTGGGTAATGTTTCAAACTAACACTTATTAGTTGTTTCAAACTAACATTTATTAGTTGTTCTCAAACTAATTTTATATTCGATGTTGGACAGAGACGCTATCATGTGGAACCTGAGGCTCAAGAGCATGCAGGCCGAGTATTAGAGAAAAATGCGAAGAAGGTGTGCAGGGATGCATTTTCCAATGCTCGTCTACAGGTTGTGAACGTGTACATGAAGCGTCGAGGTCATTCTATCAACAACTTTCGACAATATTCGGATGTCTACTTGACTGTAGACCAGTACATGGAGGTAAAAATCTAATTTAGGAGCTCATTCAGATGTGAATGTAATTATGAGCTAACGCTTTATATGCAGGTAACTCTTCCATGGATGGAACACCGGCCGCAGGCTTACAAGGCTTTGTGTGAGATATGGGCTTCGCCCGAGTGGATTGAGAAGTCTAACAGGAATCGACATAGGTAGCGCCATCAGCAGGACGAGGATGATGATGAGGTCGTAGTCAACCATACCTATGGGGCTGATGGACACATTCGGTTGGCGAAGCGAATGGTGAGTATGTAGTATTCTGTTTTACTCAGAAATGAAACCGGATTAAACTCATATATTTGCAGGAGGCTCAAACTGGAGTTGTCTCGAGCCCAATCGATGTTTATAGGAGAGGGCATAGAGCGAAAAACAGTGAAATCTCCGATGAGCTGTGTAGTCAAGCGGTCGTTGACCGTATGGTTAGTTGTTGTTATGATTAATGTTTTCTTGCCATATAGCTATAAATTACATGTGTGCTGAACCTTCATATTGTATTGCAGGAGACATATGGGCAGGAGATGGTTAGGAAGTATGGAGAAGACTACGATTGGCGAGGAGCGCCTACCATCGACGCTGAAGTTGTGCATTCTATTGGAGGCAAGGCGCATGGACGGTATGAACTTGTGAATTTTTTTAGTAATATTAGAACTATGACCGAATAGCTAATTTTCTTGTTTTTCAAGATATTCTATGTTTACCGGTGTTATCGATTCGACAGAATTGCGTTCTCGTGGCGGCTCTTCGTCGCAGGCGGGTTGTGGTAGTAGCAGTCGTAGTCGCCGCTCTGTATCTAGCATGGAGGACGCTATGAGGGAGCAGCAAGAAAAGTTTCGTGAAGAGCTGCGGCAACAACAAATGGCATTCCTCAAAGAGCAATCAGAGTACATGGCTGCTTACAACGCACAGGCCCAACAAGCAATGAACATGAGTATCTTATTTCTTCTCAACACGCTTGATATTGGTTCTATAACTAACATATTATATTTGCAACAGTCTTGGTTTCCACAGTAGGCACAGCAGCAACCATTTGTTTTCCCTCAATTTCAGCCGTCGATGCCTCAGTGGGGATTACATGCTCCGCCACCTCCACCTCCACCTCAGGTGCTTCAATTTAGTTAAGACTTGTCGTTTGTATCAACCTAATTTCAAATCTTTACTAAACTTGATTTTGTAGGGATCCGGGGTCATGGGCCACAACACGCCACCACCGGTGATACCAGCACCAGGAGGAGCTTATGCAGGGGAGGGAGCTACTCCAGGAGAGGTTAGTTTGAGAAACAATTTGTTTGAATAGTGGTCATACATGTAACCAATGCCTTTCTTAAAGTCTTCTTTTTTCTTTAGAATCCAAACCCGTTACACGACTTCGTCAACGAGTTTTTTGCTTCTGGAGGTAGTGGACACAACTCCAACGACCCCGATATGTGATGGAGTTACCTTTATGCCAAATTGTGCGTTGTAATGGATTATTTGTGAACTTTATGTTCTATGGACTGTTTGTGCACTCGTATGTTGTAAAGAACTCCAACTTTATATTGTGGACTATTTGTGAATTGTGCTATTGTGCTATTGTGGTTTTAGTGTTTTTGTTATTTTTATTGTGATTATATTATAAATTTGCTGTTTATTTTTGCATTTTTCTCAATTTTTTCTCTAAAATTAGCTATTTTCGCCGGCCTCAGGGGGCCGCCAAAAATAGAAATACTATTTTCGTCAAACCTTATTTTCGGCGGCCTGGTCTGGCGGTCGCCGAAAATACATTGTTTTCGGCGGTTGTTATGGCGGCCGCCGAAAATAGGCTATTTTCGGCGGCTGGACCCTGGCCACCGAAAATAAGCCTTTATTTTCGGCTGATTTTTTCTGGTGGCCAGAAACCACCGAAAATAAGCCTAAAGCCGTCGAAAATAGCTTATTTTCGGCGGCGAAGGCCTTATTTTCGGTGGTTTTTGGCCGCCAAAAATGACTATAGCTCCCGTAGTGAAACTCCATAAGAAGAAAGTTCCTAAAACAATAAATGAAGCAATCAACATGAACAAGGAAAAGGGTAAAAATTCAATTAGTCATGTTGTTTGCACTGATCACCTCTATATGTCATCCAAGAGCAAAAAGGGAAGAGAAAAAAGGAGGTGCTTCAAGTGCAAGGAATTAGGCCACTTCATTGCATCTTGTCCACAGAAAGACAAGGATGAAAGGATGAGCAGATACTTTAGATGCAACGATAAAGACCATGTGATCACTTCATGCCCGCTCATGAAGAATCAAAGACGTGCATTCCTCACGATGACCCTCACCAAAAACAAGAATGGACAGCAAGCATCATACCAAGGTGAGCGACGCTTCTACTACAAGTGTGGTGAGCAAGTTCATCTACGAAAGGTTTGTAAGAAGGGTAAGGTTCCTAAGCAAATAAATTCATCTCATTTTTATTCGTTTAGGAGACCTAAATCATACACTTGTGCTAGACCCATGTTGAGATCACCTAGAACTAGCACAAATGCTATTTGGGTACCAAAGGCTCTTTTAGATGAATGTTATGGACCCATCACGAGATGGGCACTAAATTGCGTCACCTAGACCATGCAGGTGCCTCGAGATGTACTGGAGAGACCTTGGGAGAGCTTAAGACGGTTAATTCAACTCTATGCTTAAGTTGTCAATTTTATTGTCTATTTATTGACCCAAGGTTGAATTATTGTGCAATACTAATCCCATGTTCATCTCGAGTTAAATAAGTTATAGAGGTCCTTAATCATTATTGGTGACTCAAGCAAAGGACTTTGATGAGAATCTGTAACTTGCTCTCCAAAGGATGGTACCTGTGTATCTTAAGTGCATTATTTTCAATCTGTATTACTCTTAAGTTAGCTTGTCTTGCTTGACCTATCCTTGGAGTAATTATACTTTTAAGATTGCTTGTTGTATAATGTCATTCATTTGGTGTTCTGGTAATCCATATTTTTCAATATAATAATCATGCTTGCTTAATCATGGTTGTGTGCTTTATAATGTATATCTCTTGAATCTTTCAAATTGGTAGGTTTTCATTTGATATATCTATCTACCATGATTATCTCTCTTGGTATATATGGCTAATCCTGTATCTTTTTGTGTAAATCATGTTGTATTGTTTTTGATGATTATGCATCGATTTATATTAACATATGTGCAAGCATGATAGTTTTGTTTAGTTCATGTTCACATGATTTCTTTGTCTTGGTACTCTGTGTATACCAAAACAAGAAATCCATGTTGTGTCTCTGATGCACCCCCTTGAGCTATGAGGTGCATGAGCAAAAGGAGCCCTCAATTAGTGACACCAGGTGCTCTCACTCCACACTACCTAAAAGAGTGGATCTCATGGTGTTTAGTTAAAAGGAAAAGCTATGGAGTAGGGAACTATGTAATTCATTGAAAATCTTGAAGTTCCATTGAATGTGATCATAGTAGTTTTCTTGCCTTTTGATTGGTAGTATCTTGGCTTAGGTGCTTTATGCTTTAATATATTGTTTCCTTTCATTTGGTGTACCTAAGCAATTTCTTTTTAATCAGAGTGTGTCCAGATCTCATGCTTAGATGTTGTTATTTCAATATATGATCCTGGCTTTTTCAATTGGTATATGTGTTGTAATGATCATCAAGCATGTAGCATGCCTATGTTGCTTTCAAAGTGTTATATCTCTTGAAGCATGTTTGTTTCCATTAGGCATAAGTTGTATTATGTCATTTTTATTTGATATCTTTTTGTGATGCAATTGATATATAATGCTGTAACGCCCTGAATTTGGGGGTAGAATTTTTTCTTCTTTTCTCTCACCAAATTCAGGCGTTACTCTTTCCTTTTTCCCTTTTCTTCTCGCCAAGCCTTGATATTTTCAAAAGTTATAGCGAGAATTAGCTCGACATCTTGTGCAACCAAAACCTAGAACTATTTTTGTTTGTTGCATCATGCCGGATTATGCACTCTTTTGTTTGTGGTTGAGTGAAGTGGAGAATTAGGCATATAAGAAATTGTGGAAATTAGAAAAAGCCTTTTCTTTTTCTCTCTCCCCCCTTTCTCTCTTTTGGCCCAGCTGCCCCCCTCCCCCCCCCCCCCCCCCCCCCCGCCGTGGGCCGTTCCGGCCGGCCCACACCACGCTCACCCCCCTTTCCCCCCCTTTGGGCCCAGTCGGCCCAACCGCCCCTTCCCCCTTTTTTTTCTTTTTCCAAAATTCCCTCCCCGCGGGCCCCGCCCGTCATCCCCTCCCCCTCCCCCAACTCTCTCTCTCCCCTAACCCTAGCCGTCGTCGCCCCCGTCCCGCCCCCGCGCCGCCGCCGCCCCTCCCCAGCGCCGCCGCCGCGCCGGCCTCCCTCTCCGGTGAGGTTTCTCCCTCTCCCCTCCCTCCTCTCCTCCCCTCCCTCCTCCTTCCCTCCCGCCGGCGTCTCCCGCCCCCGCGTCATGGGCGCGCCCGCCTCGGCCCCGGCGAGCTCGGTCCCGGCCCCGGTCGCCCCGGCCTCGCCCGCGCCCGGCCGGCCCCGCGCCCGGTCGCCCTCGGCCGCCCCGCGCTCGGCCGCCCGCTCGGCCGCCCTCCCCGCGCCGCCCCCAGCTCGGCGAGCTCGGCCCCGGCCCCGGCCACCCCCGGCTCGGCCGCCCTCGGCCCCTCGCGTCCGGCCGCCCGCTTGGCCGCCCGCCCCTCGCCGCCGCTCGGCCGCCCCGCCTCGGCCACCCCCGGCCCCGGCGCGCCTCGCTCCGGCGAGCCCGCCCCTCGCCGCGCCTCGGCTGCCCCGACTCGGCCGCCCCCGCGTGAGCCCCGCTCGGCCCCTCGCGTCCGGTTGCCCCCGTCCGCCCCGCCCTCAGCCGCCTCGCCTCCGGCGAGCCCCGCGCCCGCTCGGCCCCGCCCCGTGCCCCGGCTCGGCCGCTCCCGTCGTGCCCCGGCTCGGCCACCCGCCCCCGCGCCCGGCCTCGCCCGGCCGTGTCCTCGCCCGGCCGCGTCCTCGCTCACCCGTGCTCGCTTGCCCCGGCGCGCTTGCCCGCTCGCCCCGCCGTGCCTTGCTCGCGTCGTGACGGCCCCGACGTGGCCTTGAGCTCGGCCTAGCGTGCCTATGGCGCGCGGCTTTGAGCTTGGCTAGCGTACGGCCCCGACGTGCGCACGGCTAGTTCGTGGCGTGTGCGTGCGGCCTCGCGCGCGTGCTCGCGTAGTGCGCGTGCCTTGGCACGACCCGTCGTGCCCCGTCTACCCCCCCCCCCCCCCCCCCCCCCCCGTGTCCTATGCGCGCTAATCACGTGTTTATATTAATAAGATAGGAGTCTCAATTTGGAAATTGGTTACGTTAGTTAATTTGTATAGCTAATTGCCTGACTCATTTAATGTTAATCTACTAAAAGTGGTCACGTTTACATTAGTGCATGTAGCTAATTCTTTTGTTAAGACCAATTGGAATTAGAACACGTGACGTCTAGTTATTCATCAACCCATAGTGCGTCTCGGGCATAAGCTTTAACTCTCGCGAGACCCTTTTCTCATTTCTTTCTAACCATGGTAAGTTCATTATCGTATGTGATATTCTATGCATATTTACTTCATTTGTTCTCTTGTATGGTGTACTGTTTGTTCCCTAATTTGAATGGATGGATGTATGTATGCTTGCAATCGCATAGAGAACGATCCGGTTGAAGAGCCCGAGGAACTCGCAGGAGAAGCCCCTGAGCAGCAGTCGGTTGGTGGAGGCAAGTGTCCCTTGACCTATCTCTGTCCTATTCATTCTTTAATTCACCTCCCGCATCACACATTTATGCCTAAGGATTGACTAGCTTTGTTATCCATGTCCTTGTTTACCTATTTGGGTTGGATTATTATTGTTTAGCTTTATGCTATTGCTCAAACTCTAATCAATGAACATGATGAGATTATCTATGATACGCTGTTTTCCCTTCTCTTATTATGATGTCGTACTTGTGGTCTTCAAGGGGGCTCGAGCGGTTTCTCGAGTGCCTCTCCGTAAGGACCTGTTCTATGGATGACCGCCCGGGAAAACAGTGCAACCATGAGGGTGGAATGGGATGCCCTTAGCTGAATAATTAGAGGATCCAGGGTGTAGATCACTTAGCCGTCGTGCCGTCAATGGGGCTCGGTGTATGCGGCTCGCTCTGCCAAGTTTGGGTTCGCCCCTTGGGGAGGAGTGCGGTGCATTTAGGAAACCTAACGGGTGGCTACAGCCCCGGGGAATCTTTGTAAAGGCTACGTAGTGATGCCCTGCTGGGTCACCTTGGTAGTGATCAATGGAGAGTCATGATCTCCGGGCAGAAAGGGAATCACGGCTTGTGGGTAAAGTGCACAACCTCTGCAGAGTGTTTGAAAAACTGATATATCAGCCGTGCTCGCGGTTATGAGCGGCCAAGGGAGCTCCAGTGATTAGTGGTACTTGATCAGAGACATTATGGTACATGTGGCTATGAGATCGATGGTTTTGGTTATGATTATGGTGCTGGTAAGTGGTACATCGGGCTAATAACTTGGGTTAATGCTAAAACCTGGCTTTTTATTAGTAAATAATAATCGGACCAACTAAAAGCAACTGCTTGACTTACCCCCACATAAAGCTAGTCCACTACAGCCAAACAGGATACTTGCTGAGTATGTTGATGTGTACTCACCCTTGCTCTACACACCAAACCCCTCATCCCCAGGTTGTCAGCATTGCAACCACTGCTCAAGAGAAGATGAAGCTGTGGAAGGAGACTTCCAGGAGTTCCAAGACTACGACGAGTTCTAGGCGTGGGTTAGCGGCAACCCCCAGTCGGCTGCCTGTGACGGCCGCGGTTATCTACGTTTCGTTTTCGCACTTTGATTTATTGTAAGGACTATATGGACGTCTCAGACGTATGATGTAATCGACTATTATTTCCCTTTTAATACCATTTTGAGCACTGTGTGATGATGTCCATGTTATGTAACTGCTGTGTACGTGAATAACTGATCCTGACACGTACATGGTTCGCATTCGGTTTACCTTCTAAAACTGGGTGTGACATAAGTGGTATCAAAGCCGTGCTGACTGTAGGACCGCTAACCTAGAATAGAATGGTCGTTCTAAGGATTATAGACCTCTGTCCTTGCCTTGACTTTGGTATCCCTTCAAAAGTTGGTCATATCGACCAAACCTATGTTCTACTATATATTATACCTTGCTGAAAATTGTGTTTTATTCTAATCCTTCATTTATTTATGGTTTATTACTTGCTGGTCATACTAGTTCTATTCTCACCCTTTTGCTTGAGACACCTTTGTAGATGCCCCCTGACCATAATCTTCTTATCTTTTTGGGATTCTTTCCTCTTTCATCATCAAATTGCTACCATCTGGCGAACTCTAGTCCTTTGGTATTGACATGCTTGTATCCCTTTAATACTCTTGTTTCAAATACTTGCCTCTAAATTTCTATTGCCTACTTAAAACATTTCAGTTTATATGTTCATGACCTTTATGCCTTTTGAGACCTTTTCCTTTTCTGTTGTTAAGTCGCTATCTTTCGACAATTTCTTTACTCTTGGTATTGGTATGCTCATCTCCTTGAAATCTCTCATACTCTTATCTTTTTATGCCTACCTTTATATCCCAATAACTGTTCAGGACATTTCAGTTAACATGTCCTTGACCACCCCTATTTCTCAACGGTCCATGAGCGATCATTTTATGTTGCCCATCCTTGGTGATCTCGTTGTTCCTTTATAACTTCTATCGATAATGAATTCTTACTTCAACCATTCTATTGCACCCTCACCTATCTTACCGTTGATTGTTTTCTCCACTTCGCCACGTCATGAGTCTTGCCTTAACTTTATCCTTTGTCATGCCTTTTGTTATAATCACCTTCACCTTGGACACCTTTATATCTTGTTTGATGTTTGTCTCATACCTGCCCTTTAAAATCACCTCTCTTCCGTCTCATTCTGAGAGCTACACTTTACCTATCTTTACCTTGGTCGTATCCTCTTCTTTGGCTTGCGAGTTTGTAACTTCATCCTTTGTTGTGCTTTTGTTTGTTATTGCCTCCACCTTTCTCTCTTGATCTTACCTTGGTAATTACTCCATGCCTGTTATCTAAAATCTCCAATCTTCCATCTCCGTTCAAGAGTGGCAGTTTACCTATCTGGCCCTTGGACGTACCCTCTCCTTTTCCGTTTGTAGGTCTTGTCTTAACTCCATCCTTTGTGGTACTTATATTCTTGGTTCTTATGCACATTTACTTCCTCTCCTACATCCTCGTCCGTTATCACCTTTAAACCCTCGTGATACCTATGCCCTTGCCCACATGCTTACATTGAACCTACCCCTTTGAGCCTCCTCTTTTCCATCCCTGTTCGGGGATAATGCCTCATCTATTTCATCATTGACTGCTCCCCCTTCTTTGACACCTTACCAGTTCTGTCAAAAAAATTCCTTTGTTGTGTGTTCGACCATTATCACCTTAACCCTTGTCGTCCCTCGATCCTTACCTTGATGCTTGCCCGCATTTTAAAGCCACCTCTCCCATTTCATTCCAAGAGTGAGGTCTTGCCCATCTCGCTCTTGTCCGTTCCCTTTTCCTCTGTCGCATTGCAAGTCTTAGCTTTTGCTCGATATCACCCTTACCTTCCTAATATCTAGATCTTTCCATGATGCTTACCCTATGCCTACCTTTTGAAATATCATCTTTCCTATTTTGATTTGAGAATGATGTTTTACCTATCTTGACTTTGGTTGCATTCTCTCCCCTGTCGGTTACAATCCTTGCTTTAGCTCCATCCTTTATAGTGCTCATGCCCTTATTCTGTATGTCTTATTATTCCCCTTGCCTTTCGATGGCCTTAGAATAGTTTTCCCTTGGTAAGGAAGGACCACCATTTAATTAAAAGTTACGTATAGCAACGAGATGTTTGTTGTTGTATGCTTGTGTTGTTTGTCTTTGTGTGATGACTGATTTGCTTCTTTGTGATGAGTGTTGATGTGTTGTGGCCCTTGGTCCGCAATGACATCAGTTTACTAGTTGAGTGCCATAGAGTTAAGTAGTTGGGTTCTCCCCCTGCTCTCTCTAATCGGTCTATACTTACGTTTTCTCGCTATTCTTTCCTCTCACACCTGTCCATTTGGCAACCTCCAACCTCTCTTAATCAGTCAAGATCAGAGTTGGCAGCATCTTCACCAAGTGCGTACAATGCTTCTGTTAAGGGGGTTAGCCACTAACCCCAATGAAGGCAATGCGATCAACATCAACCAACAAGATCGGAGTGGCGCAACGGAAGCATGTGGGGGTCCTAACCCACAGGTCCAGGAGATCCTCAAGAACTGCATCAATTGGTCTCGAGCATCTGAAAGTCGAAGCAACAAGTCCGCAAGTTAAGGTTGCAGAGTGAAAGCCAACTCAAGAAGGTCATGATCAACCAATGAACCAATCTCATTTTCTTGCTAGCCTCTTCTTGAATCTCGAGGGCGAGATTCTGTTAAAGGGGTTAGATTTGTAACGCCCTGAATTTGGGGGTAGAATTTTTTCTTCTTTTCTCTCACCAAATTCAGGCGTTACTCTTTCCTTTTTCCCTTTTCTTCTCGCCAAGCCTTGATATTTTCAAAAGTTATAGCGAGAATTAGCTCGACATCTTGTGCAACCAAAACCTAGAACTATTTTTGTTTGTTGCATCATGCCGGATTATGCACTCTTTTGTTTGTGGTTGAGTGAAGTGGAGAATTAGGCATATAAGAAATTGTGGAAATTAGAAAAAGCCTTTTCTTTTTTTCTCTCCCCCCTTTCTCTCTTTTGGCCCAGCCGCCCCCCCTCCCCCCCCCCCCCCCCCCGCCGTGGGCCGTTCCGGCCGGCCCACCCCGCGCCCACCCCCCTTTCCCCCCCTTTGGGCCCAGTCGGCCCAACCGCCCCTTCCCCCTTTTTTTTTTCTTTTTCCAAAATTCCCTCCCCGCGGGCCCCGCCCGTCATCCCCTCCCCCTCCCCCAACTCTCTCTCTCCCCTAACCCTAGCCGCCGTCGCCCCTCCCCGGCGCCGCCGCCGCGCCGGCCTCCCTCTCCGGTGAGGTTTCTCCCTCCCCCCTCCCTCCTCTCCTCCCCTCCCTCCTCCTTCCCTCCCGCCGGCGTCTCCCGCCCCCGCGTCATGGGCGCGCCCGCCTCGGCCCCGGCGAGCTCGGTCGCTCCGGCGAGCTCGGTCCCGGCCCCGGCCGCCCCGGCCTCGCCCGCGCCCGGTCGCCCTCGGCCGCCCCGCACTCGGCCGCCCGCTCGGCCGCCCTCCCCGTGCCGCCCCTGGCCGTCCCCGGCCCGGCCGGCCCCGGCTCGGCGAGCTCGGCCCCGGCCCTTGCCACCCCCGGCTCGGCCGCCCTCGGCCCCTCGCGCCCGGCCGCCCGCTTGGCCGCCCGCCCCTCGCCGCCGCTCGGCCGCCCCGGCGCGCCTCGCTCCGGCGAGCCCGCCCCTCGCCGCACCCCGGCTGCCCCGGCTCGGCCGCCCCCGTGCGAGCCCCGCTCGGCCCCTCGCGTTCGGCCGCCCCCGTCCGCCCCGCCCTCGGCCGCCTCGCCTCCGGCGAGCCCCGCGCCTCGGCTCGGCCACCCACCCCCGCGCCCGGCAGTGTCCTCGCCCGGCCGCGTCCTCGCTCGCCCATGCTCGCTTGCCCCGGCGCGCTTGCCCGCTCGCCCCACCGTGCCTTGCTCGCGTCGTGACGGCCCCGACGTGGCCTTGAGCTTGGCCCAGCGTGCCTATGGCGCGCGGCTTTGAGCTCGGCTAGCGTACGGCCCCGACGTGCGCACGGCTAGTTCGTGGCGTGTGCGTGCGGCCTCGCGCGCGTGCTCGCGTAGTGCGCGTGCCTTGGCATGACCCGTCGTGCCCCATCTACCCCCAGACACCCCGTCTACCCCCCCTTCCGTGTCCTATGCGCGCTAATCACGTGTTTATATTAATAAGATAGGAGTCTCAATTTGGAAATTGGTTACGTTAGTTAATTTGTGTAGCTAATTGCCTGACTCATTTAATGTTAATCTACTAAAAGTGGTCACGTTTAAATTAGTGCATGTAGCTAATTCTTTTGTTAAGACCAATTGGAATTAGAACACGTGACGTCTAGTTATTCATCAACCCATAGTGCGTCTCGGGCATAAGCTTTAACTCTCGCGAGACCCTTTTCTCATTTCTTTCTAACCATGGTAAGTTCATTATCGTATGTGATATTCTATGCATATTTACTTCATTTGTTCTCTTGTATGGTGTACTGTTTGTTCCCTAATTTGAATGGATGGATGTATGTATGCTTGCAATCGCATAGAGAACGATCCGGTTGAAGAGCCCGAGGAACTCGCAGGAGAAGCCCCTGAGCAGCAGTCGATTGGTGGAGGCAAGTGTCCCTTGACCTATCTCTGTCCTATTCATTCTTTAATTCACCTCCCGCATCACACATTTATGCCTAAGGATTGACTAGCTTTGTTATCCATGTCCTTGTTTACCTATTTGGGTTGGATTATTATTGTTTAGCTTTATGCTATTGCTCAAACTCTAATCAATGAACATGATGAGATTATCTATGATACGTTGTTTTCCCTTCTCTTATTATGATGTCGTACTTGTGGTCTTCAAGGGGGCTCGAGCGGTTTCTCGAGTGCCTCTCCGTAAGGACCTGTTCTATGGATGACCGCCCGGGAAAACAGTGCAACCATGAGGGTGGAATGGGATGCCCTTAGCTGAATAATTAGAGGATCCGGGGTGTAGATCACTTAGCCGCCGTGCCGTCAATGGGGCTCGGTGTATGCGGCTCGCTCTGCCAAGTTTGGGTTCGCCCCTTGGGGAGGAGTGCAGTGCATTTAGGAAACCTAACGGGTGGCTATAGCCCCGGGGAATCTTTGTAAAGGCTACGTAGTGATGCCCTGCTGGGTCACCTTGGTAGTGATCAATGGAGAGTCATGATCTCCGGGCAGAAAGGGAATCACGGCTTGTGGGTAAAGTGCACAACCTCTGCAAAGTGTTTGAAAAACTGATATATCAGCCGTGCTCGCGGTTATGAGCGGCCAAGGGAGCTCCAGTGATTAGTGGTACTTGATCAGAGACATTATGGTACAGGTGGCTATGAGATCGATGGTTTTGGTTATGATTATGGTGCTGGTAAGTGGTATTCTTTCCGTTTGGAAAGGGTACATCGGGCTAATAACTTGGGTTAATGCTAAAACCTGGCTTTCTATTAGTAAATAATAATCGGACCAACTAAAAGCAACTGCTTGACTTACCCCCACATAAAGCTAGTCCACTACAGCCAAACAGGATACTTGCTGAGTATGTTGATGTGTACTCACCCTTGCTCTACACACCAAACCCCCCATCCCCAGGTTGTCAGCATTGCAACCACTGCTTAGGAGAAGATGAAGCTGTGGAAGGAGACTTCCAGGAGTTCCAAGACTACGACGAGTTCTAGGCGTGGGTTAGCGGCAACCCCCAGTCGGCTGCCTGTGAAGGCCGCTGTTATCTACATTTCGTTTTCGCACTTTGATTTATTGTAAGGACTATATGGACGTCTCAGACGTATGATGTAATCGACTATTACTTCCCTTTTAATACCATTTTGAGCACTGTGTGATGATGTCCATGTTATGTAACTGCTGTGTACGTGAATAACTGATCCTGGCACGTACATGGTTCGCATTCGGTTTACCTTCTAAAACCGGGTGTGACAAATGCCTAGACCAAGGTATGTTGTGATCGCCTCTAGTTCTAAGGATGCTAGAATGTGCATGGTGAAGTCATTCAAAGACTTGATGCACAAGTTTAGGGGGAGCACACATAACTAGTGTCTTTTGAGACTAACTATTTCTTGAGTGATCCTATATAGTCTCAAGGTGGAAAAGGAAAAGTGAGCAAGAAATGGAGCAATCAGCACTTGGGTACCTCTACAAGTCGTGTAATTGGTATCTAAAGTTGATAAAGGATTGGGCACAAGTGTGGAGGAGCTCCCTAGAGATAAAGTTGTCAAGGTGGAAATCTTAAATTGATGACATATATAGGGAACTCTGTCAACTTAGATGGAAAGTACACCATCACATGGTAAAGGTAAAAAAGGAGGTATTGACTTTTGTTTTTTGCGTATTTGTACCTTAATTTCCCTCCTGTCGGTGTTTAGGGTCCGACCGCACACCCGGGGTTGCCCCTCAAGGTGTTTTTAGGAGTAGGACGGTGTCGCCGACTGTAGCTAAATGGTTCGTGCCGGATGCACGAGGAGCGAGGGACAATGTTTACAGGTTCGGGCCGCTTTGAGATGCGTAACACCCTACGTCCTGGTGAGTATGCTTTAGGTGGTAGATTACAAGGAGGTTCTCTAGTATTGGAAACGTAGAGAGCTGGAGTTGGTGGCTAAGTAATGAGATCGATCGTTCTGAAGGGGTGCCCCCTAGGCCTTATATATTCGACCGTGGGGCAATACATGCAGATATGATAACAACGCGCACCTAAAAGATAGTGAACTGATCGAGTCTATCTTACTATAATTCGGCCGACTTATCCTCGCCTGGTTCCATCGTACAGGGCGCAGGAAAGTCGGGTCTCTGTTGTGGTTGCTTGCTCAATGTTATTGGAGCCATCCAGGCTCGCGCCGATTCGGCCTTACATCGATCTGCTTTGCTGGTCGTTCTTCCCCAGGCCCACGAAAGGATGACCTTATGATTTATTGGGCCCCTGGGCCTTTCGTGAGGTCTTTTATCCTTCCAGTGGACCCGGGGGATATCTGTCCCCACATGCCCCCAATCTTTGGGTTGATTTTGAGATAATCGGCCCAAAGATCCTAGGTCCAGCTTGCGGTCTTCATTTTATGACAAGGGATACTTTCCGGGTAGTTTGGTAAAAACAATTTCTTACTATCTCCTTCTGCTCGAAAACTGGCGTTCTGTCTCAAACTCGTGCTTTGGAGGTCAGCATTTCATATTTGTAGGATCCTGAACTTCACTGGGTGCACCGGAGGTGCACCCAATGGGTGTAGCCCCCGAGCTTCGAGTGGATTTTTGAAAATAATCCACTCGAAGGTCCTCATAAAAAATCATCTTATTTTCCGCTTGCACTTTGTTGGAGGTCAGCCTTGCTTTTGATCTTGCCATATGCTTTAGAAGTTAGCATTGTCTTGACTTGAAATGGCGATTCATGGGGTGCACCGGAGGTGCACCCAATGGGTGTAGCCCCCGAGCTTCGAGTGGATTTTTTGAAAATAATCCACTCGAAGGTCTTCATTTTGTGTCCTTTTGCTGAGAGTCATCTTTTTTTTTCTTCCGAATGCCTCAGAGGTCAGCATTATGTCATCGATATTATGCTTCAGAGGTCAGCATTTATTTTGTCTTTGGAGCCGAGTTCGTGATCTGCCCATATCTTGCTAGGTGGTGCGATTTATTTGATCTGCAACTGATTGGACATTCGATGGACGTCCACTGGCTAGTCTTCATGTCGCTTCTGTCAGTCAGACTTTATACTTTACCGACTATATTTGGCTTTCCTTTGATCCTTACTGATATCTCATTTTTGTCTTGAGGTATTCATTGCATGCCTTGCACGGACGTGACAGTTTTCAAAAATATACTGATAATTCCTGGGCGTCCCCCCCCAATGGGTGTGGGCAAGGGACGGCTTGGTACGCTGAGTGTTTTAGCCGGCCGCTTCTGAGTAGTAATGTGATGTGACGGCGGGTGTAATCATATCGCCCGTGCAGTTGACTGGAGTCCTAATGGGTGTTGCATTGCATGAAACAGCGTCAGCCGCCTGACGTATCTTCAGACGGGTTGAAGTGTATATTGAATATTTTGCGACTGTTCGGCGACCGTGGTAGGAGGTGAGCGGTTGCCTTCTTCTTATATAAATAGTGCCTTTGCCTCTCCGGTTTCTTCGCACCTCTTTGCTGTTCTCCACTGCTTGCTTTCTTCTTCTCCCCTCGTTTCCACCATGGGCAAGAGTAACAAACGCAAGCGCGAGCCAACTCCTCCGTCAGAGGACTTCGGCGATTCGGAATACTCGGAGGAGTTCTCCTCCGAGTCCGAGGGGTCTCCAACTCCCATCTCTCCCCCGGCGTCGTCTGACGATTCAGACGACTCCCAGGGGATTGCCGCGGAGGTCTGGACTTACATCCGGGCCGTCGAGCGCTCCGGGCTCGCGGGCTCGGATGAGTCGGAGTACTCCTCGGACGAGGAGGACTCTTCGAACTCGTATGAGGAGGGCGGCAGCGGCGATGGCGGAGACGATGGCGACGGCGGGGGCGATGATGACGACGGTGACGATGACGGTGACGGCGGAAGCGGAGGCAGCAAGGGCGGCAGCGGCAGGGGCAGCAACGGCGGCGGCAGCAGCAAAGGCAACAACAAGGCCAGTGGCTAGATGCCACTGGTTTTTAGATGTTAGTATAGATTAGAAGTAGTATAGTGAAATAATGTAGTAGTAGTAGTTAGTAGTGTAGAGTAGTAGAATGTAGTATAGTAGTAGAATGTAGTGTAGTAGTAACAATAGGGAAGTATCAACTCATAATGAGTTGATTTGTAAGTTCTGAAACTTCCCTTAATGAAGAATGATGTTCTCTGTCTGTTATGTTTGTGTCACAGCTTGGGATTTTCAAGTCATTTCTTCGTTTGCTTTGTCTGTGAAATCAATCCCTCTAGAGTAGTAGTTGAGTCATTCGGGCATCATATCATTGCTTTTAGGGTGATGACCGAGTTATTATTGTCAACATTTACACCTTTGAAGTGGCATCCGAGTGATGACAAAGCCACATCAGCGTTGGAACGACTGATGACCATGTCGGTGCTTTTAGAGGTAATAGCCGAGTGGCTTATGATGACGTTGGCGTTTTAGAGTTAACTGCCGAGTGACTGGAGACGACGTCGGTGTTTTAGAGATAACTGCCGAGCGACTGAAGGCGACGTCGGCGTTTTAGAGATAACTGCCGAGTGACTGGAGACGACGTCGGCGTTTTAGAGATAACTGCCGAGTGACTGGAGACGACGTCGGCGTTTTAGAGATAACTGCCGAGTGACCGAAGACGACGTCGGCGTTTTAGAGATAACTGCCGAGTGACCGAAGACGACGTCGGCGTTTTAGAGATAACTGCCGAGTGACCGAAGACGACATCGGCCACTTTGAAGGTAATAGCCGAGTGATGATGTGGCGCACCAGTGCTTTTAGAAATAACCGCCGGGTGATGACTAGACGCTTTTTGGAAACGGTATCTGGCCCGGGAAGATCCCATATGCGTTGTGCTTTCAGTCGCCTCTGCTTTCCGTGCCCTAGTTCTTGCTTTCCTGCCTCTAGATCCTCTCTGTCCTTTTGAAATTCGACTCCCGTTCTGTTCGCCGGTGAAATTGAGATGGCGCCCAAGCGAAAGGCCTCGAGTTCATCCGCTGCGGTGATTCCCCCTATCGACCCCAACAGCTAGTTGCCTTTCGCAGGTAACCACATGTCTATCGTTTCTGAGCTCGACCTTCTCCACCTTGTGTCCATCGGGGTTCTTCCTTCGAAGGAGCTCTGTTCTTGGCGGATTTGCCACGGGGTCACTATCCCAACAGAGGATACCCACGAATCCGTGATTTATGTTCCTTTCCTTCTCCGCGGTCTCGCTCTTCCTATTTCTCCCTTTTTCTGCGGTCTCCTTGATTTCTATCGCCTTAACTTGACCCATCTAAATCCCAATTCCATTCTGCAAATTTCCATTTACGTTCATTTATGTGAGGCTTTTCTTGGCGTCCTGCCACATTTTGGACTGTGGAAGTACTTGTATCACTGTCGCCCTGGGATGGCCGGGGGGCAGCATCAGCTAGTGGAGGGTGCGAGTTTAGAGATGCGCCGTGGGAGGAAGACTGACTACCTTGAAATCCCACTCAAGGATAGTATCAAAGGATGGCGCTTGGAATGGTTTATTGTTGAGAACCACGGAAAATCTCTCCCCCCACGGTCAGGGAGACAGCCGGATGTTCGCACCCCAAGTTGGACCGAGTCTCCTACAGACCAGGAGGTGGCTGAGGCAGGGGCTTTGCTGGCTGAGGTTGGGCTGCTGAAGGAGAGGGGTTTGACTGCAGAGGCTGTGGTTGCTGATTTTGTTTTCAAGAACATCCAGCCGTTGAAGGATAGGGCATACTCAGCCTACTTGTACCAAGGTTTAGCTGACTCAACCCGGGTCACCAATAGAAGAATTCCCGCTGTAGACTTGGTGAACCGGCTTGAAATGATACTTAGAGGCAAGGTGTCCAATGTTGGTGCCCCTATCGCATACTCGGCCTAGAACCTGCCTCCTTCCAAGGCTTTTACCCATTTTGTGTCGAATCCTCCTGTTGCTGACTGCGGTTTGGTCCTTAGAGTACGACCCTCTACCGAAGAAGTTAGTGCCTTGGTTGCTTCGATTGGAGAAATTCCCGATGATGAATGGCAACTCCACTTTGAGGTGCCTTTGGATCATAATGATGCAGAAATAAATGCTATGCTTGATATGCTGGCTGAAGACTCTTCTAATGCTGCTCCTGCTGGGACATTGGCGGTGGTGCCTCTCCCGGAAGCTGGTACAACCTTGGATGTTCAGAAGCCTATCAGTGTTCGCCCGAAACGCCCTTGCCGAGCCCATCAACCTGATTCTCCTGCTGATGAGCAGAAAAAGAAAAGGAGACGTTTGCGGCGAGTACGTAGTTTGGATCGGGAAGTTGGTCCTTCGGTTCCTGCCGCTGAGGAAGTGCATGTGCCTGAATCTACCGACATTGATCCCAATGGGTGTGCTCCATCTGTCGCTGATCCCAATGGGTGTGCTCCATCTGTCGCTGATCCCAATGGGGGTGCTGTCTGTGTTGCTGACAAAATCGTGGGGGGAAGAAGATGAGATCCCTTTGACTCGGAAAAACAGTCGGCAATATATTGCTAGTGGGGAAAGTAGTGGGGTTCCTTCTCCTGCTCTGTCAGCCCTCATCGGTCTACAGGAATTATCTCTGGTGAACTTTGATCAGACTCTAGAAGATATGGTTCCAGAGGACCTGTTATCAGAGCCAGCGGATGGTGACGCGATGGATGTTTGTGCTGATGTGTTCGACGCCGGGTTGGGGTCATCCCGGGTAGCGTCCCGCGCCTCATCGACCTTAGAGCGCGGTCTTGAGGGCCAGGAAACTGACTTTGATCGTCTTGCTCTTATGGAAGTAACTGAGGGGCCTTCAGCCTTAGAGGCGGCTGCCGCAGAGAACTTGACCCTCAGGGATGGTGTTGACGCTTACCCAGCCCCGAGGGTGTTGCCGGGGATGATTCGGCTCGAATGGGAAGCGTAAGTCACGACCCAGCCCCCGAGGGTGTTGCCGGAGACGATCCGGCTCAAGTGGGCAGCGCGAGCTATGACCCAGCCCCCGAGGGTGTCCGAGTGGGGTCTCCCTCTTGTACTTCCATGGATGTTCATGTCGGATCTTCTCCACACTCTGGTGGCATGGTGGTGGCCCAAGTTTCTGGTCACGGAGTCGCTTTAGATGCCAGCGTTCCTGATGACCAAGCTTTGGGCTCCGCTGATGACACTGAATTGGTTCCCACTGGTTCATTGCAAGTTGCTCCGGATGGTGACCCTATGCCAAGCCATCAATTGATTTCTCACGATCTCGGGGTCCCCTCATTCTTCTCCAACCTCCAAATACTATGCCATATTCTAGTTTGACTTTTATACCTGATGAATTGCTGTCTTTGCACTCATTTGCTCTCGTTATCAGGCATTAGTGGACGAGATGGCTAGTCAGCTGAAATTACAGGGTGCTTCTTGTGGCAGAACCTCCCAAGTTATTGGGCCCACATGCACCTGTCCTTGTCTCAAAGACCTCAGACGACTATGCATGTGCACCAAATAACTTAACAGGATCCGTCCGATTACCCCAAGGACATCGGATAAACCACTTACAACCAGAACCGCGGGATTAAGTAACACAAATCACACACAACAATATTATTGCAGCGGAAATCTTATTACCAAATTTTACAAGTTACAAAAATTTTATATTATTCTATCGGAGTGGTTATAAGTTTGAAATATATGCTAGCTCAAAAGACCATCCTCAATAAGAAGTATAAGGGAGTTACTTAAACTTATAAGAAGGCCGAGCCCACCGGCACTTAACACCATCATCAGCAGCACAAAACTAGGACCTGAAAAACAACAGGGAATAAAACCCTGAGTATGGAATTACTCAGCAAGTCTTACCCGACTAAGGAAAAGACTCTCAAGGGTATGCTGGATAAATAGGAGTCAAGGAGAGGCTTTAGCAAAAATCAACTTATATTTTTGCAGAACTAGCTTACTAACGTGAGTCCTTACTTTCAATCTTTTAACGCCATATTAAGTATTAATAGACTCCATTTGCATCTAGTCTAATTTCCATCTCATCAATACAACATCATTTTTATCCATAGTGTTCACATCCTGACTTTAGGTTGCAGGGCAGTGACCAAGTCTTCATAACCGCGAAGGTACGGCGATCCGAATCGATTATACTCAGCTGAGGATCTCCAATCACACGACATATGTAGCACTTAACCCTTGCATATGTCAACCCGCCGCCGGGGTTCTTAAGACCGGATCAGGTTCACGCAAACCGAGAGCACAGATACACCACCGTCCAGCCTCTTGCCACGGAGGGTACACGCTACTCTCGCCACCGCTCCACGCCCATTTCGTGTTATCTTATTCCGGCCTTAGTCTGCCCGAGGCAAGGCTTACCCATGACGAGGCATGTGACCAGTTAAAGGGTCCTCGATCATCAAGCCTACATACGCGTTAATCCTTAATCAACCTGGGTAGAACATCACCTGTTCCTACCCCAAGTCTCAATTTAAGTATTTCCATCCTTAGGATTGTGTCTGTTCCTTAGGATGAAAGAGCATCACAGGGAACTTTGCAGTAAGATCCCACTATTGCTCCAAATGAAAATATTCTTGCAGGTAGAAGCCATCCTCTCCCGGGTTAAATTGAGGACAACCTCTATCCACAAGATCTAAGCAAGGTTAAGCATTTTTGTAAATCATAATTTTGATACTTCACAGAAGTATCGATAAAGGTATGGATATCAAGGAAAGCAATGCATCAAAGGGTTTCAAGCAATTCCTATAAACTTAATGCACATTTCACTAGACTTAAAGTGTGCGAAAAGTATTTAAAAACACAAGGAAAGGGGTTGCATGCACCGGGGCTTGCCTGAGTAACACTAGGTTAGTGTTGTTAGGTGACGTTCGCTTGACGAGCAGCCTTTGTCTTGGTACTTGATCGGGTTATCCATCTGCATCATCCTGCGGGTTAGCCCGCGCTTGGAGTCGACTTGGCTTGTCTTCCGCATTACGCGATTAATTAACGTACCTGAATGAAATGCATTATGCACATGAATGCATATCGATAAGAATATCACACACCTAAATAGTGCTACGCGATAGCGAATAAAACACCTAGCGGCGAGGAGTTGTACCGTTTTATTCGGAAACACTAGTTATCAGCGTATGACTAAGCGTAATAATTACGCTTCTCGAACCTATCGCAAACATCA
This sequence comes from Zea mays, assembly GCF_902167145.1. Classification (NCBI taxonomy): domain Eukaryota; kingdom Viridiplantae; phylum Streptophyta; class Magnoliopsida; order Poales; family Poaceae; genus Zea; species Zea mays. The sequence goes on from NC_050101.1 coordinate 135,875,819, forward strand.
CGGACAACAACTATACACATTAAATACAATTAGCCTACACAACTCACCAGCTAATTGATTAAATGCTAACTTTATCCCTTGTTTTATAAATTATACTACATCTTTATAAGTGATTAAAATATTTTAACCTCACACATGCCTACCAAAATTCTACTCGGTCCACTAATTTGGCTAAGTAACTAGAATAGCGAAATAATTCGCCATAGCTGAATCTGGCTCGATAATCGCAAGAACTGCGAAGTCGACGAGAGTTCCGTGACTCATGCAATTTATCGAGCACCTAATGAGCATCGCACTAACACATTAATTTATTTAACGTTCGAACTATTCTAAACAATTCATCAGCTTACCGTTTCAACAGCTGCCACGAATCCATGAGATCGGTAGCGATTTTCTGATACAGGCAATTTGTCGAGCGCTTAGGGAATATCGCGCTGCTAGCTTCGTCTTCACCCGATTCTTGGGATTCTTGATGACGCGCGGGACGATGACGAGATTGTATCTGGAGCGAGCTGGCGGGATAGGGTTGAGCAGGGGATGACGGGTTCAACGACTCGACGGCAAACACGAGTACGCACAAAGCCCGATGACAACGGGAATCGAGCTCGCGACAGAAAGTGATGACGACGCGGCACGACAAGCTGAAACATGAACGCGTCAACATGGGGTTGGATTCAGCGCGTGAGCTTGACGCGTGCAGAGAAACAGCACGACATAGTGGAGCATGGACCAAGCGCCAGCCAGCAAGGAAATTTCGGACGCGCAGGGAGGAAACACCAGAGAGACACAGGGCACCGTGGGAACTGCGCGCGGCACCGAATCGAAGGAGCAGGGAGAAGACCGAGCTTGAGGACGGCGGTGACATGGACGAGATGGGCAGGGCCGAGCTCGGCAACCACGGCGAACTGGGCGAGTTCCGGCGTGCAGGGAGAAGCACCGGAGGAGCAGGACGCGGCTCTGCGCAGGGGAGGAAGAGAAGCAAGCGCCGAGCAGAGAGCCGCGCCATGGGACTTCGGCTGGGGCAGGAGATGGCCGTGAGAGCTCCACGGCCGGAGGTGGAAGATGACCCGGCGACCGGTGCGCACAAGAAGAAGCAGAGACCGAGCGGCTGATAGAAAATCAGAGAGAGCGGAGGGGATAAGTGCGGCAGGTTCATGGACTAGAGAACAACAGCAGCAACCGAGGAGAGCATGTGCCACGTGTGGAAGAAAAAATCTCCACGAGATGGACACCTGCACGCGGCGGTAGGATAGGATTGACTGGATAAAAATCAAAGGGAAGAAAAGGATAACGACGACAGAGCCTACACCAGAGAACGGCGGCGGAAGAAGATACGGGAGCAGGACCGCAGGAGAGAGGGAGGACGCGGCAGCCTTATCGGCTCCCAGATATTTCCATTTTCATTTTCATTCATTTTTTATTTAAAGAAATACGCAGATATTTCAGATCAGGATTTCTAGCGACCAGCAAAGAATCGATGCGTGATATAATAAACGGCTATACACATTATTTTCTCGGATCCCGAAACGGAACATCCGAGATTTACGATTCTGACTAAAATTTGTTTAGATAATTTTCGTGACTATTCTGGCCACGATATAAACGGACCAGATCGACACGAGTTTGGCTTCGCTATTTTAATCTTCTCTGCGTGATTCGACCGAAATTAGCCGAAACCAGAGTCGTTAATGTATACGTGATTTCGTCGTCAAACAGTGTGTGGACGAATAAATTGAATCATATTCGCGCGCACGATTTCGTTCAGACGACGCGCGATACAAATTATTTTGCCCCGAACAATTTTTAGTTGTCGAGTTCAAATTAATTTATCCGGGATAAAATCATCCGAGTGAGTTCGGACTTCCGAATTCGTATTCGCGCGGGCGATGAGTTTTAAATAATCACCGGACGCACCGATGTTCGGAACGACTACGTTCCGAATAACACGAAAATTTTGGAAGAGCCCGAATAGATAAAAATAAAAACGACGTCGCACTCGCGACAGACGGAACATATGCGATATTAAAATCGCGATAGGCAAAAATAATTAGACCTTAGTGTTCGTCTTATTTACTGATATCACGTGCTTAAATCCGTACTCGTTGTCGAGCAGAATATAAACACCTGGGGTGTTACACTTCTGTTCCGGAAAGAGCTTCATCGCTGGCCCGTTGGAATCCGGTGCTGCTTCAACAGCGTGTCTCTGACTTAGAGGCGGTGAATGCTGGTTGGTGCCTTTCTGTTTCCCCTCATCTACCTTGTGAAACTGCTTCTCAATTTGACTTTTTCGCTTGATTGTTTCTCGCTAGATATGGCTCGACAGTTTTCTGTTCTTGAAGAGAAACATTCTCAAAGTCAGGCTGAGCTGGTCCAGCGATGCTCTGATTTTGAGGAAAGGTATTCCCAAAGCCAGACTGAGCTGGCCCAGGTCTCTGTTGCTCTGAATGATGCTAATATGCTGAATTCTACTCTTCGCGCTCAGCTTGATTCTGAAAAGGTGATTTATGAATCTGCGCCTTGTGTTGCTGTGTTCTTATTGCTTGCTTGATGTTTGAAGAAGCTGATTCTTGTTTGCAGGAAGAAAAACATGCCCTTGTTGCCTCTCGTGACAATCTTGACAGGCTATATCGTGACTCTAGCAACTCGTTGACCATCCTGGAAAGGAGTCATCGCTTCACCATGGAGGAGTTAGACAATCTTCGCTGTAAGCTACAGGAATCCACGGACAACGTGATCCGTCTCAGGCAGTTGATATCGGCTAAGGATGCTGCTATCAAGGAACTGCGCACTTCTAAGAAGTCCATCGCCCAGGAGCTGGAGACCGCTCAGCTGGCCGTCAAAGTTGCTGAAGAAACTTCCGTTACTCTGAGGGCCCAGCGCGACAGGGCTATGGATAAAGCCATTCGCGCGGGGCGGATCTTGATGAGGAGACCCAGCGTGATTGTTCCTGACGATATAAGGGCTGATGTGAACGCTGCTCCTGATTCCTCAAGTCGCCCTTCTTCGTCGGTTGCTCCTGAGAAAAGTATTGCAAAATAGAGAAACATTGCGTGCTTTGAGCATGCGATTATCGTGCCCGGCTATTTGTTAGAGGACACCAACTCAACATTTGAATACTACTGTTACTCTCCTAATGTTTTAGAATTCAACAGTACATAGATTTGCAGGAGTAAAATGTTGTATGATGATTTTGAAGTTTCTTCACGGGATATAGAGATCACCCCTATATGAGTAATCGTATGTGGAATCGCCTTAAGTCGTTGCTGACTTAGATTGATTGCTCCGTTAGCAGGGCATAGTGGTCGCCCCGAGTTAAGTAAGCGTGAGCATGTTGCACCGTCTTAAGTCGTTCCCGACTTAAGCCGATTGCTCCGTTAGCAGGGCATAGTGGTCGCCCCGAGTTAAGTAAGCGTGAGCATGTTGCACCGTCTTAAGTCGTTGCCGACTTAAGCCGATTGCTCCGTTAGCAGGGCATAGTGGTCACCCCGAGTTAAGTAAGCGTGAGCATGTTGCACTGTCTTAAGTCGTTGCCGACTTAAGCCGATTGCTCCGTTAGCAGGGCATAGTGGTCGCCCCGAGTTAAGTAAGAATGTAGGTCGATCATGAACAAACTGAGTATTCTTGAAATCTTGTTTATTGATGACGTATTTCCCATTTTACAAAGTACATTGTCATCCCAGTAGCTTTTGAAATACAGCTTAGGGATAAAATTTCTTGAGGTGTTCTATATTCTGGGAGTTCCCAATTTCTGTGCCGTCCATCTGAGTGAGACGGTATGATCCCGGCCGAGTGACTTCCGCTACTATGAATGGTCCTTCCCATAGAGGTGACAACTTGTGTCGTCCCTCCCTCGTTAGAATTCGACGGAGGACGAGGTCTCCCACTGCAAAGGATCGTCGTCGCACGGCCTTGTCGTGATAGGGTCTCAGAGTCTGCTGGTATCGTGCCGATTGAATTACTGTGTTCAATCGTTCTTCTTCGAGTACATCAACATCCTCCAGCCTAGTGGCTTCGGCTTCTGCTATGCTTTCAAAGACTAACCTTGGCGCCCCAAACTTGAGATCAGCGGGTAATTGATAGTCGCCTAGAGGGGGGGTGAATAGGGCGAAACTGAAATTTACAAATATAAACACAACTACAAGCCGGGGTTAGCGTTAGTAACAATAAATGAGTCCGCAAGCGAGGTCACAAAACAAATCCCAAGCGAATAAGCAAATGAGACACGGAGATTTGTTTTACCGAGGTTCGGTTCTTGTAAACCTACTCCCCGTTGAGGAGGCCACGAAGGCCGGGTCTCTTTCAACCCTTCCCTCTCTCAAACGGTCCCTCGGACCGAGTGAGCTTTCCTTCTTCTCAATCAACCGGGAACTAAACTTCCCCGCAAGGGCCACCACACAATCGGTGCCTCTTGCCTCGGTTACAATTGAGTGTTGATCACAAGAGCAAAAGAGAAAGAAAGAATGCGATCCAAGCGCAAGAGCTCAAAAGAACACGGCAAATCTCTCTCGCTAGTCACTAAAGTCTTGAGTGGAATTGGAGAGGATTTGATCTCTTTGTATGTGTCTAGAATTGAATGCCTAGCTCTTGTAAGTGGTTAGAAGTTGGAAAACTTGGATGGATATGAATGTGGGGTGGTTGGGGTATTTATAGCCCCAACCACCAAACTTGACCGTTGGCTGGAGGCTTCTGTTCGATGGCGCACCGGACAGTCCGGTGCACACCGGACAGTCCGGTGCCCCTGCCACGTCATCACTGCCGTTGGATTCTAGCCGTTGGAGCTTCTGACTTGTGGGCCCGCCTGGGTGTCCGGTGCACACCGGACATGCACTGTTTGATGTCCGGTGCACCGGTATGGGCAGCCCTGACGTCTGCGCGCGCTGCGCGCGCATTTAATGCACCGCAGGGAGCCGTTGACGCCGCAGGGAGCCGTTGCTCCGCTGGCACACCGGACAGTCCGGTGCACACCGGACAGTCCGGTGAATTATAGCGGAGCGGCTGCCGCGCGAACCCGAGGCTGGCGAGTTCAGGAGGCCGAGCTTCCTTGGAGCACCGGACATGTCCGGTGCACACCGGACAGTCCGGTGAATTATAGCGCGCCGGCTTCCGAGAAATCCCGAGGGTGAAGAGTTTGAGTCTGAGTCCCCTGGTGCACCGGACAGGTACTGTTCACTGTCCGGTGGCACACCGGACAGTCCGGTGCGCCAGACCAGGGGTGCCCTCGGTTGCCCCTTTGCTCCTTTATTGAATCCAACACTTGATCTTTTTATTGGCTAGATGTGAACCTTTTGCACCTGTACAACTTATACACTAGAGCAAAACTAGTCAGTCCAATATTTGTGTTGGGCAATTCAACCACCAAAATTATTTAGGAACTAGGTGTAAGCCTAATTTCCTTTCAATCTCCCCCTTTTTGGTGATTGATGCCAACACAAACCAAAGCAAATATAGAAGTGCATAATTGAACTAGTTTGCATAATGTAAGTGTAAAGGTTGCTTGGAATTGAGCCAATAAAACTACTTACAAGATATGCATGGAATGTTTCTTTCTTATATAACATTTTGGACCACGTTTGCACCACATGTTTTGTTTTTGCAAATACTTTTTGTAAATCCATTTCAAAGATCTTTTGCAAATAGTCAAAGGTATATGAATAAGAGTTTGCAAAGCATTTTCAAGATTTGAAATTGTCTCCCCCTATTTCAAATGCTTTTCCTTTGACTAAACAAAACTCCCCCTAAAAGAGATCCACCTCTTAGTGTTCAAGAGGGTTTTGATATACCATTTTTGAAATACTACTTTCTCCCCCTTTTGAACACAATAGGATACCAAATGATAAAGACTTTTGGAAAGCACTAAGTTTTTGAATTTGGTGGTGGTGGTGCGGTCCTTTTGCTTTGGGCTCATTTCTCCCCCTTTTTGGCATGAATCGCCAAAAACGGAATCATTAGAGCCCTTGAAGTGCAAACTTCCCCTTTGGTCAAAAATAAGTGAGTTAAGATTATACCAAAGACGAAGTCCCTTTTGCGTTTGAGCTTTTACTCTCTCCCCCAAGGATGAAGTCCTTTTCCTTGATGCTCATTTCTCCCCCAAAGACGAGAGAGTTGCTCGGAGTGATGGCGAAGTATGAGTTACGGAGTGGAAGCCTTTGTCTTCGCCGAAGACTCCAATTCCCTTTCAATATACCTATGACTTGGTTTGAAATAAACTTGAAAACACATTAGTCATAGCATATAAAAGAGATATGATCAAAGGTATTCAAAAGAGCTATGTGTGCAAGCTTAGCAAAAGAAATTTCTAGAATCAAGAATATTGAGCTCATGCCTAAGTCTGGTAAAAGATTGTTCATCAAGTGGCTTGGTAAAGATATCGGCTAATTGATCTTTAGTATTAATGTAAGAAATCTCGATATCCCCCTTTTGTTGGTGATCCCTAAGAAAATGATACCGAATGGCTATGTGCTTAGTGCGGCTATGCTCGACGGGATTGTCGGCCATTTTGATTGCACTCTCATTATCACATAGCAAAGGGACTTTGGTTAATTTGTAACCGTAGTCCCGCAGGGTTTGCCTCATCCAAAGCAATTGCGCGCAACAATGTCCTGCGGCAATGTACTCGGCTTCGGCGGTGGAAAGAGCGACCGAATTTTGCTTCTTTGAAGCCCAAGACACCAAGGATCTTCCCAAGAACTGGCAAGTCCCCGATGTGCTCTTCCTATTGATTTTGCACCCCGCCCAATCGGCATCCGAATAACCAATTAAGTCAAATGTGGATCCCCTAGGGTACCAAAGCCCAAACTTAGGAGTATAAGCCAAATATCTCAAGATTCGTTTTACGGCCGTAAGGTGTGATTCCTTAGGGTCGGATTGGAATCTTGCACACATGCAAACGGAAAGCATAATGTCCGGTCGAGATGCACATAAATAAAGCAATGAACCAATCATTGACCGGTATACCTTTTGATCCACGGACTTACCTCCCGTGTCGAGGTCGAGATGCCCATTAGTTCCCATGGGTGTCTTGATGGGTTTGGCATCCTTCATCCCAAACTTAGCAAGAATGTCTTGAGTGTACTTCGTTTGGCTAATGAAGGTGCCCTCTCGGAGTTGCTTGACTTGGAATCCTAGAAAATACTTCAACTCCCCCATCATCGACATCTCGAATTTCTGTGTCATGATCCTACTAAACTCTTCACATGTAGACTCGTTAGTAGACCCAAAAATAATATCATCAACATAAATTTGGCATACAAACAAGTCATTTTCAAGAGTTTTAGTAAAGAGTGTAGGATCGGCCTTGCCAACTTTGAAGCCATTAGCAATAAGGAAATCTCTTAGGCATTCATACCATGCTCTTGGAGCTTGCTTGAGCCCATAAAGCGCCTTAGAGAGCCTATAGACATGGTTAGGGTACTCACTGTCTTCAAAGCCGGGCGGTTGCTCAACATAGACCTCTTCCTTGATTGGTCCGTTGAGGAAGGCACTTTTCACGTCCATTTGATAGAGCTTAAAGCCATGGTAAGTAGCATAGGCCAATAATATGCGAATTGACTCAAGCCTAGCTACGGGTGCATAGGTTTCACCGAAATCCAAACCTTCGACTTGTGAATACCCTTTGGCCACGAGTCGAGCTTTGTTCCTTGTCACCACACCATGCTCATCTTGCTTGTTGCGGAAGACCCATTTGGTTCCTACAACATTTTGGTTAGGACGTGGAACCAAGTGCCATACCTCATTCCGCGTGAAGTTGTTGAGCTCCTCTTGCATCGCCACCACCCAATCCGAATCTTGGAGAGCTTCCTCTACCCTGTGTGGCTCAATAGAGGAAACAAAAGAGTAATGTTCACAAAAATGAGCAACCCGAGATCGAGTAGTTACCCCCTTATGAATGTCGCCGAGGATGGTGTCGACGGGGTGATCTCGTTGTATTGCTTGGTGGACTCTTGGGTGTGGCGGTCTTGGTTCTTCCTCATCCTCCTTTTCTTGATCATTTGTATCTCCCCCTTGATCATTGCTATCATCTTGAGGTGGCCCGTCTTCTTGATTTTGCTCTTCATCATTTTGAGCCTCATCCTCATTTTGAGTTGGTGGAGATGCTTGCATGGAGGAGGATGGTTGATCTTGTGTACTTGGAGGCTCTTCGGATTCCTTAGGACACACATCCCCGATGGACATGTTCCTTAGCGCGATACATGGAGCCTGTTCTTCACCTATCTCATCAAGATCAACTTGCTCCACTTGAGAGCCGTTAGTTTCATCAAACACAACGTCACAGGAGACTTCAACTAGTCCAGTGGACTTGTTAAAGACCCTATATGCCCTTGTGTTTGAGTCATAACCAAGTAAAAAACCTTCTACAGTTTTAGGAGCAAATTTTGATTTTCTACCTCTTTTAATAAGAATGAAGCATTTGCTACCAAAAACTCTAAAATATGAAATATTGGGCTTTTTACCGGTTAGGAGTTCATATGATGTCTTCTTGAGGATTCGGTGAAGATATAACCGGTTGATGGCGTAGCAGGCGGTGTTGACCGCTTCGGCCCAAAACCGGTCCGGTGTCTTGTACTCATCAAGCATGGTTCTTGCCATGTCCAATAGAGTTCGATTCTTCCTCTCCACTACACCATTTTGTTGTGGCGTGTAGGGAGAAGAGAACTCATGCTTGATGCCCTCCTCCTCAAGGAAGCTTTCAATTTGAGAGTTCTTGAACTCCGTCCCATTGTCGCTTCTTATTTTCTTGATCCTTAAGCCGAACTCATTTTGAGCCCGTCTCAAGAATCCTTTTAAAGTCTCTTGGGTTTGAGATTTTTCCTGTAAAAAGAATACCCAAGTGAAGCGAGAATAATCATCCACAATTACAAGGCAATACTTACTACCGCCGATGCTTATGTAAGCGATCGGGCCGAATAAGTCCATGTGTAGTAGCTCCAGCGGCCTGTCGGTAGTCATGACATTTTTGTGTGGATGATGGGCTCCAACTTGCTTTCCTGCCTGACATGCGCTACAAATCCTGTCTTTCTCAAAATGAACATTGGTTAGTCCTAAAATGTGTTCACCCTTTAGAAGCTTATGAAGATTCTTCATCCCAACATGAGCTAGTCGGCGATGCCAGAGCCAACCCATGTTAGTCTTAGCAATTAGGCAAGTGTCGAGTTCAGCTCCATCAAAATCTACCAAGTATAGCTGACCCTCTAACACTCCCTTAAATGCTATTGAATCATCACTTCTTCTAAAGACAGTGACATCAACATCAGTGAATAGACAGTTGTAGCCCATTTGACATAATTGAGAAACGGAAAGCAAGTTGTAATCTAAGGAATCTACAAGAAAAACATTGGAAATGGAATGGTCAGGAGATATAGCAATTTTACCAAGACCTTTGACCAAACCTTGATTTCCATCCCCGAATGTGATAGCTCGTTGGGGATCTTGGTTTTTCTCATATGAGGAGAACATTCTTTTCTCCCCGGTCATGTGGTTTGTGCACCCGCTGTCGAGTATCCAACTTGAGCCCCCGGATGCATAAACCTACAAAACAAATTTAGTTCTTGACTTTAGGTACCCAAACTGTTTTGGGTCCTTTGGCATTAGAAACAAGAACTTTGGGTACCCAAACACAAGTCTTGGAACCCTTGTGTTTGCCCCCAACAAATTTGGCAACCACCTTGCCGGATTTGCTAGTAAGCACATAAGATGCATCAAAAGTTTTAAATGAAATGGCATGATCATTTGATGCATCAGGAGTTTTCTTTCTAGGCAACTTGGCACGGGTTGGTTGCCTAGAGCTAGATGTCTCACCCTTATACATAAAAGCATGGTTAGGGCTAGAGTGAGACTTCCTAGAGTGAATTCTCCTAATTTTGCTCTCGGGATAACCGGCAGGGTACAAAATGTAACCTTCGTTATCCTGAGGCATGGGAGCCTTGCCCTTAACAAAGTTAGATAAGTTCTTTGGAGGGGCATTAAGTTTGACATTGTCTCCCCTTTGGAAGCCAATGCCATCCTTGATGCCAGGGCGTCTCCCATTATAGAGCATGCTTCTAGCCAATTTAAATTTTTCATTTTCTAAGTCATGCTCTCTAATCTTAGCATTTAGTTGAGCTATGTGATCATTTTGTTTTTTAATTAAGGCTAGGTGATCATGGATAGCATCAACATTAATATCTCTACATCTAGTACAAATGGAAATATGCTCAACATTAGATGTAGGGGGTTTGCAAGATTTTAGTTCAACAACCTTAGCATGCAACATATCATTTTTAGTTCTAAGGTCGGAAATAGTAGCATTGCAAACATCAAAATCCTTAGCCTTAGCAATTAGTTTCTCATTCTCATTTCTAAGGCTAGTAATGGAAACATTTAACTCATCAATCCTAGCAAGCAAATCAACATTATCATTTCTAGGATCAATGCAAACATGAGAATCTACCTTAGTAATTAATTTAGCATTTTCATTTCTAAGGTTGGCAATAGTGTCATGGCACATGCTTAGCTCACTAGATAATTTGTTACATTTTTCTACTTCTAGAGCATAAGCATTTTTAACCTTAACATGTTTCTTATTCTCCTTGATTAGGAAGTCCTCTTGGGAGTCCAAGAGATCATCCTTTTCATGGATGGCACTAATTAGTTCATTTAATTTTTCCTTTTGTTCCATGTTAAGGTTAGCAAAAAGAATGCGCAAGTTATCCTCCTCATTTTTATCATCATCCTCATCACTAGATGTTTCATATTTGGTGGAGGACCTTGATTTTACCTTCTTTTTGCCGTCCTTGGCCATGAGACACTTGTGGCCGACGTTGGGGAAGAGAAGGCCCTTGGTGACGGCGATGTTGGCGGCGTCCTCGTCGTCGGAGGAGTCGCTTGAGCTTTCGTCGGAGTCCCACTCCCGACAAACATGGGCATCGCCGCCCTTCTTCTTGTAGTATTTCTTCTTCTCCTTTCTTCTTCCCTTCTTGTCGTCGCCCCTGTCACTGTCACTAGACATAGGACATTTTGCAATGAAGTGACCGGGCTTACCACACTTGTAGCAAACCTTCTTGGAACGGGGTTTGTAGTCCTTCCCCTTCCGTTGCTTGAGAATTTGCCGAAAGCTTTTGATGATTAGGGCCATCTCCTCGTTGTCGAGCTTGGAGGCGTCAATTGGTTGTCTACTTGGTGTAGACTCCTCCTTCTTCTCCTCCGTTGCCTTGAAGGCCACCGGTTGCGCCTCGAAGGTGGAAGGCTCGTCAAGCTCGTTGATCCTCTTGGAGCCCTTAATCATGCATTCAAAACTCACAAAATTCCCGATAACTTCCTCGGGGGTCATTAGTGGATATCTAGGATTCCCACGAATTAATTGTACTTGAGTGGGGTTAAGGAAAATAAGAGCTCTTAGAATAACCTTAACCACTTCGTGGTCATCCCATTTTGTGCTCCCGAGGTTGCGCACTTGGTTCACCAAGGTCTTGAGCCGGTTGTACATGTCTTGTGGCTCCTCCCCTTGGCGAAGACGGAAGCGACCGAGCTCCCCCTCGATCGTTTCCCGTTTGGTGATCTTGGTGAGTTCATCACCCTCGTGCGCCGTCTTGAGTAGGTCCCAAATCTCCTTGGCGTTCTTCAATCCTTGTACTTTGTTGTATTCCTCCTTGCTTAGGGAGGCAAGGAGGATGGTTGCGGCTTGGGAGTTGAAGTGCTCGATTTGGGCCACTTCGTCCGTGTCATAGTCCTCATCCCCTATTGATGGTACCTGTACACCATACTCAACAACATCTCATATTCTTTTGTGGAGAGAGGTTAGATGAAATCGCATCAAATTACTCCACATAGCATAATCTTCACCATTAAAAGTTGGTGGTTTGCCTAATGGGACGGAAAGTAAAGGTGTATGTTTAGGAATGCAAGGGTAGCGTAGGGGGATCTTACTATACTTCTTGCGCTCTTGGCGCTTAGAAGTGACGGAGGGCGCATCGGAGTCGGAGGTAGAAGTTGATGAAGTGTCGGTCTCGTAGTAGACCACCTTCCTCATCCTCTTGTGCTTATCGCCTTTCCGATGCGGCTTGTGGGAAGAAGATTTTTCCTTCTTCTCTTTGTGGTGAGAAGAAGATTTCTTCTCCTTCCCTTTGTTGGAGGAGCTCTTCTTCTTCTCCCTCCTTTTGGTGCGGGACTCTTCCGATGAAGTGCTCCCGTAGCTTGTAGTGGGCTTTTCGCCGGTCTCCATCTCCTTCTTGGCGTGATCTCCTGACATCACTTCGAGCAGTTAGGCTCTAATGAAGCACCGTGCTCTGATACCAATTGATAGTCGCCTAGAGGGGGGGTGAATAGGGCGAAACTGAAATTTACAAATATAAACACAACTACAAGCCGGGGTTAGCGTTAGTAACAATAAATGAGTCCGCAAGCGAGGTCACAAAACAAATCCCAAGCGAATAAGCAAATGAGACACGGAGATTTGTTTTACCGAGGTTCGGTTCTTGTAAACCTACTCCCCGTTGAGGAGGCCACGAAGGCCGGGTCTCTTTCAACCCTTCCCTCTCTCAAACGGTCCCTCGGACCGAGTGAGCTTTCCTTCTTCTCAATCAACCGGGAACTAAACTTCCCCGCAAGGGCCACCACATAATCGGTGCCTCTTGCCTCGGTTACAATTGAGTGTTGATCACAAGAGCAAAAGAGAAAGAAAGAATGCGATCCAAGCGCAAGAGCTCAAAAGAACACGGCAAATCTCTCTCGCTAGTCACTAAAGGCTTGAGTGGAATTGGAGAGGATTTGATCTCTTTGTATGTGTCTAGAATTGAATGCCTAGCTCTTGTAAGTGGTTAGAAGTTGGAAAACTTGGATGGATATGAATGTGGGGTGGTTGGGGTATTTATAGCCCCAACCACCAAACTTGACCGTTGGCTGGAGGCTTCTGTTCGATGGCGCACCGGACAGTCCGGTGCACACCGGACAGTCCGGTGCCCCTGCCACGTCATCACTGCCGTTGGATTCTAGCCGTTGGAGCTTCTGACTTGTGGGCCCGCCTGGGTGTCCGGTGCACACCGGACATGCACTGTTTGATGTCCGGTGCACCGGTATGGGCAGCCCTGACGTCTGCGCGCGCTGCGCGCGCATTTAATGCACCGCAGGGAGCCGTTGACGCCGCAGGGAGCCGTTGCTCCGCTGGCACACCGGACAGTCCGGTGCACACCGGACAGTCCGGTGAATTATAGCGGAGCGGCTGCCGCGCGAACCCGAGGCTGGCGAGTTCAGGAGGCCGAGCTTCCTTGGAGCACCGGACATGTCCGGTGCACACCGGACAGTCCGGTGAATTATAGCGCGCCGGCTTCCGAGAAATCCCGAGGGTGAAGAGTTTGAGTCTGAGTCCCCTGGTGCACCGGACAGGTACTGTTCACTGTCCGGTGGCACACCGGACAGTCCGGTGCGCCAGACCAGGGGTGCCCTCGGTTGCCCCTTTGCTCCTTTATTGAATCCAACACTTGATCTTTTTATTGGCTAGATGTGAACCTTTTGCACCTGTACAACTTATACACTAGAGCAAAACTAGTCAGTCCAATATTTGTGTTGGGCAATTCAACCACCAAAATTATTTAGGAACTAGGTGTAAGCCTAATTTCCTTTCAGTAATACTGCCTCTGACCCATAAACCATGAAGAAAGGAGTGTTTCCATGCAGAGCTCGGCTAGGTTGAGTTCTTAGGCTCCAAACAACGTAGGGTAATTCCCTTATCCATTTTCCTGCGAACTTTTCACTTTTATCGAAGACCTTTTTCCTGAGCGCCTCCAATATCATCCCGTTAGCTCGTTCAACCTACCCGTTGGCCCTCGGGTGTGCTACCGAAGCATACTTGATCTGAATGCTCTTTTGCTCGCAGAAATCGAAGAACTCTGAACTTGTGAAGTTGGATCCTAGGTAAGTTATGATATTGTTTGGTATTCCAAATCTGAATATTATGTCTTGTATGAATTCCACGGCCTTGGCTGAGGTTAAAGAAGCAATGGGTTTGAATTCTATCCATTTGGTGAATTTGTCGATTGCTACCAGTACATGAGTGTATGCTCCTTGAGCTTTCTTGAAAGGTCCAATCATATCCAGTCCCCAGTATGCGAACGACCATGTTACTGGTATGGTCTACAGCTGCTGTGCTGGTAGATGTTGTTGCTTTGACAAGTACTGGCAAGCTTCGCACTTCTGAACTAACTCGGCCGCATCACTTTTCGCCGTTGGCCAATAGAATCCCGACCTGAAGACCTTCCCTACTAGTGTCCTGGATGTTGCGTGTACTCCACATTGCCCAGCATGGACCTCATCTAGAAGTTGCCTCCCCGTAGATGAGAGAATGCATTTCATGAGGACACCCGATGCGCCTCTTCTGTACAGTGTCTCCCCGATGAGTGTGTAGTGAGCCGACTGTCTAGCGATGCGCTCGGCTGCGTTTTTGTCATCTAGTTCCTCTTCATTCTTTATATATCTGATGATCGGCCTTCTCCAGTCATCGAAATCTGACTCTGATTGGTTCATGATATTACATTCTTCTGCCTGGTCCATCGAGATTCTCGGATGCGGTATTTCTTGTACAAAGATTCCAGGTGGGGCCTGAGTTCGACTGGATCCTAACTTGGACAGTACATCAGCTGCCGTGTTTCGATCTCTTTCTACATGATGAAATTCCAAACCTTCGAATTTATCTTCTAGTTTCCGGACGGCGGTGCAGTACTTTCCCATTGAATCGCTCGAACAGTCCCATTCTTTGTTTATCTGGCTTATGATTACCAAGGAGTCTCCGTATACCATCAGTCTCTTGACGCCCAGTGATATTGTCGGTGTTTTGGGTCCGACCGCACACCCGGGGTTGCCCCTCAAGGTGTTTTTAGGAGTAGGACGGTGTCAACGACTGTAGCAAAATGGTTCGTGTCGATCGCACGAGAGACAGTGGACAAGATTTACAGGTTCGGGCCGCTTAGAGATGCGTAACACCCTACGTCCTGGTGAGTATACGAGCGTGGTTACAAGAGGGCTCTCTGGATTGAAGGCATAGAGAGTTTACGTGGGCGGCTAAGTAAGATAGCGTCGATCGTTCTGAAGGGGTGCCCCTAGGCCTTATATACACGACCGTGGGGCAGTACACGTGGATATGATAACAACAAGTAGTTGAAAGGTAGTGAACCTCTTGAGTTTATCCCTACGTAACCCTCGCCGACTTATCCTCGCATGGCTCCATCGCATGGGGGCTTCAGCGCGGGAAAGTCGGGTCTCTGTTGGGATTTACTTGTTCAACGTTGTGGGTCGTCCGGGTTTGCTCCAGTCCGGTCTTACGTCTTCTCTGCTTTGTTGATTGTCTTTCCCCAGGCCCACGAAAGAACGACCTTACGATTTATTGGGCCTTTGGGCCTTTCGGAAGGTCTTTTATTTCTTTAGTGGACCCGGGGGATATCTATCCCCCACAAGCCCCCGATCTTTGGGTCGATTTAGAGGTAATCAACCCAAAGATCCAAGGTTCAAAAAATGACTTCCTGCTGTCTTCTCTTGCTCCGATCACTTGTTCGACCAAAGTTTAGTTCTGTGCTTGTGCCTTAGAGGTCGGCATTTTGACTTGTAGGATTCTGAACTTCATTGGGTGCACCAGAGGCGCACCCAATGGGTGTAGCCCCCGACCTTTGAGTAGATTTTAGAAGATAATCTACTCGAAGGTCTTCCCCAGAAATTATCTCCATGTGCGCTCCTGTAACTCGGTTGAGGATTGGTCTTTTTAATCTTGTCCCACGCCTTAGAAGTCGGCACTATATCGGTTTAGAATGATAATCCGTGGGGTGCACCGGAGGTGCACCCAATGGGTGTAGCCCCCGACCTTCAAATGGATTTTTTAAGGATAATCCATTCGAAGGTCTTCCTTTTGCTTGTAAAAATTGGCATGAAGCTATTCGCATTATGCTTTGGAGGTCAGCATTATGTCATCAAAATTTTGCTGCAGAGGTCAGCATATATTTTGTCTTTAGCAGCCGAGTTTGCAATCCATCCATATCTTGCTAGGTAATGCAATTTATTTGCTTCTGCGACTTGATTGGACGTTTGATGGACGTTCTCTGTCTAGTCCTCACATCGCTTCTATCGGCCATATCTTGTACTTTGCTGGCTATATTTGGCTTTCCTCTGATCCTTACTGATATCTCATTTTTGTCTTGAGGTATTTACTGCGTGCCCTGCACGGATGTGACCGTTTTGAAAAATATACTGATAATTCCTGGGCGTCCCCCCCAATGGGTGTGGGCAAGGGACGACTTGGTACGCTGAGTGTTTTAGCCGGCTGCTTCTGAGTAGTAATGTGATGGGACGGCTAGTGTAATCATATCCTTTGCGCTGTTGACTGGAGTCCCAATGGGTGTAGTGTTGCATGAAACGGCGTCTGCCGTCTGACGTGTCTTCAGATGGGTGGGAGTGCTTATTGAATGCTTTGCGACTGTTCAGTGACCGCGGTTGGAAGTGAGCGGTTGCCTTTCCTTTCTATAAATAACGCCCTTGCTCCTCTGGTTTTTTCACATCTCTTCGCTGTTCTTTACTGCGTCCTTCTTCTCCCCTCTGTCTGCTTCCACCATGGGCAAGGGTACCAAGCGCAAGCGCGAGCCGACTCCTCCTTCGGAGGATTTCGGTGACTCGGAATACTCGGAGGAGGAGTTCTCCTCCGAGTCCGAGGGATCTCCGGCTCCCGTCTCTCCCCCAGCGTCGTCTGATGATTCAGATGACTCCCAGGGGATTGCCGCGGAGGTCTGGACGTACATCCGGGCCGTCGAGCGCTCCGGGCTCGAGGGCTCGGATGAATCTGAGTTCTCCTCGGACGAGGAGGACTCGGACGGCGGCGAGGACGAAGATGACGATGACGACGATGGCGACGACGACGACGGTGGCGACGGCGACGGTGACGGCAGCGGCGGCAAGGGCAGCACCAGAGGCGGCAGCAGTACGGGCAGCACCAGAGGCGGCAGCAGCAAGGGCAGCTCCAGGGGCGGCGGCGGCAAGGGCAGCAGCAGCAAGGCCAGTGGCTAAACACCACTGGTCTTTAGATATTAGTATAGTGTAGTTAGAATAATGTAGTAACAATGTAGAGTAGTATAGTGTAGTTTAGTAGTAGTAGTAATGTAGAGTAGAAGTAGGGAAGCACCAACTCGCGAAGAGTTGGTTTGTAAACTTATTAACTTCCCCTTAATGAAGAACTGTCGTTGGCCCCTTCTCGATGACTCGCTTTCTCTGATTGTCGAACTGATTCTTTTGATATAGTAGATGAATAACTTGCGCATCACATTGACGCTTCCAGAAGTAGCTGCCGAGTAATATTGTAGTCGGTGTCGGTGTTTTAGAAGCAACGCCGAGCGATTGAAGGTTGACATCAGCGTTTTAGAAGTAACACCGAGCAATCGAACACGAGACCAGTGTTTTAGAGGCAACGCCGAGTCAGTGAAGGTCGACATCAGCATTTTAGAAGTAACACCGAGCAATCGAACACGAGACCAGCGTTTTAGAGGCAACGCCGAGTCAGTGAAGGTCGACATCAGCATTTTAGAAGTAATGCCGAGCGATAGAATACGAGTTCAGCGTTTTGGAGGTAACACCGAGTGACTGAAGGTCGGCGTCGGCATTTTAGAAGTAATGCTGAGCGATAGAATACAAGTTCAGCGTTTTGGAGGTAACGCCGAGTGATTGAAGGTCGGCGTCGCCGTTTTAGAAGTAATGTCGAGCGATAGAATACGAGTTCAGCGTTTTAGAGGCAACGCCGAGTGATAGAAGGTCGGCGTCGGAATTTTAGAAGTAATGCCGAGCGATTGAATAAGAGGTCAGCGTTTTAGAGGCAACGCTGAGTAATAGCTGGCCGCGCGAGTTATTTTGAGGATAATAACCGAGTGATGAAGTGGCACGTCGGCTTTTTCGGAAATAACTGCCAGATGTCCACGTGGCATGCTGAGGTTTCGGAAATAACCGCCGGGTGATGACTGGGCACTTTTTTGAAGCGGTATCTGGCTCAAGAATATCCCATAAGAGTTGCGCTTTTAGCCGCCTTTGCTTTCCGTGCCCTAGTTCTTGCATTTCCGCATCTGAATCTTCTCTGCCACTCGCCTCCTACTCTGTTCGCCAGTGAGAAGCAAGATGGCGCCCAAGAGGAAAACTGCAAACTCGTCTGCTGCGGTGATCCCCGCAATCGACCCCAACAGTCAGTTACCCTTCGCAGGTAACCATATGTCCGTTATTTCCGAAGTTGAGCTTCTCCGCCTCGTCTCC
Source organism: Zea mays (assembly GCF_902167145.1). Classification (NCBI taxonomy): domain Eukaryota; kingdom Viridiplantae; phylum Streptophyta; class Magnoliopsida; order Poales; family Poaceae; genus Zea; species Zea mays. The sequence continues at coordinate 135,894,059 of NC_050101.1, forward strand.
ATCGGGGTTCTTCCTCCACGGGAACTCTGTTCTTGGCGGATTTGCCACGGGACTACTGTCCCAACAGAGGATACCCACGAGTCTGTAGTTTACGCTCCTTTTCTTCTCCGCGGCCTCGGCCTTCCCATCTCTCCTTTTTTCCGCGGCCTCCTTGATTTCTATCATATCAACTTGACTCATTTGAACCCTAATTCCATTCTGCAAATCTCCATTTTTGTTCACCTATGCGAAGCCTATCTCGGTGTGCTGCCGCATTTCCGTTTATGGAAGTATCTGTATCATTGTCGCCCTGGGATGGCCGGGGGACAACACCAGCTGGTCGGAGGTGCCAGTTTGGAGATGCGCCGTGGGCAGAAGACCGAGTATCTTGAGATTCCCCTCAAAGATAGCATTAAGGGGTGGCGTCTGGAGTGGTTTATAGTTGATAATTATGGAAATTCTCTCCCCTCCCGGTCGGGAAGACAGCCAGACTTCCGCACTCCGAGTTGGACTGAGTTTCCCACAGATCAGGAAGTGGCCGAGGCAGGTGTGTTGCTAACTGAAGTCGGATTACTGAAAGAGAGAGGTCTGACTGCCGAAGCTGTGGTCACTGATTTTGTTTTCAAGAACATTCAGCCACTGAAAGACAGGGCCTATCCGGCATATCTGTATCGAGGGCTGGCCGACTCAACTCGGGTTACCAATAGGAGAATTCCTTCTGTTGACTTGGTAAGCCGACTTGAAATGATTCTCAGGGGTAAAGTTTCAAATGTTGGTGCTCCAGTAGCATACTCGGCTTGGAACCTACCTCCTCCCAAAGCTTTCACCCTCTTTGTGTCAAATCCGCCTGTGACTGATAGCAATTTGGGCCTTAGAGTGCGACCCTCTGCTGAAGAAGTCAGTACTTTGGTTGCTTCGCTCGGGGCGATTCCTGATGATGAACGGCAAGTTTATTTTGAAGTGCCTCTGAACCCTAGTGATGCCAACATAAATGACATGCTTGATCTGTTAGCCGAGGATTCATCCGATGCTGTTCCTGATGGTACGTTGGCGGTGGTGCCCCTTCCAGAGGTTGATACAACTTTGGATGTCCCGAAACCTGTCAGTACTCGCCCGAGGCGCCCTAGCCGAACCAGTCAGCCCGAGCCTTCTGCTGATGAGCAAAAGAAGAAGAGAAGACGCCTCCGGCGAGTATCCAGCTTTGATGAGGACGCTGGTACCCTAGCTCCTGCTGCTGAAGAAGTGCCTGCAACTGGCCTTACTGACACTGATCCCAATGGGTGTGCCCAAACTGCTGTTGAACCCAATGGGTGTGCTCCGTCTGCTGCTGACCCCGATAGGGGTGCTGTTTGCATTGTTACTGTGGAAGATGAGGAGGAAGAAAATGAAGCTCCATTAACTCGGAAAAACAGTCGGCAGTTCATCGTCAGTGGTGAAAGTAGTGGAGTTCCTTCTCCTGCATTGTCTGCCCTTATTGGTCTGCAAGAACTGTCCCTGGCAAACTTTGATCAAACTCTAGAGGATATGGTCCCGGAGGACTTGTTGTCAGAGCCTGCGGATGATGATGCAACAGAGGTTTGTGCTGCCGTGCCCGATGCTGGGTTGAGGTCATCCCGTGCCTCGTCGACCTTAGAGCATGATCTCGAGGGTCGGGATGCTGACTTGGATTGTTCTGGTCCCATGGAAGTAGTTGAAGGCCCGTCAACCTTAGAGGTGGTTACGGCAGAGAGCTTGGACCCCTTGAATAGTGCTGACACGTGCCCAGCCCCCGAGGATGTCGCCGGGGAAAACTTAGCTCGGGTGAAGAGTATAAGCCACTGCCCAGCCCCCGAGGGTGTTGCCGGGGATGATCCGGCTCAAGTGGGCAGTGCCAACCGTGACCCAGCCCCCGAGGGTGTCCGAGCAAGGTCTCCTTCCTGCACTTCCATGGATGTTCATGCTGGTTCACCTCCACACTCTGGCGGTATGGTGGTGGCCCAAACTCTGGATCAGGGAGTCGCTTTAGATAGCAGCGTCCCCGCTGGTCTGGCGTTAGGCTCTGTTGAATGTACTGAGCTCGTTCCTACTTGTTTGTTGCAAGCTGCTTCGGGTGGTGGTCTGGTACCTGGTTATCAGCTGATTTCTCCTGATTTGGGGATCCCTTCGTTCTTTTCCAACTTCCAGGTACTGTGCTGTACTTTAGCTTGATCTTTACGTTGCATGAATTTTTGTCATTATGTTCATCCGCTCTTCTCACCAGGCTTTGGTGGATGGGATGGCCAGCCAGCTGAGATCGCAGGGTGCTTCCATCCCAGAAGTGGCTTCATCTCTTGAACGTTGGAATCCGGTGTCACTTCATCGTCGTGTATCCGAGTTGGAGGCAACTAATGCTGGTTAGTGCCCTTCTTCTTCTTCTTTGCCTTTGTTCGTGGATTGTTTTACCTTCTGACCTCATTTCGTTTGATTACCTCTTGATAGGAATGACTCGGCAGATTGCAGTTCTTGAGGAAAAACATTCCCGAGATCAAGCTGAAATGGCTCAACGGTGCGCTGACTTCGAGGAGAAGTATTATCAAAGCCAAACTGAACTGAATCAGGTCTCCGCTGCTTTGGATGACGCCAACGCTCTGAGTTCTTCTCTTCATGCTCGGCTTGACTCTGAAAAGGTAACTTACAAAACCGTGCTTCGCCTTGCTATGCTCTTATTACTTGCTTGGATTCTGAAGGAGTTGATTTTTGTTCGTAGGAAGAAAAACGTATCCTTGCTGCTTCTCGCGACAATCTGGACAGATTGTATCGAGATTCTAGCAACTCGCTGACCATCTTGGAGAGGAGTCACCGTTTTACAATGGAAGAACTGGACAATCAGCGTTGCAGGCTGCAAGAGTCTGCAGATGAAGTGACCCGCCTCACGCAATTGATATCAGCAAAGGATGCTACTATCAAAGAACTCCGAGCTTCCAAGAAGTCCATCGCCCAGGAGTTAGAGACCGCTCGACTGGCTGCTAAAGTTGCCGAGGAGACTGCTGTTACTCTCAAAACCCAGCGCGACAAAGCCATGGACAAGGCTATTCGGGCAGGACGAATCTTGATGAGGAGACCCGGCGTGGTTGTTCCTGAGGATATAAGGGCCGACGTGATCGCTGCCCCTGATTCCTCGAGTCGCCCTTCTTCGTCGGTCGCTCCTGAGAAAGACATTGCCAAATAGAAAACATTTTGCGTGCTTTGAGCGTGCAGCTAGTATGATCGAGTTAGAGGACCTCAGTTTAGTACTCGGATGATATAACTACTCTCTTATTGTATCAGAATTCATTAGTTCGTAATTTTGCAGTAATGAAACGACGCACGATGATTATGAGATTTGTTTGCGGGATATAGAAGTCATCCTCTTAATTGCATGGGTATGAGCATGTTGCTCCGGCTTTTAGTCGCCTCTGACTTTAGCCGATTGATCTGTTAGCAGGGCATAGTGGTCACCCCGAGTTAAGTAAGCATGAGCATGTTGCACCGCCTTAAGTCATTGCCGACTTAAGTCGATTGCTCCGTTTGTAGGGCATAGTGGTCACCCCGAGTTAAGTAAGCGTGAGCATGTTGCACCGCCTTAAGTCGTTGCCGACTTAAGTCGATTGCTCCGTTTGTAGGGCATAGTGGTCACCCCGAGTTAAGTAAGCGTGAGCATGTTGCACCGCCTTAAGTCGTTGCCGACTTAAGTCGATTGCTCCGTTTGTAGGGCATAGTGGTCACCCCGAGTTAAGTAAGCGTGAGCATGTTGCACCGCCTTAAGTCGTTGCCGACTTAAGTCGATTGCTCCGTTTGTAGGGCATAGTGGTCACCCCGAGTTAAGTAAGAATGCAAGTCAATCGTAAATGAGCCGAGTGTCTTTGAAATCTCTCTTTATTGATGGCGTATTTCCATTTTACAGAATTCATGGTCGCCCTAGCTGTTTTGAAATACAGCTAGGGGTAAAACTTTCTGAGGTGCTCTATGTTCCAGGAGTTCCCAACTTCTGTGCCATCCATCTGGGTGAGGCGATACGATCCGGGCCGAGTGACTTCTGCTACTATGAAAGGCCCTTCCCATAAGGGTGATAACTTGTGCCGTCCCTCCCCCGTTAGAATTCGGCGAAGGACGAGATCCCCTACTGAGAAGAATCGTTGCCGCACGGCCTTGTCGTGATAGCGCCTTAGAGTCTGCTGGTACCGTGCTGATTGGATTACTGCATTCAGTCGCTCTTCCTCAAGTACATCAACGTCCTCCAGCCTGGTGGCCTCGGCTTCTGCTATGCTTTCGAAGATCAATCTTGGCGCCCCAAACTTGAGGTCAGCAGGTAGTACTGCCTCCGATCCATAGACCATGAAGAAAGGAGTGTTTCCATGCAGGGCTCGGCTAGGTTGGGTTCTTAAGCTCCAAACGACATAAGGCAGTTCTCTTATCCATTTTCCTGCGAATTTTTCATTCTTATCGAAGACCCTTTTCCTGAGTGCCTCCAATATCATTCCGTTGGCTCGCTCAACCTGCCCGTTGGCTCTTGGATGTGCTACAGATGCGTACTTGATCTGAATGCTCTTTTGCTCGCAGAAGTCGAAGAATTCTGAACTGGTGAAGTTGGATCCCAAGTCAGTGATGATACTGTTTGGTATCCCGAATCTGAATATTATGTCTTGTATGAATTCCACGGCTTTAGCAGAAGTTAAAGAAGCAATGGGCTTGAACTCTATCCATTTAGTAAATTTGTAAATTGCCACCAATACATGGGTATATCCCCCTTGAGCTTTCTTGAAAGGTCCAATCATATCCAGTCCCCAGCATGCGAAAGGCCAGGTTACTGGTATGTTCTGTAGCTGCTGTGCTGGCATGTGTTGTTGCTTTGACAAGTATTGGCAAGCTTCGCATCTCTGAACTAATTCGGCCGCATCGTTCTTCGCCGTTGGCCAATAGAATCCTGACCGGAAAACCTTCCCGACTAGTGTTCTGGATGCTGCATGTATCCCACATTGCCCTGCATGGACTTCCTCCAGAAGTTGTTTCCCGGTGGACGGGAGAACGCACTTCATGAGGATGCCTGACGCGCCCCTTCTGTACAGTTCCTCCCCAATGAGTGTATAGTGGGTCGACTGCCTAGCGATGCGCTCTGCCGAGTTCTTGTCGTCCGGTTCTTCTTCGTTCTTTATATACTTAATGATCGGCCTTCTCCAGTCGTCAGAATCTGACTCAAGTTGATTTATGATGTTGCACTCTTCTGTTTGATCCATTGAGATACTCGGCTGTAGAATTTCTTGTATGAAGATTCCAGGTGGGACCTGAGCTCGACTGAATCCGAGCTTGGATAGTACATCAGCTGCTGTGTTACGATCCCTTTCCACATGATGAAATTCCAGACCCTCGAACTTGTCTTCCAGCTTTCGGACGGCAGCGCAATATTTTCCCATTGAATCACTTGAGCAATCCCACTCCTTGTTTATCTGGCTGATAACTACCAGAGAATCTCCGTATACCATCAATCTCTTGACGCCCAGTGATACGGCAATGTTTAATCCATGGATCAGGGCTTCATACTCGGCTGCATTGTTGGAGGCCGGGAATAGTAACTGGAGGGCGTACTTGAGGTGTTCGCCTCCAGGTGCAGTGAAGAGAATCCCTGCTCCTGCTCCCTGCAGCTTCAGCGAGCCATCAAAATACATTCGCCATACTTCTGCAGTCTCTGGATTATCCGGTACTTGCTGTTCGGTCCATTCTGATACGAAATCAACCAGTGCTTAGGTTTTGATGGCGGTGCGAGGTCGGAACTCGATGTCGTGGGATCCCAACTCGCAAGCCCACTTGGCAATTCGGCCAATAGCTTCCTTGTTGTGAAGAATGTCCCCTATTGGAAAACCAGTGACTACTATGACTTTGTGGTCGTCAAAGTAGTGACGTAGCTTGCGGGCAGTTAGAAGTACTGCGTATAATAGCTTCTGAACTTGAGGATACTTTTTCTTTGAGGGGCCTAGAACTTCACTGATGAAGTAAACAGGATGTTGTACCGGGTAGGCATGTCCTTCTTCTACTCGCTCGACTACCAACGCGGTGCTTACCACGTGAGTCGTGCAAGAGATGTACAATAGCAAATCTTTAGCCAGTTGAGTTGATGTAGCTCGCCGGGGCGGTTTCAGTACTGGTGGTGTTGTCAAGAATTTTTTCAATGCATCTAGAGCTTCTTGTGCTTCTGAAGTCCATTGAAACTTATCCACCTTCTTGAGTAGCTTGTAAAATGGCAAACCTTTTTCTCCCAGCCTGGATATAAATCTGCTCAGAGCGGCCATACATCCGGTGAGTCGCTGAACCTTCTTTTGTGACCGAGGGGCTTCCATCTTCATGATAGCTTCGATCTTATCTGAATTAGCCTCAATTCCCCGATGGCTGACGATAAACCCGAGCAATTTTCCTGCTGGTACCCCGAAAACACATTTTTCAGGATTGAGCTTCCACCTATATCTTCTCAGGCTGTTGAAAACCAGCTGTAAATCCTCGATGAAGTTTTCTGAATTCTCTGTTTTGATCACCACGTCATCTACGTAAGCCTCCACACGCTTGCCCCAGTGATCGGCTAAGCATGTTTGAATGGCTCTCTGATAAGTCGCTCCAGCGTTTTTGAGGCCGAACGGCATGGAGGTATAACAGAAAGCACCAAACGGAGTGATGAACGCTGTTTTCTCCTCGTCTTCCTTTGCCAAACTAATCTGATGATACCCGGAATAGCAATCTAAGAAAGACAGCACAGAACACCCAGCGGTGGAATCCACCACCTGATCTATCCTCGGGAGCCCGAAGGGATCCTTCGGACAGTGTTTGTTGAGATCAGTATAGTCGACGCACATGCGCCAATCCACTTTATTCTTTTTGAGTACAAGAACAGGGTTGGCTAACCACTCGGGGTGTAATACTTCTCTAATAAATCCAGCCGCGACCAAGCGAGTTAACTCGGCACGAATGGCCTCTCTCTTGTCGGGCGTGAAACGACATAGCTTTTGCCGGATCGGTCTCGCCTGAGGATAGACCTTCAATTTGTGCTCGGCCAGTTCTCTTGGGACTCCCGGCATATCCGCAGGTTGCCATGCGAATACGTCTCGGTTATCTTGCAGGAACTAGACGAGCGCGCTTTCCTATTTGTCGTTCAAACTGGAACTGATGATGGCCGTCTTGCGCTCATCAGCGAACCCCAGGTTGATTCGCTTGGTTTCTTCAGTCGGCCGCATAGAGGTCGCGGCCTGAGCTTCGTTTGCCGGTACCGCAAGGTCCTCCTCAGGCTTAGAGTTCGCCAATGTAGAAGGAACCGTTGACGGCTTGGGGGTGAGGGCTGCTTGAATGGCCACTCGGAAACATTCTGCGGCGCCTTGGAAGTCGGCGCGCACAGTTATGATTCCTTGCGGTCCTGGCATCTTCAGTATCATGTATGTATAGTGCGAAATGGCCATGAACTTGGCCAGTCCCGGCCTCCCGATGATGGCGTTGTACCCGCAGTCGAAGTTCGCCACTTCGAACCTCAGGAACTCGGTTCTGTAGTTCTCTGGAGTTCCGAAGGTAACCGGCATGTAGATGTGGCCCAGCGGGTATTCCCCTTCCGTTGGCACGATGCCGAAGAAAGGAGTGTCCGACTCGTGGAGCTCTTTGAGGTGAACTCCCAAGCCTTGGAGTGTCCGAGGGAAGGTGACGTTGATGCTGCTCCCCCCGTCCACTAGCACCTTCTTTACCCGGCTCTCTCGGATCACCGGATCGACGAGGAGCGGGTATTTACCTAGATGGTCGAAGTTGAGCCATTGATCCTCCCGAGTGAAAGTGATCGGGTGCTCCGACCACCGGTATGGGGCGGGTGGACCGGTGGTCGCCACCAGTATCTGGCGGTCGTTGAGCTTTTGTTGTCTTTTGTTCTCCTGCGACCCGTGTCCGCCGAAGATGACGTTGACCTCCCTGTCAATGCGCGGAAAAGCTCCTCCTCCCCTCTCCTCCTGCTGATGGGGCTGTCGTGGTTCATCTGGTCCTCCCCTTGGCGGAGGAGGCGGTAGAGGTTGGAAGGGTCGGCCGTGCCCGACGGAGTGCTTGAAGTCCCGGCAGTTACGAAGAGTGTGGCGCATGTCCTTGTGGTACGGGCACTGGGCGTCGAGGATGTCGTCCAGCGTGCGCTCGCCTCCACGGGGTCCTCCTCGGGCGCGAGAGGCGGGTGGTCCGGCGGCGTGTACTTCCTCACGAGGCCTCTTCTCCCAGCGTTTGTCGGATGGTTGGTTCGCGTCACGTCGTGGTGCTGCTGGTGTAGGCTTTGCTCCCCCGATGAGATCCTGGGCCCGCTCGTCGGCGGTGATGTAGAGGTCGGCTTCCCGGAACAGCTCCTCGGAGGTAGTCGGCGCCTTTTGTAGTATGGCTCGGACGAAAGCCGAGTCATTGGATCCTCTGTAGAAGTCCTCGATCACGGCCACCTCCGTGACCTCGGGGATACGGTTTCTCATGGTCTGGAACCTTTTGAGGTACGACCGGAGAGTCTCGTCCCCCCGGTGCTTGATGGATTTGAGGTCCCATGGTTGCGCTGGTTTGTCGGAGAGGGACTGGAAGTTGGCGGTGAAGCGTCGACTGAAGTCTCCCCAGTCGTCGATGCAGTGTCGGGGTAGATGTCGTAGCCACTGCAACGCATCTTGCCCAAGGACAATGGGCAGATACGCGGTCATGACGTCTTCAGATGCCCCGGCAGCCCGAGCAGTGGTGGTGTAGACGGCTAGCCAACCCCCCGGATCCTGCTTAGGCTCATATTTGTCGACATTGGATACCTTGAAGTTGGGAGGCCATTGGATGGCCCTAAGGCGCGGAGTAAGAGCAGATACTCCGCACGTGTCCTCCTGTCGTCGGGGACAATGTCTGTCCCGGGGAGGGGAGTTGTGATTGTAGTTCCTCGACCGTCCCCGGGTGGTACCGCCAGTTGAAGCTGTTGCCGACTCAGTCCTGGTGGCCTGACTCTGAGTCGGGACGCCATGATCCCTGTCATATTCCTCCTGACGGCGAATCTCATTCTCATGTCGCCGTTCGCGCGAAGTATTGATGGAGCTTCGCGCGTCCCGGCGGCTGTTGATGGCGTGTCGCAGATCGTTCGGCGGATGAGCAAGCGGTAGAAGATGGTTGGCTGCTTGGGTGAACAAGCGTCGGTAGCCCTCAGCGTCGGGAGTCCGAGGAAGTCCATCTGCTATCCGAGCTAGTACCCCTCCGACTTCGCTTGGCATGTTCATAGCTCGGGCGAAGTCGGGATTCAGGTTGCGTCCGAAGAGTGGATTCTCCCGGCGTTGCCTTGCATCTTGCTCGGCTTGTTCCTGAGCTCGCCGGCGATCACGTCGTCGAGAGTTCCTTCGTTCTCTGAAGACGCGTTCTTCCGGAGTTTCCCCTATCTCTGAGACCTCGTCTCGCGAGACAGGCTGCTCCGGATCTCGCTCTCCGGCTGCGTGATGTCGTCGAACGTTCCTGCGCCGGTTCCTCCGTCGGCGGGATTCTCGTTGAGGTGGTTCTTCTCCGGGCGCGGTTGGTTCGTCGTCGGAGACGGCGGGCGACTCCACTCTCCCGATGAAGAGGACGTCGGGGTAGAATGGCGTTGCTGTCATGGCGACTTTCTTTCCGTTCTCCTTTGAGGTCGGAGGAACAGGAAGAACGGCTTGCTTCTCCCCAGTCTTCTTCTTCCTCGCAATCTGTGTCCATTCTGTTGTCGGAGAGGTAGACAGTGGAGTCCTCCGGTTCAGCGGGCCCTCGGCTCCTGACCCTCCGGAGACGATCTTTCTCCGAAGAGCCGGAGGTAGCGTCTTTCCAGCATTTTCGGAGTTCATTGGAGGAGACTTCTTTTCCGGCAGATCTGCGATGCGGTGTAGAATTCCCTCTTCATCCGCTACAGATGAGATTGTCCCGAAGCAGAATACAGATCCGGGACGCACAGTGATCTTGCTGTGGAAGGTGACGGCCATTGAGCTAGCTTGGATCGTCAACACACCCCTACCTGGCGTGCCAGCTGTCGGTGTTTTGGGTCCGACCGCACACCCGGGGTTGCCCCTCAAGGTGTTTTTAGGAGTAGGACGGTGTCAACGACTGTAGCAAAATGGTTCGTGCCGATCGCACGAGAGACAGTGGACAAGATTTACAGGTTCGGGCCGCTTAGAGATGCGTAACACCCTACGTCCTGGTGAGTATACGAGCGTGGTTACAAGAGGGCTCTCTGGATTGAAGGCACAAAGAGTTTACGTGGGCGGCTAAGTAAGATAGCGTCGATCGTTCTGAAGGGGTGCCCCCTAGGCCTTATATACACGACCGTGGGGCAGTACACGTGGATATGATAACAACAAGTAGTTGAAAGGTAGTGAACCTCTTGAGTTTATCCCTACGTAACCCTCGCCGACTTATCCTCGCATGGCTCCATCGCATGGGGGCTTCAGCGCGGGAAAGTCGGGTCTCTGTTGGGATTTACTTGTTCAACGTTGTGGGCCGTCCGGGTTTGCTCCAGTCCGGTCTTACGTCTTCTCTGCTTTGTTGATTGTCTTTCCCCAGGCCCACGAAAGAACGACCTTACGATTTATAGGGCCTTTGGGCCTTTCGGAAGGTCTTTTATTTCTTTAGTGGACCCGGGGGATATCTATCCCCCACAGATATAGCAATGTTCAGTCCATGAATCAGAGCTTCATATTTGGCTGCATTGTTGGAGGCTGGAAATAGCAACTGGAGGGCATATTTGAGGTGCTCGCCTCCAGGTGCGGTAAAGAGAATTCCCGCGTCTGCTCCCTGTAGTTTCAATGAGCCATCGAAATACATTTGCCATACTTCTGTTGTTTCTGGGTTGTCTGGTACTTGTTGTTCAGTCCACTCTGATACGAAGTCAACCAACGCTTGAGTTTTGATGGCAGTGCGAGGTCGAAATTCGATGTCATGAGATCCCAGTTCACAGGCCCACTTGGCTATTCGGCCGATGGCTTCCTTGTGCGAAGAATATCCCCTATTGGAAAACCAGTGACTACTATGACTTTGTGGTCGTCAAAGTAGTGACGTAGCTTGCGGGCAATTAGAAGTACTGCATATAATAGCTTCTGAACTTGAGGATACTTTTTCTTTGAGGGACCCAGAACTTCACTGATGAAATAAACAGGATGTTGCACTGGGTAGGCATGCCCTTCTTCTGTTCGCTCGATTACCAACGCGATGCTTACCACGTGAGTCGTGCAAGAGATATATAGCAGCAAATCTTCAGCCGGTTGAGTCGGTGTGGCTCGCCGTGGCGGCTTCAGCACTGGTGGTGTTGTCAAGAATTTTTTCAGTGCATCTAGGGCTTCCTGTGCTTCTGAAGTCCACTGAAACTTATCCACTTTCTTGAGTAGCTGGTAAAATGGCAAGCCTTTTTCTCCCAGCCTGGATATGAATCTGCTCAGGGCTGCCATACATTCGGTGAGTCTCTGAACCTTTTTTTGTGATCGTGGTGCTTCCATTTTCATGATAGCCTCAATCTTATCCGGGTTAGCTTCAATTCCCCGGTGACTGACAATAAATCCGAGTAGCTTTCCTGCCGGCACCCCAAAGACACATTTTTCGGGATTAAGCTTCCATCGATATCGCCGTAGACTATTGAAACCAGCTGTAAATCCTCGATGAAATTTTCCGAGTTCTCCGTTTTGATTACCACATCATCTACATAGGCTTCCACACGCTTGCCCTAGTGATCGACTAAGCATGTTTGAATGGCTCTCTGATAAGTCGCTCCAGCGTTTTTGAGGCCGAACGGCATGGAGGTATAGCAGAAAGCACCGAACGGAGTGATGAATGCTGTTTTTTCCTCGTCTTCTTTTGCCAGGCTAATCTGATGATATCTAGAGTAGCAATCCAGGAAAGATAGCACAGAACATCCAGCGGTGGAATCTACCACCTGATCTATCCTAGGAAGCCCGAAGGGATCCTTTGGACAGTGTTTGTTGAGATCTGTGTAGTCGACGCACATGCGCCAATCCACTTTATTCTTTTTGAGTACAAGAACTGGGTTGGCTAACCACTCGGGATGTAACACCTCTCTGATAAACCCAACCGCGACCAAGCGGGCCAGCTCAGCGCGAATGGCCTCTCTCTTGTCGGGCGTGAAGCGATGTAGTTTTTGCCGAATCGGTCTCGCCTGGGGATAGACATTCAGTTTGTGCTCGGCCAGTTCTCTCGGGACCCCCGGCATATCCGCAGGTTGCCATGCGAATACATCTCGGTTATCTTGCAGAAACTGGACGAGCGCGCCTTCCTATTTGTCATCCAGGCTGGAGCTGATGATGGCAGTCTTGCGTTCATCAGCGAACCCCAGGTTGATCCTTTTGGTTTCTTCAGTCGGCCACATAGAGGTCATGGCTTGAGCTTCATTTGCAGGTACTGCAAGGTCTTCCTCAGGCTTAGAGTTTGCCTGCGCTGAAGAAGTTGCCGACGGCTTGGTGGTGAGGGCCGCCTGGATGGCCACACGGAAACACTCTGCGATGCCTTGGAAGTCAGCGCGCACAGTTATGACTCCTTGCGGTCCTGGCATCTTCAGTATCATATACGTGTAATGCGGAATGGCCATGAATTTTGCCAATCCCGGCCTCCCGATGATGGCGTTGTACCCGCAATCGAAGTTCGCCACTTCGAACCTCAGGAACTCGGTTCTGCAGTTCTCCGGAGTTCCGAAGGTGACGGGCATGTAGATGTGGCCCAGCGGGTATTCCCCTTCAGTCGGCACGATGCCGAAGAAAGGAGTGTCTGACTCGTGGAGCTCTTTGAGGTGAACCCCCAAGCCTTAGAGTGTCCGGGGGAAGGTGATGTTGATGATGCTCCCCCCGTCGACTAATACCTTCTTCACCCTGTTCTCTCGGATCACCGGATCGACGAGGAGCGGGTATTTGCCTGGGTGGTCGAAGTTGAGCCACTGATCGGCCCGAGTGAAGGTGGTCGGATGCTCCGACCATCGGTACGGAGCGGGAGGACCGGTGGTCGCCACCAATATTTGGCGATCGTTGAGCTTTTGTTGTCTTCTGCTCTCCTGCGATCCGTGTCCGCCGAAGATGACGTTGACTTCCCCGTCAATGCGCGGGAAGGCTCCGCCTCTTCCCTCCTCCTGCTGCTGGGGTTGTCGTGGTTCCCCTGGTCCTCCCCGCGGCGGAGGAGGAGGTAGAGGTTGGAAGGGTCGGTCGTGCCCAACAGAGTGCTTGAAGTCTCTGCAGTTCCGAAGGGTGTGGCGCATGTCCTTGTGGTACGGGCACTGAGCGTCGAGGATGTCGTCCAGTGTATGTTTGCCTCCGCAAGGTCCTCCTCGGGCGCGAGAGGCAGGTGGTCCGACGGCATGCACCTCTTCGCGAGGCCTCTTCTCCCAGCATTTGTCGGGTTACTGGTTCGTGTCGCGTCGTGGCGCCGTCGGTGCAGGTTTCGTTCCCCCAATGAGGTCCTGAGCTCGCTCGTCGGCGGTGATGTAGAGATCGGCTTCCCGGAATAGCTGCTCGGAGGTAGTCGGCGCCTTCTGTAATATGGCTTGGACGAAGGTCGAGTCGTTGGACCCTCTGTAGAAGTCTTCGATCACGGCCGCCTCCGTGACCTCGGGGATACGATTTCTCATGGTCTGGAACCTTTTGAGGTACGACCGGAGAGTTTCGTCCCCCCGACGCTTGATGGATTTGAGGTCCCATGGTTGCGCTGGTTTGTCGGAGAGGGACTGAAAGTTGGCGGTGAAGCGTCGACTGAAGTCGCTCCAGTCGTCGATGTAGTGTCGGGGTAGGTGTTGCAGCCATTGTAGCGCGTCTTGTCCGAGGACGATGGGTAAGTATGCGGTCATCACGTCCTCGGATGCTTCGGTGGCTCGAGCAGCGGTGGTGTAGACGGCCAACCAGCCTCCTGGATCCTGCTTAGGTTCATATTTGTCGACATTTGATACCTTGAAGTTAGGGGGCCATTGAATGGCCCTAAGGCATGGAGTAAGGGCAGACACTCCACACGTGTCTTCTTGTCGACGGGGATGATGTCTGTCCCGGGGAGGGGAGTAGTTGTCGTGGTCCCTCGACCGTCCCCGGGTAGTACCGCCAGTTGAGGCCGTTGCCGACTCAGTTCTGGTGGCATGACTCCGAGCTGGAACGCCATGATCCCTGTCGTACTCCTCCTGGCGGCGGATCTCGTTCTCATGTCGTCGTTCACGTGAAGCATTGATGGAGCTTCGCGCGTCCCGGCGGCTGTTGATGGCGTGTCGTAGGTCGTTCGGCGGGTGAGCGAGAGGTAGAAGATGGTTGGCTGCTTGAGTGAACAGTCGTCGATAGCCCTCGACGTCGGGAGTTCGAGGGAGTCCATCAGCTATCCGAGCTAGTACCCCTCCGACTTCACTCGGCGTGTTCATGGCTCGGGCGAAGTCGGGATTCAGGTTGCGCCCGAAGAGTGGATTTTCCCGATGTTGCCTTGCCTCCTGCTCGGCTTGTTCTTGAGCTCGCCGGTGATTACGTCGTCGGGAGTTCCTTCGTTCTCTGAAGACGCGTTCCTCCGGAGTTTCTCCTATCTCTGAGGCCTCGTCTCGCGAGACAGGCTGCTCCGGATTCCGCTCTCCGGCCTCGTGATGCCGCCGGATATTTCGGCGCCGGTTTCTCCGTCGACGGGATTCCCGCTGAGGTGGTTCTTCTCCGGGCACGGTCGGTTCGTCGTCGGAGACGGGGGGCGACTCCACTCTTCCGATGAAAAGAACGTCGGGGTAGAATGGTGTGGCTGTCTTGGTAGTCTTTTTTCCGTTCTCCTTCGAGGGCAGAGGCACAGAAAGAACAACTTGCTTCCTCCCGGTTTCGTTTGTTTCTTTCTTCCTTGCGATTTGTGTCCATTCTTTCGTCGGGGAAGTAGACAGCGGAGTTCTCCGGGTCAGCGGGCCCTCGGTCCCTGGCTTGCTGAAGGTGATCTCTTTTCGGAGCGCTGGAGGTTGCGCTTTTTCCTTCCTTACTCCGACATTCTCGGAGTTTGTTGGAGGAGACTTCTTCTTTGGCGGATCTGCGATGTGATGTAGAGTTCCTTCTTCGTCCGCCACGGATGAGATTGTTCCAAAGCAGAACACAGATCCGGGGCGGAGGGTGATCTTGCGGTGGAAGGTGACGGCCATTGAGCTAGCTTAGATCGGCGACACACCCCCTACCTGGCGCGCCAGCTGTCGGTGTTTTGGGTCCGACCGCACACCCGGGGTTGCCCCTCAAGGTGTTTTTAGGAGTAGGACGGTGTCGCCGACTGTAGCTAAATGGTTTGTGTCGGATGCACGAGGAGCGAGGGACAATGTTTACAGGTTCGGGCCGCTTTGAGATGCGTAACACCCTACGTCCTGGTGAGTATGCTTTAGGTGGTAGATTACAAGGAGGTTCTCTAGTATTGGAAACGTAGAGAACTGGAGTTGGTGGCTAAGTAATGAGATTGATCGTTCTGAAGGGGTGCCCCCTAGGCCTTATATATTCGACCGTGGGGCAATACATGCAGATATGATAACAACGCGCACCTAAAAGATAGTGAACTGATCGAGTCTATCTTACTATAATTTGGCCGACTTATCCTCGCCTGGTTCCATCATACAGGGCGCAGGAAAGTCGGGTCTCTGTTGTGGTTGCTTGCTCAATGTTATTGGATCCATCTAGGCTCGCGCCGATCCGGCCTTACATCGATTTGCTTCGCTGGTCGTTCTTCCCCAGGCCCACGAAAGGATGACCTTATGATTTATTGGGCCCCTGGGCCTTTCGTAAGGTCTTTTATCCTTCCAGTGGACCCGGGGGATATCTGTCCCCCACACCTCCAATGCTTGTGTTGCATATGTTTAATGTGTAAGGGGGAGTAATGTTAGTGTGTTGCATTTTCCCTGCATCATACCCTGCTGTCCCTTGACATCATCCTATGTTCTTGTTTGAATATGGTTTTGGTGTTTGATGTCAAAGGGGGAGAATTTCTGCATTAAAGCTTACCTCGACCTAAGAGGAAAGCTTATCTTTAGGGTGAAGATTGTTGTGTGCTAAAGGGCTCAAAGCTCAACCTTGTAATGAGGGGTTTCCTTGAGTTCCTTTTGATCTCAAGGGGGAGAATGCTTTAGTTTATTTAATAATGCGTATCATATGCTTCTTGTTGTATTATATGGTGATAATGCATAATTAGTGCTTTTGTTGCTAAGTGACGCTTTAATATTGATATCATCTTGTGTTTGGTATGTAGAGCGATCAATTGGTATCTAACGTGCTTGTTGTTTATCTTGTGATAGATATTCATGTTTTCTTGTATTTATGGTGCTTTAAATTGGTATCTTGTGATAGATATCTATATGGTATAATTGGTGTTTAACTTTGATTTTGTACATTTGTGTGTCATGCGCGTCAAGTTTGATTCTTGACTCTTTACACCCCACGGATTCCAAGCTGTAATAATGCTTCGCACTTAGCCTAGGTATGTGCTATTTGGCATATGTGGCCAAAGTTAAGATTTTCATGTAAGCACATATTTAGGGGGAGCATTCTATAGCTTAGAATTCAAAATTGTGCTTTAAATTTTAATCTTGTGTAAGCTTTAATTGTGTTGCCATCAATCACCAAAAGGGGGAGATTGAGAGCTCTCTTGTGGGTTTTGGTGGGTTGGATGACAACCCGATTAAAGGACTAACAGGTGTGCTAAGTGTTGAACAGGTGCTTAATGCAAAGCTTACAGGGTTCAACATAAGTGACCAACTGTGATGGTCCAAAGACTGGAATATCTATAGATAATGGACATCACAAGTAAGATGGACATTGCTTAAGTGAGACTCAGTGTGTGTAACTCGGAGACAACTGATCAAGCCAAGGATGGAGGCAAGAAGAGCTTCGAGGTATCGAGTGCACGGGAGAAGGTCAAAGAGGCCGAGGAACCCAAAGCCAGGGGTGAAGAAAAAGACTTGCAAAGTCAAGGTTGATCGAGTTGAGAAGAGATATGGTGCATCGAGGATCATGACTTAAGAACGTGACTTATAACTAATGAGGTAATACTATGGTTATGTAGTGTAAGTCACAAGGCTCAAGATGAAGCTCAAGAATTAAACAAGGTCACTAGAAGGAAAAGCAGTGGCAAAGCCAGAACCTGGAAGCATCTCGAAAGAGCTTAGTTCACTTTGATCTTTAGTTTGGGTTGTTATTATGTTTGGATATATTCTATGTGACCTTTGCAGGGTGTTGGAGCTCAGATATGTCAATCTAGATCAAGTCAAGTTGACTTGATGGTTTAGAGTCCAACATCAACCTCAAATAGGCCAAAATTGGTAAAATGATGAAAAAGGTTAAGTATGTAAGGTTTGAGTGTTCAATTATGTTGCATACACCTATTACTACAAGTTTGGTGCTTTGGTTTGCTATCTCTCTTTCTGTAGAGAAAGTGCCATTCTGAGCTCTGCTTGAGAAGATATAGAAAAGCTAGGAGAAGAACAAGAAAGAGGTAAGTTTCTAGGACTAAGTCAATTGGATTATGCTCTAAATGTGTTTGTTTAAGTTTCAGGAAAATTCTCCCAAAAGTTGAAGTCAAATGGAGAAAAAATGGAGGAAAAAACACTGATTGTGTTGTTGGCTGGTGCACAGGACAGTGAATAGTAACTTGTCCAGTGCACAAGACAGTGAATAGTAACACATCCGGTGCACAAGATAGTGAATAGTAACCTGCCTGGTGCACCAATAGCTAGCCCTTTCAGAGAAGGAAGCTGGCAATCAGATCCGTTGATGTGCGCTGTCTGGTAGCGCACCGGACAGTCTGGTGCACCTGCAGACAGGGAAGGCTGGGAGCTTCGAAATGAAGTTCCAATGGCTCCTTGGCCCTTTGGACTATAAAAGGGACCCCTAGGTGCCTCCAACAAGTGAATAAGAGCAACCAACAAGTCCATACATCAATTGGATCAATTATTTCTCTCCCTCTCTTGTGTATCTCTCTAGTTTGTGTAGAGGCAAAGTTATTAGCCTTTAGAGAGAGGGGAAGTGCTACTGAGAGCTAGAGCAAAATCTTGAGCGCATTGTTACTCTGTCGGAGTGCTGTCGAGAAGATTGTAAGCAGCCACGATATCGTTGTAACTGATATCAACATAGTGGAAGGCTCTATCTGTCGCACTGACAGATCTGAGCAAACGGAGGAAGGATTTGAAATAGTGTAATACTCAAGTTGTATACCAAGAATAATAAAGAGAGCTCCTCATTTTGTGTGTCTTATTTGCATCATAAAAAGAGCACCTATGTAATGGAGAGTGACTAAATAAAACAATTATTCTAAAATAAAGAAAAAGTGCATTTGTTGGAGTTTTACGTGTTGTGCATTAAATAAAATAATGAGGTATTAATTATTTGAAACTTGATTTAACCCAAAATTTGAAATTAGGGTTTTGAAAATAAGGAGAAGAGAAGAGATAGGAAAATATAAATAAAATGTATAAATAATTATCTTCAGCCTTAGTATGTTTAAGTGCAAAACTAGAGTTTATAAATAAAGATCCACAAAAGTTTGAAGTAATTCAAATTGAGTTTGAAAATGAAGAAAAAGGAAGGAAAAATAAAAAGAAAAAGATAAAAATCCTAGCTGGGCTGCAGGAACCCAATTCGGCCCACTCCCTTGTTTCCCTCTCGCGTGCACACAGCCCAGCGATCGAGTGCCGACACCCTGGCCCCACGACACAGCCTCACAATCGCGCTCGCTCTCGCGTGTCTCATTGACGCGTGGGCCCGGGAAGTCAGGCGTCGTCTTCAACCAACCCGACCGCAACGGCCGCCGCGAATCCTCCGGGATTGACCAGCTAACGCCCACCTCCCGGACTCCTCGGCCGCACTCGTGCCCATATCAGCGTCCCTGGGACCCGTCCGTGCCACCTCGACCGCCTATCCACCCCTTAGAACCCGAGAGCGCCGCCGCCAGGTTAGAGCTCAAATCCGCCGCGCGCCAAGACTCGCTCGCCGTCGACTTATCCTCGATTTGGTGTGCGGGATCCATCTCCGGGACCCCTTGAAGCCGGTGCGGAGTTTGCCTGGGCTCGTCTTCGTCCCGGGAGCGTCGAATTGCTCGTCGCACTTCGTCATCCGCCGCGGATCCGCCTTCGTCGTCGCCGGATCCTCTGCGCGCCGAGATTGTCGGTAATAACCCTTCTACCTTGTTCGCCATACCCTCGGCTGCGTGGCGCACCGTTTAATTTCTAGAATAACGCGCCTGGTCGTCGGATTGGGTTTCCTCCGGCGATGGTCCGCCGTGTGGCTTGGGCGGCGCCGCCGTCCCGAGCTGGGGGTTGGGGGAACACGCGGTGGCCGTCGATCTCCCAGTGAACGGCTCAGATTAGAAGCAGGTGTACCCCTTCGTCTCGTTGCTCGGGTACCGTCGATCTCAGATCTAATGGATGGGGTTAGATCTAGCATAATTAAATCGCGACCGTTGAACTCAGATCTGACGGTGTAGATTATGTACCGTTTCGGCCGGGTGTGGATCTAATCGGGGCCGTTCGTTTGCGATCCATCGGCCGAGAATCGCCCGTAACCCTTCGCTGTGGCAATTTTTCTAAAGAGACCCTATAGTTTTAAGTATTCAACCCGCCGTCCTCCCCACTGTTTCCTGAGTCTTAGGAGTTTTACCCCGTAGCCCCTGACTTTTCTAGAAATCGAGGCCCAGTCCAGAGACAATTAAAACAGAGAATTTATTATAAAAATTTGTTTTTAATACAAAAACAAATCTAGAAACTTAGTTAATTCATAGAAAATTCATTTTAGCTCCAAATTGAGTCATTCCAATTTCTAAAATTTTGTAATAATATTCTTCATCATTTAGTGTCTCTGTTTTGACAAGAACTCTGTCAGAAAATTTATTTATCATCTAATCCTATTATAATCACCTTAAATCTTAAGAAATTCATAACTTAAATTCTAAAACTCCAAATTCAGTGATTCCAGTTTCTATGGTTTCATTTTAATGTGTAGATTTTTACTGTATATTTCATTCATCTGTTTGGTGTGATGTTGATTTTGGCTATACTATGTATGTATTGTGTTGATGCGAGTAGACGAGCAAGCTACTGTGGAAACTGAGGTTCAGCAAGTAGAGATAGCTGAGCAGGAGCTCATTACAGGCAAGTTGTGCCCTTGATCACTTACTTTCCCAGCCATGTTCTTATTAATTTTAATGATCTGCATAGGATAATTTTGATGGGAGCCTTTATGTTACCCCAGTTTTGATTACCTCTATACCTTGTTCACCCCTGAAATATTTTTGGGTAGTACTTGCTATTGCTTTATGTGGATTGGGTATGGAGATACACTATTCATGATTATTCTGTTATTAACTTGTTATTATTATTGTTCATGTTAAGATCATTAAATTAATGGGAACATGGAGCGACCACCCGGGAAAACAGTGCTACCACAAGGGTATAATGGGACGCCCTTGGCTGACTAATTAGGAAAGCTAGTGGAAGACTACCTTACCCGAAAGGGGCAAGGGCAGTAGGGGAGAGGTCAGTGCGGGGAGGTCCCTGGTTGATTTTGCTGCGATGGCTGTCAGCCAGGAACCCTGTACTGGATCTTCCTATAAACTGTAGCGGGTTTTCGGAAGCTAGTGGAACTTTGTAAAGGCCTCGTAGTGGATCCCTAGCCATTCACCTCGGTAGTGTCTAAGGGCCTTGCAAACCCAGGCGACATGGGATACACGACTTGTGGGTAAAGATGCGCAACCTCTGCAGAGTGTAAAACTAGTATACTAGCCGTGCTCACGGTCAAGAGCGGCTCGGACCCTCACATGATTAATTATGGAACTTAAATTCAATTTGACATTTGCATCGCATTTGGGATTATTTTACTATTACTGTTCTTTATTATTATTAAGGTTTGGTATTTACTTACACTTAGTAATTGCTAATAAAATTTTGACCAACTTATAAAAGCAATGCTCAGCCTCAGCCTTTATTCCATTGAATAGCCTTACACTACATGAACTCCCACCTTTGGTGAGTTCATGCCACATTATTCCCCACGACTTGTTGAGCTATGAACGTATGTGAGCTCACTCTTGCTGTCTCACACCCCCCCACAGGAGAAGAGCAGGTGGTCGAAGAGGAGCCGCCTAACACTGTGGAGTTCGATCTGATCTAGGTGGCGTGTCTCGGTCGACATTGGCGCCGGCGATCCTTAGTTCGCTTTATCTTTATTATTTTATTTTGTAATAAGACTTCCGCTATGTATTAAGTACTCTGATGTTTTATGACATTTATCTCTATACACTCTGTTATTATATATGTTGTCTTCTTGGCGCATGTATGAGATGCACCCGACTTTGTTCCTTAAAGCCGGGTGTTACAGAAGTGGTATCAGAGGAAATGTTGACTGTAGGACGAAGCCTAGATAGACTGGACAAACCCTTACCTACTTATCTCATTCTGATTCATTCTACACTCACCTTACTCTGATTCTTTCTACACTTATCTTGATCCTGTCTCACCTTCTACTGTTTTACTCTGATCATTCTTACCTTTTCTACTCTGAGACAAGACGGATTTCAAACCTTGGAATCCCTACCCCTATGACATTTTTAAGAGATAGGAAGCCTGAGACAAAACTAAAACTATTTTCTCTATTAAAAATATTGGTTGATTGTTCTGATGATCAATGCCTGATTTGCTTCTTTGATTGATTGGAATAGTATAGATGGACATTTTAGCATGTACCACTATAAGGTATTGTATTAGCTATAGTAGGTGAAATATTAATCTGCTTAGCTAATAAATCCCCCAAAGTAATATGATTGTAATTACTGCCTTGTCTACTGCTCTTTCTTACCATATGTATCTAACTCAGATGGTCAATACCAGGAGGGGTGGTGGAATTGACTTGCCTCCTAACCAACACACTCGAAGACAACCTCAGCCACAGCCTGCAGGGATGAATCCTCCCAATCCCCCACCAGGCGGAGTTGACCCACTGGTTGCTGCTCAGATGGCGGTGATGCAGCAAATGGCAGATACTATGGCTGATATGCGTGCTCAGATGCAGCAAGAGCGCCAGGAAATGCGTCAAGAGAGAGAAGATATACGCCAGGAGCTGCGCCAGGAGAGAGATGAGATACGCCAAGAAAGGAGGGCGCAACAACAGCTTCAACAACAGCAACAGCAGCAACAAGTGCCATTGCCTCCACCACCACCACCAGTTCCACCTCGTGATAAGCACCGGGAGTTTATGAGTCACAAGCCACCGACCTTCGCCAGCTCGCCAGATCCACTTGATGCAGACGATTGGTTGAAGTCGATTGAGAAGATGCTGAATATTGCACAATGTACTGATCGGGAGAAGGTCTTATATGCTTCTGGACGTCTGACTGGTCCTGCTGCTGACTGGTGGGATTCTTATACTGCTGCCCATGATGCTGCGGATAATATTACTTGGGCAGAGTTCAGTACGCAGTTCAGGAACTACCATATTCCAGCTGGTATGATAAAGATCAAGAAGAAGGAATTTCTGTCGCTGAAGCAAGGAAGTATGTCAGTCAGCGAGTACCGTGACAAGTTTATTCAGTTATCCAGATATGCTCCAGAGGAAGTTGCTGAGGATGAGAGAAAGCAGGAGCATTTCATTGAAGGACTTAATGGACCACTGCAGTATGCTCTGGTGGCACACACATTTCCATCATTTCAGAGGCTGCTTGATAAGGCACTGGCTATTGAACACAAGCGTGTTCAGTTGGGAGATTTGAAGAGGAAGGCTATCTCACAAGGACAGGGTAGCAGCAGCGTTCGTCCTCGCTACAGTTCACCACAGAGTACACCGCCTCGACCAGGAGGACCGCGCCCAGTTCAGCAATCACCGCTAAGGACACCTACTCGACAGGCTACACCCACTGGCACCCCGACGAAGTTTGCAGGACAGAGTTCGGGCACTCAATGTTTCAAGTGTGGGAAGATTGGCCATTATGCAAATGTCTGCCCACAGAGGATTGCTACTACTCCGGTTCAGAACAAGCAACAGACCCCTGGCAAGGGATATTCTATAGCCAGGGTGAATCAAGTCAGCGTTGATGATACTCCGGATGGAGGGGACCTCGTAATTGGTATGTTTTATGTTAATGCAATTCCTGCAACAATATTGTTTGATTCTGGTGCCACACATTCATTCATGTCTGCTAGATATGCCAACACAAATGAAATACCACTGCTAAATATGAGAAAACCCTTGATAGTAATTACACCTAAAGGGCCTGTTGATGCGAATCAAATGACACGTAGATTGACATTAACCATTATGGGTAGAGAATTTGGAGCTACTGCTATAATATTGGAGTCAAGCAGTATAGATTTGATCCTTGGTATGTCGTGGCTAAGAAAGGCAAAGGCCGTTATAGCATGTGGTAGAGGTACCATAGAACTCACTACTACTAAAGGAGAAAGGTTTCAAGTTAATATTGCAGTAACCTCCTCATCCATGCGTGCAATGTTCTTTATGCCTGAGGAGTTTGTTGGTGACAACATCCGGGTGGTTAGAGATTTTCCGGATGTCTTTCCAGAGGAGTTACCAGGGATGCCACCCGATAGAGAAGTTGAGTTTGTTATTGATCTCTTACCTGGAACCGCCCCTATTTCTAAACGGCCATATAGAATGTCCGTAGAGGAGTTGAAGGAACTGAAGAAGCAGTTGACAGAGTTACAAGAGGCTGGCTACATTCGCCCAAGTTCCTCACCTTGGGGAGCACCGGTGTTATTTGTGCAGAAGAAGGATGGATCGCAACGGATGTGTGTGGATTATAGATCTCTTAATGATGTTACGGTGAAGAACAAGTATCCGTTGCCCCGTATTGAGGATTTATTTGATCAGATGAGAGGAGCCAGGGTATTCTCGAAGATTGATCTCCGATCGGGATACCATCAGATGAAGATTAGACCGTCGGATATTCCCAAGACGGCTTTCTCGACTCGATATGGATTATATGAGTTTACTGTTATGTCATTCGGATTGACCAATGCACCGGCTTATTTCATGAATTTGATGAACAAAGTGTTTATGGAGTATTTGGACAGATTCGTCGTGGTGTTCATCGACGACATTCTTATCTATTCTAAGAATGAGAGTGACCATGAAGAACATCTAAGGTTGGTGCTACAGAAGTTACGAGATAATGAGCTCTACGCTAAGTTTAGCAAGTGTGAGTTTTGGATTGACAAGGTGCCATTCCTTGGTCATATTATTTCTAATGGAGGAATAGCAGTGGATCCTGCTAAAGTGAAGGAGATTATGGAATGGAGAGTGCCCACTACAGTTACGGAGATTCGGAGTTTCTTGGGACTCGCAGGATATTATCGGAGATTTATTGAGGGATTCTCTAAGATTGCCAAGCCTATGACCTCACTTTTGGAGAAAGGAAGAGAATTTAAGTGGGATGAGAAATGTCAAGAGAGCTTTGATCAATTGAAGGAAAGATTGATGTCACCTCCAGTATTGATTATGCCAGATCTGCAGAAGGGGTTTGACATTTATTGTGATGCATGTGGCCAAGGACTTGGATGTGTGCTTATGCAAGAGGGACATGTGATTGCCTATGCATCTCGTCAGTTGAGGAAGCATGAACTGAACTACCCCACCCATGACTTGGAATTGGCTGCCGTTGTCCATGCACTGAAGATTTGGAGACACTGCATTATGGGAACTAAGTGCCAAGTATACACGGATCATAAGAGTTTGAAGTATATATTCACTCAGAAGGATCTCAACCTCAGGCAACGCCGTTGGTTGGAGCTCATTAAGGATTATGACTTGGAGATTCACTATCACCCAGGCAAGGCGAATTTGGTTGCAGATGCCTTGAGTCGGAAGGAGCATGTTCACTCCGCTTTCGTTGTTCAACTACCTGATGAATTAGCAAAGGATTTTGAGAGACTCAACCTGGGAATTGTTACACATACGGAAGGAGTGACTATTGAATTGGAACCTACCTTGGAGCAAGAAATTCGTAAAGGTCAGATTGGTGATGCTAAGATTCAAGAGATCAAGGATCTTATTACTGAAGGTAGAGGCCCAGAGTTCACGGAAGATGAGCAAGGCACGATATGGTTCAAGAATCGGATCTGTGTTCCCGATATTAATAGTCTGCGGGAAACCATATTGAAGGAAGCACATGATTCAGTTTACTCTATCCACCCTGGGAGCACTAAGATGTATCAGGATTTAAAGCAAAAATATTGGTGGTATGGATTGAAAAGAGATGTTGCTGCACATGTGGCTATGTGCGATGTATGCCAAAGAGTTAAGGCTGAACACCAGAGGCCAGCCGGACTATTGCACCCACTGAAGATACCTGAGTGGAAATGGGAAGAGATTGGCATGGACTTCATTGTTGGATTACCCCGCACGTCTGCTGGATATGATTCTATATGGGTGATTGTGGACAGGCTAACTAAAGTAGCCCACTTTATTCCAGTGAAGACCACTTATTCAGGAGCTAAGTTGGCGGAGTTGTACATGGCACGGATTGTATGCCTGCATGGTGTGCCAAAGAAGATTGTGTCAGATCGAGGATCACAGTTTACCTCTCGATTTTGGAAGCAGTTGCACGAGTCATTGGATACGAGATTGAATTTTAGTTCGGCTTACCATCCCCAGACTGATGGGCAGACTGAGAGGACTAACCAAGTACTGGAAGATATGTTAAGAGCTTGTGCTCTTAAACATGGTGGGAGTTGGGATAAGAGTCTACCGTATGCGGAGTTCTCATATAATAATAGCTATCAGGCCAGCTTGAAGATGTCACCGTTTGAGGCTTTGTATGGCAGAAAGTGCAGGACTCCCTTGTATTGGAATCAAACTGGTGAAAGGCAGTTGTTTGGACCTGAGATTATACAAGAAGCAGAAGAACAAGTTCAGCAAATAAGGGAGAATTTGAGAACTGCACAATCCAGGCAGAAAAGTTATGCTGATACCCGGAGAAGAATACTTGAGTTTAAGGAGGGAGATTATGTCTATTTGAAGGTGTCACCACTCCGGGGCATGAGAAGGTTCAGAGTCAAAGGAAAGTTGTCCCCTCGCTTTATTGGACCCTTCTTAATCTTAAAGCGAGTGGGAGAGGTTGCATATCAATTGGAGTTACCAGATCATCTCGCGGATGTTCATGATGTATTCCATGTATCTCAGCTGAAGAAATGTCTCAGGGTGCCTGAAGAACAGTTACCAATGGAAGACCTTAGTGTTCAAGAGGATTTGACTTATGCTGAGTACCCCATCAAGATTTTGGATACTTTGACTCGAGTTACGAGGAATAAGGTTATAAAGATGTGCAAAGTGCAATGGAGCCACCACGGTGAAGATGAAGCAACTTGGGAAAGAGAAGAAGAGCTTCGTATAGATTTTCCCCACCTTTTCTCTAGTTCTTCTTAAATCTCGAGGACGAGATTATTTTTAAGGGGGGGTAGGATTTGTAATACTCAAGTTGTATACCAAGAATAATAAAGAGAGCTCCTCATTTTGTGTGTCTTATTTGCATCATAAAAAGAGCACCTATGTAATGGAGAGTGACTAAATAAAACAATTATTCTAAAATAAAGAAAAAGTGCATTTGTTGGAGTTTTACGTGTTGTGCATTAAATAAAATAATGAGGTATTAATTATTTGAAACTTGATTTAACCCAAAATTTGAAATTAGGGTTTTGAAAATAAGGAGAAGAGAAGAGATAGGAAAATATAAATAAAATGTATAAATAATTATCTTCAGCCTTAGTATGTTTAAGTGCAAAACTAGAGTTTATAAATAAAGATCCACAAAAGTTTGAAGTAATTCAAATTGAGTTTGAAAATGAAGAAAAAGGAAGGAAAAATAAAAAGAAAAAGATAAAAATCCTAGCTGGGCCGCAGGAACCCAATTCGGCCCACTCCCTTGTTTCCCTCTCGCGTGCACACAGCCCAGCGATCGGGTGCCGACACCCTGGCCCCACGACACAGCCTCACAATCGCGCTCGCTCTCGCGTGTCTCATTGACGCGTGGGCCCGGGAAGTCAGGCGTCGTCTTCAACCAACCCGACCGCAACGGCCGCCGCGAATCCTCCGGGATTGACCAGCTAACGCCCACCTCCCGGACTCCTCGGCCGCACTCGTGCCCATATCAGCGTCCCTGGGACCCGTCCGTGCCACCTCGACCGCCTATCCACCCCTTAGAACCCGAGAGCGCCGCCGCCAGGTTAGAGCTCAAATCCGCCGCGCGCCAAGACTCGCTCGCCGTCGACTCATCCTCGATTTGGTGTGCGGGATCCATCTCCGGGACCCCTTGAAGCCGGTGCGGAGTTTGCCTGGGCTCGTCTTCGTCCCGGGAGCGTCGAATTGCTCGTCGCACTTCGTCATCCGCCGCGGATCCGCCTTCGTCGTCGCCGGATCCTCTGCGCGCCGAGATTGTCGGTAATAACCCTTCTACCTTGTTCGCCATACCCTCGGCTGCGTGGCGCACCGTTTAATTTCTAGAATAACGCGCCTGGTCGTCGGATTGGGTTTCCTCCGGCGATGGTCCGCCGTGTGGCTTGGGCGGCGCCGCCGTCCCGAGCTGGGGGTTGGGGGAACACGCGGTGGCCGTCGATCTCCCAGTGAACGGCTCAGATTAGAAGCAGGTGTACCCCTTCGTCTCGTTGCTCGGGTACCGTCGATCTCAGATCTAATGGATGGGGTTAGATCTAGCATAATTAAATCGCGACCGTTGAACTCAGATCTGACGGTGTAGATTATGTACCGTTTCGGCCGGGTGTGGATCTAATCGGGGCCGTTCGTTTGCGATCCATCGGCCGAGAATCGCCCGTAACCCTTCGCTGTGGCAATTTTTCTAAAGAGACCCTATAGTTTTAAGTATTCAACCCGCCGTCCTCCCCACTGTTTCCTGAGTCTTAGGAGTTTTACCCCGTAGCCCCTGACTTTTCTAGAAATCGAGGCCCAGTCCAGAGACAATTAAAACAGAGAATTTATTATAAAAATTTGTTTTTAATACAAAAACAAATCTAGAAACTTAGTTAATTCATAGAAAATTCATTTTAGCTCCAAATTGAGTCATTCCAATTTCTAAAATTTTGTAATAATATTCTTCATCATTTAGTGTCTCTGTTTTGACAAGAACTCTGTCAGAAAATTTATTTATCATCTAATCCTATTATAATCACCTTAAATCTTAAGAAATTCATAACTTAAATTCTAAAACTCCAAATTCAGTGATTCCAGTTTCTATGGTTTCATTTTAATGTGTAGATTTTTACTGTATATTTCATTCATCTGTTTGGTGTGATGTTGATTTTGGCTATACTATGTATGTATTGTGTTGATGCGAGTAGACGAGCAAGCTACTGTGGAAACTGAGGTTCAGCAAGTAGAGATAGCTGAGCAGGAGCTCATTACAGGCAAGTTGTGCCCTTGATCACTTACTTTCCCAGCCATGTTCTTATTAATTTTAATGATCTGCATAGGATAATTTTGATGGGAGCCTTTATGTTACCCCAGTTTTGATTACCTCTATACCTTGTTCACCCCTGAAATATTTTTGGGTAGTACTTGCTATTGCTTTATGTGGATTGGGTATGGAGATACACTATTCATGATTATTCTGTTATTAACTTGTTATTATTATTGTTCATGTTAAGATCATTAAATTAATGGGAACATGGAGCGACCACCCGGGAAAACAGTGCTACCACAAGGGTATAATGGGACGCCCTTGGCTGACTAATTAGGAAAGCTAGTGGAAGACTACCTTACCCGAAAGGGGCAAGGGCAGTAGGGGAGAGGTCAGTGCGGGGAGGTCCCTGGTTGATTTTGCTGCGATGGCTGTCAGCCAGGAACCCTGTACTGGATCTTCCTATAAACTGTAGCGGGTTTTCGGAAGCTAGTGGAACTTTGTAAAGGCCTCGTAGTGGATCCCTAGCCATTCACCTCGGTAGTGTCTAAGGGCCTTGCAAACCCAGGCGACATGGGATACACGACTTGTGGGTAAAGATGCGCAACCTCTGCAGAGTGTAAAACTAGTATACTAGCCGTGCTCACGGTCAAGAGCGGCTCGGACCCTCACATGATTAATTATGGAACTTAAATTCAATTTGACATTTGCATCGCATTTGGGATTATTTTACTATTACTGTTCTTTATTATTATTAAGGTTTGGTATTTACTTACACTTAGTAATTGCTAATAAAATTTTGACCAACTTATAAAAGCAATGCTCAGCCTCAGCCTTTATTCCATTGAATAGCCTTACACTACATGAACTCCCACCTTTGGTGAGTTCATGCCACATTATTCCCCACGACTTGTTGAGCTATGAACGTATGTGAGCTCACTCTTGCTGTCTCACACCCCCCCACAGGAGAAGAGCAGGTGGTCGAAGAGGAGCCGCCTAACACTGTGGAGTTCGATCTGATCTAGGTGGCGTGTCTCGGTCGACATTGGCGCCGGCGATCCTTAGTTCGCTTTATCTTTATTATTTTATTTTGTAATAAGACTTCCGCTATGTATTAAGTACTCTGATGTTTTATGACATTTATCTCTATACACTCTGTTATTATATATGTTGTCTTCTTGGCGCATGTATGAGATGCACCCGACTTTGTTCCTTAAAGCCGGGTGTTACAAATAGACTCCAAGCTAAGGTGTGGCTAACTACAACGAGGACTAGGCAAGCATTTCAGGCTTGGCCGAACCTTGGGATAAATCCCTATGTCTGTGTGTTCTACTCTGTGTTGTGTGTTGTTTCTCTGTCTTACTTGCTTTTTATACTTGCACTTCAATACTTATATATGGTACAAGCTGTTTTCAAAGTGCAGGGTATTTTAAGACAAGAACTTCAATTCCACTGCAACCTACTCGAAGGGTCTTTCATTCCACTACGATCCAGACTTCGAGTAGAGTAAGAATTTCCAGTTTAAGTGTTAATTTTTATTCGCCTATTCACCCCCCTCTAGGCAACATTTAGATCATGTTCCTGGACAAAGGGAGCTTTCTACATCTCCAATAACTTTATCTTCGGTAGTGATATATAACCTGAAAGGTATCCCAATCTTCGGTGCTTTCAACATTGGAGCCGAAGACAAATAGTTTTAATAAAATCAAAAGCTTCTTGCTGCTTTGCTCCCCAAGCGAAATTGTCATTATTTTTAAGCCGGAGAATAGGAGTGAAAGCATCAATTTTCCCAGCTAAGTTAGAAATGAACCTTCGCAAAAAATTCTCTTTGCCAAGAAACTTCTGCATTTCAAGTTAATAAGTCAGACCCCCCACATTCCGAATGGACTTAATTCGGTCAAGATCTATCTCTATGCCTTGCTCATGAATAATGAATCCTAGAACTTGCCAACCGACACCCCCAAAAGCGCACTTAAGTGGGTTCATTTTTAGACCATACTAACGCATCTTATCAAAGGCTTTACACAAATCAGCTATATGAGAATCAAATTCAGTCGATTGGACAACTATATCATAAATGTAAACTTCCACAATGTTTCCTAACAACTCATGAAAGATCTAATTCATAGTCCTTTGATAAGTGGCACCGACATTTTTTAAACCAAATGTCATAACAACCCACTCGAACAACCAATGAAGCCTAGACATATAAATGTTGTTTTAGATGCATCTTCCTCGGCCATAAAGTTTTGATTATATTCCGCATTAACATCAATAAAGCTAATAACTCTATTTCGTGATGTGTTATTAATTAACATGTCAACTATAGGCATAGGGTATTCGTCTTTAGGAGTTGCTCTATTTAAATTACAAAAGTTAATGCATATTCTGAGCTTCCCCGAATTCTTCTTTTCCATCGACACGATATTAGAGACCCATTTTGCATATATGCAAGGTCTAATAAAGTTTGCTTCTAAGAGCCGATGAATTTCATCCTTAATCTTGGGAAGTAAATCATGACGAAATGACCTTAGTCTTTGCTTAAATGGCCTGAAACCAGACTTAATTGGTAACTGATGCACCACTAGCTCTCGGCTTACTCCTGGCATTTTAGTATAGCTCCACGCAAAGTAATCAGAGTATTCTTTTAATAAATCATCATCTTACTCCTAGGATCAGCTTTCAGGGTCTCGTTTATAAAAGTCAGCCTTGGAGTTCTGCCATCTTCTATGTTAACTTCCTCCAAAGGATCGACCGATGTAAACCCCTGTCCTAACTTATCAAATTCTCTAAACTCCTCTATTGTGTTGATCTCAAAGGAATTCAAGGCTCCTACATGGTTGTGGATCGTCTGGCTATGAGGGTCAGACTGTCCATGATATTGGTCACGTACTGCGGCGTTCTCTAGTGGCCGTCAGAACGTCCATCCTCAAGGGCCAAACTATCTGCGATGGCGGCCTCGCACTACAGCGCTCTCTGATCACCATCGGACCATCCGGTCTTAGGGGTTGGACTGTCCTCGATGTCAGCCTCACACCGTGGCGCTTTCTGGTCTCCATCGGACCGTCCGGCTTTGGGGGTCGGACTGTCCGCAATGGCGGTCTCGTGCTGCGATGCTCTCTAGTGGCTATCGGTCCATCTAAACTTAGGGTTCTGACTGTCCGCAATAGCGGCCTCACAATGTGATGCTTTCTGGTGTACTTCGGACCGTCTGGCCTCTAGGGCCGGACCGTCCGCGGCCTGATATGTCCCTTTGGGTGTGTGCTTCATTTTAACTTTATTTATGATTTAGCTGATTCTCGATTGGCTCTAGCATTATAGGGATGAAGCCTTTCTTGTTTATACTTATAAACTAATAATCAGAAAAATCAACCCCAATGAAACACGTGGCAGTCTCATAGGGCTAAAGTACAGGGGCATCAGCTAAAGCAATACATGTCGATACACCTGCATGTACCTTTTCTACTTCATTACCTACCCATTGCAATAACATCTGATGTAAAGTAGAAGGTATACATTGATTCACATGAATCCAATCTCTGCCTAAGATAAGACTATAATTCCCATCTACTTCGGCCACAAAGAAAGCCATAGCGAGGGTCCTTGTGTCGTTGGTTAACTCAACGAACGTGACACCCTTGGCCTCGATCGAACTATTTCTCCCAACTCCACTTAGCGTCTTATTAGTCCTGATCATTTCATTGACCTACTTTCGTAATTTTCTGTACAACGAATAAATCATTTAATTGACGGTCGTCCCACTATCTACCAACATTCTAGAAAATTGGTATTCCATCAACATGATCGCGCACAAAGAGAGGTTTTAAGTGGTTAACTGATTCCTTTGGTTTGGTGAAGACTGTCACTTTAAGACCAAAATCAAACTAAGCAACTACAGGTTCATCGTTGCCCATAATAGTGTAATCGGCTGAGAAGGTAATTACATTAACATCTGTACATGGGTGCTCGGGTGAGGCCCCATAGTCGACCAGATCTCCACCTAGTAGGTCATCATCTTTGATGCTATCCTGATCCATAGGTGTTGGCGCGTCCTTGGATGCATCCTGGTGAGGCACGGACGGTTTGGACACAGGGGCCGGACGGTCCGTGCTAGGTTCGGATGGTCCGGCTGTTGGAGCTATATAGGTGTTTCTTTGTTTTCTATTTTTACGGTCGCTTGGGCTGCTTTGGCGGCCTTTGGTTTCCACTTCTTTTGTGTCGGTGAGTACTGTAGATGTGTATCATTGAATATTTTTTCTGCCTCCTTTTTTATGCATTCTTTTGCTCTCAAACGATGTAATATGCGCTTTTGATAACGTGTTAATCCCGATGGATATGCATGAAGTATTTGGGGTTAACTGTTTTAGTGGTTATAACCTTACTTCTCTCTTTTTAATTTCTAGCCAACTCACCGAAGGTCATTAGCCCTTCATTATTACCATTGATGATGACATCTATTTTGCCTATTTTAATGATGTCGCCAGCCATTGTCCTATTTGTTTCCTTCGAACTTGAGGCCAATTCTATAGATGTTGGAGTTTTATCCTTATGCCCACCTACCAGATTTGTCGGCCTTTGTGGCTGAGTATTCTGGCAATCTTGCTGGAGCTATTCATGCTGACTAGATTGAGGGAGACTCAATCGGTCTTGAACTGGTGGGGTTAACTTGTCAAACATAGATGTTTGTCATGCCCCTAAGAGAGGCGCGGTGGCATCCTATAAGGGTATGCCGGTATCCCCACATTTGATTTGGGTCATATGGTGTGGGTGTGTATGTATGAGGATATCAGAATTGAGGCGGGTATGTCATGGGTAGATATTGGGGTGGATAGTAAGGTGGATATTGGAGTGGAGGCGACCATGCTAGTGTTTGTGGTGTCAACTGGACAACATCTTGGGCCGATTTATTTGGCTTTTTTCCTGGTCAGGTGAGCGAGGTCACTTTCCTTGCCGATCATGGTGACCGGCCTTCTTGTTGACTTACTTGGATAGCAGCTGATCAAAAGTTGGACCAACCTTAATCAACAGATCAGGTGCTTTAGCTGTGTTTTGCTTCCACGTACCTATTTTAGGTTGTTGAGGTTTGAAGGTTCATGGTCGTTGCTGCCTCTAGTCGAAGCTGGACCGTCGTCCTGACTGGCCGGACCATCTGCGGGAGAACCAGACCGTCCATGCCTCTAGACCGGACCGTCCATGATGCTCAGAACAGGGGACTTGATCTTGCCCTCTTTCTTCGCTTGTCCCCTAGTGTTTGAGGATCTGATGGTGATCTTCAGCATCTCTCCCCTTTTTGGTGCCTTTTTGGCAAAGACCTTTCTAGAGATAGTTTCCTTGCTTTCATTGAGAACCCGAGGGTTGTCGATGAGGATGCCCTTTCCCTTGTCTTTATCGACCACCTCTAGCTGAACTAAGACTTTCTTACCATTGAGATCAAGGGTGTTGAAAGGGAATGGTTGTTTATCCACCTACATTTCCTGAAAATTCAACCGACCCTCATTAATGGTTGATTGTATCTGTCGATGAAACACATTACTATCATTAGTAGCGTGAGAAAAAAGAATTGTGCCATTTACAATATGCCTTCCTTTTAAATTCATCAGTAGGTGGTATGGTGTGAGTCATTTTAATGTTGCCACTTTTCACTAATTCATCAAATATTTTGTCGTATTTGGCAACATTAAAGGTAAATTTTATCTCTTCTGGCCGATTCTTTTGGACTGGCTGTGGAGAGGTACATGATGATGGTTTGGCCTTGGCTCGCCAAACCATCTCAGCGGCATACACCTATTTTGGCTCGTCATCTGAGCTACTTTGATCATAATTGACTAAATTAATGTTGTGGTGTGCCGCCTTAGGTGTATCTTTGCTTTGGCTTTCACAAGCCAAAGCTCACTGATGCAGTTGTGCTAATGTAAAAAATTGGATGCCCTCAAATTTTTCCTTCAAATAATGGCGCATTCCATTGAGGGTTAACCCTACCACTTGTTTTCCGCAATGTGAATTTGGAAGCATCGGTTTCTAGTGTCCCAGAACCTCTGAATGTAATCATTAACCAGTTCGTCCTTTCCTAGACATAGGACATCTAAATCAACTAGGTCTAACTCATAGTCCCTAGAGAAAAAATGGTTGTGAAATTTCTGCTCTATGTCTCCCTAAGAGTAAATAGAGTTAGGTGGCAATGTGGCGTACCATGCAAAGGCAGTATCAATTAAGGATAATGAAAATAAACGTACACAAAATTCTTCCTTATTGGCCAGTTCTCCTAATTGGGTTAAAAATTGGCCTATGTGCTCATGTGTGCTTCTCCCTTGGTCACCCATTTTTTTTGTAAATTCGGGTATTCTCGTCCCCTGTGGGTATGGGTCATAGTAGAATCGGTCGTCTTATGGTCTCCGATTGGACTGCCCTAAATGGGACATGTTAACTTCGAGTTTGTCTCATAATGCCCCAGCTATCTCCTCTCTAACTATATCAATGGCGGCCAATGGTAACCCACTGGGCCTTAGGTCCATATGTGTGCATGCTGATGTATCATTATGTTGCTCCCTTGCCCATGGGTTTGGGTTATGTGGGGTATTAATGTTGACCCTAGGTACTCCATACTACATGCTAGGTCTTTTCGGCCTTCTGGGGGCCGAAAAGGACTTGTACCTACGTGTGAGTGGGATCGTTCCACGTCCTTGAGGGGCCGTGGGTGCTAGAGAGACGTTAATTTGGGGTTGGTAATAGGGTTGTTGTTAATATTCTATGCTTTGCTCCTCGTACCCTATCGTAGACATTCTGGTGTAATACTTGGACGATCCGATGACATGCTCGAATGGTCCACGTGTATAGCTGGACGGCCACACATGGACCGTTCGAGCATTTCTATTGTCCCTAGTGCGGCTTTAGGTGGCTTGTCGCAAGGGACGGAGCCAACCGCTGCTAGGCCGGACCGTCCGGCCTCAGGTTCAGACTATCTTAACATGCGCAGTGGCACATGTTGTTCCCATATAGGCGGTGGAGGATGTGGCTGGCCGTTATAGGAGTTCATCGGCATCCCATAAAGAGGGTGGGATTGGGCATGCCCATTCACAGACGATGAATTTTGCAGGTGTTCATTGGTTTTGACCTCGTGCGATGGAAAATTAGTAATGGTAGATTTATCAACTCATGTGCTAGCCTCCTATAATCTTCTTGCACACCACCTAATATTTGTTGCATTTCCTCTTGTTGTTCTTCTACGTGAGATCGAAGAGATTAGATGTCGTCGAATTTACTTACAGTGCGTTCAAATGCAGTGGGTCAAAGATTTGCCAGGTTGTATTCCCACTGATGGACGAGCTTCTTGTTTTGGTCAACCGTGAAATCAGGTAAGAACAGCTTGTCAAGTTCATCATGTGCTTCTTTTTCCTGGCGTCTGCTAGCCTCTGATATTCTTTAACCGACAAGCCGTCCATAGTCAGTTTGATGATATTGCATGGGGAGAGATCAGAATTATCCCTTGGACTAGCAATATGGGGCCGATCTGATAGATCCAATATTAGTTTCCCCGGTGGAGTCGCCAAAATGTGTATTGGTGCGGATCTAGGCGCCAATCACTGGTAGTTGTTCCGCTTGGTGGGCTCTCTGTGTCGGCGCGGATAGTTTGTGGCCTAGGGACGGATGGTTCGTGTCCTGGCAACAAGAGCGGGTTTCCCTGCGTCGAACCGGACAGTTCGCGTCTAGTGACCGGATGGTCCACGTGTGTGCAGGGGCGGCGACGTTCGCCAACAATTCCTATATCTCGTCTTCCAAGAGGGACCCCGTTAGTGATCCTAGGGTTTGTCTTAGGATTGGCAGGCCACCCAAGACGCCTTCAGATGACATAGATTCGAAGAGGGATGAAGATCGAGATGAAGAAAGCTATGTTACTACCAACTCCTAGGGAAAAAGTAAAGCAACGGAAGGTATATTGATTTGGTTCGATTATCAATGCGAGCAAACAGTCGTACCCCTTCATATATATAAGGGAAAGTTATGGACCTGTTCCTATGCGTTCCCGAACAGAATCCACGAGTTTAGATGGATAAACATGCACAGGAAAGGGGTTAATCACGTCTAATCTGATCTAATCATGGACCGTCCGTGCCTAGGGACATACCACCGGTGGCCCGGACTGTCCGGCCACATGGTCGGACCATCCGGTCGTGCCTAGTGCCACAAATCGTGCTCAACAATT
This sequence comes from Zea mays, assembly GCF_902167145.1. Classification (NCBI taxonomy): domain Eukaryota; kingdom Viridiplantae; phylum Streptophyta; class Magnoliopsida; order Poales; family Poaceae; genus Zea; species Zea mays. The sequence goes on from NC_050101.1 coordinate 135,930,570, forward strand.
GGCTCCACATTTACCCACATCTAACCAACAACATAATATACATATTTTTATGTTTTATTAAAACAAAGTCTATGCATGTGATACATGTAAAGCGTAGCAATGCACCTTCATTTGTTTTTTAATCAGTTGTGAACATGACTATGGGATATTTTTCCTACATGATTTTTTTTTCTTGAAGGGCTAGTTTGGGAACACCGTTTTCCCAATGGATTCCAATTTTCTCGAGGGAAAATGAACTAATTTTCCTTGGGAAAATGGAAATCCCTTGTGAAAATGGGATTCCCAAACTAACCCAAAGATTTTTTCCCCGTACTGTGTACACTATCGAAATCTGGCTCTTTGCCGAGTGCTCGGCGCTTTGCCGAGTGCTTTTTGTCGGTCACTCAGTAAAGTCCTACTCTCGGTAACGACCACGTTTCAGCACAGGGAGACAGTCAGCAAAGACCGTTTTGCCGAGTGCCAAACACTTGGCGAATAACGACGCTCGGCAAAGGGCCGTCAACAGTCGTCTATAGCTGACGATTGTTATCTTTGCCGAGTGTCCCAAGCCTGACACTCAGCAAACAATGCTTTGTTGAGTGCCATCCTTGGACACTCGGCAAAGTATTTTTTATTTTTTTATTTTTCCAACCAAACATTTTGTGGCAAGTTCCTACACTATGAAGACTTAATGTTTCATTTTTGCACAATTATAAAAATGTTTACTATAACTATTAGATTTTGTTCGTTTAATTGAATTTCCTTGGATAATTCAGATTTGAACTGCAAGTCACTCGAAAAATGTAAAACCATGAATGCAAAAAATGGTATTCATGTTATTTAATACAAGTTACAGTCGATTTGAACTATAAGAGGCATGGGCGGTACTGGATTGCCGATGGGGCAATTGACTCGTCGTCCACTCCTACTATATCTTTGGTGCGAGCAAGGACCATGAGCTCAAGCCCAGCCATACAACCTCGGCAGGACAGCTTACATCATCAGATACAGCAACTCCAGGTTAGTACTTCTGTAACTCATCATTCCTTGAGTTTTATACCTTATCTTTCAGTTATTATAACATTAGGTTGAAATATTGTAGGCCTAGCTAGAAGAAGAGAGGAGGGAACGGTAGGAGATGGAGGTGAGGATGATGGCAGAGCGGGAGGCTCGCTTGGCAGATCAATAGAGGATGGCGGAGGTGTTCCAGTACAAGTAGAGCCTTGGCACCACACAGGGTTTTGCTCCACCACCTCTGTTATTCCCTCCAGTTGACCCTGCTCAATTCGATACTCCTGTGAGTATCAAAATTCTAGTCCTGCGTGATATATATTTATCTGGTATAACAAAGGCAATCTTTTCTCTATGCAGGGACAATCTGGGGCGGCATCCAACAACCCACATGGATCGCCCAGCCCGTCGTCGCACCAGTCCAGCCGCCCACCTCGCTCATAATATTCTTTTAGTTTGTGTGATAAACCTGTCCTGCACTTATGTTTGTGAAAAACTTATGTTTTAGAGTTATGTGATACTTATGTTAGTGAATATTGGTATGAACATAGACATGTTTGTGAAAAACTTGTGAGATTTGTGTTTTTTGTGAAATATGTGGTCTCTATTATGTATGTGATGGTTATGTGATATCTATGATGTATATGTGATGATTATGTGATATATTTTTTGTTTGTTTGGATGGAATAACAAAAACAAATAAAAAGGTAATCTGGTCACTTTGTCGAGTGTAACACTCAGCAAAGATATACTTTACCGAGTGTCAAGGTCATAGCACTCGACAAAGAAGGCACACATGGGCACCGGTTAAGCCTCTTTGCCGAGTGTTGTGACCTTGGCACTCGGTAAAGAAGCAAGCTTTACCGAGTGCCTCCTAGTGCACTCAGCAAAGGAACTGACAAAGGGACCCGCTGGTGATCCCTTTGCCGAGTGCTACCTAATACACTCGACAAAGGCCCTGGTAAAGGGGCCCATGTGGGGCTTCTTTGCCGAGTGTCACCCCTGACACTCGGCACAGACTCAGTCGTCGTTACCTATCGTCGTGACGACGACTTTTCTTTGCTGGGTACCGGCTAACACTCAGCATAGCTTTTGTCAAGTGACCGATAAAAAGTACTCGGCAAAGAAGCCGTTGTTGATGTACAGTTCGCTTAGCTTTATTTGACGAGTGTCACACTCGACAAAGGCTTTACCGAGTGTTTTTCACGATTTGCCGAGTGTTTTAGATACTCCGCAAAATAGCTGATTCCGGTAGTGGTGTAAAAATTGTAATCTTCCGTGGGTCGAAGTTGTTTTTGCTACCATAAATCGACTTAGTCTGTTTGTTATCTACAGTGTAATTGCGGAGGTGGTTAAGTTTTAGAAAACCAAAATAGATGTAACGGAAATTAAGAAGAGTGGGAACCTTTCGACTAATGGTTAGATGTTTCTTGTGTTCGTTTTATTTTTTAGCGCTTCGCAATGTGAAGGCTTTATTAAAACATCTAACTAATAATAACTTGGGGTGGGGCACATAGCCAAAATAAAGGAAAAGGTTACATAAAAGCTAAAAAAGTAAAATGTGAATCTAGAATTAATCATCCTCTTATCATTTGGGCGGGTTTGGTTAATGCATATGCGCTTGCTTGCATCGCGGGATGCAAGTAGCTGTTATTTAGTTGTTGTAAGCTAGACTCTGCACGTGTGAGATCTGTGTTTGGTTGTCTGTATGTAAATTTGGATCTAGACTCACGCGATCCTCAAAACACTTTAGACCAGGCTCTTTAGGTATGAGCAGATTGGTCGCATCTTCGAAGCTAGGCTCCAGCGATCCGAACTCACACAACCAAGGTGCCGAAAAAAACCAACCAAACAGGTACTAGTCACAACATGAACGTACTTTTATGGGTTCCCTCATGTGACGACTTTTGCCAGTTTGAACGTGGACCAGAGCTTGAAGCCGTTGTCAGTCCACGTGAGATGCATATCTTTAAGGCTCAACCACCACCAACATCGGTTAATAGCCTAATAGGGATGTTGAACTGGCTAGGACCTCAGATCCAAAGGGTAGCCGGCTGTCACACCCGGTTTTAGAAGGCAAACCGAATGCGAACCATGTACGTGCCAGGATCAGTTATTCACGTACACAGCAGTTACATAATATGGACATCATCACACAGTGCTCAAAACAGTATTAAAAAGGGATAATAGTCGATTACATCATACGTCTGAGACGTCCATATAGTTCTTACAATAAATCAAAGTGCGGAAAAGAAACGTAGATAATGCGGCCTTCACAGGCAGCCGACTGGGGGTTGCCGCTAACCCACACCTAGAACTCGTCGTAGTCTTGGAACTCCTGGAAGTCTCCTTCCACAGCTTCATCTTCGCCTGAGCAGTGGTTGCAATGCTGACAACCTGGGGGGGGTTTGGTGTGTAGAGCAAGGGTGAGTACACATCAACATACTCAGCAAGTATCCTGTTTGGCTGTAGTGGACTAGCTTTATGTGGGGATAAGTCAAGCAGTTGCTTTTAGTTGGTCAGGTTATTACTTACTAGTAGAAAGCCAGGTTTTAACATTAACCCAAGTTATTAACCCAATGTATCCTTTCCAAACGGAAAGAATACCACTTACCAATACCATAATCATAACCAGAACCATCAATCTCATTGCCACCTGTACCACAATGTCTCTGATCAAGTATCACTAATCTCTGGAGCTCCCTTGGCCGCTCATAACCGTGAGCACGGCTGATATATCAGTTTCATAACACTCTGCAGAGGTTGTGCACTTTACCCACAAGCCGTGATTCCCTCTTGCCTCGGGCCGATCAAACCCTTAAACACTACCAAGGTGAATAGGCAGGGTTTCACTACGTAGCCTTTACAAAGATTCCCCGGGGCTGTAGCCACCCGTTAGGTTTCCTAAATGCACCGCACTCCTCCCCAAGGGGCGAACCCAAACTTGGCAGAGCGAGCCGCATACACCGAGCCCCATTGACGGCACGACGGCTAAGTGAACTACATCCCGGATCCTCTAATTATTCAGCTAAGGGCACCCCATTCCACCCTCATGGTTGCACTGTTTTCCCGGGCGGTCATCCATAGAACAGGTCCTTACGGAGAGGCACTCGAGAAACCGCTCGAGTCCCCTTGAAAACCACAAGTATAATCATAAAGAAGAACGGGAAAACAGCGTATCATAGATAATCACATCATGTTCATTGATTAGAGTTGAGCAATAGCATCAGACTAAGTAGTAATAATCCGACCCGAATAGGTAAACAAGGACATGGATAACAAAAGCTAGTCAATCCTTAGGTATAAATGTGTAATGCGGGAGGTGAATTAAAGAATGAATAGGACATAGATAGGTCAAAGGACACTTGCCTCCACCAACCGACTGCTGCTCAGGGGCTTCTCCTGCGAATTCCTCGGGCTCTTCGACCGGATCGTTCTCTATGCGAGCGCAAACATACATACATACATCCACATATTTAATACAAAAGAACAGTACACCATACAAGATAACAAATAAAGCGAATATGCATCAAGTATGACATTCGATAACGCATTTGTTATGGTTAGAAAGAAACGGGAAAGGTCTCGCAGGGGGGTTAAATCTTATGCACTAATGACACAATTGGTTTTTAACAAAATAATTCTGTTATATATATTTATATATACTGATGGAAACCTAATCACTTTTAGTTGATCAACATTGCACAGGGTAAACAATTAACTACGTGAATCAATAACATAACGAAATTTTAAATTAAACTTCCTATTTTCCCATAGCATGAACAGTGATTAGCCTACTTAAAATACAGTAATTATGATCACAGAAAGTAAATAAAATAAAATAAAAAAAATAAAAAAACAGAAGGGGGGGCGGTTGAACCGGCCCTAGGGCGGTTGAACCGGCCCTAGGCGGGGCGCGGGCGCGGGCGCGGCCGGGGCTGGCCGGGCGGCTGAGCCGCTGAGCCGGCCGGTTGAACCGGCGGCCAGGCGGGCGCGGGGGGGGGGGGGTCGGGCTGGGCGGCCGAGCGGGCGGCCACAGGCTGGCCGGGGGGCCAGGCGCGCGGGCTGGGGGCGGCCGGGAGCCGGCTGGGCGCGGCCGAGGGCCGGCCAGCGGCCACGGCGGGGCGGGGGACGACCGGCGCGGACAGGGGGCGGCCGGGCCTTGGCCGGGCAGGGAGGGGGAGGGGAGGGGAGAGAGGGAGGAGGGAGAGAGGGAGGAGGGGGGGGGCTCACCGGTGTCGGGGATCGACGGCGAGGGGCGGCCGGCGGCAGGGGGCGGCGCGGCGACCTAGGGCAGGGGGCGGGTAGGGGGTAGGGGCGGCGGCTTAGGTGGGGAGGGAGAAAATGAGGGGGGAGAGGGAGAGGGTTAGGGAATAAGGGAAAGAGGGGGGGGCGGCATGGGCCTATTGGGCCCAAGGGGGGGCGCGCAGGGGCCTGGGCCGGCCGGGGTCGGCCCACGGCGCGGGAGAGAGAGAAAAAGAGGAGAGAAAAAGAGAGGGAGAAAAAAGAAAGAAAAGATCTTCTCCACATTTTCGAAATCCGATCTTTCTACATGAATGCAATTGCGCTTTCAAAGCAATCAAAAGAAATGCAAGGTTCGGCATGGTGCATCAAACAACATAAAGTATTTAGGGTTTTTCCTTACACGGGAATTCCAAACCGAATCCCGCTTAGAACTTTGGAAAAGGTCAAGGTTTAGCGAAGGGAAAAAGAAAAGGAAAAGGTAACGCCCGAATTTTGGCGAGTAAAGAAAAGAAAAAATTCAACTGCAAAATTCGGGGCGTTACAAACCTATCCCCCTTAAAAGAATCTCGCCCTCGAGATTCAGGGCTGGCTAGCAAAGAGCTCCGGGTACTTGGCCATCAGATCATCTTCACGCTCCCAGGTTGCTTCTTCCTCAGAGTGGTGACTCCATCTGACTTTGCACATTCTGACGGTCTTCCTTCGGGTGACTCTATCTGCAACCTCAAGGATCTGAGCTGGCTTCTCAACATAGGTCAAGTCCTCCTGGACTTCCAGACCTTCCACTGGCAACTGCTCTTCCGGCACACGCAAGCACTTCTTCAACTGAGACACATGAAAGACATTATGCACAGCAGACAAATTCTCTGGCAAACTGAGCTGATAAGCCACTTCTCCTCGTCTTGCAAGAATCTGATACGGACCAATGTAGCGGGGTGCTAGCTTGCCTTTCACTCCGAACCTTCTGACTCCTCTGATCGGTGACACTTTCAGATAAACAAAGTCTCCGACTTCAAAACTCAGCTCTCTTCTTCTTGTGTCTGCATAGCTTCGCTGCCTCGATTGCGCTATCTTTAGATTCTCTCGGACCATCCTGATGTTCTCTTCGGCTTCGAGCAAAATGTCTGGCCCAAACACTTGCTTTTCTCCAGGCTGATCCCATTGCAACGGAGTTCTGCAACTCCTTCCATAGAGCGCCTGAAATGGTGACATCTTCAAACTGGCCTGATAACTGTTGTTATAGGAAAACTCTGCATAAGGCAATCGCTTGTCCCATCCGGACTGATCTTGCAACGCACAGGCTCTCAACATATCTTCAAGAATTTGATTGGTTCTTTCGGTCTGGCCATCTGTCTGCGGGTGATAAGCTGAACTGAAATTCAGATGCGTGCCCAAGGCTTCATGCAACTGCTGCCAGAAATGAGAGGTGAACTGCGTTCCTCTGTCTGATACTATCTTCTTTGGCACACCATGAAGACAAACGATCCGAGACATATACAATTCTGCCAATACTGCACTGTTGTAGTTGGTCTTGACAGGTATGAAGTGGGCTGACTTGGTCAAGCGGTCCACTACTACCCAAATGGAATCGTAGCCGGCTCGAGTGCGAGGCAATCCGACTATGAAATCCATACCAATTTCATCCCATTTCCACTGAGGGATCTGCAACGGTTGCAACAATCCAGCAGGTCTCTGGTGTTCTGCCTTAATTCTTCGACAACTATCGCACATAGCCACATGCTCTGCGATTTCTCTTTTCATTCCGTACCACCAGAATTTCTTCTTCAGATCCTGATACATCTTCTCACTGCCAGGGTGAATCGAATAAGCTGTCTCATGAGCTTCCTTGAGAATCAACTCCCGAATAGACTGGACATTGGGAACACACAAGCGGTCTTTGAACCATACCACACCTTCTGCATCTTCTCGAAAGTCTTTGCCTCTGCCATCTAGAATCAATCGCCGAATCTCACTGATCTTCTCATCATTTTTCTGCGCTTCTTTGATTTCGCGCTCCAAGGTAGGTTCCAATTCAACTGTGACTCCTCGCGAATTGTTCAGAAATCCGAGACTCAACCTGTCGAACTCTTTGGCCAACTCATAAGGCATCGGGCGAGCAACCATCAGATTGACTTGACTCTTTCTGCTCAGAGCATCTGCCACTACGTTTGCTTTGCCTGGATGGTAATGAATCTCCAACTCATAGTCTTTGATCAATTCTAACCATCTTCGTTGCCTCATGTTCAATTCTGACTGAGTGAATATGTACTTCAGACTCTTGTGGTCTGTGTAAACATCGCATTTCTGTCCATACAGATAGTGCCTCCATGTCTTCAGTGCGTGAACCACTGCTGCCAACTCTAGATCATGGATTGGGTAGTTCTTCTCATGAACCTTCAACTGTCGGGACGAGTAAGCCACAACTCTTCCCTCTTGCATCAACACACATCCCAAACCTGTGTAACAAGCATCGCAATACACCGAGAAGGGCTTGTGCACGTCAGGCAAGACTAGGACAGGCGCTGTTGTCAACTTCTCTTTCAGCGCTTCAAAGGCCTCTTGGCATTTCTGGGTCCACTTGAACTCAACCTTGTTGCCTAGCAACGCTGTCATTGGCTTCGCAATCTTCGAAAACCCTTCAATGAATCGCCGATAATATCCGGCCATTCCAATGAAGCTCTTGATTCCTCGAGCATCCGTTGGCGCTTTCCAGTTTAGAATGTCTGCCACTTTCTTCGGATCCACAGCCAATCCTTCTTTGTTGATTATGTGACCCAAGAACAGGACTTCACTGATCCAGAACTCACACTTGCTCAACTTTGCATACAACTGGTGCTCTCGCAATCTCTGCAATACCATCCTCAAATGATCTGCATGCTCTTCTTCACTTTGAGAATAAACCAGAATGTCATCAATGAATACCACCACGAACTTATCAAGATAATCCATGAATACACTGTTCATCAAGTTCATAAAGAACGCTGGCGCATTGGTCAAACCAAAAGACATCACTGTGAACTCATACAACCCATACTTGGAAATGAATGCCGTCTTCGGAATGTCCGAAGGTCGGATCCTGAGCTGATGATAACCTGACCTCAGATCGATCTTGGAGAACACACTGGCTCCTCTCAACTGGTCGAACAGATCTTCTATTCTGGGCAAAGGATACTTGTTCTTGATCGTGACTTCATTCAAAGCTCGGTAATCAATACACATCCTCTTAGTACCATCTTTCTTTTCTACGAACAAGACAGGAGCGGCCCAAGGCGAGGTGCTTGGCCGAATGTAACCTTTCTCTGACAGCTCATCAATTTGCTTCTTAAGTTCATCCAACTCTGGTCCGGATATTCTGTAAGCTCTCTTGAAGATAGGGGCGGTTCCAGGAAGAAGCTCTATAGCAAATTCAACTTTCCGCTCTGGTGGCATACCCGGTAAATCCTTTGGAAACACATCTGGGAATTCAGACACAACCTTGATACTCTCAATTGGGTCTGCTTCACTGCTATCGACAGCCATCTGATAACAACTTCCTTTCTTTGGCTCAGGCGGGACTAACCCGGTCACCACTTCCTCTCCTAGTGGGGACACCAACTTGATTGTCCTTTTATCACAACTGATAACTGCCTGATACTTATCTAACCAATTCATCCCTAGGATGACATCTATTCCCTGAGTACCCATTACTATAAGGTTGGCGGGAAACGCTATCCCCCTTATTTCCACACTTACATTTAAACAAATGCTATCAGCTCGAATTCTACCACCGGCTGAGTCAATTTGAATGGGGGTTAACATGGTAGTAGTTGGAAGATTATGTGCTTCTACCCATGATGCAGTAATGAAAGAATGTGTTGCTCCAGTATCAAATAACACTTCTGCAATATGGGAATCGACTGGGAACATACCTACTGTCATGTCGGGGGTCTCCTGAACTGCTTCAGCCTCCAAGTGATTCAATCTTCCATGATTATAGCGCTGCTGAGAGCGATTGCCTGCTCCAGGCTGAGGCACATTCTGCTTTGCTGGGGCATTGGGGCCTGACTGCTGCTGGGCTGCCTTCTTCGGACATTGCATCACCCAATGGCCTTGCTCTCCACAGTGGAAACATGCCCTGTTTCCAACCTGAGCTGGTGCTGCCTGACTGTTCTGCTGATTTGCTGGGGCAGGAAGACGAGGTGCTTGCTGATTCTGCTTCTGAAACTGACCTCCTGACTGATTGCTCTGACGGTTCTGGTACTGATTCTGAGGGTACTGCCTTTGGAACTGCTGATACTGCTGACGCTGCTGATGCTGCTGAGGTGGACGCTGGTTCTGCCTGAACTGCTGAGGTTGATTGCCTGAGAAACGGGGACGGCTGCTGCTTCCAGGCTGGGGTCCACTGATCTTGCGCTTACGATCTTCCATCTCCTTACGCTTCCTTTCTGTCATGATTGCTCTGTCAATCAGGTGCTGGAATGTCGGGAAGGTGTGGTTCATCAGCTGATACTGCAGAGGGTCAACCAAGCCTCTCAGGAAACGGTACTGTCGCTTGGCATCGGTGTTGACATCTTCAGGAGCATAGCGAGACAATTGCAGAAACCTGTCTCGATACTCACTGACAGACGATGACCCTTGCTTAAGGGCCAGGAACTCCTCCTTCTTTACTGTCATCAGACCTGCAGGGACATGGTACTGACGAAAGCTACCTCTGAATTCTTCCCAGGTGATGGTGTCGGGGTTGGCATGGGTGGCGAGGTAAGACTCCCACCATGATTGGGCTGCTCCTCTCAACAGACGGGGACCATACAGAACTTTCTCCCTGTCATCGCACTGAGCGGTATGCAACTCCCGCTCCACGGTGCGCAGCCAATCTTCAGCATCCATGGGGTCAGAAGAGTGAGCGAACGTTGGTGGATGACCTCTCATGAATTCAGCACGCTTGTCTCTGGGCATCTGAGGCATCTGAGGCTGAGGTGGTGCTTGCTGCTGTTGCTGCTGCTGCTGCTGCTGAATGGCGGCCAGAGTCTGACCGATGGCTTGAACTGCCTGAGTCTGCATCAGAAACATCTGCTCGATCGACATCGGGGGCGGGGGCGGCAGGTGCTGCTGCTGGGGCACCTCATCCTGCGGAGCGGCTCGCTCCTGCTGAGCACGCCTTCCTCCTCTACGCCTGTTCTCTGACATCTGCAGAACGCAACCACACATCAGAACTGATCTGGCAAATCTTGCAGCATAAGAAAAGAGAATAGAATTCTTCAACAGCACTGAACAGATGAGCATCTTCACTGATCTCCAACACAGACCACACAGCTTCTCAGATAAAGAGGAAAGGAGAATAATGGGTTTCCCAACTATATAACTAACTTTATTGACATAGTATGTAAACCAAAATGCAGGGGATACCCACACTCTGGTGACAATCATTACAAAGATCCAAACCAAACATAGTTCATCATGACAAACATAAATGCACAGGATATAGCAAACTACCCTGTCTAACTAAAACTAACTAAGACCGAGACTAACGCTAAGACTGAAGCTTCCATGTATATATTTATTTCGTATTAATTACAAGATCCAACTCTAACGATCTATGGTTCTAGGTTTATCTTGGTCTTGCAGGCGGGATTGCCATAAGACTGGTGTCCACGCTGAGGTGAGCGGTACGGGTGCTGAGTCCCAACGGGAGCGGGGGAACCACCGTCCAGATAACGACGTTCCGCGCGCTCAGCCCGCAGCAGGGCGATCTCAGCACGAGCCCTACTCAGCTCGTCTAATGCATGGTCCAGCTCCGTGTTTAGCACGGCGGCTAGGTTGACTGTGCTGCTCAACCTAGGATTGCCCTCACCGACAGGTGAGACAATCACGCCTCCTGTGCTGCCAGATGAACGGCGGGGGTAATACTTCAGGTCAAGACCGTCAGCTGCCCCACCGAAAACCGAGCAGTAGTGCGAAAGCGCACGCCGTGCAGCATCTTGCATGGCTGCCTCAGCTGAGTCCCGCTCAGAGATAGAATAGTGCTCTGAACAGGCCTCTGCACCCTGGAGACTGTCCTCCGGGCAGCGCACCAAGCAAGTTGCCTCCCAGCGGTCCGGGTAGACCCCGCGACTATGCTGGTAGACCACACAGCGATACTCGACGGACCAAGTATGCCGGTCAAATGCCCGACGTAGCAGGGTGTCGAGCGCATCGTGGAAGTGACACCCGCGAGCAGCGTCGCGAGTGATGGGTCGAGCAACCCATCCTTCCGGCTCAGGGTTAGCAGAGAAGTCGGTGTCGTGGCTCGAGCTGTCGTCGCCTCCTCCGTCGTCTGGGTCTCCTCCAGCAGCTACTCCAGAGGCTGGGGCGCCCAGTGGTGGTGCAGGGGGCGGCTCCAGAGGAAGCACAGGGGAGCAGCTCCTCACAGACTCTATCTCCTGGTGGAGCGAGAGGGAAGAGCTCTGCTGCTCCTGTCGTCGACGTTCCTGCTCCTCACGCAGGCGGTGGTGTAGTCTCTCCAAGTGGCTGGACTGTCCGGCCACAGGACGGCGAAGCGGACGCTCAGCAAGGCGGGAGGGTAAGAAGGGGATGACTGACTTTCGTGCAGTGTGTCTAAGTCGAGCCATCTACAAAAGACATCGCAAGCAAAAGGGTGAGAACAGAATTAATATGACCAGCAAGTAATAAGTAAATGAAGGATCAGAATGAAACACAATTTTTTTAGCAAGGTATAATATATAGTAGAACATAGGTTTGGTCGGTATGACCAACTTTTGAAGGGATATCAAAGTCAAGGAAGAGACAGAGGTCTATAGTCCTTAGAACGACCATTCTACTCTAGGTTAGCGGTCCTACAGTCAGCACGGCTCTGATACCACTTATGTCACACCCGGTTTTAGAAGGCAAACCGAATGCGAACCATGTACGTGCCAGGATCAGTTATTCACGTACACAGCAGTTACATAATATGGACATCATCACACAGTGCTCAAAACAGTATTAAAAAGGGATAATAGTCGATTACATCATACGTCTGAGACGTCCATATAGTTCTTACAATAAATCAAAGTGCGGAAAAGAAACGTAGATAACGCGGCCTTCACAGGCAGCCGACTGGGGGTTGCCGCTAACCCACACCTAGAACTCGTCGTAGTCTTGGAACTCCTGGAAGTCTCCTTCCACAGCTTCATCTTCGCCTGAGCAGTGGTTGCAATGCTGACAACCTGGGGGGGGTTTGGTGTGTAGAGCAAGGGCGAGTACACATCAACATACTCAGCAAGTATCCTGTTTGGCTGTAGTGGACTAGCTTTATGTGGGGATAAGTCAAGCAGTTGCTTTTAGTTGGTCAGGTTATTACTTACTAGTAGAAAGCCAGGTTTTAACATTAACCCAAGTTATTAACCCAATGTATCCTTTCCAAACGGAAAGAATACCACTTACCAATACCATAATCATAACCAGAACCATCAATCTCATTGCCACCTGTACCACAATGTCTCTGATCAAGTATCACTAATCTCTGGAGCTCCCTTGGCCGCTCATAACCGTGAGCACGGCTGATATATCAGTTTCATAACACTCTGCAGAGGTTGTGCACTTTACCCACAAGCCGTGATTCCCTCTTGCCTCGGGCCGATCAAACCCTTAAACACTACCAAGGTGAATAGGCAGGGTTTCACTACGTAGCCTTTACAAAGATTCCCCGGGGCTGTAGCCACCCGTTAGGTTTCCTAAATGCACCGCACTCCTCCCCAAGGGGCGAACCCAAACTTGGCAGAGCGAGCCGCATACACCGAGCCCCATTGACGACACGACGGCTAAGTGAACTACATCCCGGATCCTCTAATTATTCAGCTAAGGGCACCCCATTCCACCCTCATGGTTGCACTGTTTTCCCGGGCGGTCATCCATAGAACAGGTCCTTACGGAGAGGCACTCGAGAAACCGCTCGAGTCCCCTTGAAAACCACAAGTATAATCATAAAGAAGAACGGGAAAACAGCGTATCATAGATAATCACATCATGTTCATTGATTAGAGTTGAGCAATAGCATCAGACTAAGTAGTAATAATCCGACCCGAATAGGTAAACAAGGACATGGATAACAAAAGCTAGTCAATCCTTAGGTATAAATGTGTAATGCGGGAGGTGAATTAAAGAATGAATAGGACATAGATAGGTCAAAGGACACTTGCCTCCACCAACCGACTGCTGCTCAGGGGCTTCTCCTGCGAATTCCTCGGGCTCTTCGACCGGATCGTTCTCTATGCGAGCGCAAACATACATACATACATCCACATATTTAATACAAAAGAACAGTACACCATACAAGATAACAAATAAAGCGAATATGCATCAAGTATGACATTCGATAACGCATTTGTTATGGTTAGAAAGAAACGGGAAAGGTCTCGCAGGGGGGTTAAATCTTATGCACTAATGACACAATTGGTTTTTAACAAAATAATTCTGTTATATATATTTATATATACTGATGGAAACCTAATCACTTTTAGTTGATCAACATTGCACAGGGTAAACAATTAACTACGTGAATCAATAACATAACGAAATTTTAAATTAAACTTCCTATTTTCCCATAGCATGAACAGTGATTAGCCTACTTAAAATACAGTAATTATGATCACAGAAAGTAAATAAAATAAAATAAAAAAAAATAAAAAAACAGAAGGGGGGGGCGGTTGAACCGGCCCTAGGGCGGTTGAACCGGCCCTAGGCGGGGCGCGGGCGCGGGCGCGGCCGGGGCTGGCCGGGCGGCTGAGCCGCTGAGCCGGCCGGTTGAACCGGCGGCCAGGCGGGCGCGGGGGGGGGGGGGGGGTCGGGCTGGGCGGCCGAGCGGGCGGCCACAGGCTGGCCGGGGGGCCAGGCGCGCGGGCTGGGGGGCGGCCGGGAGCCGGCTGGGCGCGGCCGAGGGCCGGCCAGCGGCCACGGCGGGGCGGGGGACGGCCGGCGCGGACAGGGGGCGGCCGGGCCTTGGCCGGGCAGGGAGGGGGAGGGGAGGGGAGAGAGGGAGGAGGGAGAGAGGGAGGAGGGGGGGGCTCACCGGTGTCGGGGATCGACGGCGAGGGGCGGCCGGCGGCAGGGGGCGGCGCGGCGACCTAGGGCAGGGGGCGGGTAGGGGGTAGGGGCGGCGGCTTAGGTGGGGAGGGAGAAAATGAGGGGGGAGAGGGAGAGGGTTAGGGAATAAGGGAAAGAGGGGGGGGCGGCATGGGCCTATTGGGCCCAAGGGGGGGGGCGCGCAGGGGCCTGGGCCGGCCGGGGTCGGCCCACGGCGCGGGAGAGAGAGAAAAAGAGGAGAGAAAAAGAGAGGGAGAAAAAAGAAAGAAAAGATCTTCTCCACATTTTCGAAATCCGATCTTTCTACATGAATGCAATTGCGCTTTCAAAGCAATCAAAAGAAATGCAAGGTTCGGCATGGTGCATCAAACAACATAAAGTATTTAGGGTTTTTCCTTACACGGGAATTCCAAACCGAATCCCGCTTAGAACTTTGGAAAAGGTCAAGGTTTAGCGAAGGGAAAAAGAAAAGGAAAAGGTAACGCCCGAATTTTGGCGAGTAAAGAAAAGAAAAAATTCAACTGCAAAATTCGGGGCGTTACACCGGCCAATCAGCACAAAACGAGTGCAAAAGAGGACATTGGATTAATGGATTAACACACTGACATACCCGACAAGGCAAAACAATAACGCTTTCTTGTAGTATTATGCAAGTAGTAGACTGTTTTCCCTAAAGAAAGACTGGTTAGGTGTATTAGTAAGTGTGGTATACTGGTAACCCATCTTTTTGGTCATTCAACAGTGCTCATCGATCTCATCTCATCAATGTACACTATAATTAGCTAGTAGTGGGACGGTTAATTAGGGCTCCAATGCCGATCTTATATTAGTCTATATATATAGAGGAGAAGCCTACCAAAACTTCTCCTAAAATCTAAAATATGTACATAGTATAAATTTAATATATATTTTATGGTTTTTATCGTTTATAGATATTTTAATATAATACTATTATATATATATATATATGTCTATTGTAAATGATTTATTAACATTATGTTGTAATAGTTTAGTTCAGTCTCTTCTAAAGTTTTTACTAACTCCGTCCCTGTTTAGCACCGATGGAGTTCCTTGTTCAAAGAGAAGAAAATAAATAAAGATATTAAGCCAATACGTACAGTGTAAAAACTCACCTAATCTCGTAGAAAATTCAGAGCCTGTGGCCGCTTCCATTTTCTAGATGTCGGCAAGAATCTGTCTCAGCGAGCTAGCTATAAACCCCCTTGTGCGATACCCAGCCATGCTCATCATGCATCAGCAGCAGCAGCACGAAACCCTGTAGTAGCCTGCCATGACTACGCGCTGCTGCCTGGTCGTCGCCACTCTCCTCGCGGCGCTGCTCTCGGTCAGTGCCAGCCTCGAGTTCGGTTTCTACAACAAGACGTGCCCCAGCGCCGAGACCATCGTGCAGCAGACCGTGGCCGCCGCGTTCACCAACAACTCCGGCGTCGCTCCGGCGCTCCTCCGCATGCACTTCCATGACTGCTTCGTCAGAGTAAGCCCGCACATGCATGTTTATTCGTCATCAAACAAAAAGAAAAGTATCGTCTCCAGCCTTTTTGCATGACCTCACAGACTAGATTTATGATGATTTCCATGTCATAACTTTTCTCATCTAGAACAACACGACGTGGCCATTTGCATTATTGCAGGGCTGCGACGGCTCGGTGCTGATCGACTCCACGGCCAACAACAAGGCGGAGAAGGACTCGATCCCCAACAGCCCGAGCCTGAGGTTCTTCGACGTGGTGGACCGCGCCAAGGCGTCCCTGGAGGCGCGGTGCCCCGGCGTGGTGTCCTGCGCCGACATCCTCGCCTTCGCGGCCAGGGACAGCGTCGTGCTCACCGGCGGCCTCGGCTACAAGGTGCCGTCCGGACGCCGTGACGGCCGGATATCCAATGCCACGCAGGCCCTGAACGAGCTGCCCCCGCCCTTCTTCAACGCCACCCAACTCGTCGACAACTTCGCCTCCAAGAACCTCAGCCTCGAGGACATGGTTGTCCTCTCCGGCGCACACACCATCGGCGTCTCGCACTGCAGCAGCTTCGCCGGAATTAACAACACAGGCGACCGGCTCTACAACTTCAGTGGCTCATCCGACGGGGTAAATTTCCCCTCCGACCATCTTCCGTTCCCTAGATAGTTCTCATGTGATTATTATCCACTGCTACTGCTATATATATGGCCTACTATACAGATTGATCCTGCGCTGAGCAAAGCCTACGCGTTCCTCCTCAAGAGCATTTGCCCGTCAAACAGCGGCCGGTTCTTCCCCAACACGACGACGTTCATGGACCTCATCACGCCGGCCAAGTTCGACAACAAGTACTACGTCGGCCTCACCAACAACCTGGGCCTCTTCGAGTCGGACGCGGCGCTGCTGACCAACGCAACCATGAAGGCGCTGGTCGACTCCTTCGTGCGCAGCGAGGCCACGTGGAAGACCAAGTTCGCCAAGTCCATGCTCAAGATGGGGCAGATCGAGGTGCTCACGGGGACGCAGGGCGAGATCAGGCGCAACTGCAGGGTCATCAACCCTGCTAATGCCGCCGCCGACGTCGTCCTTGCCCGTCAGCCAGGTTCATCAGGATCCACTGGAGTGGCTACAAGCTAACCATATCTCGGTGTGTCTGCAGTGTGTTTGGTGTGGGATGTGATATAGTATATTGCAATAATCTAGAAAACTGAAGAAGAAGCAGGTGATGACCACACTCTGTAGTGCATCACGCGGTGCGTGTTCATTTAACCGTGGCGTTTGATTGTGAGGATGAAATAAAACACATGTATGACCACATCTGATTATTAGTGATACAAAAAAAACTTGATTGAACATGTGCTTTGACCAAAAGAATCGTCGGCAAATCGTTCTACGAAGCCCTTGCAGATTGGACGTCATACTCAATTCATCAGTTACTATCCAACCTAAGACCAAGAAAAAATATCTGCGCAGCATATGACACCCTTATCCTAAAAGTATATGCAAAAAAAAAGAGGCAATAAACATGGCTATCGTGCATTTACAGAATGCTGGACAGTTGCCCGATCAATGGAACCAACTTGTCAAATCCATTTGAATGCAACTATTTAGAAATATGTGCAATCCCTATTGCAAATCATAAATGCTATTGTGCTTAATAACCGTCAATATTATGTACTTGGGGCTCTGTAGTTAAGTTGCTCTCTTGCAGAAGAGAACTCTATAGTACAACTTTATTGCAGATCATAAATCCTCAATTTTGTGAAACTTGTGCCCCGTTTGGAGAAACAGACTGATGCCGAGTTTGTAAAAAAAGAATATATATGAAGACATACATGGAAAATGCACAAAGTCATGGAATGCAGTGAAATTTAAAATTCTTCATCGTGGGAAAAATACAATTTCCTTGATAATGGAACATACGACTTAGAACCATTGATGCTTGTATTTAGTACAACTCAGTGCCATGTCACACAACAGCTAGAAAGTTATTGTGCTTTTAACTTGTTCACAACAAGGAACAAGTATAATAAGTGAAGAAAAAAAGCGTGTGATCCCTGTAAGCTGCTACAGCTACCCCCTTCTGCATTTTTCACATCACCGTTATTCGTAGAGCTTTCCAGTTTGCTAAGCATTGTCATTATCAAAGGAAAAGTCAATGCTGAGAATGCTGATTTGGAAAGGTTACGGAAAAGTAAAGTCTTGAACAGGCATTGCTTCTGACCTTCAGTAACTCTGGAAGGATTGTTTTTTCTTTTCCATTTCTGTTGCTTGCAACGTTGCGCTATGAAGCTGTGTCCTCCTAACTTTCTCCACAAGAATTAAGTCAAGGATAGCTCGAGACGAAGCACAAATGTAAGCTAAAGTGAGCAGTTTCAACAGCTGTAGTGCAAAATTACAAGTAGTCGACACAACAACAGTGATTAACAGTGCATTCTAGCTTGCTCCTTCAGAAATAACCTGCCGATAGTAGCAACCAGAGGAACAAGTCAGTCAATTCGTTTTTTTTTTTTGGAATGTAAATCAATTTGTTCAACAGATGGTTTGTCAAAAAGAAGGTTATGTTTTCTTTTTTTTCAGAGGATGCATATGGAGAGTGGTGGATTACATGAATCTTCCTGGCAGATTGGCGATGGCCACAAAAAAGAGTCTTGCACGAGCAGAGGAGCTCTTCCACTTGGCATTGATTTTCTTTCAGTACCCGTGTCTGGCTCTCTGCATATTCTGCGGAGGACATTGTCACAATGACATGGAGGAACACAGGTACATATGTCACAGTGTTCCGGATGGAAATTTCCCGTTGGCATCTTCTCTGTTCTCACTGACCTTCCTGCAAAAGGACATATCACCCATCAAGCTCCTGAAAGCTACGACATCGGATCACGAATAGGGACCTCTTACCATATCCCTCCTTGGCTCTTACGCTCCAACAACCTGGCTCTCGCATCCTGAAGTGACCTGTGCACTGAGCCCAAGGAGGAGAGTGGTTACTCTCTTCTGAACGGCCCGCGGGACGTCCCTTGACCGTGAGCCCGCCAAGTGGCCATTTCGTCGAGCACCTCTACCGCGTGACGGTGTGAGGCTTTCCCTCCCACTGGGCCGTTCCCTGGCGCTGCTGAGCCGAGTCACCGCATTAGGGCTTGTTTGGGATCAAAGGTAATGAAGTGTATTGAGGGGGCTAGAATCCTCTACTACTTAATTTTAAATAGTGAGGGATTATAGCCCCCTCAATTCCCTCCATTACCCTTTGTCCCACACAAGCCCTTAGCGTCACTCGACGTCGCTAGGTCGCCGTGATGGCGTGATCCTCACCGTGGAGCACAGCAGCTGGTCAGCCTGATTGTTAGTCTGATCTCATGAGGCTCAGGGGGTGGCCGATTGCCCGAGTCTGTGCCCAGCTTCATGCCCTGATCGAGCGTACAAATAATCATATTATTGCGGCCTTGTGTTACACACTTACACCAAACGCTATATACACTAGAGGATGCCAACAAACACATGTTACATGAAAATAAAATATATATCTATAAAATTCAATGCAAATCTTTTTTTTGTTATCAAGTAAGAACAAAAAAATTCATAAATTGTTTTATACATTATTTGTTCTCTATAACAAAAAAAATGTGAAAAATTCTATATATTCTCTACGACAAAAAATTATATCTATCATTTGAGAAAATATATGATAAATTTAAGGTTTACTTTTTATGTAACTTTATAAGCTCAATGCTAAAAACAATAATATGAATTTACATATGATTTTATACCATATTTATTCATAATTAATGAAAAACCCAAAAAATTGATATCCGAATAAGTATCATTTTCCTTCCCTAGACATGTACTTGATGTAACATGGAGTGTGGCTAGTGTCGGGAAGGCCGGCTGTAAGGAAATGGAACATCAGTCCATTTGACTAAGTGATTTTGGTTTGTATAATCAACATAACATGTGGACTTATGCATCTGCAAGTGTTTATGTTTTATAGTCCGCATGATGCAAACTAGATTGGACAGAGGCTATGAGGATGCAACATCTCAAAAGAAGACTTAAAAGACTCATAGAAGACTTATAAATGTTCAGGACAGTGATGCTGATTTTTCTTATCCAGTGTTTGTTTGTATTGTTGTGAGTAGACGAGCAAATGACCGAGGAACCAGGAGCTCAGCAGGTTGAAGAAACTGAGCAGGAGCTTATTGAAGGCAAGTTGTGCCCTTGACCACTCTCCTTTACCGAATAATGTTCTATATAATCATTGTGGCATGTTTACGCTTAATTTTGATGGAACCTAATAGATCACTCTAGTTTGGTTCACCTTATACCTTGCTTACCATTGGACTTTTGGGTAGTTCTGCTATCGCTCTATGTGGTTTTGGGTGTTAAGATAAATTTGACACATGATCATTCTTTATTACTACTGTTGATTTATTTATTGTTCATGGTAAAATTATCGTGTTAATTGGAACATGGAGAACCATCTGGGAAAATAATGCTACCACAAGGGTGGAATGGGAAACCCTTGGCCAAGTAATTAGGAAACTAGGGAGTGACTACCTTACCTGAAAGGGGTAAGCGGGGAGGCGTCGTTGTAGAGTATAGGGAGGTTCTTGGGTCGGACTGTCTGTTTAGCTTTTCGAACAAGGGATTCCTATATTTCTTTCTTCCTGAATCCGTAGCAAATTTTCTCGAACTAGTTGAACTTCGCAAAGGCCGCGTAGTGTTACCTTGCCTCGTCTTCTCGGTAGAGATGAATGAGACTTCTAGACCCCTTGGTAAATGGGTAGCATGGCTTGTGGGTAAAGATGTGCAACCTTTGTATAGTGTAAAAATGGTATATCAGTCGTGCTCACGGTTATGAGCGGCTCGAACACTTACGTGATTAACGAGTAAACTTAATTTATCATATGCATTGCATTATGAGTTTTATTATTAATTTTAATATATTATTACTTTGGGTTGGTATATACTTACCTCTAGTAATTACTAATAAAATTTGACTAACTTATTAAAAACAATACTCAGATTTAATTATTATTTGTTGATAGCCTTGTACTTCACATGAGCCTCCACCGTAAGTGAGCTCATGCACATTATTTCTCCATACTTGTTGAGCGATGAACTTTTATGAGCTCACCTTTGCGATAAAACCCCCCACAGGTGAAGAGCTAGTGACCCAGAGGAGGACTACTATGAGGAGTTCGATGAAGTCTAGGTGGCGTCTCCCCGTCAGTTTGATAGCGCCGATGAAATAATATTAGTTCGATTTATTTATTATCATTTATTTTGTAAGACATTTCCGTTGTAATAAAGTTTGTGACATTTATCTCTATATATTAAGTCATTATATGTGTTAGTCTTTTTAGCGCACATATGATACGTAACCGGGGTTGCTCCTTAAATGCAGGTGTGACATAAAGGTACCTCAGTTCATAAGAGAAGGTCGGTTAGATCGATCTCTATTCTTATCTAGCGAACGTCCGGATAAACTTTATGTAACTAACCACGTCTTCTTAGACTATAAAAAGAGGACGGTGCGTCCCTAGGACAAATCATCTGATCACATTGTATATAGACAATGAACACTAAAAGGACATAGGGTGTTATATGGTTCGAACCTGTCTAAATCTTCGAACCTCTTATATATTTACCTCTAAATCTTTGAATCTCTTATATATTTACCTTCATTTCTTGATCTCGCAATCCACCCTATAAATTCACTACCGTAATATTGCTGGATACCACGTACGTTCAACGACTATTTACAGATCAGTGCTGGAGTCACCTCTCAGTGTGGTATACATACAAAACAACAATAAGATGGCTGCCAGGTCAGCCCACAAGCAATTTGTCACTGAGCTCCTTGCGGTACACATGGATGAGACCTGCACTGTCGATCGTGTGCAGCTTCTCCTTCAAGATCTTCCTATAGTGGTTATCATCGTCCTCCAAGTTTCTCATCACTTCGATCTGATAAACAAAGACATTTGCAGGATATCAGAATCTCACTTCCGCCCTCAAGGCCAGTTTCACAATTATTATGTATCTAGATGAGCATATTGCACATATGTAACTAAAACTACCTGTCTCTGGAATGACTCGAATTCGTCAGAGCTCAAGGAGCCGTCACTGTTTGCATCAAGAAGATGCATGAGCTCTGTTGCGTCTTCGCCTCCAGCACCTAGATCCTCCATCACCTCAGTGAGCTCCTCGATGCTGATTCTCCCATCCCCATTTTTGTCAAGCTGACAGAAAGCCGGGTTCTTGCAGTTCCCAACTACGTGGTCACTGCCTGGTAGGTCTCGTAGGCGCAGAGCTGCTAACTCCGCTGCCGCCAACATAATAGTCTTGAGCCTTTTAGCCTGGATAACATAACAAGGAGTGGTGGTTCTAAGCAATACCCATATAGCATCATTCAGTTTAGTACATAGTTCTTCATTTCTTTTGTCAACTTGCCATCGAAAAACACTGGCCTTTGTCAAGAGTTAACTTTCAAAACTTACTAAATCCAATAATTGGATGAAATGTAATAGAAGGAACAGGACTAGAATCAGGGTAGTTTTTTTACCTCTCCAGGATCAGTAAGACCACCCTTGTAGAGAGAGTGAGATGCCTCTCCACCAACAGCAAACCTATGCATCTCCTTGGTGCGTATCTGTACCTCCATTAATGGCCTCACCTTCCCAGGTTCACTGACATCGATGGCCACATGCAAGCTCTGGTAACCATTTCGTTTTGGGTGAGTTATATAATCTTTTGTTCTACCCGGGATTTCCTTCCACATAGCTTGAATAATTTCATGTGTCCTGTGGCAAGCCCTAGGGCCCCAATCAGATGAATTGCCACCACACCGAGGCTCCAAGATTACCCTCAAACCTAGAATGTCTTTAACTTCTTCTGGCTTCCGTCCATCTTTTACTAGCTTCTTCATAGTACTGAAACGGCTTTTATACCTCCCTTGAATTGAGATGTCCTGTGCAATCCTCCTCAACTCATTATCAGCCTGCAGTGCTTGAAGCAACTGCTCCTTGTACAAATTTATTATAGCCTTGCAGTCACCTTCTTGGCTTCTCAACCACTGATCAACATGGTCATAGGAATGAGGAAACAAGTAACGAAATGAAAGATCCTCTAATTCTAGTGACAGATTACCCGCTCCAACAGCATGTGCAAGTGGGGCATATATCTTCATGACTTCGAGAGATTTTATCTGCTGCAAATACTTAGGGAGGTAATCAAGGTGTCTCATCATATCAAGCTTCATTCCAAGCTCCAATATGACTGCCCTGATATCATAGTATGAAAGAATAAACCTTCTCAATGTGCTTGCACCTTCATCATCCAATACGTCAAGCTTCGAAGGAGCATGCTTAATCCTTAAGCTGTCATGCAGCAAATGAGCTGTGCTGATCCCAATCTGTGTTTTTACATCCCTCATTCTTACAGCTCCTGCATCTAATGCTTCTCTTAGTATGCCGGCTGATATGACTTCAGCATCCATCTGTGTTCAGCATTCAATTCAAAAGCCTGGTAAACTTTGAGAGCTTGATGGGGCAAAAATGTGCAATTTACGAAATGCAGGAAAGTTCTGATTCAAGAGAGGTCCGTTATCATTAGGAAATGTAAGTATGTTAACTTTGTTAAGTGAACAGAGTAATCTGTAGCATAACATTAAGGAAACAGTGTTAGTCAACAAGCTAATGCATGCACTCCATCAGAAATATTTTACTCATTTAAGCATAGATGATGTCTATATTTAACGATAGTAAAGTTTGTGTCCTCTCGGTGAATCACCTCAGAATGAAATATACCTATAGATTTTCACCAAACTTACAAATTAAGCTAACACTCGTATAAGCTATATTCTTGTTCCAACATAATAATGCAATTAACAGGCTAACTTCAGATCATCAGGTAACCAACAAACCCAATCCTGTATTCAAAGAGACGAACCTTTGCACCAAAAATGGAACAGAGGAGGTGGCATTCGACTATGGTACGTTACCTGGAGGTCAGCGAGGGTCGCGGCGACGGCGAGCGCGCGTGCGAGTGCCCGGCCGCCCTCCACGTCGCGGAGGGCGGGGAGCGCCAGCTTCAGCACACGGAAGAGCAGGCTCGACGAGGAGGACGTCGCCAGGTCCTCCCCCATCCGCTCCGTGAGCTCGTTGAACGCGCACACCAGCTCCGCCACCAGCCGCCCGCCTCCATCTGGCAGCGGTGGCAGCATGGACGACGGGGCGGGCAGGGAAGACGAAGCGGCTGCTGCTGCGGCCGGGAAGCGCAGGCGGTGCAGGCGCGGTGGGCCGCAGCGAGTGCGGGCGCGGCGGTACGGGTGGCCGCCGGCGGGGACGGGGGCGGCAGTGGCGGTCGCCATGGTAAGGTGGGCCCTTGGGCCCTGCTCGTCCGGCCGACGGGACGGATTGGGGGAGTTGTTACGTGGCGATAACGTGGGGTGGTTGTTTTATTCGGAATCCGGAGAGGTGCCAATTGGCTTGGGCTTTGCCACGTAAGCATTTCCCTCCAAGCTGCTGTCTTCCTTACCTCTAGTTGGAAGAGCAGCGATTGAAAAGGCAACTGATATGAAGTTTTTGTGGCCACCAGATTTGTGAAGCATGAAGTTTGATTGAACTTTAGGACTAATTTAGGAACTCAAATCCACTCTGGGATTAAAGATTGTTCTCTTTCTCAACCAGAGCAAATGCTAGGGGAACTAGCTTGTTGTTTGCATCAACGGATATGGCAATTAGAAGAGTGCCCTGGTACTTGCTGAGAAGAAACGTGTCGTCAATTGAAAAGATAGGACGATAATGCCGGAAGGCATCCACACACTGAGGAAAGCACCAGAACGCACGGAAGGATATATGTCTCCCATCAATCCATGCATTTGGTTTAGGGATGTACTCATAATGCATGCCTGGATTGACTGCCTTCATTGCATTTAAAAGAATAGGTAGCTGCCCGTACCCAGACTCCCAGTCCCCATATATCATCTTCCACGCACACTACTTAGCCCTCCAAGCTTTACCATATGTTATCTTATACTCATCAAACACATTCTCCACAATCCTCATGATTGTCCTAACCTTCATATTTGGTTCCGACTGCAGTATTCCCATAAGCCGCTTCCCAATGAGGGTAGATGTCAATTGGCGATGTTTCATCGTTAACTCATGTTCAGCACAGGTGTGTGGCCCCACTACTTTTGTTATCTTCCACTTTGCGATGATCATTTGTATCCTAGCACAGACCCTCCATGCACAGTTATCCTTGTCGCATACAACCGTGTAACGACGTTTCTCGTACGAATGAAGTACTCTATACGGCCTCTTACGTAAGACTGCATAATGCTGCAACCACCTCTTCAAGGCAGTCAGGTCCTTGAAGACCCTACCCTTTTTCAATCATCATGCTAGGACCGGCCTCAGGAGCATCTAGTAGCTCATCATCCCTTCCTTCTGCATTTACCTGATGAGAAAGACTAAGATCGCTGAACTCATGCACTCTTGGATCCCAACCGTCTAGAAAAACACGTTGCAACATCTCAATGTCACTATCTGTGAGTTCACCAACCGGGCGATCATCATCTGAATTGGCAGCCATAGCAAAGGCATATGGCTCCTCTTCATTCCTAAACTCAGGACTGTTAGAGGCAATAAATCCATCACCGAAGCAGCCACGTGCCATGGTCTGCGGATCAACCACAAGAGCAGGGGTAGAGATGGCAATGGGGACCCGATCCCCGATTCCCCGCGGGGAATTCCTCTATTAGGGGATGGGGATGGGGGAGTTCCTTCCCCACGGGGATGTAAATGGGGGAAAATTCTCCCCCGACGGGTAAACGGGGACGGGGATGGGGAAGCATTCCTCATCCCCGTTCCCCGCGGGGACCCGTTAAACTTACATGTGACAATGTTTTCATGTAATAGTTAATGATAAAAATACAGAATTACCTTGTCAGGAGATCACCCGTTGTACAAATACATTGATTTTAATGCATACATAATGATTTTTACATCTAACAATGTGTATAAGTGACAATGTTTTACATTAATAACAAATGAAGTACGATTTAATTATAATTTAAGTGGGGATGGGGATACCCGACGGGGATTTATCCCCGCGGGGAACGGGGATGGGGAAGAAATGTCCCCCGCAAGCATTCGTGGGGATCCCCGCGGGGAAATTTTTTCGTCGCGGGGACGGGTTTGGGGAGCTAAAACTCGATGGGGAATTCCCCGTTGCCATCCCTAAGCAGGGTCTCTCCTGCAATATGTACAAGATGATCAGTCCCACGTCAAATGGAATGAGCAAAGTGCTCATGGTCCAAAATGAAGATGTAATGCCGATGAAACTTACTGCAATTGGTTTATGCCAAAGGGATACACGCAGCAGAATATGTCTGCAGGCCATCTCCCAGCTGACTTAATGAGATCAAATTGGGGCCAGATTGAGCATCAGGAACAGTTGACACGTCATCGATATCACGATCAAAGTCTTCAGGGGGACGGTGTACTACAATCGGACGCACCACAACCTCCATGAGTTACAAATGGGTCTTCATAGCCGAAGTAACATAATTATCCCAATCCAGTTGAGAATCAATTGGGATGACTCGTCTTATGACATTTGGTGGATGACCAATGTTAAGCACTCCGTCAACCGCAATGTCATCATCTTCATGGTAACCTAGCTTTTGTTTAGCCTTTGTAAACACATCACTCAAGGAGGGTCTACCAACGAATAGTACCAGCACGTGTCGCATGTCAATGAACTTGGCATTTCCATACGGATCTTCTTCCACATTGCCTCCATGATATAAGCTCAAAAAAATTGTCCATCTATTTGAAACACGAATTAAACATTCAATGTCCATTATGATGGTTATTGCATAACCACAACCCACTAATAACGAAGATCTAACTAATAACTAAATACTAACCACCTAATACCTAACAACGAACATGCCCGTGCCAGGGGGAGTGCAAGGTGTTCACCGGAACAGGGCCCCACAAAATCTAGGGCCCCAAATATATAAGTCTGCAGTATATTTATATAATAGAAAATATGCATTAGAGCATCTCCAAGACTATTTTTAAATTTCACTCTCTAAATTATCATTTTGAGAATCACTTTGTATTTATTTTAATCTCCAACAACTTTTCTATATCTTGTTTGTATTTTTAGAGTCATTCACGTTTTCTATCTTTGGCTAGCGAGAAAGTTAGAATAGAAGATGATTATTTTTTGATAGCCATTTAAATAAGTTGTTAGAAGGGTTTTTTTTCAAAAAAAATATATTCATATCAATTAGAAAAAATATAGTCTTTTGGAGTGGTCTTAGTCTTTAATTATTTACTCATGCGTCTATTCCATAACTGTGAGACGTGAGTTTAGTCACAGCTCATATACGTGCAGTACGATATTTTATTCACTGCCAGTCGCATCCTTGACTAATAAAAGAGGCCTCATTTCAGAATTTGTACAGGGCCTCAGATTTTACCGGCACGGCCCTGACAACGAATTACTAACAATAGCAATATTCACATTCATCACATGCAAAATAAAACATAGCAATAAGTATAAACTTTGACAGCACCTACCCTACACGGGGAGGATACTAAACCTGCAGATTCAACTCACATTCACACATTTATATTCATGATAATCACATTCAACTAACAACTAATTAAATAGCAATCAATTGGCAAATTTAATACCTCAGACTATGAGGTCGACAGTGCAGTGGGCAAGGGCAGCGCGACCTAACGGCGTCCGGGCGGCGGCGACCGGATGCGGGGCGGCCATGGGCGCCCCAGGACGGAGGAGGCCAGGGCAGGGGGCGCAGCGGCCGTGAACACGGAGGCCGGGGCGGGGCAGGTGGCGAGGGTGGCGGCGGCGGTGGCCGGAGTCGGGGCGTGGGCCACGCGGGGGCGGCGGGACGGGGGCAGGGCGTGGGCCACGCGTTGGCTAGGGGGCGGCCGGGCACGATCGCGGCCGCGACCGGGGAGGACGAGGCGGCGGCGGCCGGAGCTGAACCGTGGGCCGTGCGGGGCGACTGACCGGGGGCGGGGTGGGGGCGGCTATAGGTGTACATTCGGGCTGCCCGGCCCGGCCCGGCCCAAGCCTGAAAAGGCCCGTATTGTTTGAATTATGGGTCCGCCCGACCCGTTTGAATTTCGGGCCGTGCCGGGCCGGCCCACGGGCCTAGCCCTCGGTCCACGACCTGGCCGTTAATTGCTTAAACGTGTCGGACTCATTTCGGGCGGCCCGAAATTACAAAAGGCCGAAATTCACATTAGGGCTTGAAATTCACACCAGGGCCCAAAATTCACATCAGACCCCGAAATTCAAAACAAATTTAATAAAATAAATCAAAGATAAGACAAATAAATTTGACCAAAAGCAAACTTAAATATTTGTATTAAGTTACCAGAGTTATGCAATAACTACCTCGTTTACAAATCATTTTGTTAGAAAGAAAAAAGAGTATAATCAGCTCTGTTGGGGACTTGTTCTCAAATGCTATGAATTAAGAACAAGGCAACATAAAATGTTAAATGTTAATGCCCTTCGCCCGCCGAAGCATTATTTCCTCAAGGATTTAATGAACTTCGGACGAAGGTTAAAAACGGTGCAATTACGAAGGTTGAATCTTCGTAATCGAACTCTCAGAGATTATATAAAACAATGCGAAATATGAAGCATTAAAGACAAGTAAATTATAAGTAAACGACATCATTTTTATATTGTATAAACTTGATGCATCCAAATATTAAATACATTTATACCTCTGCCTTGGCAAAGAGTAATTTCTGAGTGATGCGATTGCAATTACAGGAATGCGTGAACAGTAAAGGAATACTGTTCACTATTTATAGGCACAGGACACAGCCTGTGAGGAGTTACAATCATGCCCCTCATAAAAGTTTACAACATTGACTCAGACCTTTATGGGCTAAAAAGTCATTCTATCTTTAAGTCGGTTCGACCCTTCATCTTCGGATATGTTGCAATACCGAAGCTTCATGAATGGTGCCTTCGGCGTTACGTATGAGCAGCTTTAGTCGAAGCTGTCTCTTTCTACAGGACCTTCGGCGACGAAGCATGGTCTCAACAGTAGCCCCTTCGCGGTGCTAGATCGTTTTTCGTAACGAGCTTGATCCGTGAAAAAAGTCTCTTAGGCTTCAGGAAGCCGAAGGTCCGAAAAACACCTTCCCTGAGCTCGTTGTCGAGAAACGATACAGTTTCCGAGCGCGTAGCGGTCCCACCCTGCAGGATTACTATTTGGTCTCTGCGGCCCACCGCGCAGCGGGTGTGAGCAGCTGTTTGCCTGGTGTAAAAATTGAAAGGGAATTAGGCTTACACCTAGTTCCTAAATAATTTTGGTGGATGAATTGACCAACACAAATAATTGGACTAACTAGTTTGCTCTAGTGTACAAGTTATACAGGTGCCAAAGGCTCAAACTTAGCCAATAAAAAGACCAAGTATTGGGTTCAACAAAAGAGCAAAGGGACAACCGAAGGCACCTCTGGTCTGGCGCACCGGACTGTCCGGTGTGCCACCGGACAGTGTCCGGTGCACCACCGGACATGTCCGGTGCACCAAAGGACTCCAACTCAAACTCATCACCTTCGGGAATTTCTAGAGGCGACTCCGCTATAATTCACCGGACTGTCTGGTGTACACCGGACAGTGTCCGGTGCTTCAAGGAAGAGCGGCCTCAGGAACTCGCCAGCTTCGGGAAACTTCAACGGCTGCTCCGCTATAATTCACCGGACATGTCCGGTGTACACCGGACTGTCCGGTGTAACCGCGGGGCAACGGCTACCTCGCGCCAACGGCTACCTGCGTCGCATTAAATGCGCGCGCTGCGCACGCAGAGGTCAGGCACGCCCATGCTGGCGCACCGGACACTCAACAGTACATGTCCGGTGCGCCACCGGACATCAAGGCGGGCCCAGAAGACAGAACTCCAACGGTCGAATCCAACGGCTTTTGGTGACGTGGCCGTCGCACCAGACTGTCCGATGCGCCATCGAATAGACAGCCTCACCAAACGGCTAGTTTGGTGGTTGAGGCTATAAATACCCCCCAACCACCCACCATTCATAGCATCCAAGTTCTCATACTTCCAACCACTTACAAGAGCTCTAGCATTCAATTCTAGATACACCAAAGAAATCAAATCCTCTCCCAAATTCCACACAAAGCTTTAGTGACTAGTGAGAGAGATTTGCCTGTGTTCTTTCGAGCTCTTGCGCTTGGATTGCTTTCTTCTTTCTTGATTCTTCATTGCGATCAAACTCACTTGTAATTGAGGCAAGAGACACCAATCTTGTGGTGGTCCTTGTAGGAACTTTGTGTTCCAAGTGATTGAGAAGAGAAAGCTCACTCGGTCCGAGGGACCGTTTGAGAGAGGGAAGGGTTGAAAGAGACCCGACCTTTGTGGCCTCCTCAACGGGGAGTAGGTTTGAGAGAACCGAACCTCGGTAAAACAAATCCGCGTGTCTCACTCGTTTATTCGCTTGCGATTTGTTTTGCACCCTCTCTCGCGGACTCTATTATATTTCTAACGCTAACCCGGCTTGTAGTTGTGATTATTTTTGAGAATTTCAGTTTCGCCCTATTCACCCCCCCTCTAGGCGACTTTCAATTGGTATCAGAGCCGGTGCTTCATTAGAGCCTAACCGCTCGAAGTGATGTCGGGAGATCACACCAAGAGGGAGATGGAGACCGGCGACAAGCCCACTACGAGCCAAGGGAGCACTTCATCGGAAGAGTCCCGCACCAAGAGGAAGGAGAAGAAGAAGGACTCCTCCAAGCGGAAGGAGAAAAGATCTTCTTCTTCTCACCACAAAGAAAAGAAGGAAAAATCTTCTTCCCACAAGTCGCATCGGAAAGGCGACAAGCACAAGAGGATGAGGAAAGTGGTCTACTACGAGACCGACACTTCATCAACATCTACCTCCGACTCCGATGCGCCGTCCGTAACTTCTAAGCGCCAAGAGCGCAAGAAGTTTAGTAAGATCCCCTTACACTATCCTCGTACATCTAGACATACTCCATTACTTTCTGTTCCATTAGGCAAACCGCCAACTTTTGATGGCGAAGATTATGCTAGGTGGAGTGATTTAATGAAATTTCATCTAACCTCACTCCACAAAAGTATATGGAATGCTGTTGAGTTTGGAGCACAGGTACCATCCGTAGGGGATGAAGACTATGATACGGACGAAGTGGCCCAAATCGAGCACTTCAACTCCCAAGCCACAACCATACTCCTAGCCTCTCTAAGCAAGGAGGAATACAACAAGGTCCAAGGGTTGAAGAGTGCAAAGGAGATTTGGGACCTTCTCAAGACCGCGCACGAGGGTGATGAACTCACCAAGATCACCAAGCGGGAAACGATCGAGGGGGAGCTCGGTCGCTTCCGTCTTCGCCAAGGGGAGGAGCCACAAGATATGTACAACCGGCTCAAAACCTTGGTGAACCAAGTGCGCAACCTCGGGAGTAAGAAGTGGGACGACCACGAGGTGGTTAAGGTTATTCTAAGATCTCTTATTTTCCTTAACCCCACTCAAGTTCAATTAATTCGTGGTAATCCTAGATACACACTAATGACTCCCGAGGAAGTAATCGGGAATTTTGTGAGCTTTGAATGCATGATTAAAGGCTCAAAGAAGATCAACGAGCTTGACGAACCCTCCACGTCCGAGGCGCAACCGGTGGCATTTAAGGCGACGGAGGAGAAGAAGGAGGAGTCTACACCGAGTAGACAACCAATTGACGCCTCCAAGCTCGACAATGAGGAGATGGCTTTAATCATCAAAAGCTTTCGCCAAATCCTCAAGCAATGGAGGGGGAAGGACTACAAACCCCGCTCCAAGAAAGTGTGCTACAAGTGTGGTAAGCCCGGTCATTTTATTGCAAAATGTCCTATATCTAGTGACAGTGACAGGGGCGACGACAAGAAGGGAAAGAGGAGAGAAAAGAAGAAGTACTACAAGAAGAGGGGCGGCGATGCCCATGTTTGCCGGGAGTGGGACTCCGACGAGAGCTCCACCGAGTCCTCCTCCAACGAGGACGCCGCCAACATCGCCGTCACAAAGGGACTCCTCTTCCCCAACGTCGGCCACAAGTGCCTCATGGCAAAGGACGGCAAAAGGAAGAAGGTTAAATCTAAATCCTCCACTAAATATGAATCTTCTAGTGATGATAATGATAGTGATGAGGAAAATAATTTGCGTACCCTTTTTGCCGACCTAAACATGCAACAAAAAGAAAAATTAAATGAATTGATTAGTGCCATCCATGAGAAGGATGATCTCTTGGACTCCCAAGAGGACTTCCTAATCAAGGAAAATAAAAAGCATGTTAAGGTTAAAAATGCTTATGCTCTACAAGTTGAAAAATGTGAAAAATTGTCTAGTGAGCTAAGCACTTGCCATGAGATCATTGATAACCTTAGAAATGAAAATGCTAGTTTAATTGCTAAGGTTGATTCTCATGTTTGTGATGTTTCAAATCCCAATCTTAGAAATGATAATGTTGCTTTGCTTGCTAAGATTGAAGAATTAAACATCTCTCTTGATAGCCTTAGGATTGAAAATGAAAAATTAATTGCTAAGGCTAAAGATTTTGATGTTTGCAATGTTACTATTTCTAACCTTAGAAATGAGAATGATATACTACATGCTAAGGTTGTAGAATTAAAATCCTGTAAACCCTCTACATCTACCGTTGAGCATGTTTCTATTTGCACTAGATGTAGAGATGTTGACATCAATGCTATTCATGATCACATGGCTTTAATTAAACAACAAAATGATCATATAGCCATATTAGATGCTAAAATTGCCGAGCATAACTTAGAAAATGAAAAGTTTAAATTTGCTAGAAGTATGCTCTATAATGGGAGACGCCCTGGCATCAAGGATGGCATTGGCTTCCAAAGGGGAGACAATGTCAAACTTAATGCCCCTCCTAAAAACTTGTCTAACTTTGTTAAGGGGAAGGCTCCCATGCCTCAGGATAACGAGGGTTACATTTTGTACCCTGCCGGTTATCCCGAGAGCAAAATTAGGAGAACTCATTCTAGGAAGTCTCACTCTGGCCCTAACCATGCTTTTATGTATAAGGGTGAGACATCTAGCTCTAGGCAACCAACCCGTGCCAAGTTGCCTAGAAAGAAAACTCCTATTGCATCAAATGACCATAGCATTTCATTTAAAACTTTTGATGCATCTTATGTTTTGACTAACAAATCCGGCAAAGTAGTTGCCAAGTTTGTTGGGGGCAAACACAAGGGCTCCAAGACTTGTGTTTGGGTACCCAAAGTTCTTGTTTCTAATGCCAAAGGATCCAAAACCGTTTGGGTACCTAAAGTCAAGAACTAAAATTGTTTTGTAGGTTTATGCATCCGGGGGCTCAAGTTGGATACTCGACAGCGGGTGCACAAACCACATGACAGGGGAGAAGAAGATGTTCTCCTCATATGAGAAAAACCAAGATCCCCAACGAGCTATCACATTCGGGGATGGAAACCAAGGTTTGGTCAAAGGTTTGGGTAAAATAGCTATATCTCCTGACCATTCCATTTCCAATGTTTTTCTTGTAGATTCTTTAGATTACAATTTGCTTTCCGTATCCCAATTATGTCAAATGGGCTACAACTGTCTTTTCACTGATGTAGGTGTCACTGTCTTTAGAAGAAGTGATGATTCAATAGCATTTAAGGGAGTGTTAGAGGGTCAGCTATACTTGGTAGATTTTGATAGAGCCGAACTCGACACTTGCTTAATTGCTAGGACTAACATGGGCTGGCTATGGCATCGCCGACTAGCACATGTTGGGATGAAGAATCTTCACAAGCTTCTAAAGGGAGAACACATTTTAGGATTAACAAATGTTCATTTTAAGAAAGACAGGGTTTGTAGCGCATGCCAAGCAGGAAAGCAAGTTGGTACCCATCATCCACACAAGAACACCATGACGACCGACAGGCCGCTTGAGCTACTCCACATGGATCTATTCGGCCCGATTGCTTACATAAGCATCGGCGGGAGTAAGTATTGTCTTGTAATAGTGGATGATTATTCTCGCTTCACTTGGGTGTTCTTTTTGCAGGAAAAATCCCATACCCAAGAGACCTTAAAGGGATTCTTAAGACGGGCTCAAAATGAGTTCGGCTTAAGGATCAAGAAAATTAGAAGCGACAACGGGACGGAGTTCAAGAACTCTCAAATTGAAGGCTTCCTTGAGGAGGAGGGCATCAAGCATGAGTTCTCTTCTCCCTACACTCCACAACAAAATGGTGTAGTGGAGAGGAAGAATCGAACTCTATTGGACATGGCAAGAACCATGCTTGATGAGTACAAGACACCGGATCGGTTTTGGGCTGAGGCGGTCAACACCGCTTGCTACGCCATCAACCGGTTATATCTACACCGAATCCTCAAGAAGACATCTTATGAACTCCTAACCGGTAAAAAGCCCAATATTTCATATTTTAGAGTTTTTGGTAGCAAATGCTTTATTCTTGTTAAAAGAGGTAGAAAATCTAAATTTGCTCCTAAAACTGTAGAAGGCTTTTTACTAGGATATGACTCAAACACAAGGGCATATAGAGTCTTTAACAAGTCCTCAGGACTTGTTGAAGTTTCTTGTGACGTTGTGTTTGATGAGACTAACGGCTCTCAAGTAGAGCAAGTTGATCTTGATGAGATAGGTGAAGAACAGGCTCCATGCATAGCGCTAAGGAACATGTCCATTGGGGATGTGTGTCCTAAGGAATCCGAAGAGCCTCCACATGCACAAGATCAACCATCCTCCTCCACGCAAGCATCTCCACCAACCCAAAATGAGGGCGAGGCTCAAGTTGATGAAGGAGAAGATCAAATAGATGAGCCCCCTCAAGATGATGGCAATAATCAAGGGGGAGATGCAAATAATGAAGACAAGGAGGATGAACAACCAAGGCCGCCACACCCAAGAGTCCACCAAGCAATACAACGAGATCACCCCGTCGACACCATCCTCGGCGACATTCATAAGGGGGTAACCACTCGATCTCGGGTTGCACATTTTTGTAAGCACTACTCTTTTGTTTCCTCTATTGAGCCACACAGGGTAGAGGAAGCACTCCAAGATTCGGATTGGGTGATGGCGATGCAAGAGGAGCTCAACAACTTCACAAGGAACGAGGTATGGCATTTAGTTCCATGTCCTAACCAAAATGTTGTAGGAACCAAATGGGTCTTCCGCAACAAACAAGACGAGCATGGTGTGGTGACAAGGAACAAAGCCCGACTCGTGGCCAAGGGGTATTCACAAGTCGAAGGTTTGGATTTTGGTGAAACCTATGCACCCGTAGCTAGGCTTGAGTCAATTCGCATATTATTAGCCTATGCTACTTACCATGGCTTCAAGCTTTACCAAATGGACGTGAAGAGTGCTTTCCTCAATGGACCAATCAAGGAAGAGGTCTATGTTGAGCAACCTCCCGGCTTTGAAGACAGTGAGTATCCTAATCATGTCTATAGGCTCTCTAAGGCGCTTTATGGGCTCAAGCAAGCCCCAAGAGCGTGGTATGAATGCCTTAGAGATTTCCTTATTGCTAATGGCTTCAAAGTCGGCAAGGCCGATCCTACTTTGTTCACTAAAACTCTTGACAATGATTTGTTCGTATGCCAAATTTATGTTGATGATATCATATTTGGGTCTACTAACGAATCTACATGTGAAGAATTTAGTAGGATCATGACACAGAAATTCGAGATGTCTATGATGGGGGAGTTGAAGTATTTTCTAGGATTCCAAGTCAAGCAACTCCAAGAAGGCACCTTCATTTGCCAAACAAAGTACACTCAAGACATTCTAACCAAGTTTGGAATGAAGGATGCCAAGCCCATCAAAACACTCATGGGAACAAACGGGCATCTCGACCTCGACACGGGAGGTAAGTCCGTGGATCAAAAGGTATACCGGTCGATGATAGGTTCATTGCTTTATTTATGTGCATCTCGACCGGACATTATGCTTTCCGTTTGCATGTGTGCAAGATTCCAATCCGACCCTAAGGAATCTCACCTTACGGTCGTAAAACGAATCTTGAGATATTTGGCTTATACTCCTAAGTTTGGGCTTTGGTACCCTCGGGGATCCACATTTGATTTGATTGGTTATTCGGATGCCGATTGGGCGGGGTGTAAGATTAATAGGAAGAGCACATCGGGGACTTGCCAGTTCTTGGGAAGATCCTTGGTGTCTTGGGCTTCAAAGAATCAAAATTCGGTCGCTCTTTCTACCGCCGAAGCTGAGTACATTGCCGCAGGCCATTGTTGCGCGCAATTGCTTTGGATGAGGCAAACCCTGCGGGACTACAGTTACAAATTAACCAAAGTCCCTTTGCTATGTGATAATGAGAGTGCAATCCGCATGGCGGATAATCCCGTTGAGCATAGCCGCACTAAACACATAGCCATTCGGTATCATTTTCTTAGGGATCACCAACAAAAGGGGGATATCGAGATTGCATACATTAACACTAAAGATCAATTAGCCGATATCTTTACCAAGCCTCTTGATGAACAAACTTTTACCAAACTTAGGCATGAGCTCAATATTCTTGATTCAAGAAATTTCTTTTGCTAATTTGCACACATAGCTCATGGATATACCTTTGATCATGTCTCTTTTCTATATGCTATGACTAATGTGTTTTCAAGTCTATTTCAAACCAAGTCATAGATATATTGAAAGGGAATTGGAGTCTTCGGCGAAGACAAGGCTTCCACTCCACTCTACTACTCATCCTTTGCCGTCGCTCCGCATCGCTCTCCAACTTTGGTATAATCTTCACTCATTTATTATATGACCAAAGGAGGAGAAAGTATTTCGTAGGGCTCTAATGATTCCGTTTTTGGCGATTCATGCCAAAGGGGGAGAAAATATGAGCCCAAAGCAAAAGGACCGCACCACCACCTAATTTTAAAATTTGGAGATTTTCAATTGATCAATTTCAAATTGGTATCTTATTATGTTCAAAGGGGGAGTAAGTAGTTTTTCAAAAATGGATACATCAAAACCCTCTTGAACACCAAGAGGAGAATCTCATTTAGGGGGAGTTTTGTTTAGTCAAAGGAAAAGCATTTGAAACAGGGGGAGAAAATTTCAAATCTTGAAAAATGCTTCGCAAAATCTTATTCATTTACCTTTGACTATTTGCAAAAGAACTTTGAAAAGGATTTACAAAAACACTTTACAAAAACAAAACATGTGGTGCAAGTGTGGTCCAATATGTCAAAAACAAAGAAACAATCCATGCACATCATGTAAGTACTTTTATTGGCTCAACTCCAAGCAACCTTTGCACTTACATTATGCAAACTAGTTCAATTATGCACTTCTATATTTGCTTTGGTTTGTGTTGGCATCAATCACCAAAAAGGGGGAGATTGAAAGGGAATTAGGCTTACACCTAGTTCCTAAATAATTTTGGTGGATGAATTGGCCAACACAAATAATTGGACTAACTAGTTTGCTCTAGTGTACAAGTTATACAGGTGCCAAAGGCTCAAACTTAGCCAATAAAAAGACCAAGTATTGGGTTCAACAAAAGAGCAAAGGGACAACCGAAGACACCTCTGGTCTGGCGCACCGGACTGTCCGGTGTGCCACCGGACAGTGTCCGGTGCACCACCGGACATGTCCGGTGCACCAAAGGACTCCAACTCAAACTCATCACCTTCAGGAATTTCCAGAGGCGACTCCGCTATAATTCACCGGACTGTCCGGTGTACACCGGACAGTGTCCGGTGCTTCAAGGAAGCGGCCTCAGGAACTCGCCAGCTTCGGGAAACTGCAACGGCTGCTCCGCTATAATTCACCGGACATGTCCGGTGTACACCGGACTGTCCGGTGTAACCGCGGGGCAACGGCTACCTCGCGCCAACGGCTACCTGCGTCGCATTAAATGCGCGCGCTGCGCGCGCAGAGGTCAGGCACGCCCATGCTGGCGCACCGGACACTCAATAGTACATGTCTGGTGCGCCACCGGACATCAAGGTGGGCCCAGAAGACAGAACTCCAACGGTCGAATCCAACGGCTTTTGGTGACGTGGCCGTTGCACCGGACATGTCCGGTGTGCACCGGACTGTCCGGTGCGCCATCGAACAGACAGCCTCACCAAACGGCTAGTTTGGTGGTTGGGGCTATAAATACCCCCCAACCACCCACCATTCATAGCATCCAAGTTCTCATACTTCCAACCACTTACAAGAGCTCTAGCATTCAATTCTAGATACACCAAAGAAATCAAATCCTCTCCCAAATTCCACACAAAGCTTTAGTGACTAGTGAGAGAGATTTGCTTGTGTTCTTTCGAGCTCTTGCGCTTGGATTGCTTTCTTCTTTCTTGATTCTTCATTGCGATCAAACTCACTTGTAATTGAGGCAAGAGACACCAATCTTGTGGTGGTCCTTGTAGGAACTTTGTGTTCCAAGTGATTGAGAAGAGAAAGCTCACTCGGTCCGAGGGACCGTTTGAGATAGGGAAGGTTTGAAAGAGACCCGGCCTTTGTGGCCTCCTCAACGGGGAGTAGGTTTGAGAGAACCGAACCTCGGTAAAACAAATCCGCGTGCCTCACTCGTTTATTCGCTTGCGATTTGTTTTGCACCCTCTCTCGCGGACTCTATTATATTTCTAACGCTAACCCGGCTTGTAGTTGTGATTATTTTTGAGAATTTCAGTTTCGCCCTATTCACCCCCCCTCTAGGCGACTTTCAAAAATCCTGACGATTCACCTTCTTACCTGCAGTACTATATAAACAGACGGGTAGGTGTGAAGTTACCACAACATTCATTGTTATTGCACTGTTTTGCTGCCAAAATTTTTAACCATAGCCGAAGCTTGACTCTCGCAATCAGACGAAGCTCCAGTTTAGAGCCTACTTCGTCAGAAGAAAAGCTTCGAGAGAAGAAGTTATTTAGTTCCCAAGAAATCTTTCAAGAAATTCAGAATTAAATGGCCAGAGTGCGCTCTACCGCTAGAGTTGAGCGTGAGGGAGGCGAAGCCGAAGGAGCGGAGACTGTTCCTATCTCCGAAGCAATGCGATGATCCGAACTGGTGACCTCGGAAGGAATCCCCACTGCTGAGACAGAACAGACTGATGCCGATACAGAACAAGTTGCTGCCGAAGTGGAGGAAGGAGATATTGAGGAAGCTGATTCCGATGATGATTACCATATCGCCGTACCGAGCAAGCCCAGTCATTTGGACTTCGGAAAGTCGACTATCTCCAAGGCTGATTTCTCCAAAATGGTGAAGTCGGGCTATTTCAGTGAAAATGAGAAGAAGCTGCTTCGCTTCGGGGGGAGGAAACTACCCCGAAGCCAGAAAAGGATGAAATAGTTATTTTCAAGAGTTTTTTGAAAGCTGGGTTGAGATTTCCTTTGAATAGAATGATTTCTGATGTGCTGCAAAAGTTTGGGATCTATTTTCATCAGCTGACTCCTAACGTCATTGTCAGGCTTACCGTTTATATCTGGGCTCTCCGAAGCCAGGCGGTGGAGCTGTTTGCCGACAGCTTCTGTCGAGTTCATGAGCTGCATTACCAGACTAAGGCCAGAAAAGATGGATTGCATGAAAATTTTGGTTGCTATAATTTTGCCTATCGAAAAACCACAAAGTTTCCTGTGATCAGCTACCGAAGCAAATGGCCGGCAGGCTAGAAGTCAGAATGGTTTTATGTCAAAGTTGATGAAGACAAAGAGAAGCTGGTTCAGAGCCCTCTTGAACTGATCTTCGGAGAAACAAGACCCCGATGCAAAATGGCAGTAGAAGGTCCAACTTGGGCTGCACTGGGTGAGTTCAAAATTATTGCAGAACATATTGGCACTAGAGATTTAGTGCAAGAATTTCTGGCCTTCAGGGTATTTCCAACTATGAAAGAGTGGACTATGCCGAAGCTTAAAGGGGAGAAGAAAGAGGGGGAACTCGTTCGACTGCCCTATTATTATAAGTTTAAGAAATATTTTAAAGCACCCTGCCAAGAATGGCTCGATACAATTGAAATAATGAGTAATGAAATTCTTGGAAATTACTCCAAAAAAGAGGACCAACTGATGACAGCAGCCTTCGGCACTCGGCCGAAGCGAAGGCTGAACAGGGTGCTTGATGCTATAGGATTTGAATATGCTGATTATGGTCGACTGGGCGGAGATGCCGGAGGCCCAAAGCGAAAAAGAATTGCCAGCGCTACTGATGAAGAAGTCGCCAAGGTGGCCAAAAAGAAAAAGAAAGATTCTGAAAAACATAGCCCTGAAGAGTTAAACCCTGAGCCGAAGGTGGCCACTACAAGAAAGAGAAAAAGTGCATCTCCAGAGCCGGAAACGCTGGTTCGAGAAGAAGATACTCCTGCTACTCCTTCTGCTGTTGAAGTAGAAGAGATTATGAAGGTAATGACTGAACCCTTGCCTAT
Organism: Zea mays; assembly: GCF_902167145.1. NCBI lineage: Eukaryota > Viridiplantae > Streptophyta > Magnoliopsida > Poales > Poaceae > Zea > Zea mays. Next base: position 135,970,800 of record NC_050101.1, read on the forward strand.
CAGGCTAAGTCCGCTGGCGCAGGAACTGACAAAGCTTTTTTAGAAGGACAAGGCAGCTTCGGCAGACGAAGGTCCTGCACTGCCGAAAAAACGAAGGATTATTCAAATAGCAGATGTAATTCATGGGACACCGTCTCCAACACCGGCATCAAAAATTGCCATTGATCAAACTGCCGAAACTGCCGAAGCTAAAGGTGCTGCAGCCGAAGCCACCAGAACGGAAATTTTCGAAGCCGATACTGGCGCAGCCGAAGCTGCCGAGGCTGAAATCGGGGCCACAGAAGATCCAAACCTAGAAGAGACACTTGAAGTTATTGATAACATACTCCTAAAAATGACTGAGGAGGAATCTGTTGTGGCTGCGGCAAGCACAGCTACTGAAAAGGGGAAAAACAAGCTGAGGACATTTTGGAGGAAGAAGATTTTGAATTTCAAGATTTACTTGGGCAAGGACTGACAGACGCTGAAAAAGCAGAGCTTAAAAGATGTGCTATAGCCTGCGGATATAAGCCAGGGGCTACACTGTTCGGCGGTGTTAACGAAGGAAAATTGAGGTGCCTTCGAAACCGCAGCGAAGCTAAAATTGTTAGAACTCTCTGCAAAAACATTGGCTTGCCGAAGCTAGAAGCAGACCTGTGTCGTTATCAACGACACCATATCGCCGGAAGCTTGCTTTATGCTAACTTCAAGGTAACAAATATTTTTGTTATTTTATTACTATTATTATTATCTTTTAGGTCATGTTTTAACGAGGATCGCTTCGACAGAGCATATTATTAAGCAAGGTTCTAAAAATGCAACAAGATCTGGAAGAAGAGAAAAACAAAGCCGTCATTCAAGATTTGGCTGAAAAAGTTGAAAATTACGAAACTAATCTGAAAAAGAAAGACTTTACAATCCAAGACCTTGAAATCATGGTCAAAGAGCACGAAGGTGCATTAGAAAAGAAAGATTTTGTTATTCAGACCATGGAGGGTTCTTTGGCTGAAGTCCAAACTGAGAATAACAAGTTAAAGAATGAATTGCTGCGACAATCAGAAAAATTCGAGCAAGAAAAGAAATATCTTGAGGCAAGCCTCAAAACTGAAGTGGATAAAAATTTAAATTTGCAGAAATCTTTTAAAGAACTTCAGGAGAAATGCTTAAGCTTCGGCAGCCGATGCGTGCAGCGGCTGAAGGATGTGTTTCACTCTGTTGGAGCTAGCTCTGCGAAATTTACACCTTCAGCTAAAAATCTGCCCAGAACATTAGAATATATTGAAGGTGAAGTTGATGCCCTTGACGAAGTTATTGGTGGGCACACCGACTTCTGCGCCCTGGTAGCTTCTTGGGGCACAGCTACTGCTTTTTTGAAAGCTGGCTGCACGCATGGAAACATTGTGAACAGACCAAACTTCAGCCTGTCAGCATCAGATCTGATAGATATCCCAAGCCTAGCCCGAAGCATTGGAAATAGATTCATGACCCAGATCTGGGTAAGTGGCGGGCGAAAAATGGCAGGTGACGAAGCTCGAAGCCATCTTAAGCCGGTAAGAAACTTATGTTTGTTACTTTTACCTTCTCTTTTGAAATTTGCACCTTTCTTATTCTGCTGTTTGGTATACACAGGATGCCAAAGCTGAAGAATGACGAAGCTGAAGTTTGACGAAGCCGAAGATGAAACCTAGGCTGAAGCTTAAAGTTGCTTAGAATATGCTTTCCTGCAAAAATTCTGGAGAAACTCTTGTAATATAGCTATGGAACAACTCATGTAAATTTGTACATACCTTGTAATATATTCTGTCTCCCTTATCCGCATACAGTTTGCTTTGCTGTGGACGAAACTTCTCTTTTGAGCCGAAGGCGAAAAACACCTTCCCTTCTTTTCGTACACAACGAAGCATAAAAAAAATTTTCCTTCGAAGTTTTTCCTCATTTCTGAAGCACTTGTCTTCTTTGTGTAGCATGATGATGATTCTATATATGTCTAAATGAATGTTTATGAATGCAAATGACATGATGACATGTACTGTGCAAATGAATATTGGGACACATGTTCAAAAACCATAAGCACAGCCCTTCATCCCCTCAAGAATGATACAAATCTTTTTGCTGTTTACTTTTCGGCTTCACCGTTTACTTTTCGGTGTATCAGCGTTGACTTTTCGCTGTAAGCCTCCCTTGGGAGCTTCTTCGCCTTTTACTTTCAGCGGAATCAGCGTTTATTTTTCGCTGTAAGCCTCCCTTAGGAGCTTCTTCGCCTTTTACTTTCAGCGGAATCAGCGTTTATTTTTCGCTGTAGGCTCTGCATTCCCTTAGGAACGACTTTTGAGCTTCTCCCTATTTCCTTTTCTTTTTTCCTTTGTGTTTACATTTACATTTTTGGGGGATGTCATTCTCATAGAATTGAAATAAGGAAAATTACATGTTGTGGCCCCATTAAAAACATTTCTCCCCCTTTGGAAAGGAAAAGGGTGCCACAAAAAAGAATATAAAAAATTACATCAAACTAAACATAATATCGTCGAAGCTCATCCGCATTCCACGATCTAGGAATGTCGTTGCCGTCCATATCCTTCAATCTGTAGGAACCGGGTCTTGACGAAGATACTACTAAAAAGGGGCCTTCCCACTTCAGCTGTAGTTTGCCTACTGTCTCAGGATTGGCTACTCTTCGAAGTACCAAGTGTCCTGGTTCAATGTTCTTCAGCTTAACTTTTCTGTCACGCCATTTTATTGTTTCAGCTTGATATTTATTGATGTTTTCCACAGCTTGAAGTCTGATCCCTTCAATAGCATCTTTTTCTACAGAGCAATCAGCTTCGTTTTCGCCTTCTGCCGAAGCTACTGTCCTTATTGATCCTGTTTTGGCCTCTTCTGGGGTTATTGCTTCGTCACCGAACAATAGTTTAAAGGGTGTAAAGCCTGTTGATCTTGACATGGTTGTGTTATGACTCCACACCACTTTGATTAACTCGTCTGGCCACTTTCCCCTGGGCTGATTGAAGATTGACTTCATTATTCCTGTCATTATGATCCCATTGGCTCTTTCGATAAGTCCATTTGACTTTGGGTGTCGGACTGATGCAAAATGGATCTTCATGCCGATTTGATCACAAAATTCTCTGAAGGCTTCAGAATCAAACTGTGTCCCATTATCAACAGTAATAGCCTTCGGCACTCCGAAGCGACAAACAATGTTTTGCCAGAAAAACTTTTGAATAGTAAATGAAGTTATTGTGGCTAAGGGCTTTGCCTCAATCCATTTGGAAAAATATTCCACTGCCACCACCACATATCTTAAGTTCCCCTGTGCTGGTGGTAATGGGCCTAGCAAATCAAGACCCCACCTTTGCAACGGCCAAGTGGGTTGTATTAATTGAGTTAAAGACGAAGGTTGTTTTTGATCCCTTGCACATTTCTGACAACCTTCGCACTTTTATACTAAATCCGCTGCATCCGAAGCTGCCTTTGGCCAATAAAATCCTTGGCGAAAAACTTTCCCGAGCAAGGGCCTAGATCCAATGTGAGATCCACACAGACCTGCATGTATGTCCTTCATTAATTCTATACCTTCGGATCTGGATAAACACTTGAGCAATGGGGAACAGACCCCACGCTTGTATAACTCCCCTTCTATTATGACATATGGTCGAGCTCTTGCTTCTATTCTCCTGTTATAAGCTTCGTCGTCTGAAAGAAAATTACCCTGAAGAAAAGAGATGATCTCAGTTCTCCAATCTTCACTATAAACAGGGGATATGTTAAGGATTGCTCTTTCAAGAAGCTCGACCGAAGGTGCTTTTATTGTTTCAAAAAATACTTCCGAAGGTATAGGCAGCCCCTGGGCTGCTGACTTGGCCAATAGATCAGCGTATTCATTTTCTCCACGAGGAATATTTTTGACAGAGAAACCTTCGAAGGAAGCCTCAATCCTTTGGACTGTATCTAGATACTTTTCAAGCTTCGGGTCTCTTGCTTTGTAGCTCTTGTCAATATGACCAGAGATAACTTGAGAATCAGTTTTAAGAATGGCCCTTCTGATTTCCATTGCCTTTAATTTCCGAAGACCCAAAAGCAGAGCTTCATACTCAGTGATGTTATTTGTGCAACTAAAATCAAGTCTTGCCGCATAACAAGTTTTAACTTTGTAAGGTGAAACCAACACAACAGCCGCTCCTGCTCCGAAGGTTCCCCAAGACCCATCGCAAAACACTGTCCATGCTTCGGCATCTTTATTTGTTTCTTCCTCCTGAGCCCCTGGCGTCCAGTCAGCAATGAAGTCTGCTAACGCCTGGGACTGAATCGAAGATCTATGAACATAATCAATACAAAATTCATTGAGCTCTGCAGCCCATTTTCCAATCCTTCCAGTAGCTTCTCGGTTTCTCATAATATCCTTCAGAGGTTGTGAAGAAGGAACAATTATGTTGTAAGCTTGAAAATAGTGCCGAAGCTTCCTGGAGGCCATCAAGACAGCATACAGTACCTTCTCCAATTCTGTATAATTTTTCTTTGATAAACTAAGAACCTCGGATACAAAATATATTGGGGCCTGCCTTTTAACTTGGCCTTCAAGCTTCTCCTGAACAAGTGCTGCACTTACCGCTGAGTGCGAAGCTGCCACATATAATAACAAAGGAGCCCCTGGCGTAGGTGGAGTTAATGTTGTTAGATCTATCAAATACTGCTTCAGCTCTTCGAAGGCCTTCTGCTGGATTGGTCCCCATTGAAAGACTTCGGTTGACTTTAGCACTTCTGAGAGCACCTAGAGGGGGGTGAATAGGTGATCCTGTGAAAACTTAAACTTATAGCCACAAAAACTTGTTAAGTGTTAGCACAATAATTGCCAAGTGGCTAGAGAGGAGTCTCAACAAAACACACTACCACAAGAGATCAAACGCAGAGATGACACAGTGGTTTATCCCGTGGTTCGGCCAAGACCAACGCTTGCCTACTCCACGTTGTGGCGTCCCAACAGACGAGGGTTGCAATCAACCCCTCTCAAGCGGTCCAAAGACCAACTTGAATACCACGGTGTTTTGCTTTGTCTTTCAATATCCCGTTTGCGAGGAATCTCCACAACTTGGAGCCTCTCGCCCTTACACTTAAGATTCACAAAGAAATACGGAGTAAGGGAGAACTAGCAACGCACACAAGACTCAAAATCAGAGCAACAGCACGCACACAAGTCGCAACAAGAGCTCGCAACACAACTCAATGAGTTCACAACTCAACAAGAGCTCTAGATGCTATCACAATGAACCAAATGCGTGGAATCGATGTCTTGGTGCTTAGGAATGTTGTAGGAATGCTTGATGTTCTCCTCCATGCGCCTAGGGGTCCCTTTTATAGCCCCAAGGCAGCTAGGAGCCGTTGAGAACAAATCCAGAAGGCCATCCTTGCCTTCTGTCGTCGGGCGCACCGGACAGTCCGGTGCACACCGGACACTGTCCGGTGCCCGATTTCCTTCCTTAAACAGCGCAGTCGACCGTTGGAGATCTGGGAGCCGTTGGCGCACCGGACAGTCCGGTGCCCCCTTCCGACCGTTGGCTCGGCCACGTGTCCCGCGCAGATCGCGCGGCCGACCGTTGGCTCACCGGACAGTCCGGTGCACACTGGACAGTCCGGTGAATTTTAGCCGTACGTCGCCAGTCAACTCCCGAGAGCGGCCGGTTCGCCCGAGGCAGCCTGGCGCACCGAACACTGTCCGGTGCACCACCGGACACTGTCCGGTGCACCACCGGACAGTCCGGTGCCCCAGACCGAAACAGCCTCTTGGCTGTACACAGCCAACTCTCCTCTTTTCTTCTTCTTCCTGTTTCTGATACTTAGACAAGTATATTAGTACACAAAACCAATGTACTAAGACTTAGAAACATACCTTTGCTCTTGATTTGCACTTTGTTCATCCATGGGCATTGATTCACATTTAAGCACTTATGTTGACACTCAATCACCAAAATACTTAGAAATGGCCCAAGGGCACATTTCCCTTTCAATCTCCCCCTTTTTGGTGATTTATGCCAACACAACATAAAGCAACTAGAACAAGTGCAATATCACTTCAAATAAAAACTCAAATTTATTTTGATTCAATTTGGCATATATGGATCATCCTTTGCCCCCACTTGGTTTGTTTTTGCAAATCAACCACAAAATCCTATCTCTAAGTCAAATCCACTTGTAGAGACATAAAGAGAGGTTTTCCAAAGAAAATTGATTCAAGATTCCAAAAACTCCCCCTATTTCCCATAATCAACACTTCTCCCCACAAGAGGCCAACTTTTGACAAAAGAGACAATGCAAGAGTTTTGACAAACCAAAAGCTCTATCCTACTATTTTCAAAGTTTCTTTCAAAGTTTCTCAAGTGGTAGCTGATCCATTTATTGCTTTGGCCTTTTTTTTCTCCCCCTTTGGCATCAAGCACCAAAACGGGATCAATCTTGGCCCTATAACCCCATTGCCTCACCAAAGTCTTCAATTAAGATCAAATGGCAATAAGAGTTCATGAGATGAACTTGGAATAAGTTACCCTCTCATCGGAGTGCAGTGGAAGTCTTTCATGGTCCAAGTCCACCTTTTCCCTTTCAATCCTCCTTCGAGACTAAATCATCAACTCAAGCACATGGTTAGTCTCAAAGGGTCAAGTTGTAACACATCTCCCCCTACACATGTGCATCACTTTGCAACGGACTTGTGAGGTCCAGGGAGTGTTTGTACAACTTGAGCACCATAATAAGCATCAAAATGCAGAAAGGAACATGATCAAAAGCATAAATACAAGTATGCTACAATTCAATCCAAGTTCCGCGAATCTAAGACATTTAGCTCACTACGCAACCTGCAAAAGGTCTTCTCATCTAGAGGCTTGGTAAAGATATCGGCTAGCTGGTTCTCGGTGCTAACATGAAACACTTCGATATCTCCCTTTTGCTGGTGGTCTCTCAAAAAGTGATGCCGGATGTCTATGTGCTTTGTGCGGCTGTGCTCAACAGGATTTTCCGCCATGCGGATAGCACTCTCATTATCACATAGGAGTGGGACTTTGCTCAGATTGTAGCCAAAGTCCCGGAGGGTTTGTCTCATCCAAAGTAGTTGCGCGCAACACTGTCCTGCGGCAACGTACTCGGCCTCAGCGGTGGATAGGGCAACGGAAGTTTGTTTCTTAGAGTTCCATGACACCAGGGACCTTCCTAAGAATTGGCACGTCCCCGATGTACTCTTCCTATCGACCTTACATCCAGCATAGTCGGAGTCTGAGTATCCAACCAAGTCAAAGGTAGACCCCTTTGGATACCAAAGCCCGAAGCAAGGCGTAGCAACCAAATATCTAAGAATTCGCTTCACCGCCACTAAGTGACACTCCTTAGGATCGGATTGAAATCTAGCACACATGCATACGCTAAGCATAATATCCGGTCTACTAGCACATAAGTAAAGCAAAGAACCTATCATTGACTGGTATGCTTTTTGATCAACGGACTTACCTCCTTTGTTGAGGTCGGTGTGTCCGTCGGTCCCCATCGGAGTCTTTGCGGGCTTGGCGTCCTTCATCCCAAACCGCTTCAGCAAGTCTTGCGTGTACTTTGTTTGGGAGATGAAGGTGTCGTCCTTGAGTTGCTTCACTTGAAACCCAAGGAAGTAGTTCAACTCGCCCATCATCGACATCTCGAATTTCTGCGTCATCACCCTGCTAAACTCTTCACAAGACTTTTGGTTAGTAGAACCAAATATTATGTCATCGACATAAATTTGGCACACAAACAAATCACCATCACATGTCTTAGTGAACAGAGTTGGATCGGCTTTCCCAACCTTGAAAGCATTAGCAAGTAAAAAGTCTCTAAGGCATTCATACCATGCTCTTGGGGCTTGCTTAAGTCCATAGAGCGCCTTAGAGAGCTTACACACGTGGTCGGGGTACCGTTCATCCTCGAAGCTCGGGGGTTGCTCCACGTACACCTCCTCCTTGATTGGCCCGTTGAGGAAAGCGCTCTTCACATCCATTTGGAACAACCTAAAAGAATGGTGAGCGGCATATGCTAGCAAGATACGAATTGATTCTAGCCTAGCCACAGGAGCAAACGTCTCCTCAAAGTCCAAACCTGCGACTTGGGCATAACCTTTTGCCACAAGTCGAGCCTTGTTCCTCGTCACCACCCCGTGCTCGTCCTGTTTGTTGCGGAACACCCACTTGGTTCCCACAACATTTTGCTTGGGATGAGGCACCAGTGTCCAAACTTCATTGCGCTTGAAGTTGTTGAGTTCCTCCTGCATGGCCAATACCCAATCCAGATCTAGCAAGGCCTCCTCTACCCTGAAAGGCTCAATAGAAGAGACAAAAGAGTAATGCTCACAAAAATTAACTAATCGAGATCGAGTAGTTACTCCCTTGCTAATGTCACCCAAAATTTGGTCGACGGGATGATCCCTTTGAATCACCGCTCGAACTTGGGTTGGAGGTGCCGGTTGCGCTTCTTCCTCCATTACTTGATCATCTTGTGCTCCCCCTTGATCACTCGCCTCCTTTTGATGAACCTGTTCATCGTCTTGAGTTGGAGGATGCACCGTTGTTGAGGAAGAAGGTTGATCTCGTTCATCTTGTTCCTGTGGCCGCACTACTCCAATCGCCATGGTTCGTATAGCGGCCGTCGGAACATCTTCTTCATCTACATCATCACAATCAACAACTTGCTCTCTTGGAGAGCCATTAGTCTCATCAAATACAACGTCGCTAGAGACTTCAACCAAACCCGATGATTTGTTGAAGACTCTATATGCCTTTGTATTTGAGTCATAACCTAACAAAAACCCTTCTACAGCTTTGGGAGCAAATTTAGAATTTCTACCCTTCTTCACTAGAATGTAGCACTTGCTCCCAAATACACGAAAGTAAGATACATTGGGTTTGTTACTGGTTAGTAGCTCATATGAAGTCTTCTTGAGGAGGCGATGAAGGTAGACCCTGTTGATGGCGTGGCAAGCCGTGTTCACGGCTTCCGACCAGAAACACTCGGGGGTCTTGAATTCTCCAAGCATCGTCCTCGCCATATCGATTAGCGTCCTGTTCTTCCTCTCTACTACACCATTTTGCTGTGGTGTGTAGGGAGCGGAGAACTCGTGCTTGATCCCTTCCTCCTCAAGGAACTCCTCCACTTGAAGATTCTTGAACTCGGACCCGTTGTCGCTCCTTATCTTCTTCACCTTGAGCCCAAACTCATTTTGAGCTCTCCTTAGGAAGCGCTTGAGGGTCCCTTGGGTTTCAGACTTATCCTGCAAAAAGAACACCCAAGTGAAGCGGGAAAAGTCATCAACAATAACTAGACCATACTTACTTCCCCCTATGCTTAGATAGGCGACGGGTCCGAAGAGGTCCATATGCAGCATCTCCAGGGGTCTTGAAGTGGTCATCACATTCTTGCTGTGATGCGCTCCTCCCACCTGTTTACCTGCTTGACAAGCTACACAAGGTCTATCTTTTTCGAATTGTACGTTAGTCAAACCTATCACGTGTTCTCCCTTTAGAAGCTTGTGAAGGTTCTTCATCCCCACATGTGCTAAGCGGCGATGCCACAGCCAGCCCATGCTAGTCTTAGCAATTAAGCATGCATCTAGACCGGCCTCCTCTTTTGCAAAATCAACTAAATAAAGTTTGTCGTCTAATACACCCTTAAATGCTAGTGAACCATCACTTCTTCTAAAGACAGACACATCTACATTTGTAAATAGACAGTTATACCCCATGTTGCATAATTGACTAACAGATAGCAAATTATATCCAAGAGACTCTACTAAAAACACATTAGAGATAGAGTGCTCATTAGAAATTGCAATTTTACCTAACCCTTTTACCTTGCCTTGATTCCCATCACCGAATATAATTGAATCTTGGGAATCTTTATTCTTGACGTAGGAGGTGAACATCTTCTTCTCCCCCGTCATATGGTTTGTGCATCCGCTATCAATAATCCAGCTTGAACCCCCGGATGCATAAACCTGCAAGGTAAATTTAGGCTTGGGACTTAGGTACCCAACTCTTGTTGGGTCCTACAAGGTTAGTGCAAATATCCTTAGGGACCCAAATGCAAGTTTTGTCTCCCTTGCATTTTGCCCCTAACTTCCTAGCAACTATCTTCCTATCCTTTCTACAAATAGCAAAGGAAGCATTTAGGGCATGATAAATTGTAGAAGGTTCATGAACTTTCCTATGAGCATTAACAACATTTCTCCTAGGCATATTGTGAATAACATTTCTTCTACCAACCTTTCTATCATGCATAACATGAGAACTAGAAGCAGTCATAGTACAAGAATCATAAGCATGTGAATCAAAAGCATCATAACTTCTAAAAGCATTTCTAGAATTTTTCCTATCATGATACAAAAAGGCATGGTTCCTTTTAGCACTAGTAGCCATAGGGGCCTTCCCTTTCTCCTTAGCGGGAATGGGAGCCTTATGGCTTGTTAAGTTCTTGGCTTCCCTTTTGAAGCCAAGTCCATCCTTAATTGAGGGATGTCTACCAATCGTGTAGGCATCCCTTGCAAATTTCAGCTTATCAAATTCGCTTTTGCTAGCCTTAAGTTGAGCATTAAGACCAGCCACTTCATCATTCAATTTAGAAATTGAAACTAGATGTTTACTACTAGCATCAACATTAAGATCTTTACACCTAGTGCACGTTTCAACAATTTCTACACAAGATGTTGATTTACTAGCTACTTCTAGTTTAGCATTTAAGTCATCATTAACACTCTTTAAAGTAGCAATGTTTTCATGACAAGAAGATAATTCACTAGAAAGCACTTCATTTCTTTTAACTTCTAAAGCATAGGATTTTTGTGCCTCTACAAACTTATCATGTTCATCATACAACAAATCCTCTTGCTTTTCTAAAAGCCTATCCTTTTCATTCAAGGCATCAATCAATTCATTGATTTTATCAATTTTATTTCTATCCAATCCCTTGAACAAACTAGAGTAATCTATTTCATCATCACTAGACTCATCGTCACTAGAAGAATCATAAGTGACATCATTACGAGTGATTACCTTCTTCTCTCTTGCCATGAGGCAAGTGTGACGCTCGTTGGGGAAGAGGGATGACTTGTTGAATGCAGTGGCGGCGAGTCCCTCATTGTCGGAGTCAGACGAGGAGCAGTCCGAATCCCACTCCTTGCCAAGATGAGCCTCGCCCTTTGCCTTCTTATAATTCTTCTTCTTCTCCCTCTTGTTCCCTTGGTCCTGATCACTATCATTGTCGGGACAGTTAGCAATAAAATGACCAAGCTTACCGCATTTGAAGCACGAACGCTTCCCCTTGGCTTTGGTCTTGCTTGGCTGTCCCTTGCGACCTTTAAGCGCCATCTTGAATCTTTTGATGATGAGGGCCATCTCTTCATCATTAAGTCCGGCCGCCTCAATTTGTGCCACCCTGCTAGGTAGCGCCTCCTTGTTTCTTGTTGCCTTGAGAGCAAGGGGTTGAGGCTCGTTGATCGGTCCATTCAAGGTGTCGTCCACGTATCTTGCCTCCTTGATCATCATCCGTCCGCTTACAAATTTTCCGAGTACCTCCTCGGGCGTCATCTTCGTGTACCTGGGATTCTCACGAATATTGTTCACGAGATGAGGATCAAGAACGGTAAATGACCTTAGCATTAGGCGGACGACGTCGTGATCCGTCCATCGCGTGCTCCCGTAGCTCCTTATTTTGTTGATAAGGATCTTGAGCCGGTTGTATGTTTGCGTCGGCTCATCGCCCCTTATCATCACGAAACGTCCGAGCTCGCCCTCCACCAACTCTATCTTGGTGAGTAAGGTGACATCATTCCCCTCATGAGAGATCTTGAGGGTGTCCCAAATCTGCTTGGCATTGTCCAAGCCGCTCACCTTGTGATACTCGTCCCTGCACAAAGAGGCTAGCAACACAGTAGTAGCTTGTGCATTTTTATGGATTTGTTCATTAATAAACGAAGGACTATCCGAGCTATCAAATTTCATTCCACTTTCCACAATCTCCCAAATGCTTGGATGGAGAGAAAATAGGTGTGTACGCATTTTGTGACTCCAAAATCCGTAGTCCTCTCCATCAAAGTGAGGAGGCTTGCCAAGTGGAATGGGGAGCAAATGAGCATTTGAGCTGTGCGGAATGCGCGAATAATCAAAAGAAAAGTTTGAGTTAACCGTCTTTTGTTTGTCGTAGTCGTCGTCCTTGTGGGAAGAAGTAGACTCGTCGCTGTCGTAGTAGACGATCTCCTTGATACGTCTTGTCTTCTTCTTCTTCCCATCTTTACGTCTGTGGCCCGAGCCAGAGTCGTTGGATTTGTCATCTTTTGGCTCGTTGACGAAGGACTCCTTTTCCTTGTCGTTGATCACGATTCCCTTCCCCTTAGGATCCATCTCTTCGGGCGGTTAGTCCCTTTCTTGAAGAGAACGGCTCCGATACCAATTGAGAGCACCTAGAGGGGGGGGTGAATAGGTGATCCTGTGAAAACTTAAACTTATAGCCACAAAAACTTGTTAAGTGTTAGCACAATAATTGCCAAGTGGCTAGAGAGGAGTCTCAACAAAACACACTACCACAAGAGATCAAACGCAGAGATGACACAGTGGTTTATCCCGTGGTTCGGCCAAGACCAACGCTTGCCTACTCCACGTTGTGGCGTCCCAACAGACGAGGGTTGCAATCAACCCCTCTCAAGCGGTCCAAAGACCAACTTGAATACCACGGTGTTTTGCTTTGCCTTTCAATATCCCGTTTGCGAGGAATCTCCACAACTTGGAGCCTCTCGCCCTTACACTTAAGATTCACAAAGAAATACGGAGTAAGGGAGAACTAGCAACGCACACAAGACTCAAAATCAGAGCAACAGCACGCACACAAGTCGCAACAAGAGCTCGCAACACAACTCAATGAGTTCACAACTCAACAAGAGCTCTAGATGCTATCACAATGAACCAAATGCGTGGAATCGATGTCTTGGTGCTTAGGAATGTTGTAGGAATGCTTGATGTTCTCCTCCATGCGCCTAGGGGTCCCTTTTATAGCCCCAAGGCAGCTAGGAGCCGTTGAGAACAAATCCAGAAGGCCATCCTTGCCTTCTGTCGTCGGGCGCACCGGACAGTCCGGTGCACACCGGACACTGTCCGGTGCCCGATTTCCTTCCTTAAACAGCGCAGTCGACCGTTGGAGATCTGGGAGCCGTTGGCGCACCGGACATGTCCGGTGCACACCGGACAGTCCGGTGCCCCCTTCCGACCGTTGGCTCGGCCACGTGTCCCGCGCAGATCGCGCGGCCGACCGTTGGCTCACTGGACAGTCCGGTGCACACCGGACAGTCCGGTGAATTTTAGCCGTACGTCGCCAGTCAACTCCCGAGAGCGGCCAGTTCGCCCGAGGCAGCCTGGCGCACCGGACACTGTCCGGTGCACCACCGGACAGTCCGGTGCCCCAGACCGAAACAGCCTCTTGGCTGTACACAGCCAACTCTCCTCTTTTCTTCTTCTTCCTGTTTCTGATACTTAGACAAGTATATTAGTACACAAAACCAATGTACTAAGACTTAGAAACATACCTTTGCTCTTGATTTGCACTTTGTTCATCCATGGGCATTGATTCACATTTAAGCACTTATGTTGACACTCAATCACCAAAATACTTAGAAATGGCCCAAGGGCACATTTCCCTTTCAACTTCGAAGAATGGTAAGTTTCTCTCTGCTGATCTAGATATGAATCTGTTGAGAGATGCCAACCTTCCTGTCAATCTTTGAGCCCCCTTTTTTGTACTTGGTGGTTCCATTCGAAGTATAGCTTCGATTTTGCTTGGATTAGCCTCGATTCCCTTTGTTGAGACTAGGCAACCGAGAAATTTCCCCTTCTTTACTCCGAAGACACATTTTTCTGGATTCAATTTTAGACCAGCCTGTCTAAAATTAGCGAAGGTCTCCTGCAAATCAGCAATGTGGTTATCTTGCTTCGTGCTTTTTACAATGATATCATCAACATAAGTTAGCACATTCCTGCCTATCTGAGAATGAAGGACCTTCGCTGTCATTCTGCTGAAACTTCCTCCGGCATTCTTAAGCCCCTCAGGCATTCGAAGGTAACAATATGTCCCACTAGGGGTTATGAAGCTGGTTTTCAGTTCATCCTCCTTCTTCATCCATATTTGATGATAGCCTGAATAGCAATCCAGCAAACTCATAAGCTCTGATGAAGCTGCTGCATCAACTAAGGAATCTATCCTTGTCAATGGAAATTCGTCCTTCGGATAGGCTTTATTGAGGTCAGTAAAATCGATACACATTCTCCATTTACCATTGGCCTTCTTCACCATAACAGTGTTAGCCAACCATTCTGGGTATTTTACCTCTCTAATAACTCCGGCACTAAGGAGTCTTTTCACTTCATTCCGAGCACCTTCGGCCTTGTCATCAGACATTTTTCGAAGCCTCTGCTTTCTGGGTCTGAAGGATGGATCAACATTGAGCGAATGCTCAATAACATCCTTGTTAACTCCACAAAGATCATTAGCTGACCAAGCAAAAACATCTTTATTGTTGAACAAAAACCTTATCAAGGTTTTCTCCTGCTCTTCGGACAATTGAGATCCCAATAGCACCTTCTGCTCTGCTATATCCTCACATAAGAGCATGGGTTTCGGCTGGTCAGCCAAAGCAGCTTTTTCCCTTCTGAACTTGTATTGCTCACAAGCTTCAGTTCCATCTATATTATGGATTGCTTTTGAGTCTGTCCAATTTCATTCGGCCCTTCTAGCAGCTTCTTGACTTCCATGAATAGCAATGGGCCCTTGGTCCGAAGGTATCTTCATGCAAAGATAAGCTGGATGCAGAATTGCTTCGAAGGCATTAAGAGTACCACGACCAATGATTGCATTGTAAGGGTATTCCATGTCAACAATATCAAACACAATTTGTTCAGTCCTTGTGTTGTTGATAAATCCGAAAGCCATTGACATTGAGATTTTGCCGAGTGCTACAATCTGCCTTCCTCCGAAGCCGCAAAGGGGATGTGTAGCATCAAGAATTTTATCTTTGGGCTCTTGCATCTGTCTGAAGGCCTTAGCAAATATGATATCAGCTGCACTGCCTGTATCAACCAAAACATTGTGGACCAAAATTCCTTTGATAACACAAGAGATAACCATAGCATCATTGTGTGGGTAATCCTTGAGTTGAAGGTCCTCTTGGGAGAAGGTAATAGGAATGTGAGACCATTTTGACTTGATGAAGCGTCCTTGCACCCCGACATGTTGTACCCTTCTTTGTGCCTTCTTCTTCTGCTTCTTGTTGGCTGGCTCTGAACATGAACCGCCTGTTATCGGGAGTACCAGCTTCGAAGCCGAAGCAGCTCCATCTTGAATGTTGAACGAAGCCATCAGCTCAGAAAAGTGGAAGTGAGTTCACCGGAGGTGGGCGCCAATGTTGGGGACTTGTTCTCAAATGCTATGAATTAAGAACAAGGCAACATAAAATGTTAAATGTTAATGCCCTTCGCCCGCCGAAGCATTATTTCCTCAAGGATTTAATGAACTTCGGACGAAGGTTAAAAACGGTGCAATTACGAAGGTTGAATCTTCGTAATCGAACTCTCAAAGATTATATAAAACAATGCGAAATATGAAGCATTAAAGACAAGTAAATTATAAGTAAACGACATCATTTTTATATTGTATAAACTTGATGCATCCAAATATTAAATACATTTATACCTCTGCCTTGGCAAAGAGTAATTTCCGAGTGATGCGATTGCAATTACAGGAATGCGTGAACAGTAAAGGAATATTGTTCACTATTTATAGGCACAGGACACAGCCTGTGAGGAATTACAATCATGCCCCTCATAAAAGTTTACAACATTGACTCAGACCTTTATGGGCTAAAAAGTCATTCTATCTTTAAGTCGGTTCGACCCTTCATCTTTGGATATGTTGCAATACCGAAGCTTCATGAATGGTGCCTTCGGCGTTACGTATGAGCAGCTTCAGCCGAAGCTGTCTCTTTCTACAGGACCTTCGGCGACGAAGCATGGTCCCAACAAGCTCTATATAAAGTTCGTAAGTTCAGTCATTATCTAATGTTCATAACAAAAATAAAATTACATCACATACTCTAATTCAAAGCGAAAAAACATATATTTAACATTATCTCTAGCTTTGTATTATTTATTAAGTACATGAAAGTATGAAATAAAGTGTGATTTTAATAAATATATGGGCCTTTTCGTGCCTCTATATGAGCCATTTCGTGTCTGCCTTAAACGGGCCGTGCTCGTGTCCGCCCATGGGTCGTGACCTCAGCCCAAACCTGGCCCGATATATCGGGCCGTGTCGGCCCGACACTAAAATATTTCGGACCGTGCCATGTCTGGGTCGTGCTTTGGGCCGGCCCATCAGGCCCGGCCCAAATGTACACCTATAGGGGCGGCGCGGTGCCTAGGGGGCGAGGCGAGCGGGCACGGCCGCGGCCAGGGAGGAAAAGGCGGTGGCGTATCGGGCGACGGCGGAGGCGTTGGCGGTGGCGCGGGGAAGAAGAGAAGAATAGGCGCGGGAAAATAGAAATTGAGAAGATACGGCGGCCGGTAAAGTAGGGGGTCAGCGCTAAGATCTATGGTGCCGACCCCTCTGACATGTGTGCCGCACAATACAGAGGTCGGCGCCGAGATCTATGGCGCCAACCCCTGCCACATCGGCGCCACGTCAAAATACGTTTTTTTACCTAGGCGCCAAAACTAATGGCGTCAGCATGTTGACCCTCGGCGCCAATGATGACGGCACTGAGGTGGGGATCTATTTTTTAAAATCAAACCGTAAGGGACATAGTTGTAAAAATAAAACGCAAAAGATCTAAAATGCAAAAAAGTTGGTACTCCTTAGTGCCGGCGAACGACTTGAGCTCCCCATAGTCTTCCAGCGCCCGGTGTCGATGATTCCCTGTCACGTCATCCTGGATGTTGTTTTGGATCCAACAAAAGAGATGATAGCGGCGTGGGATGGACTAAAATTAAGGTGTTGCTGACTCAACTATGAAAGCAAATTCACAACACAATTTAAAGCAATTTATATCTACTAAATAAACGATGAATATGGAAAAAATACCTAATTCAAAAGTCATCGTGGTCTTAATCCAATTACGAGTCATATAGCGAATAAAATCTTAAAAAAAGAAAATGGTTTAATAATAGCAAATTGAAGTAAAACTGTTAAATAGGTAAAATAAAAATATACATCTAACTGAGTTAAGTGAAATAAGTGAAGAATTACTCTAAATCCAGACGCGCACACATCTATTTGTTTTTTTTTTTGTTTTCAGATTTTCCCTCCCCTCTTTCTCTGTGTATGTGTGTGTCTCAAAGACATCTTTTTTGCTTGGCTTTTGCTGAAGCCATAATCACTCGCACACATCTCTCTCTCTCAATTCTCACTCTCCTCTCCGTTCCCTCCCTCACTGCCTGCTTTGTCTTCCCTCCCTCTTCTTACTGCTCAAGCCTCACCTCTTTGATTGCTTCATCCCACTGCTGCCTGACTGCCTCTTCTTCACTGGCTGGTATGTTCCTCTGTTCTGACTGGTGGCTATTCCAGTTTCTAATTGTTGGGGACCTTCGGCATCCGAAGGTCCTCAAAAACAGGATTTAATAGTGTTTCTGGAGTATAATGTGTGAACAGGTATCTTCGGACTCAAGTCAGGCATCACAGTAGACCAGAATAATACGAAGGTTGGTGAAGCGCCGAAGGTGTAAGCAGGAAAGCTTCGGCGAGACAGCAGCAGTTGAAACCGACTTAAAGATGAAAAGACTATTTAGACCTCGACAGATTACTATAGGATTATTATCAAGTGTAAAGGGCATTAATGTAATTTTGCACGGGCTGCGTCCCGCGCCTATAAATAGGTGAACAGTACTCCCGTACTGTTCACGCTGACTTGGCATTCGCTTTTTGCGTCACGCTTGTACTGTCATCTCATTCCGATTGAAGGTACACTTGTAATTCAACGATATTTCTGTTTATATCTAATAATAATATATAATTGTCCATGTTGTCTTTTATATTCTTTATATTTCATCATTCGTCATTGTTTAATGAATTTATGAAGGTACGTCCTTCATAACCTTCGTCCGTAAACCATTATATCCTAAGGGAAATAATGCTTCGGAGGACGAAGGACCTTAACGATTAACATTATTTATGTTGCCTTATTCTTAACTCATAGCACTTGATAACAAGTCCCCAACACTAATCGTTCCTCCCTCTGACAACCAGACATAGGTGGCAAAATCAAGCGCTCCGTAGATTCAGCTCTATTTCCTGCTGGCTGCAACTCTCTGTCAATCTTTAGACTTTGGATGCCGCAGAGCTTTCAGTTCTTTGCTTCTTGTTGCTCTGCTCTGCTCTGCTTTGAGGGGCTCGCGGTCGCGGCTGGGAACAGCCGGACAGGAGCGGGGCGGCGCCGGAGAAAGATGGGCGATGCCACGACGGAGCTGGTGGAGGCATTCTTGCGAGCAGAGTCTTGGCGGTTCGGCGGAGGCGTTTCGCTTGTGGCTGGAGCAGGAAGAGGCCTGCGAGCAGGAAGCGTTAGGGTTAGGACTAGATTTTTTTACTGTTGTTAATTTTTGGGGCGTATTGCCCAAGCAATACTGAGTAATATTGGGCCCTCCGTCCCTAAGGACTTGATCGCTATCAAGGATGTCAAAGGGAACCCTATGGACTTTTTCAGGCGTGTTGGTCATGGATCTTCATATGGTGTTGGTATCAAGCTTGGGTTGGTAAGGGGAGAGTACATTGTTGACCACAATGCTGGTACTGGAACTATTTTCTTCAGATTTGGTGAGATTTTGAGTATGCAACATTTCGCCATTGTGGAAGGCACTTTTGAGGCACTCTGTTTAGCGATGCTTGTGGAGTGTCATAGGACTCAATCGGCAATGGAGCTCCGCTGAAATAATGGATGCTACCGCAGGAGGTCCGTTTATCGCCGACTTCAAGCAACGAGTGACGAGTCTGACCCAAGCTGGTACTGGCGTAACCCAACTCGGTGAGCTGCTCGTGCAGCTGCTGCTGCTCGCAAATCCCAGTGCCGCCCTGTCCAACGCCAAGCCCGCCAGCATCCATACGTCCGGCCAACATTCAGATGGCGTGAGAGAGGTGTTAGGCTCCATACTCCATCCGACAACGAAGGTGAGGTTGAAGAAGGGGTGAAGGGAGAGAAGGACAACGTAGATGATGAAAGAAGGAAAAACAAGATGGGTGAACTCGTTAAACGAAGCTTTTAGATTTTGTTAAATCAAACTTTCTAGCACTATCTCTAAGTGTTCCATGCAGCAAGCCTTTCATTAGCTTCATGTACTAATCTCGGTTCGCAGTGAATTTGTAATGGTAGTCTTCCTTGTCTTTCTAGTGTGCCCTTCTTCATGTGAGGAATCTTGAACTTATTTGAACCATGAGCTTTCATTGTTTCTTTCCATACTTTTTGAAGTGTGAGATATGTACCGTTTGCCTTGCGTGGAGAATATTCATCAAATGCCTGCAATATCATAAGAGTGTTAGTATCTGCACTGATGTAGACGTTATAATCGTATCAAATTTAGTACAAAGTGCGAACCTCTCTCACTACTGGAATAAGGTCTTGCACTGTTTTTGCAGATTTTTTATACTGAATTGATTGTATGGCACGAAAAAAATCCCCAAATCCAATATATTGAAATATGGAGAATTGGGTGGCTGACATTTTAGACGAATGTTAAAACCATCTTCTTGTGCAGCTTCACAAAACAGCAGGTCATCAACTTCTATATGAGAGGGTGTGTTGTCTTGTTGGATGTACATAGGTGTATTCATATCTTCACGTGGCCACTTAGCTTTAATAGCCGGCAACAGATTCTCCATCATGTACTGTCTAATCACATCTCTCGTAATTTAAGTAACCGAGCTGTTGGATCCCTTCGTCTTAGAGGAATTGGAATTCACTCAATAAAGTAACTTATTTAGTTTAGAATTTGACATTCCGACACTTTCCAAAGTTTAGTTATAAACCTATATCAAATTCATGGGATGAAGGATGCGAAATGATTTTATGCATTAGTAGAATTTGTTTCTACTCTATAACTTACATGACAAAGACTCACTCCTTTATAGTAAAAATGTAGCACATAAATATCTCCGACATCTTGCTAATAATATTATACAAATATATTTTGCATAAAACCGAATTAGCTTAATTGATATATGACTAAATTACTATTGTTAGAATGGAATTCAATTTCAATGATCCAAACGGGCCATAATAGGTTTTAACCTCCATTGTTCCCACTAGTCGATTGACACTACTTCTCTTAGCACGTTCAAATGTAACCAAAGGAAAACATCCAATCTTTTCCATCGAAAGTGCAAACTCCATTAGGGATGTTGTTCTTACTTTTACAAGTACGTAATGGTCCATCTTCATCGGGAGCAAATAATACCTCTCAGCTTTACGAGTAATAAAGAATCACTTCTCATCAATGAAAATATGGTCAAAAAGACTCTTAAATCTTGGTCTATCATGCAAGCTTTCTTGTTCAAGCATGTCAACACTAAACTGTAGCCTAGCCTTCTTGTTTGCTTTGGTTTAATACTACTTGTGTGCTTCCTACTTTCAACTGCTTTCAACTGCTTCAACAAGTGTTCTCTTGCAAATACCAAGAGCTTTGCATGTATCTTCTTGTCTTGGGTGGTTCTATCCTTAAGAGGAACATTACGCAACTGCTCATAATTTATTATTACTGGCTTAAGACCCTATCTTTCTATTAGCAAAACTGACCGGAGCGCCTTGATGAAGCAAGGTTTATTTTACCTAGTTTCCACAAGCTCTGAACAGTTCGAATATGCATATTAAATTTTGCAGCAACTTCTCTTGTAGCATTCTTTGGGAGCACTCCTCTACAACTTCTAGCCAACAGTTCATGGTATGCTTGATTTTTAACTTGTTCGGAATAATCTTTCCGCTTCATAACATCAACTGAAAAATGTTACTTACATGTGAACTGTTCTAAAAAACTAACTTACATCTGTCCGGTTCATCACATGTCAAGTCCATCACAACATCATCTTCTAGTGGTACCAAAGCCTATTGAAAAAAATGACACACACATGTCATCCTCTACACCATGTCGTGCAACAAGCTTAAAAACTGTGGAAGAATTTTCTACCAAAAGACTCTTCAACAGGTGGCTCCTCCATGTTCAAGTCAAACAAGCCAACCTCATTGTTGACGCTTTTTCGGAGCGCCAAATACTCAAGAAGAACCGGCGGCGGTGCTCTCTGGTCAGGCGCGGACGGTCCGCGGCCTGGGGCTGGACGGTCCGCGACCTGGCGCAGGGGCTAAGGTTTCCTGCCTGACGGCCGGACGGTCCGCGCGTGCGCAGGGGCGGCGGAAGATCGCCGGCGGCGCCTGGATCTCGCTCCCGGGAGGGACCCCGTCGGGGAGGAGAGATCCTAGGGGTTGTCTAGGCTCGGGCCGGCCGACCTAGACTCCTCTAATCGGCGTAGAGTCGAAGAGAGGCGAAGAATTTGGGGATCGAGAGGCTAAACCTAAACTAGACTAGAACTACTCCTAGGATAAAATGCGAAATAGAACTTGTATTGATTCGATTGATAATTACAAATCGGCCGTAGACCTCTCTTTATATAGAGGAGGGGGGCTGGACCCTTTACACGACTGGATTTCGGGTTAATTCCGCAAATCTAGCCAACAAACATAGCACAAAACTCGGAACCCTAAACTACTCTGCGCATGCGCGGACCGTCCGGCCCACAGGCGCGGACTGTCCGGACCGCGGACCGTCCGGCCGCTCAATATGGTGCTCAACATATGCCCCCCTGCCTTTTGGTGGAGCTGAGCAAACCAAAAACAACTAACTCGATGTGATTACATCGGTTCTCTTAGGCATCCTGCCACATACTAGGATGGTACTGTTTGAGGAAACGCCCATTCAAAGCCTTAGGCAAGTCTTTGCCTTGTAATGTTTGTAGCAAATAGGCGTTGCTAGACATCACCTGTTTTACTTTATAAGGGCCTTCCCAGCTTGGTGACCATTTCCCGAACTTCCGGTCTTTATTCCTTAGAGGTAGAATGGTCTTCCACACCAGGTCCCCTACTTGAAATGATTTTGCTTTGACCTTCTTGTTGTAGGCCCTGGCTACCATGATTTTGTCTTTTTCTATTGCTCCCAAATCTATCATCCTTTTGTCAGTCACCTCATCAATATTATCCATCATTGAATCATAATAATTGGTAACAGTTAGATCATTTTGTCTGGCGAACCTGATAGCATTCAAACTTATTTCCACAGGCAACACTGCTTCCTGCCCATAGATAAGCTCAAAAGGAGATACTTTAGTAGCCCTATGTTTAGATATTCTATGAGCCCATAAAGCCTTAGACAAAATCTTATGCCAATGTTTAGGATTATCAGATATTTTCTTTTTTATCAAATTAATCAATGTCCTATTGCTAGACTCGGCCTGACCATTGGCCTGAGCATAATATGGAGATGAATTAAGCAGCTTAATTCTGTATAATTCAGCAAATTCACCTACCTCCTTTGACATAAAAGAAGTACCTTGATCTGTAGTTAAGGTCTGGGGAATGCCGAATCTATGAATGATATGCTCAGTTATAAACTCAATTACCTCCTTGTGTGTCATGTTCTTTAGAGCAACGGCTTCAGTCCATTTGGTGAAGTAGTCAGTGACAACTAACACAAACCGATGCCCCTTTGATGATGAAGGATGAATTTCTCCAATAAAGTCTAATCCCCATCCTCTGAACGGCCAAGGCTTGATGATAGGATGTAATTCGGCTGCAGGGACCAACTGTAGGTCGCCGAATTTTTGACACACTTGGCAACCCTTGTAGTACTTGAAACAATCAGCTATCATACTAGGCCAATAAAAACCAGACCTTCGCAACAACCACTTCATCTTTGGAGCTGATTGATGAGTACCACAAATTCCCTCATGTACTTCGGCCATGGCTAATATAGCGTCATCTGGGCCCAAGCACTTAAGCAGGATGTCATTGACTGTTCGGCGGTAAAGTTCATCACTCATCAAAACATACTTGAAAGCTGTTCGCCGAATGTTCTTATCTGTCCTGATATTTGGATTTCGTAAATAATTAAGTATAGGTGTCCTCCAATCACTTGCATCGGCTTCATTGTCAGCCGAATTAATGAAAAGAACATTTCTGGTAACCCCGGACGGTCCGGCGTCATCACGCGGACGGTCCGCGACCTGGGAATTTGGCTTTGCACTGGTTATCAGATTTTCAGTTTTGTGAAACTTCCCTCTCTTTATCCGATAACCTGATGCATCTTGTGCCAAATCATTAGCTCTATGATTCTCAACTCTAGAGATATGCCGAATACTGAATTCGTCAAAAGAATGGATTATGCTCCAACATTTCTCAAGGTAACTATTTAGAGTACCATCAAAACATTGATATTCTTCTAACACTTGTTGGACAACCAGCTGAGAATCACCAAATACCATCACATGTTTTACTCCCATACCATTTAAAAGTTCTAAACCGAATAGGAGGGCCTCATATTCAGCTTGATTATTAGTGCAACAAGTTTTCAATCGGCTAGAGAAGTCAAAGGAGACATTACTTGGTGAAACAAGTACAATGCCAATTCCTTGCCCTTCATTGCAAACCGATCCATCAAAATATAAAGTCCAAGGAGTAATAGTGAGGTATGACATGTCTAGCTCATGAATATCATTAACCCGATGTTCTACAATGAAATCTGCTACGACTTGGCCTTTCATAGATTTCAATGGTTCATAGCCCAAGTCATATTCTATTAGTGCATAAGCCCACTTACCAATTCTACCACTCATAATTGGGTTATGCAACATGTATTTGATCACATCGGCTTGACCAGAAACAGTGCAATGACTAGACAGCAAATAACATCTACATTTGGTGCATGCGTAAAACAAGCATAAGCATAACTTTTCAATAAAAGTGTACCTTGTTTCAGCATCCACCAACCTTCGGCTTAGATATGCCACCACATGCTCCTTCCCCTCAGTTTCTTGTGTCAGAACAGCCCCAATGACCTTATCCTCAACTGCAATATATAATCGAAATGGCACTCCTGCTTGTGGTGCTTTTAATACGGGAGCCGAAGATAAGTATTTTTTGATGAGATCAAATGCTTCTTGCTGTTCTGCCCCCCAAGCGAATTCGACATCATTCTTAAGCCGAAGAATAGGGGTAAACGCATCAATCTTCCCGGCTAGGTTAGAAATAAACCGTCGTAAATAATTCACCTTGCCGAGGAACCACTGTACCTCGACTTTACAGGTCGGAGGCCCCACATTCCGAATAGACTTGATTCGGTCAGGTTCTATCTCTATACCATGTTCATGTATGACAAATCCTAAAAACTTACCAGCCGACACTCCAAAAGCACATTTACGTGGGTTCATTTTCAAACCATACTGATACATTTTATCAAAGGCCTTGCGCAAATGAGCTATATGAGAACTAAACTCAACCGATTTGACTACAATATCATCAATGTAAACTTCCACGGTGTTTCCTAACAATTCATGGAAGATCAAATTCATAGCCCTCTGATAAGTAGCACCAGCATTTTTCAGACCAAATGTCATGACAACCCACTCAAATAAACCAATGAAGCCTGGACATATAAAGGCCGTTTTAGACGCATCTTCTTCGGCCATGAAAATCTGATTATATCCGGCATTACCATCAAGGAAGCTAATAATTCTATTTCCTGATGCATTATTGATTAATGTGTCGGCTATGGGCATGGGATATTCGTCTTTAGGAGTTGCTCTATTTAAATTGCGAAAATCAATGCATACTCTAAGTTTACCTGTCTCCTCCACCGGCACAATATTGGAGACCCACTCTGCGTATCTGCAAGGTCTGATAAAATCAGCTTCTAGCAGCCGGTGGATTTCGTCCTTGATGTGTGGGAGAAGATCCGGACGAAATGTTCTAGCTCTTTGCTTGAAAGGTCTGAAACCAGATTTAATAGGCAGCCGATGCTCTACGATCTCTCGGCTTAATCCAGACATCTCAGTATAATTCCAAGCAAAGCAATCTGAATATTCCTTCAATAGACCGATCATCTCATTTCTAGAATCGGTCTCCAGGGTCTTGTTTACAAAAGTCGGCCTTGGAGTTTTACCATCTCCTATGTCAATCTCCTCCAAAGGATCGGCCGATGTAAACCCCTGTCCTAGTTTATCAAGATCTCTGAATTCCTCTATCATGTCCCCCACAGAGGAATCAGATGATCTTTGTGTGATGGCGGACTTTCCGGTCTCGGGGACCGGATCATCCGTAATACTATCTTTTCGCTGTGGTAGATGTTCGGTCTTAAAGTCCGAACTCTTTCGTGAAAGACCAGACCATCCGGCCTTGGCGGCCGAACTGTCCGTGACCAAAGACTCATGAATTTTGTGTGTATTCATCATTTAAACTTTATTTAGGATTTAGCCGATTCTCCATCGGCTCTAGCATTACAGGAATGAAACCTTTCTTATCTATACTTATGAATTGATAATCAGAAAAATCTACTCCTGTGAGACATGTAGCAGTCTCATAAGTCCAGAGTACAGGGGCATCAGCCACAGCGATGCAGGCCGATACATCAGCATGTACTTGTTCTATGTCATCCCCTACCCATTGTATTAGCATTTGATGTAATGTAGAAGGTATACATTGATTGGCGTGAATCCAATCTCTGCCTAGAATTAAACTGTAATTTCCTTCTACATCAGCGACGAAGAATGCAGCAGCAAGGGTCTTAGTCCCGATGGTTAATTCAACGGACGTGACTCCCCTGGCTTTGATCGAACTATCAGTTCCAACACCGCTGAGGGTCATGTTGGTCTTGACAAGTTCGTCATCTTGTTTACCTAATTTTTTGTATAATGAATAAGGCATTAGATTTACAGTCGCCCCTCCGTCTACCAACATCTTAGCAATCGGTATCCCATCAATGTGACCGCGCACGAAGAGCGGCTTTAAATGATTTACCGATTCCTTTGGTTTAGTAAAGGCGGCTTCTTTAGGACCAAAATCAAACTGGGCAACAACAGGTTCATCGTCGCCGATGATAGTACAATCGGCAGAAAATGTAATAATATTTACATCCATACCTGGGCGTTCTGGAGAAGCCTCGTAGTCGACCAGGTCTTCTCCCAGCAAGTCGTCCTCTTCCATTGATGTTGTCGTGTCGTTGGAGGCCTCCTGGTGAACGACGGACGGTCCGCACGCGGGGGCCGGACGGTCCGCGCCTGGTGCAGGTTGTCCAGAGGCTTCCTGGTGAACGGCGGACGGTCCGTGCGCGGGGGCCGGACGGTCCGCGCCTG
This sequence comes from Zea mays, assembly GCF_902167145.1. Taxonomy (NCBI): domain Eukaryota; kingdom Viridiplantae; phylum Streptophyta; class Magnoliopsida; order Poales; family Poaceae; genus Zea; species Zea mays. The sequence continues at coordinate 135,997,194 of NC_050101.1, forward strand.
GTGCAGGTTGACTTTCTATTTCTGTGGTCGTTTGTTTTTTCTCAACGGCCTTCGGTCTCCATTTCTTTTGCGGTGGCGGGTATAGTGGATGTGTGTCATTAAATGTCTTTTCCGCCTCCTTCTCCTGGCTCTCCTTTGCTCTTAGGCGCTGTAATTTTCTCTTTTGGGATCGTGTCAATCCCGCTGGGCACCATCGAGGCATGGAGTATTTTGGATCGGCTATTTTGATGGTAGCTGTATCCTTTTCGGTTGTGTTGGCCGATTCGCCGAAAATCATCGACCCTTTATTGTCTCCCTGTATGACAACATCTGCGGTGCCTATTTTGATGCTGTCCTTTTTTGTTGTTCTTTGAGTTGCTATAGGCATATGCCCCCCTGCCGGATTGGTCGGTCTAGGAGGCCGAGTAGTCCGGCAATCTTGTTGGGCTTGTGCGTGGTGACCGGATTCAGCAGCGCTCAATCGGTCTTGTACTGGCGGCGCCAGCCTATCAAAAACGGATGTTTGGGGTGCCCCCCAGGCGGGGTACTGTGGCATCCCAAATGGATATGGTGGCATGCCCCACATTTGATTTGGGACATATGGTGGAGGTAAATATGTGTATGGATATGGCATAGATGGATAAGGGGGTGGAGGGGTCCATGTCGGCATGTTAGGTCTCAATTGTACAATAGGACCTTTCATTTCTTCCGATTGGTGAGATGGTCCAATCGGCCTGACCTGACGTTGCTCATGAATGGGTGAGCGGGGTCGCTTCGGTGGCCGGTCACTGGGGCCGGCCTTCTTTTTAACGTACTTAGACAGCAATTGATCGAAAGTCGAGCCAGGCTTGATCAGCCGACCAGCTGCTTTAAATGTATTTGTTTTCCACGTACCTATCTCTGGTCGTCGTGGTTTGAAAGTACGTGGACGTTGTGAATCCTGAGTACGGCCGGACCGTCCGCCGGAGCTCTCCGGACCGTCCGGTGGGGTCCCGGACCGTCCGCGCCTACGTGCCGGACCGTCCGGGATACGTAGCACGGGTTCCTGCATCTGTCTCCCTGTCTGCGCTTGCCCCCCAGTACTGGAGGCTGTGATGGTCACCTTTAGGGTCTCCCCTCCATCGGGAGTCTTCTCGGCTACCACTTTCCTGCGAGAAACTTTACGATCCCCATCGGCCTCTTTAGCATTGCCGATGATTGTCTCTTTGCCTTTGTCTTTATCGGCTGTGTTTGGCCGAACTAGGACTTTCTTGCCCTCGAAGTCAATCATGTTCATCGGAAAGGGCTCTGTGTCCACCTGCATTTCCTGAAATTTCAATCGTCCTTCATTGATGGCCGATTGAATCTGTCGCCGAAATACATTACAATCATTAGTGGCATGAGAAAATGAGTTGTGCCACTTACAGTACACACGACGTTTTAGCTCGTCGGCAGATGGAACAGTGTGATTTATTTTAATATTGCCATTTTTGAGTAACTCGTCAAATATTTTATCACACTTACCGACATTAAACGTAAACTTAACCTCCTCTTGCCGTTTCTTTTGAACCGGCTGTAAGGAGGAACAAGCCGAAGATTTGGCCTGTTTTGGCCAAACCATTTCAGCAGCGTACACTTCCGCTGATTCGTCATCCGAGCTACTTTGGTCGCATTCTACTATGTGTACGTTGTGACGCATTGTTTTAGCAGTTTCTTTGCTCCGGCTTTCGCAAGCCAAAGCTCTCTGATGTAACTGTGCTAGTGTAAAAAATTGGATGCCTTCTAATCTTTCTTTTAAATAATATCGCAGACCATTAAAGGCTAATCCTACTAGCTGTTTCTCTGCTAAACGAATTTGAAAGCATCGGTTTCTTGTATCTCGGAATCTCCGGATGTAATCATTAACCGATTCATCTTTTGTCTGTCGCAACGACACTAAATCTACCAAATCCAACTCATAGTCACCGGAGAAAAATGATCATGAAATTTTTGTTCTAGATCCCCCCATGATGAAATGGAATTAGGAGGTAAAGTGGCATACCATGCAAACGCGGTTCCTGTTAGCGATAATGAAAATAAACGTACGCGAAATGCCTCTGTGTCGGCCAATTCTCCCAATTGTGCTAAGAACTGGCCTATATGTTCGCATGTGTTTTTCCCTTGATCACCCGAAAATTTTGCGAATTCGGGTATCCTGGTTCCCTGTGGGTATGGGTGGTGATCAAATCGGCTGTCATAAGGTTTCCGATATGATTGCCCCCCAGGGACCATGCTTACTCCGAGCTTATCTCGGAACGCCCCGGCTATTTCTTCCCTTACTATATCAATGGCAGCCGGTGCGAGACCACTGGCTCTCTGGTCAAACATAGGTGGGGTTGGCTGGATATTAGCATGTTGTCTTTCCCCCCATTGGTTTGAGTTACGTGGTGCATTTTCATTTGCCTTATATGGGTCATAGGTTTGATCATTTCTTTCCGGCCTCTTGGGTGGGGCCGGAAAGCTTTCCTGGGCTCTGGATCTTGAATTAATGGGTTGATGCATTGTATAGTGCGATGAGAAGTGCTGCTGGGACGGGTGAGGATTCCGGTAACAATCCTCCTCAAAAAGGTCATGTGCGGACTGTCCGGACATTGGCCCGGGCCGTCCGTGATTATGTGCGGATCGTCCGTTGTTGTACGCGGACGGTCCGACTGGGTAGTTTAGATTCTGTGTCGTGTGTGGTGGTTCGGGCGCATATCTAGGTAACTCATTAAAAATCGGCCCGACTGTTGTTGGTCCGGACGGTCCGCGCTCATGTGCGGACGGTTCGGGCATGTGCAGATCGGCTGATTTGCTGCCGATTTGCGGTTGCTCAGGGTACGTGTCCATCGGCATCCCATAAAGGGGTTGTGACTGGTCGTGACAACCTGTAGCCGATGTGTTACGCGTGTTACCTCCTAACTCAACCTCGTGCGAAGGAAAATTGGCGATACTAGATTTATCAAATGCACGTACTAGTCTCTTAAGATCGCTTTGCATACCCCCTATGATGTTCTGCATTTGTTCACGCTGATCTTCTACATAATTTCTAAGAGATTGCAGATCGTTGGTATTAATTACATTGGGGATATCTGGCGTGGGTTGGAGCGAAGCCGGATCCGTCGCCCGATGTCGGACGACCTTGTTGTTCCTATCCACTTTGAAGTTGGCCAAGAACTTTGCTTTCGCCTCCTGGATCATCCGCTCCTTGTGCTCCTCGAACTGGAGCTGCTCGTCAGCCGGCAATGTGTCCCAAGTCGGCTCTATGATGTTGCTTGGGGAAATATCAGAGCTATCCCTTGAACCGGCCATTGAGGGCCGATTTGATAGGTCTAAATATGTTGTCCCCAGCGGAGTCGCCAAAAAGTATGTTGATGCTTTTTCGGAGCGCCAAATACTCAAGAAGAACCGGCGGCGGTACTCTCTGGTCAGGCGCGGACGGTCCGCGGCCTGGGGCCAGACGGTCCGCGACCTGGCGCAGGGGCTAAGGTTTCCTGCCTGACGGCTGGACGGTCCGCGCCCTAGGGCCGGACGGTCCGCGCGTGCGCAGGGGCGGCGGAAGATCGCCGGCGGCGCCTGGATCTCGCTCCCGGGAGGGACCCCGTCGGGGAGGAGAGATCCTAGGGGTTGTCTAGGCTCGGGCCGGGCGACCTAGACTCCTCTAATCGGCATAGAGTCGAAGAGAGGCGAAGAATTTGGGGATCGAGAGGCTAAACCTAAACTAGACTAGAACTACTCCTAGGATAAAATGCGAAATAGAACTTGTATTGATTCGATTGATAATTACAAATCGGCCGTAGACCTCTCTTTATATAGAGGAGGGGGGCTGGACCCTTTACACGACTGGATTCCGGGTTAATTCCGCAAATCTAGCCAACAAACATAGCACAAAACTCGGAACCCTAAACTACTCTGCGCATGCGCGGACCGTCCGGCCCACAGGCGCGGACTGTCCGGACCGCGGACCGTCCGGCCTCAGGGCCGGACCGTCCGGCCGCTCAATATGGTGCTCAACACTCATATTGTAAATCTACTGCTTCTTCATTGAACTCGAAAACTGTAGCAAAAAACAATTAGAATGTGCAGTACAATATGAAGATTAAGCAAGAAATCACGTACCTAAATCTTCATCGGGTGGCTGCATATTCAAATCAAACAATGAACCCATTGCTTTGTTTACGAGGATTTGGTTTGTGAAGTGGAGAAAAGCAGTTTAAGGGCCCCTTTGGCAGGGCTCTGGCTTCTCCAAAAACGGCTTTGGCTCTGGCTCACGAGGTGAAGCCACTTCTTTAGATGAGCCAAAACCATTCTGAAAAATCATTTGGCAAAACGGCTTATAGGTTGTTTTCAGAAAGACCCTTGTATAGTTTACTTTTTATAGATACTTTTATATGTATAGCTGAAATATCATTATAGAAGACGTGAGCTGGTGGGAGGCTATTGTGCAAAAATGACGTGAGCTGAAGCCGGGTGAGCCACTTTTTTGGCTCATGCCCTCTAGTTCATTTTGAAAAAGCACTTCACTGGTGAAGCCATTTGAAAAAAGAGGTGTTTGGCACAACTTTTGCATGAGCCAGAGCCGAAGCTGAAAAATAAACCCTACCAAAGGGGCCCTAAATAGGCGAGCGTGTTGTGCGAGTAGGCGAACAGACACCCACACCCACACCCACACACCAGTTGTGACATCTAGGAGAGTTTCGTAGTAATGATATTGGACTATATTTAGAACTTGTTTGGGATAGCTCCAGCATCAAGAAATTTGGTGGAGTTACTTGAGGAGGTCATTAGATGCTCCAAAAAATCGTGGAGCTAAAACGGTAAGCCTTCAGAAGACGTTTAGATAAGTTATTTCATTCATTATTTAGATTAAAAATATTTTTTAAAAACTATTTAAATTAATATTATAAACTCCACACTGGAGCTAGAACTTGGGATGGGACGTCCTTAGCTGACTAATTAGAAAAGGTAGTGGAAGACTACCTTACCCGAAAGAAACAAGGGCAGTAGGGGAAGTTGTGTATAGAGAGGTTCTCTGGTCGATCATGCTGCGATAGCTTTTCGGACAAGGTATTCCTATATTACGCTTTCTACACTGTAGCGGGTTTTTTAAGCTAGTGAAACTTTGTAAAGGTCAAGTGGGTAAAGGGTGCAACATCTATAGAGTGTAAAACTGGTATATTAGACGTGCTCGCGGTCATGGACAGCTCAGGACTCTCGCATGATTAATTTATAGAACTAAACTTAATCTATCATATGCATTGCATAGCAGATGTTATTATTAAGTTTGATCTCTTATTTAATTAGGTTGATATCTACTTATACCTAATAACTGCTAATAAAATTTTGACCAACTTTAAAAGCAATGCTTAGCTTTAACCATTTTTTGGTAAGCCTTATACTTCACATGAGCTCCCACCTTTGGTGAGTTCATACACATTATTCCCCACAACTTGTTGAGCGATGAACATATGTAAGTTCACCCTTGCTGCACTCATATCCCTCATGTCAAGGACAGGTACCACTTAATGAGGCGTATGAAGAACGCTGTGATGAGTTTGTGAGTGGTTTAGACTGTCGTCTTCCAGTCAACTATGGTTGCTAGATCGTTGTCTGCATATGATGTAATTATTTAGCTATTTTGTACAGAACTCTTATTATATAGTAAAGATGTGACATTCGTTTTTGTATCATTAGTCATCATATGTGTGAGACTTGGTTTTAGCACACGTGATTATTTCGCGCCCGGGTTTTGGACCCCTAAACCCGGGTAGGGCTGGACGAAATACTCGTGGCTCGCTGGCTCGCTCGGTTCGTGGTCAGCTCGGCTCGGCTCGGATCGGCTCGTTTGAATTTTTTCACGAGCTGAGCTAACATCCTAGCTCGGTTCGTTAATGAGCCCGCTCGGTTCGTTAACGAGCCAGCTCGCGAGCTAAACGAGCTACCATATTCCAGCAAAACGAAACTATATGTATATCATTTACAAAATAATTGATGAACATGTTATATATATGTGAGGTGTTTATGGCCTATGAATTAAACTAATGATTAATGAACTATGTCTATGTGTTAATTTGGTTTATGCAAATATAATTATGGGTTAAACTGATGAGCATGTATGTGAATTAATGAGTGATGAATTGTGCTAATTTGGTGTTATATTGACGTGGTTTGTGAAACTATGAGTATAATTACTATTTTCTATTGTTAAATTAGTTTGAAATTAACTAAAAAATAATTATTATATACATTTTATTTTTTTTTTCTGCTCTGGCTCGCGAGCTAAACGAGCCAGCTCGAGCTCGTAAACGAGCCGAGCCGAGCTGACTCTGTGGCTCGTTACCTTAACGAGCCGAGCCGAGCTGGCTCGTTAGCTTAACGAGCCAGCTCGAACTCGGACGAGCCGAGCCGAGCCGGCTCGTTATCCACCCCTAAACCCGGGTGTGACACCGACGAAGAAAACAACGACGCCAAAGGCTATTCTTGCTCCTCCGAATACCAATCTGGACAAAATCCTCCACTCAAAGCCAAGAAGAGAAGGGAGAAAATGCTTCGGTTATCTGAACTACAAAATAAATTCGACGAAGCAGCGGAAGAAATGCGACACAACCTAAAGCCCCAGCCACGACGACAAGTGGCATGAAAAAATTGACGATAACAATATTATTTTTGATGATACCTCTCTTTTAGCATGAAAATTTTAACATAACACCTCTCCAAAGCTAGCTACTGGTACCATAGCCAACTTCGTAGAGGTCACCCCAAATACCCATGTACGATAGCCACTGACCCGAATCGCTTAGGCCCACTGCTCTCAATCCCAACAAATTCAAAATTTCACCTAGTGATCACCCCATACCAGTTCTTCAAAACCGTACATTTCTAGAGGCGTACAATTTCTCAAATTTCACCAAATTCGGCAGGTTGAACAAGAAGTCCGTCAACCATCAAATCATAACCACAACAAACTACAACACAACGGACGACCAAATCAAAAGCTCATACAAACCAAACTACGGCCAGCTCAAATCTGCCAGTAAGAGCATCTCCAACAATGTCTCAAACTAGTGCCTCAAATTGAAATATAGGGCTCAACACAAGAAAAACCACTTCAACAGTGCCTCAATTCAACAAATTTTGTCAAAAAACTATAGGGCACCTTCTCAAGTGCCTCAAATATACTACACCGTAGTGGGCTGCCCTATAATCTAGATTTAGGGCTTTACTATTGGAGCGAAGTGTTTTGTTGGTGCCCTAAATTCTATAAAATTTACTTATTTTTAAATTATAAGGCATTTTTATAGGTCACGTTGTTGGAGATGCTCTAACGGCGTTACAAATCACATTAGATTTGCAAAGAAGTGGTTTGAATCTGAATCACACAAACCAAAGTAACAAATCTGTGCAGCCGAGCATACCAGCGACAATAGAACTTGGCAGGCCTCCACATCCAAACTTACAAACAACACATCAAACAACAGTATGAAATCAAGCAGTTCCACCTGCTGGTTGCTAACCAATCATGTCATGCGAAGTTACACATCGAACATTGAGATTATTAAAAAATCACAATAGGCAGGGAAAGCAAGGTGAAATAAAGCAAAGACTGCACATTCAGTAAATCAGGGATTTAGGCTCTGTGAGGAATGTCAACTCCACTGAAATTGAATTGCTCAAAACTGGACACCAAATGTTAAGTTTGATCACAACACCTCCATAGGCCACATGCCGGTTTAGTTCATGACACCAGCACACCAAATATTGATAATGGTCATACAGTGCACAATTCAGCAGCTTAATTAACGGTCATGTGTCGAGACTAGTACGAAGTTTTTGCACTTTGTAAAAATAATACTAGTAAAACATGGCATAAACAGGCTAAAGAATACAATCACATTGTAAAAATAATTGCAGACATCACCATCACAGGACCGAACCAAACCCCAACTATCATTCTGATAAAAAAATAATTGTACTACAAACAAATAAATCAATCATAAGACCATATTTATACTCAATACGTATAATCAAAACAAGAAATCCATTCAATCTATGGGTGCAGCACAATCATCACACAATAAACGAACCAGCAATAATACAGACAAAGCAGGCAAAATATTATGAGGGGTATTGAGATAACAAAGATAAAACAATACTACAGTTAAGCAAAAAATGATCCAGCAACAGCTGAGAACAATCGTAAAGAACATCTTGCAATACATGACTGCAACAAAAACAGCAAGAATATTAGGCAGGGTACTAAGATAACAGATTTGCACGATAAGATAACAATATACAGACGAAGCAAGCAATTCTATGTAACTCAATGAATGTTCATTATTAGTTCTATTAGTTACTCGTTAATTCATCCACATCAAGATTGTAAAATCCTTAGCGCAAACAATTACATCAACAAGTACTTAGCATACCCAGTATTATGGTCAAATAGTACCTATCTCAAGACATTAGTAGCAATTAAAATAATCAAGCAAACATAAATCAATCCAATTATGCAATACTACTATCATCGACCTACGAATCAAAAAATCATGGTGAAACGGGCAAAAAGTGCAATCGTCTGTAAGGATGGATATGAAAACAAAATTATACTCAGTAACAGGGGTACCAATATGATAGATACTACTGCTCCATTTAAGTTTCAACCTCAGACAGATCTAAATGAGATACAATTTGAGTAACCAACATCTGAATGCTTGATAGGTTGGCGGATAAAGCAAATCGGGGCAAGCAATTACGCCTTCTGGTTGTAGACATAGGTGAGGCCGCACTTGCCGCAGTAGTGGCGGTCGAAGTGGTTGGCCATGAAGACGCCCGCGCCGCACTCTGTGTTGGGGCACTCCTTGCGGAGGCGGGTCACCTTGCCAGTGGCGTCGTCCACCTTATAGAACTGCAGCACGGAGAGCTTCACCTTCTTGTGCTTGTGCTTGATCTTCTTGGGCTTGGTGTACGTCTTCTTCTTACGCTTCTTGGCGCCACCGCGGAGGCGGAGCACCAGGTGGAGGGTGGACTCCTTCTGAATGTTGTAGTCGGCGAGGGTGCGACCGTCCTCGAGCTGCTTGCCGGCGAAGATGAGCCGCTGCTGGTCCGGGGGGATGCCCTCCTTGTCCTGGATCTTGGCCTTCACATTGTCAATGGTGTCGGAGGACTCCACCTCCAAAGTGATGGTCTTCCCCGTCAGAGTCTTCACAAAGATCTGCATCTTGGCGGCGATGGGGGGCCGCCTGCGGCGGCGGCTAGGTAGGTTTTGGCTGCTGCGGGATGGGGGTGCAGTCTAGGGTTTCTGTGTTCTCGGTTGTGTGCGCCTATATAGAGGAGAAAAACGACATGGACTGTTGGATCTAGGGGCTTGAGAATCTGACGGCTGGATCGTGCAGGAGTCAGTGTTCCATGCGCTGGGCTGATTTGCCTTATCTCGTGCGGCCCACAGTTAAATGAATAAGTTGGCTTCAATCAAAAAAGAATGAATGGGCTGGCTGGAAAGTGCCTATACCGGGCTTCGCATCGGACTAGGCTTGGTCAGGAATGCAAGCTGGGTTTGACTATTTTTCAAAAAAAAAAGTTTGACTAAAATAAGCTGCCAAACATGTCATGAAAACAAAAAACTTCCATGATCATTCACCTATGCTCAACTTCAAATATCTCACGATTCTTAAAAACACAATGGGTGACGAGGCTTCATTATAATTGCAGTTTTCATAATGGAATCAGGTTGGTTCTTGTCCAATGCAGTATCTCTTGAACATGTAGAAGAACTATGCATCATTGTATTAAGAAAAAATAGAGAGATCTTAAGTAGATCAATATATAAACAGCCATAAAAGGCTATCAAACAAGTGAACATATTCTGTGCTCATGGAGCTCTTGTGCTCATATGAGCACTTTAAATCTGGTGCCTTCATTTCTCATCCAGGGGGTGAGGGCAGCAGTGGCACACAGAAGAGACAGACGGCGCGGCGCAACAAGGGTGGCACGCAGAAGAAACTAGGAAATGTCTATTCACACTTGGATGAGAAATAAAGACACCAGATTTAAAGTGCTCATATGAGCACAAGAGCTCCATAAACACAGGATACGTTCCCATCAAACAAAGGGGGATAGAGATAGGGGAGGCAACAACACCCTATACTGAGATCATAGTCTTCTAAGGGTTTTTGCTCGTGTGTGAGGATCTGGTACACCTAGAAGGGAGGTGAATAGGCTACCTGTAAATTTTCAGCTCAAGAAATTGTTAAAAACTTGAGCGGCAGTCCGCACCACCGTGCAGGGGTCTGGCACTGCCGGACAACCTTGTAGCAATTTGCCACTGTCAGGTTTCTTCAGATGTTCAGACTTGTAGCAGTTTGCCACAGACAGTCAGCAATTTGTGACCTGGTTACAGTTCAAGGCAATTGATTAAAACTAAGACATGCTTGTTGAAATGAATATACTGTAACAAGCATACCTTTCTCCACCAACAGCACAGACAGCACATGTGTCCGTTGGAGCATTCTCATCCTCATAATAACGGGCCTGGTTGCATAGATGGTGGGGTTTTAGTAGCTAGTTGTGCAATGAGGTGATGTCACACGAAGGAAAAATAAAAAGGGGGGTTGCAACTTACCAGCAGGTTGTGCATTTTTTTTTTTTTCATCTCCTCACCAAACCTATCCTTCCCGATGCAACCTATGTAACTTGATGCACCAGGAATTTAAAGCATCCACTAAAAATTAATCAGGATTGTTATGTTAGAGTTTGTTATTAGTTAATGTAACCAATTCGGACTGGTCGTAGGCTAATAGCTTTGAATATTCATTATGATTTTTCTTCAGGGTTTACTTGGACAACTCTGATAGAGTTTTGTGTGGCTCAAAAGGAAAGAACACTATAAATAGTAGAAAAGAGAGGATGAATCATGAAGCAGCACTCCATGCATTTGCACTAACATTACCTCCAGCAGTATTCAACATTGCTCTTGCTAGCCCATTCGTCATACCTGGCAGAACATGGAAATACAAGCCACCATTTGATATTATATTTAAGCTACTTTTGTTATTCAGTTTCAGCTTACAGTCTTATTCATGTAACGTTTTTTTTTTTGTTATGACATCGGAAATGGGCAGTTTTAGATGCTCCACTAATTACTAACCTCGAGTCAAGTACATACCTGGTCATAAAAAATAGAAGTCTACTTTGTACAATTGGCTAGAATAACATGTCGTATTGCAATTGCAATAACCAAAGACAACAAGAGAATGGGAAAGATCAAGAACACTTACATGCTGAAACAGCCCTAGCACTTAGACATCCTGCAAAAGAGTTGCTGACCTGCAAAGATCATTTCAGCTATGGACAAAGATCTAGATTCCCCAAATGCAAAAAAACATGACCTGCAATAGACAAACGTCGAATTTAATCACAACCATCAAGAGTTATCAAAAACCAACCAAAAATCATCTATGTTACTTACCAAACTGTGAATCGGAGAATTCATGAACCGTTCCTCTAGAATGAAAAATAAAAAAAGGGAAATAACATTTTAGTTAGTTTGTATCATACAAGGATATGTCTCAGCAAGAAATTCTAATGAAACCAAGATACAAGAATAAATAGTCGAAGTGATACTTTCAGCTGTGGAGATGTCAGCTCAACAAAGAAAGAGCATAATGAATGATTTCAAGAACAAATATATATTACATAGAAGTGTTCAGTGACATAAAACTGAGCACTGGAAGGGTAAAACTGAGCAAAAAACACGACTAAGGGTAAAACTGAGCACACCAGCAAAATCGAGGGCACCACCCTAACATAAAAAATAGGAATTCCATGCTTTATATAGGATATATAGGATCGAGGGTCTTAAAGAATATGTTTTTGAAGTGGTCTGCAGCTAAGAGTAAGGTAATGTAGTGAATGTTGTACCCATGAATAAAGTGAGCACTTATGCAATGTTGTACAGGAGAACCCAATATATTTCATTTGGACATTAATATCCACAGTACTGTCCAAATTCACATGTGAAATTCCATCAAGAAATCATCTTCTCATATAAAATTAGCACTATACAATTGTTTTTTTCGGTTGAATCGCTATAGCAGTAAAGCTGGTCTTTAAAGTAATCAGACTTTTTATCAGAAGAAACAATCTTCCTTCACACCCAGTATCCTTATGCATTTACCATTGATCTCATTTGTAGAGTTGGAGTAGGCAAAATCGTATCTAGCAAATTTGAAAATGAGATTCCATTGTTGAAGGTCAAAATTCATCAAGTGGGCTGCTGAGGCAAAATAATCGAAGTTTTTAGTAGTTCACTGCTGGGCACATGTGCATTGTAAGTGAATTGTTGATCTTATTATTGATAAACTAAATCTGGTACAAGAATTTTGTCATCGATATCAGTTCTAGATTGAGGGATGGTTCTGGCAGTTTAAAAACAAGTTTACAAATTATATAGTGATAAAATGAGACAGAATTGTATCTAGATGCTGAACCACCAGGTCGCGAGTTCGAAGCAACCACTCTGCATTTGCGTCAATAAAGCTCACCTCAGTTTATCCCTTCCCTAATCTGCGTCAATAAGGCTTACCTCAATTTATTCTTTCCCTAATCCCCATTCATGTGAGAGCATGCGGCAATGGTCTGCCCCCTTTTTAATAACAAGAGGAGAGGGGGAAGCAGACAACGAAGGGCGCTCTATAATAATGAGTTGAAGACAAAAGTTTTTGTCCTCACTAGATAGGCATAGTTTTTGTAAATATTAAATATTAATACTAAGATCCAACCACAAACAATGATTTTTAAGCCATTGTCATTAGTATTGATGCACCAACGGGAGGTTGTACACTTGTACTTCAGTAATAAATTCAACTTTTGGATTCCTTTTCTCCTGTTCGTTCCTCTCGAGTTCACACTCCATTTCAACTTCTGCATTCAAATCTATATTAATCTATTAACAATCTAATGTGGGCATCTAGTGCTACCACGGTTTCACCCTCCGTGCTACCAACAATACCCACGTAAATTATCCACCAAAAAAATCTCAAGATTTTTTATTAATTATCTCCAGTCTTCACATAATATTTTTATGAACGCACAGGTACCATAGGCAGCAAATCAGAGACCTTCATCCCTCGCCTCCCCCACTTCCAATGTTTCGTAGATCAGGAGGGGAAGGAAAGAGGCGGGCATACTTGTTCGTTGCCGGAGAAGGACACAACGAAGACCTAGGCATCTAAAAGCGACATAGATAGTATACCGCTAGATATATAGGGAAAGAGCATGTAAGCGGAGAAAGAAGCCCAGACGGAGCAGCTCCAAATCAAGAGGCACCCGCACCAGGCGTCAGTCCGAGAAGGGCGAGAGAATGCGAGTGTCTTCCCAGCCCTGGACCCGTCGAAGCGACACAACACCACCACCAACTCCGTAGCATATGTCGACTACTGCCACACTACGAGCATTGGTTGTCCAATATCTTAGACCTGGACTCCTCATCGCCAAGATAACCTAAGCGTGGCAGACGCCACCATGTCCTCCTCGACGGCACACACAGAGAAAGGCCAGGAGCATGACCGACTCGCCCCATACCCGCGTCGACGAGCGTCGGTCGGCTCGCGGCTGCGATCGTGGGCGGAGGCACCAGGTTGGGGAGGAAGAAGGCCGGGAGCCCGGGAAGACGAACGGGACGTCCAATGACGGCGAAAACGATGGTGTGTGCACAATGTGAAATGTCCTCGTGGACGTGCAATAACCACTGCGCGAGTCGGTGTCGGGGCTCGTGTCGGACGAATACGGGGAGGAGACGCCTGCTTCTACGCCCTCTGCCGAGAATGGGGTGGCGCGAAGGTGGATGCATGAGGGGAGAGAGAGAAAAGAAGTAGAATGGCGAACGAGATGGTGGCAATTGAGACGAGAACCATCATTATCGTGTGAAGGTATAGATGGCCAAATGGGTCGTGTTTAGCGAGCCGGCCTGAGGCACGACCCATTTAATAGTGCCTGGGCCAACCCGGCACGAGCCCCGTGCGGTGCTTCGGTTGTAGCCTCGGCCCATAGTGCTGGCCTGGTCCGGCACGATTATTTTTTTATTTTACAAAAATTAATATATACATATGTATAATTTATATTAAATATTATAAGTGCTTGAACATAATGTTCTACTGGTTAGACAGTTTCGCCCAGTGTCTCTCACCCTTCGTCCATCAGGGTGTGGGTTCAAACCCTATCTCCTGCACCACTTTTTTTAATATTTTACGCTGAGTTGATTTGAAAGAAATGTGGGGGCTTTTTTGTAAAAAAATGACGCGGGACGACCGTTGAAACTGATGTTTTAAGTATAGTAGAGAAATATTAATAATTTTTATATAAATATGGTCAAAGTTAACAATGGCTGACTCCTCAAGAAGGGGGAACGACCAATATTTATGTACTGAGACAGTATATGATATTTGGCCTTTGTACAGTTCACTAAAACGGGTTGTTTATATTTTTCATACAATAAAGATGTTGAGATTTATGAAATCAAGTTATAATAAATAATAGAAAATGTGGGAAACCCTAACCCTAGTATAAGGTGGGGATATGTATTAATAGACTTGGTGTTGGGCCTCGCCCATTATAGATGGCGAAAGGGTAAATACACACGGAAGACCCATAAACCCTAATACAATGCTAACACCCCCCGCAGTCACAACTCTATCCTTTATAGATGTTGAGACTAGACCGAAAGCCTAGGAATACACTCGTCGGTAACCCCTTGGTGAAGATGTCGGCAAACTGCAGCGTGGTGGGAACGCTGAGAACCCGAACATCACTTGCAGCGACACGCTCGCGGACGAAGTGCAGATCGATCTCCATATGCTTTGTGCGCTGATGTTGCACGGGATTGGTGGAGAGGTAGACGGCGCTGACGTTGTCGCAGTAGACGAGGGTGGCGCGCTAGAGGGGGCTGTGGAGCTCATGGAGGAGTTGGCGCATCCAGGAGGCCTCCGGTGCGCTGTTGGCCACAACGCGGTACTCAGCCTCTGCACTGGAGCGGGAGACGACGGGCTGCCGCTTGGCGGCCCAGGAGACAAGGTTAGCGCCCAGGAATACGACATAGCTGGAAGTGGATCGGCGTGTGTCGGGGCATCCGGCCCAGTCTGCGTCGGTGTAGACCACGAGATCCGACGTTGGGGATGGTCGGAGGAGTAGACCGTAGTCGAGGGAGCCACGGAGGTAGCGTAGGATCCGCTTGAGAGTGGTGAGATGGGGCTCCCGTGGGGTGTGCATGTGGAGGCACACCTGCTGGAAGGCGTAGGCGATGTCGAGGTGGGAGAAGGTGAGGTATTGAAGCGCGCCGGTCAGGCTCCGGTAAGATGTCACATCGATGACCGGGTACCCATCGTCCTCAGAGAGCTTCGCCTGAGTATCGACAGGCGTGGAGCAGGGCTTGTAGTCGGACATGCTAGTCCACTCCAGAATATCGATGGCGTACTGGCGCTGGTGCAGGAAGAGACCTAGGGCTGACATTCGACACTCAAGGAGGTTTCTAGGTGGTATCTGAAAGGCTTCAAGGTTGAGAGAGATATTCTTATGTGCAACTGTCCCTAGGAGATTGAAAGTCGCCAAGAGGGGGGGGGAATAGGGCGAAGCTGAAATTTACAAATATAAACACAACTACAAGCCGGGTTAGCGTTAGAAATATAATAGAGTCCGCGAGAGAGGGTGCAAAACAAATCGCAAGGGAATAATCAAGTGAGACACGCGGATTTGTTTTACCGAGGTTCGGTTCTCTCAAACCTACTCCCCGGAGGCACAAAGGTCGGGTCTCTTTCAACCCTTACCCTCTCTCAAACGGTCCCTCGGACCGAGTGAGCTTTCTCTTCTCAATCACTTGGAACACAAAGTTCCCACAAGGACCACCACAAGTTTGGTGTCTCTTGCCTCAATTACAAGTGAGTTTGATCACAATGAAAGAATCAAGAAAGAAGAAAGCAATCCAAGCGCAAGAGCTCAAAAGAACACAAGCAAATCTCTCTCACTAGTCACTAGGGCGTTGTGTGGAATTTGGAGAGGATTTGATCTCTTTGGTGTGTCTAGAATTGAATTCTAGAGCTCTTGTAAGTAGTTGGGAAGTGGAAAACTTGGATGACTTGAATGTGGGGTGGTTGGGGGTATTTATAACCCCAACCACCAAACTAGCCGTTTGGTGAGGCTGTCTGTTCGATGGCGCACCGGACAGTCCGGTGCACACCGGACATGTCCGGTGCGACAGCCACGTCACCAAAGCCGTTGGGTTCCGACCGTTGGAGTTCTATCTTCTGGGCCCGCCTGGATGTCCGGTGGCGCACCGGACATGTACTGTTGAGTGTCCGGTGTGCCAGCATGGGTGTGCCTGACCTCTGCGCGCGCTGCGCGTGCATTTAATGCGTCGCAGGTAGCCGTTGGCGCCGAAATAGTCGTTGCCCCGCTGTTACACCGGACAGTCCGGTGTACACCGGACAGTCCGGTGAATTTTAGCGGAGCGGCTGAAGTGAATTCCCGAGGCTGGCGAGTTCCTGAGGCCGCTCTTCCTTGGAGCACTGGACATGTCCGGTGTACACCGGACAGTCCGGTGAATTATAGCGGAGTTGCCTCTGGAATTTCCCGAAGGTGACGAGTTTGTAGTTTGAGTCCTCTAGTGCACCGGACATGTCCGGTGGCACACCGGACAGTCCGGTGCGCCAGACCAGAGGTGCCTACAGTTGTTCCTTGCTCCTTTGTTTGAACCCAATACTTGGTCTTTTTATTGGCTAAGTGTGAACCTTTGGTACCTGTATAACTTATGCACTAGAGCAAACTAGTTAGTCCAAATATTTGTGTTGGGCAATTCAACCACCAAAATTAATTAGGGACTAGGTGTAAGCCTAATTCCCTTTCAATCTCCCCCTTTTTGGTGATTGATGCCAACACAAACCAAAGCAAACATAAAAGTGCATAATTGAACTAGTTTGCATAATGTAAGTGCAAAGGTTGCTTGGAATTGAGCCAATAAATGTTACTTACTAGATATGCATGGATTGTTTCTTTATTTTTAACATTTTGGACCACGCTTGCACCACATGTTTTGTTTTTGTAAATTCTTTTGTAAATTCTTTTCAAAGTCCTTTTGCAAGATGGTCAAAGGTAAATGAATAAGATTTTGAGAAGCATTTTCAAGATTTGAAATTCTCTCCCCTTGTTCCAAAAGCTTTTCCTTTGACTAAACAAAACTCCCCCTCAATCAATTCTCCTCTTAGTGTTCAAGAGAGTTTTAAGATATCAAGTTTTGAAAATACTACTTGCTCCCCCTTTAGAACACAAAGAGATACCAATTTGAGATTTACCAATTGAAAATCATTAATTTGAAAAATTAGGGTGGTGGTGCGGTCCTTTTGCTTTGGGCCAATACTTTCTCCCCCTTTGGCATGAATCGCCAAAAATGGATACTTGAAATGAAATATAGGCCCTTTGCTAACTACATTCTCCCCTTTGGCAAATAAAACATATAAGTGAAGATTATACCAAAGATGGAGAGTGATGCGGAGCGACGGCGAAGGATGAGTAGTAGAGTGGAGTGGAAGCCTTTGTCTTCGCCGAAGACTCCAATTCCCTTTCAATATACCTATGACTTGGTTTGAAATATACTTGAAAACACATTAGTCATAGCATATATAAAAGGGACATGATCAAAGGTATATTTATGAGCTATGTGTGCAAGTTTTAGCAAAAGAAATTCCTAGAATCAAGAATATTGAGCTCATGCCTAAGTTTGGTAAAAGATTGTTCATCAAGTGGCTTGGTAAAGATATCGGCTAATTGATCTTTAGTGTTAATGTATGAAATCTCGATATCCCCCTTTTGTTGGTGATCCCTAAGAAAATGATACCGAATGGCTATGTGTTTAGTGTGGCTATGCTCAACGGGATTATCCGCCATGCGGATTGCACTCTCATTATCACATAGAAGAGGAACTTTGGTTAGTTTGTAACCGTAGTCCCGCAGGGTTTGCCTCATCCATAGCAATTGCGCGCAACAGTGGCCTGCGGCAATGTACTCGGCTTCGGCGGTAGAAAGAGCGACCGAATTTTGCTTCTTTGAAGCCCAAGACACCAAGGATCTTCCCAAGAACTGGCAAGTCCCCGATGTGCTCTTTCTATTAATCTTACACCCCGCCCAATCGGCATCCGAATAACCAATCAAATCAAATGTGGATCCCCGAGGGTACCAAAGCCCAAACTTAGGAGTATAAGCCAAATATCTCAAGATTCGTTTTACGGCCGTAAGGTGGGATTCCTTAGGGTCGGATTGGAATCTTGCACACATGCATACGGAAAGCATAATGTCCGGTCGAGATGCACATAAATATAGCAATGAACCAATCATTGACCGGTATACCTTTTGATCCACGGACTTACCTCCCGTGTCGAGGTCGAGATGCCCATTAGTTCCCATGGGTGTCTTGATGGGCTTGGTATCCTTCATTCCAAACTTGGTTAAAATGTCTTGAGTGTACTTCGTTTGGCTAATGAAGGTGCCCTCTTGGAGTTGCTTGACTTGAAATCCTAGAAAATACTTCAACTCCCCCATCATCGACATCTCGAATTTTTGTGTCATGATCCTACTAAATTCTTCACATGTAGATTCGTTAGTAGACCCAAATATAATATCATCAACATAAATTTGGCATACAAACAAATCATTGTCAAGAGTTTTAGTGAATAAAGTAGGATCAGCCTTGCCGACTTTGAAGTCATTTGCAATAAGGAAATCTCTAAGGCATTCATACCATGCTCTTGGGGCTTGCTTGAGCCCATAAAGCGCCTTAGAGAGCCTATAAACATGGTTAGGATACTCACTATCTTCAAAGCCGGGAGGTTGCTCAACATAGACCTCCTCCTTGATTGGTCCATTGAGGAAGGCACTTTTCACGTCCATTTGATAAAGCTTGAAGCCATGGTAAGTAGCATAGGCCAATAGTATGCGAATTGACTCAAGCCTAGCTACGGGTGCATAGGTTTCACCAAAATCCAAACCTTCGACTTGTGAATACCCCTTGGCCACGAGTCGAGCTTTGTTCCTTGTCACCACACCATGCTCGTCTTGCTTGTTGCGGAAGACCCACTTGGTTCCTACAACATTTTGATTAGGACGTAGAACCAAATGCCATACCTCGTTCCTCGTGAAGTTGTTGAGCTCCTCTTGCATCGCCATCACCCAATCCGAATCTTGGAGTGCTTCTTCTACCCTGTGTGGCTCAATAGAGGAAACAAAAGAGTAATGCTCACAAAAATGTGCAACACGAGATCGAGTGGTTACCCCTTTATGAATGTCGCCGAGGATGGTGTCGACGGGGTGATCTCGTTGTATTGCTTGGTGGACTCTTGGGTGTGGCGGCCTTGGTTGTTCATCCTCCTTGTCTTTATCATTTGCATCTCCCCCTTGATCATTGTCGTCATCTTGAGGTGGCTCATCATTGTTTTCTTCCTCTTTATCAACTTGAGTCTCGTCCTCATTTTGGGTTGGTGGAGATGCTTGCGTGGAGGAGGATGGTTGATCTTGTGCATGTGGAGGCTCTTCGGATTCCTTAGGACACACATTCCCAATGGACATGTTCCTTAGCGCGATGCACGGAGCCTGTTCTTCACCTATCTCATCAAGATCAACTTGCTCTACCTGAGAGCCGTTAGTCTCATCAAACACAACGTCACAAGAAACTTCAACTAGTCCTGAGGACTTGTTAAAGACTCTATATGCCCTTGTGTTTGAATCATATCCTAGTAAAAAGCCTTCTACAGTTTTAGGAGCAAATTTAGATTTTCTACCTCTTTTGACAAGAATAAAACATTTGCTACCAAAAACTCTAAAATATGAAATGTTTGGCTTTTTACCGGTTAGGAGTTCATAGGATGTCTTCTTGAGGATTCGGTGTAGATATAACCGGTTGATGGCGTAGCAAGCGGTGTTGACCGCCTCGGCCCAAAACCGATCTGGTGTCTTGTATTCATCAAGCATGGTTCTTGCCATGTCCAATAGAGTTCGATTCTTCCTCTCTACTACACCATTTTGTTGTGGGGTGTAGGGAGAAGAGAACTCATGCTTGATGCCCTCCTCCTCAAGGAAGCCTTCAATTTGAGAGTTCTTGAACTCCGTCCCGTTGTCGCTTCTAATTTTCTTGATCCTTAAGCCGAACTCATTTTGAGCCCGTCTCAAGAATCCCTTTAAGGTCTCTTGGGTATGGGATTTATCCTGCAAAAAGAACACCCAAGTGAAGCGAGAATAATCATCCACTATTACAAGACAATACTTACTCCCGTCGATGCTTATGTAAGCAATCGAGCCGAATAGATCCATGTGGAGTAGCTCAAGTGGCTTGTCGGTCGTCATGATGTTCTTGTGTGGATGTTGGGACCCAACTTGCTTTCCTGCTTGGCATGCGCTACAAATCCTGTCTTTCTCAAAATGAACATTTGTTAGTCCTAAAATGTGCTCTCCCTTTAGAAGCTTATGAAGATTCTTCATCCCAACGTGGGCTAGTCGGCGATGCCAGAGCCAACCCATGTTAGTCTTAGCAATTAAGCATGTGTCGAGTTCAGCTCTATCAAAATCTACCAAGTATAGCTGACCCTCTAACACACCCTGAAATGCTATTGAATCATCACTTCTTCTAAAGACAGTGACACCTACATCAGTAAAGAGACAGTTGTAGCCCATTTGACATAATTGAGATACAGAAAGCAAATTGTAATCTAAAGAATCTACAAGAAAAACATTGGAAATGGTATGGTCAGGTGATATAGCAATTTTACCCAATCCTTTGACCAAACTTTGATTTCCATCCCCGAATGTGATAGCTCGTTGGGGATCTTGGTTTTTCTCATATGAGGAGAACATCTTCTTCTCCCCTGTCATGTGGTTTGTGCACCCGCTGTCGAGTATCCAACTTGAGCCCCCGGATGCATAAACCTACAAAACAATTTTAGTTCTTGATTTTAGGTACCCAAACGGTTGTGGGTCCTTTGGCATTAGAAACAAGAACTTTGGGTACCCAAACACAAGTCTTGGAGCCCTTGTGTTTGCCCCCAACAAACTTGGCAACTACCTTGCCGGATTTGTTTGTAAGCACATAAGATGCATCAAAAGTTTTAAATGAAATACTATGATCATTTGATGCAATAGGCGTTTTCTTCTTAGGCAACTTGGCACGGGTTGGTTGCCTAGAGCTAGATGTCTCACCCTTATACATAAAAGCATGATTAGGGCCAGAGGGAGACTTCCTGGAATGAATTCTCCTAATTTTGCTCTCAGGATAGCCGGCAGGGTACAAAATGTAACCCTCGTTATCCTGAGGCATGGGAGCCTTGCCCTTAACAAAGTTAGACAAGTTCTTAGGAGGGGCATTAAGTTTGGCATTGTCTCCCCTTTGGAAGCCAATGCCATCCTTGATGCCAGGACGTCTCCCATTATAGAGCATACTTCTAGCAAATTTAAACTTTTCATTTTCTAAGTTATGCTCGGCAATTTTAGCATCTAATATTGCTATATGATCATTTTGTTGTTTAATTAAAGCCATGTGATCATGAATATCATTGATATCAACATGTCTACATCTAGTGCAAATAGAAGTGTGCTCAACGGTAGATGTAGAGGGTTTGCAAGATTTTAATTCTACAACCTTAGCATGCGACATATCATTCTCACTTCTGAGGTTGGAAATAGTAACATTGCAAACATCAAAATCCTTAGCCTTAGCAATCAAATTTTCATTTTCTACTCTAAGGCTAGCAAGAGAAACATTCAACTCATCAATCCTAGCAAGCAAATCAACATTATTATTTCTAGGATTAGAAGTTGAATCAATACAAACATGAGAATCAACCTTAGCAATTAATCTAGCATTTTCATTTCTAAGGTTGTCAATAGTCTCATGGCAAGTGCTTACCTCACTAGACAAATTTTCACATTTTTCAACTTGTAGAGCATAAGCATTTTTAACCTTAACATGTTTCTTATTTTCTTTAATTAGAAAATCCTCTTGGGAATCCAAAAGGTCATCTTTTTCATGAATGGCACTAATCAATTCATTCAACTTTTCCTTTTGTTCCATGTTAAGGTTGGCAAAAAGAGTACGCAAGTTATCCTCCTCATCACTAGCATTATCATCACTAGAGGACTCATACTTAGTGGAGAATTTAGATTTAACCTTCTTCCTTTTGTCGTCCTTTGCCATGAGGCACTTGTGGCCGACGTTGGGGAAAAGGAGTCCCTTGGTGACGGCGATGTTGGCGGCGTCCTCGTCGGAGGAGGACTCGGTGGAGCTCTCGTCGGAGTCCCACTCCCGGCAAACATGGGCATCGCCGCCCTTCTTCTTGTAGTACTTCTTCTTTTCTCTCCTCTTTCCCTTCTTGTCGTCGCCCCTGTCACTGTCACTAGATATAGGACATTTTGCAATAAAATGACCGGGCTTACCACATTTGTAGCACACTTTCTTGGAGCGGGGTTTGTAGTCCTTCCCCCTCCGTTGCTTGAGGATTTGGCGAAAGCTTTTGATGATTAAAGCCATCTCCTCATTGTCGAGCTTGGAGGCGTCAATTGGTTGTCTACTCGGTGTAGACTCCTCCTTCTTCTCCTCTGTCGCCTTAAAAGCCACCGGTTGTGCTTCGGACGTGGAGGGTTCGTCAAGCTCGTTGATCTTCTTTGATCCTTTAATCATGCATTCAAAGCTCACAAAATTCCCGATTACTTCCTCGGGAGTCATTAGTGTATATCTTGGGTTACCACGAATTAATTGTACTTGAGTAGGGTTAAGGAAAATAAGCAATCTTAAAATAACCTTAACCACTTCGTGGTCGTCCCACTTCTTGCTCCCGAGGTTGCGCACTTGGTTCACCAAGGTTTTGAGCCGGTTGTACATATCTTGTGGCTCCTCCCCTTGGCGAAGACGGAAGCGACCGAGCTCCCCCTCGATCGTTTCCCGCTTGGTGATCTTGGTGAGTTCATCACCTTCGTGCGCGGTCTTGAGTATGTCCGAAATCTCCTTTGCATTTTTCAACCCTTGCACCTTGTTGTATTCCTCCTTGCTTAGAGAGGCGAGGAGTATGGTTGTGGCTTGGGAGTTGAAATGCTCGATTTGGGCCACTTCGTCCGTATCATAGTCTTCATCCCCTACGGATGGTACCTGTGCTCCAAACTCAACAACATTCCATATACTTTTGTGGAGTGAGGTTAGATGAAATTTCATTAAATCACTCCACCCAGCATAATCTTTGCCATCAAAGGTTGGCGGTTTGCCTAATGGAACGGAAAGTAATGGAGTAGGTCTAGATGTACGAGGATAGTGTAAGGGGATCTTACTAAACTTCTTGCGCTCTTGGCGCTTAGAAGTTACGGACGGCGCATCGGAGTCGGAGGTCGATGTTGATGAAGTGTCGGTCTCGTAGTAGACCACTTTCCTCATCCTCTTGTGCTTGTCACCTTTCCGATGCGACTTGTGTGAAGAAGATTTTTCCTTCTTCTCTTTGTGGTGAGAAGAAGAGGATCTTTTCTCCTTTCGTTTGGAGGAGTCCTTCTTCTTCTCCTTCCTCTTGGTGCGGGACTCTTCCGATGAAGTGCTCCCTTGGCTCGTAGTGGGCTTGTCGCCGGTCTCCATCTCCGTCTTGGTGTGATCTCCCGACATCACTTCGAGCGGTTAGGCTCTAATGAAGCACCGTGCTCCGATACCAATTGAAAGTCGCCTAGAGGGGGGGTGAATAGGGCGAAGCTGAAATTTACAAATATAAACACAACTACAAGCCGGGTTAGCGTTAGAAATATAATAGAGTCCGCGAGAGAGGGTGCAAAACAAATCGCAAGGGAATAATCAAGTGAGACACGCGGATTTGTTTTACCGAGGTTCGGTTCTCTCAAACCTACTCCCCGTTGAGGAGGCCACAAAGGCCGGGTCTCTTTCAACCCTTACCCTCTCTCAAACGGTCCCTCGGACCGAGTGAGCTTTCTCTTCTCAATCACTTGGAACACAAAGTTCCCACAAGGACCACCACAAGTTTGGTGTCTCTTGCCTCAATTACAAGTGAGTTTGATCGCAATGAAAGAATCAAGAAAGAAGAAAGCAATCCAAGCGCAAGAGCTCAAAAGAACACAAGCAAATCTCTCTCACTAGTCACTAGGGCGTTGTGTGGAATTTGGAGAGGATTTGATCTCTTTGGTGTGTCTAGAATTGAATGCTAGAGCTCTTGTAAGTAGTTGGGAAGTGGAAAACTTGGATGACTTGAATGTGGGGTGGTTGGGGGTATTTATAACCCCAACCACCAAACTAGCCGTTTGGTGAGGCTGTCTGTTCGATGGCGCACCGAACAGTCCGGTGCACACCGGACATGTCCGGTGCGACAGCCACGTCACCAAAGCCGTTGGGTTCCGACCGTTGGAGTTCTGTCTTCTGGGCCCGCCTGGATGTCTGGTGGTGCACCGGACATGTACTATTGAGTGTCCGGTGCGCCAGCATGGGCGTGCCTGACCTCTGCGCGCGCATTTAATGCGTCGCAGGTAGCCGTTGGCGCCGAAATAGTCGTTGCCCCGCTGTTACACCGGACAGTCCGGTGAATTTTAGCGGAGCGGCTGAAGTGAATTCCCGAGGCTGGCGAGTTCCTGAGGCCGCTCTTCCTTGGAGCACCGGACATGTCCGGTGTACACCGGACAGTCCGGTGAATTATAGCGGAGTTGCCTCTGGAATTTCCCGAAGGTGACGAGTTTGTAGTTTGAGTCCTCTAGTGCACCGGACATGTCCGGTGGCACACCGGACAGTCCGGTGCGCCAGACCAGAGGTGCCTACAGTTGTTCCTTGCTCCTTTGTTTGAACCCAATACTTGGTCTTTTTATTGGCTAAGTGTGAACCTTTGGTACCTGTATAACTTATGCACTAGAGCAAACTAGTTAGTCCAAATATTTGTGTTGGGCAATTCAACCACCAAAATTAATTAGGGACTAGGTGTAAGCCTAATTCCCTTTTAGAGATTATTACAGAACTCCCAAATAACCTCTTGTTTCTCCACATGTTCCACTAATATATTGTCCCCTACTTTCAACTTGCTAATAAAGTTTTTATTTTCCTATATCTTACTTGCTAATGGAAGAAAGAAGGGTGGGCACCACCTTATTTAAGCCAACTTAAACCACTTTTAAGTCGAGCCAAGGTTCTTTGTAGAGAAACGAGTGCTAGAGAATGATGTTTGAGCTATTGTCTAAGCCATTCTTTTTTAGAGGACAACTCCATAGAATCTCTTGTGATCTCTAGTCGATGAAGGATCTCTTTGGTTGTTAGTAGTTGTTTAACATGACCAACTTTCTTCTAACTCCATGGTTGCAAGTGCTTTAAAAGTCTTTTCAACTTATCTGCAAAGCGTTGCAGGGAGCAGATAGCTCCCTCTGGTTAGGATCAAGATCTCACCACCTCTTCTAAAAAACTTCTAATCTTGGCCAATAACTTTTTAAATGGAACCACATCTTGCCTTGAGAATTTTCTTTGCAGACCTATTAAAAGAGGACAGTCGTCAAATATGAAGGAGGCAGAGCTTTGTAGCACATAGTCTGAAAATTAATCTTCCCAATCGGCTGTATGGGAAATCTAGTCTAAGTGGACAAGGGTAGGGGGTGTTTGCTCATTAAACTAAGTACTTTTTTGACCCAATAGTGGCAATTTAGTTGTAACTCATTAAGAAGGCATTGAAATCTTCTCATCATAGCCCTATTAAGATTTTGTTGTTCTTGTCCTTAGCTCAATATATAAGATTGAAACCCCACTAGCTACCCATGGACTAGAACACGTGGAGCGAATTGTGTGCAGGTCATTTAGAAATTGGACTTTTTGATCATCTAGTTGAGGACCATAAACTTCATTAAACCACCATGGAGTGCCACTAACATGATCAAATTGTGTTGAAATTGAGTAGATGTTAGTTCTAATCTGAAGCACCATACAATTAAGTCCCTTCCAAGACAAGAATCCCCCATACACATGTGCCAGCCACTGGGAGAAAAAAATCACCAAAATCACTTCCAAGCAAGGATAACACCATATGTCAAGAGATAATAGCTTTCTTTGTTTCATGTAAGAAACAATATCTGGGCGAGTACTATGAATCATCCCACAAGTTGTATCTCTTCTAGCTTTCTTATTGAGCACCCTCACGTTCCGAATGGTAATTTTAGAAGGATCCATTAAACAAAAGAAAGATACAACCAAAAAAGGACATGAGAAAGGCAAACAGTATTTGAGATCAGATGGGCCAAAGCCAACATTCATTTGAACATTATCCATGTCTTCCACATTTTTTTGGTAATGTCCAACCAAAGAGAGCTACTAATGCCTTGATATGAGAATAAGAGAGTAAGTTACTGAATAGGTGCACATATGCTTCAAGGGCTTTGAGACTTAGTGCCTCCATCTTAGTAGCAATGTCCAAGCTTTTGATGAGATTGACTTGAACTTGTTTGATAGGAGCACTGGTATTATCTTTTGAACCCTCTTAGCAAATTGGTTGAATTGCTATGGTGTGGCACGAAGTCTGATGATAGCTGGTTTGTTCTTTGCTTCTGTATTACTGGCAATAGAAGGAGGCTAGTGACTTCTCTAGTAACATCAGCCAAAATATTTCAATAGGGGTGATGTTTTCTTGTACAAGTGTCACATAAGTTTTGTTTTCTGTTGTAGACTCATTAGTGTGCAGGTGCTGGCTGCATGGTCATTTTATTAAATAAACTTTTAGGAACAGTCTATCTGAAGATGTGTTACTATAAGAAAAATAGATCTCAACCCATTTTAATTTGGATTTTGGTATTTGATAATCAACATAAACAGTTGGACTAACATATTTCCTGATGTTTGTATTTATAGTTCAAAAATGCAGCATAAATTTGGACAAAGGCAATGAAGTGATTTAGAAGATCAGTACCTCAAACGCAAGACATTAAAAGACTCATTGAAGACTTGTCAAGAACATAAAAAGTCTAAGACACAAGACAAAACAAGCCCAAGCAAGAAACGTGAAGAAAGCACAAAGGGCACCAAGATATCCGATGTACACCAGACATGATGCATCAGACAAGGCACAAAGAGAGGACTACAAACATGACTAGGAGATACAAGGCACCAGACGTATCACATGGAATAATAGATGCCTCACTGAATACGACACTTAGAAAGGTTGCAAAATAAATGGAGTTAGATATAAGGTACCAGATGTATACGGTGCAGCACCAGACAAAACTCACCGGATATGACACTTAGAGAGCCTATAAAATGCATGAGCCAAGTATAAATCATCGGACATGTCCTATGTGGATTCTGGTGGCGCACTAGATACCTAGAGGGCTCAATGGTTCGTAATGCTCAATCCAATGGCTAGTTGACGTGATAGATCCACTACACCATCAGACATATCTCGTGCAGTCTCAACTCTAAAAAGGTTGGCGACTTTTTCAACTATCAATTCTAACATGGCAGTGAATGTGTTTGGTGCCACCACCAAACATGTCTAGTGAGTACGCAGAAACTACTACTAGTTTTTAACGACTATATTTGAGTAGGGAGGCTATAAATACCACCCAACTAGGCATTTCTCATAGAATGACTCAAATACATAGCAAACAAGTTGAGGCTTCATTCCATTATCTCCTAGTAACCCAAGCACTCCAAGATCACTTTGTGCTTAGCATAGACACTTGCAAAGTGCCTAACATAGTTAAATAAATGTTGTAGCACTTGTGTTGGGTTGAGTTCTAAGAAGAGAAGAGAGGAATTGAGATCTCCCTCTCATGGAGTTATTGCTTTGGATTGTTAGAAGAACTCAAGAGCCTATGACATTGTGTGATTTGGCCTTGAGAAGGCTATTCTCACCCATTGATTAGTGATGAACTCAAGCTTGACCTTTGTGGTTGCCTGAGGGAGGAAATTATTGAAAGTGACATGGTTCTTTGTGAACTCCTCAATGAAGACGTATGATTCTTGTGAATCTAAACTTCGGGAAACAAATTGTGTCTCTTGTGCTATTTAGTTTCCTACCGCATTTATCTTTTCTCTCTTCGTTCATACTTGATATACTTATTATTTGAGATTAATCTACTTATTCAATCTTATTTGGCTAGCTTCTTTTCCACACTTAGTTTTGCTAGCATATAGCAAGTAATTATCTCAAATACATACACTGTTATATTTACATCACTAAAGTCTCCAACATAACCATTTGGTAGGAACACTCAGATTTAAATCTTGTGTTTGAGAAAGAAATTGTGGGAGTTACCTATTCACCCTCTTTAGGCAATTTTTATTGGTATCAGAGCCCCGCATTTCATTGTTGAGTCTAACCACTCAAAGTGATGTCGTGGGAAGCATCCAAAGTTGGTGGTGAAAAGAACAAGACTATTTTGCCAAAGGACAATGAGAATAATGAATCTATTCACTTGGGCTCAAAGAAGTTGCACAAGATCAAGAACTCCAATAAATCTAAGAAGAAGAGCAAAAAGTACAAGGACTTCACCTTCTCATCATCAAGCTCAAGTAGTGATGAAGAATCAATCTACATCAAGTGGAGAAAGAAAAGGAAAGGAGTTAACTCTCACATACCTTCAAATACTCCTCTCCTATCGGTGTCACTTGGAAAGCCCCCTCATATTGATGGTACTAGCTATTCCAAGTGGAGCCATAATATAAGAGGACACTTGTACTCACTCCATCCAAGTATTTGGAATATTGTTGAAGTAGGTATAGAGATTTCGGATAGCAATGATGAAGATTTCGAATAATCGAAAGTTGAGCAAACGGTCCATCATAATGCTCAAGCAACAATGGTTCTACTCTCATTCTGAATCAAGAAGAGTATGACAAGGTGAATGGGTTATAAAGTGTCAAGGAAATATGGGATGCCCTCAAAGTTGTTCACGAGGGCACCAAGGCTATAAGGAAGGCAAGAATCAAGCTTCTTGAAGGAGAACTTGGAAGATTTGTGATGTTAGATGATGAATCACCTCAAGAGATGTACACACGGTTAAAGAATATCAACAACAGGATTAGAAGCTATGAAAGCAAAAAGTGTACCAGTCATGAGGTGTTGAAAGCTTTCTCTATGAGAAACATGACATTATACACCTTGATAAGAGAAAGCCCTAACTATAAGATGACACTGGAATAAGTTCTGGGCAAAATCATCAACCATGAGATGATGGAAGAATAAGCCAAATATGTCAAGAGTTTGTCCAAGGGTTTCACTACTTCAAAGAATCAAGAAATTGCACTCAAAGCAACTAAGAAGCAAAAAAGGAAAGGGAGTTGTTGAAGAATTATCAGGTGAAGATAGTGAAGATAGCTCAGGTATGTATGAAGAAGATATGACACTCTTCATCCGAATCTTCAAAAAGATGATGAAGAATCACAACTACAACAACAACAAAAGAAATGATAAATCAAAGTTAAGGTCAAAGAAAAATTGTTATAATTGTGGCAAGAATGGACATTTTATTGCTAATTGCCCTATGGCAAGAAGGAATATAAAGAAGAAAAGAAGGAAGAAAAGAAGAGCTATGTCAAAAAATAAGTTCATCGAGAAGAGGCATAGTGGTGAAGCTCGTATTAGGAAGGAATGGGACTTAAATGATGAAAGTTCTAACTCTTCCAAAGATGAAGGCATTGCAACATTGGCCTTCAACAGGGCATCACTATTTTCAAAACTCAAGCATACTTGCCTCATGGCAAAAGAGGGTAAAAAGAAGGTAAACTCCATATCGAACCCCTCTCCTAAATATATTTCTAGTAGTGATGATGATTATGAGCATGCCTCTAGTAATAGCTCGAGTGATGATGATGAAATAGCTAAGATGCTTAAAGGTCTTAAAAAGAATGCCAATTCTAAATTTAAAAAGGTTTATGATGGAATTAAATGATAGAGATGAGCTTCTTGAGAAGCAAGATGACTTATTCTTGAAAAGGAAAAGAACCTTAAACTTGAAAAGCTCTTAGCTCAAGAAAAAGAAAACTGCAAAATATTAAACAAAGAACTTGCCATGAGTAATGAGACTGCCACTAATCTCAAAAATGAAAATTATGCACTTCAAGATGAGCTTGATTGCCTAAATACTCTCTTCTAATGCATCAACATCTTTGAATGAGCTTGCTTCATTTAATACCTCCATAGCTCATATATGTGATAGATGTAAAGATGTTGATAATGATGCTTCTGTCACTAACAAAAAATTGATTGAAAGCTTTAAAGATCAAGTTACTTGTTTGGAGAGCCAAGCACAACAGCCGATGAAGGAGGGCCAACACGCCTTGAACATAGCATAGCCTCCTTATAGGAGAATGAGAAGGGGTTAGGTTGGGGTCCTGCACGGTAGTGATGGACAAAAGGGGTTCATAGGGTGGTCGTCGAATTCGGAGTGAAGTCCATCGAGGGGCTATGGTGAAAGTTCGCGCCACGAGGGGAGGGAAGGGGATGATTGGGAGAGGAACACAAGCTAGGATTAAGACACACAGGAGTAACACTTATTTTTTATCCATGCCTTTCAATGTGAGTTTTTTTGCTATTATAGTATTGATTTGTTAGACTTCTCTTTTTTATATTCACAGTTTGATGTTCTTTATAATAATGTTAACATGTTGATTTATCTTTCAAAATAGTACTCTAACATTTTTAATCATTTTTTTATTTCTCATCATATAAGTTGATAATATCACATCTTTCTATATTTCTCTCTCTTGTCCTATATGTTAGCTCGCCTCCCCTCCCTCCTCACGAGCCGATAGAAAAAAAAACCTTTGTCCCATCTGTCAACCTGTCTCCCCTCTCTCCTCGCGATCGCTGCCTTCGTGACCCCGTCCCCATCCGTCTCCAACGCGCCAGTCGCCCCCTCCTTCCCGAGAATGTAGCCACTTCCCCGTCTGTGATCCCCGCTGGGAAACTCCAACGCGATGCCCGCCACGGGTCCTCGCCCCGCCCTCTTCCTCCCATGTCGCCGCTACCCCCCGCCCCGAAACACCACCCCCTCCCTTCTCGCCTTTATGGCCGCATGGAGATGGCCTGCTAGCGCCGCGGCCGATCCATAGCCCGCGCTCGTCTTCTCCGCTGCTGCCACAACCACAAGCAACACTGCGCGCAACACCTTCACCGGCAGGGGCCACCTTAAGCACAACGCCGACCTCTTCATGTGTCACTCTCCCTGTTCGAATCTGACATCCGAGGGTTCGGTCCAGTATCAAGCAGCGGTGGCATCACGGCCGTGGCGTCGAAGGCGGACGCAGCAACGATGCAGATGGTGTCCCGCAGGGGCGTCGTGCAGCTCGTGCTCGTGTCGGCCATCACATGGGTCATACTTGGGCTCGTCACTCTCGCCTTCCACCTCCGGCCATGCATCTCCCCCGTCGCCTTCCTCTCAAGTTAGCCCTGCGACTGCCCATAGATCCACTGTGATTTGCTTACCTCTTCTGTTGGCAGTATACTCTATCACTACAGCTGCCCAACTTCGTCTTTGCAGTGCCCAAATGCCTTGAGCTTGATGGTGCATCGGTAGAGCAAGCTTGCTTGCCTACATTGCATTGGAAGTAAGTTAACTAAAGTAGTAACAGGACCACCAGATTATGCTATCCACATTCTTCACGAATAGAAGCAGTATCTGACAACTAAAAAAATATGTGTTCTGATCCCCTTAAGCATTCATGTTTCATAGCTCCTCTCAAACCAGTATAGTTCTTGTTCTAAGCTTTTAAAATTTTCATATAACAGTTAGGATTTTCTTTGTAACTGGTGGACATTGAACCCCATGTCTTCTAAATTTTTTCCAGCTCTGGTAGTTCAATTTGATTAGATTTCCTTTTTCCCCTCAGTTTTCCTTGCAGGTTAAATCCCATCCATTAAAAAATGTTTAATCAACTTGAGTTATCAGGCTTCTCATGTTTCAGTGAATTAAGGAGAGGTATCAGGCTTGGAATGCGGACGGGTACTTTTAGGATATCCACTGAACGCGATAATTATACTTCTTATAATATTTAGTGTTGGATTTCATTTGAATTAGGAGCTGGGTTTCGAATTTCGGTCCATTTTTAGGGAATTGTAAAATTGAACTAACATTTTTTTCTTTATGATCGAAACAGACATGATAGAGCGAAGGTTGTAGATATTCTTGTCAACGATCTTAAAGTCTTTTCGACATTCAATGAGGAGTTATATAAGGAGACAACACAACTTCTCACTCTTGAAAATTTTTAGGTTTGTTCATCCTTTTCCACTCTATGGCATCATATCATCAAGAAGCATTTAAAATAAATATTTCTTACAGCTTCTTACTCCCTCGATTTTTTAAGTCATTAAAAATGCATCATGTTTGGTGCAATGCAATTAATGTATCTTCACTGGTAATGAAAATAGGACTAATAGATCATGAACCATTAAGGTCTACGCTGGGGAGTGGGATGAGGTGGAGAAATACTTGTCAGGTTTCACCAAGGTAGACGATAATAGGTATTCGGTGAAGATCTTCTTTGACATTACCAAGCAAAAGTATTTGGAAGCACTTCATAGGTATTGTTCTTTCATATTTCATATCTCATTTAAATGAGGAGCTGAGTTTCGAATTTCGGTCCATTTTTAGGGAACTGTAAAATTGTACTGACTTTTTTCTTTCTTTATGTTCAAAACAGGCATGATAGAGCAAAGGCTGTAGATATTCTTGTCAACGATCTTAAAGTATTTTTGACATTCAATGAGGAGTTTTATAAGGAGATAACACAACTTCTCACTCTTGAGAATTTTAGGTTTGTTCATCCTTTTCCACTTCATGGCATCAGATCATCAAGAAGCATATAAAATAAATATTTCTTAAAGCTACTTACTCCCTCGATTTTTTAAGTCATTAAAAACACTTCTCATGTTTGGTGCAATGCAATTAATGTATCTTCAGTGTTGCTGCCGCGGTGGAGCCCAAGCTGCGGTGCCTCCTCAAGGCAGACATGGTCGTCGTCTTCTGCGAGCTCGTTGCGCAGGGCGAGGCCCTCCAGGTATGCGCTGCTATTTGTGTACTTGCCGCTCCACACATAGCCTGCATAAAGCTATTGGGAATAGCCTTGGTGGCTATTTTAGCGTTGCAAGGCAAATTTTCGACATATTTTGTTGATTAGTTGCCTGTTAATATGTAGATTTGCAAGTATATAATTTATAAAATCGTTACTTCCTGGGGTACCCTAATTCCTTTCCGAGGCTGTGTTGGCTGAACTTTGCCATCTGCTTCTTCAGAATTTTCAACACGGGGCTGGATTTTGGAGTGCAATGACTTCAAACGTAACCTTCCAGTCAAGGAATGTGCTAAGCAAGAAATTTATGGTGAATTAATTATCACTTTTAAATTTTCTTGGGCAATCAAAGCAATCAGCTAATTGATATGTTTAGTTTCTGTTTTTAATAGGTATATCCTTACATGCCTTCTATTTTTGAGATGAAACCAAATTAGTGCAGCAAGAATCAAACCAAAGGTATTGTATTCATATCACCTTTGTGGTCATAGAGGATTCTATCCGCAATCTCTTTCTCCAACTGTATATTTCGATAAACCTAAGAACATGCTTTTGAAACATTTAGACATTTTTGGCCAACTGAAGTTTGAGATGAGCAACTCAAGCTCATTAGAAATACTTACAACAGTTTAGATAAGATATCTGCTTATTAGTTATATTTTAGATGGGAGTTCATATTGGCCAAATAAAAAAGAACTACAGAATTATAGGATCTTGACAACAATTTAATTCTTCCCCAGTAAATGTATATGCGAACATATGGCATTTTAGCAAAGAAGAATAATTGTTTTATTATCCAAATGAGGAGATGAACTATCTCTCCTTATTGTCTACATTCCACATGGGAGTTCATATTGCCTAAAGAAATGATATCTCTCATGAAGTACAAGAGCAAGAATGTTGCTCATGTGAAATTTGTTTTCAGTTTTCATTCACCTTTTGCTCGTCTAACTCAATTAAATCAGTTCCAAAATCTAGAAAAAATGCAAATTTTGTAGAAGCTACTATAGTATTGCATCTACAAGAAGGTTGGTAGGCAGACCAAGATGTGGAGGACAGTAGCCCAGTTTGCTGCCAGATCGAGCACCGCGAGGCAGGACTTCCTGAATTCGTGTCACAAGATAGGGTCATGGATGTTGGGCATCACTCGGGCTAAAGAAAGGTTGTTTACAGGAGACTTAAGTAATATCTGCCACTACATGCTTTCCTACGTGTCTTCAAGACAAAATAAAAGTAGATTGTTCATATCTTGTTGAGATGTTTGTTTTAATAAATGTATTACAATTTCCATATCTAATTTTTGTAGATTGATGTTATCATGCGTACCTATTATTATATTTGTTGTAGCGTTAACACGAGCACCTTACTATATAATTTATGTCGTCGCAACATACGAGTATTGTATTCACTTCTTAGACTTTGTTTTTCTGATATATAATTTGATTTGTATCGGTTTAGTTCTGTATTGGTTGTTGCCAAAAAAATCATTAGATATTTAGGTTGATAATATATGTGTTATTCATTTTTATGTAATCGTTGTGTCCTAACATTTTGTCGTATTGGTCGTGTGTTGTTGCAACGCACGGGCACCTAACTAGTTAGACTTGAACAAACATAATCTAATATTATCAGTTACCCATCGCATTACAGATATGTGAATCAAACAACACATAACAAATATATGAACCAAACATCACATGAATCAAACAACCCTTAACAAATACTCCCTCCGTTTCGTTTTAGTTGTCGCTAGATAGTGTAAAATTGAACTATCCAGCGACAACTAAAAATAAACGGAGGATGTGAACCAAACAACACCTTTGCTCCTACGGTTTGAAGCATCAGAAGAGAGGGAGCGCCGCCCCTGCGTCTGAATTATTTGGGTTTTTGCGTATTTGCTCGGATGCGATATGGTCAATTTATGTGCTGAGAAACAAAAATAGCAATAATGATTAAAGGTGGTTACTGGTTAGAGTACTATTTTGAAGTATGAATCAACTTGATACTATTAGAGAAGATGAAATTTGAGTGCTAAAAGAGAGAAGAAAAAAACTCGTGCAATGCAGTATCGTGCCAAAGGTGTTTTAGGTGTTCTACCTGTGTCTAACAAATTATTTTTTTAATTTCACTTAGATCGGGTCTGAAGCCTCCCCGCTATTATACAGTTGTTCCACTCTGGAAGGCGTTGGAGCATGAAAAACGTCAGTTTCACGGTTGCAACGATGCGCACAATCCAACATCCAGCCAGTTCAACATTGCAGGTTAGTTCAATCAACTCGACATGGCGCACAATGCGCTGACCACTCTATGTACATTCACTCAGATTCCCAAAGCCACACCAAATCAGAGTATTTCATGATTAGGAGATGAAAGCCCTGACACACTCTGAAACGTCATAAACATCTCCTGTCCTGGGGCATGTAATCTTGCCGTCATTTTTCTTGGACATCTCTTGAAGCGCCTGGGGGCAAATATACAGCAAGCGCTAAGCCAAGATGGTTTGAACTGAACTGATGCTTTACAAACAACAACAGCACAGGTTTGAGTGTGTACCTTCTCACTGTAGACATAGCCGTTCGGCAGAACCTGAGGCGGGTTCTCAGTGTCCATGAGCTCCTTGGTGATGTAACAAACAAGCTTCGAGTGGTGCTGTTTAGAGAAGGGCAGAGGCTCGGCTAGTTTCCTGAAGCCCTCCAGAGACAAGGGGTCTTCTTTGGGACAGCTACCCTCAGAGCAGAACCTTTAAATAAATGGTCAAGGACAATACAGGATACCATAACAAAAATAATACTAGCAAACTGTATTTTAGCAATAAAAGACCATAGACAAAAGTAAGTGAAACACATGCGAGGATACGGGGTCTTGAGAGCTGTCAGGCCTGCTTGCAGATATATGTTCAGCAGCGGCTCTAGTGTCATGCCATATAACTTGCAAAAATCTTGCTTGAAAATGTCAACAAGATAGTCCCACCGGTCTTGCTCAAACAATATCTAACAAATAGAAAACAGTATCAGGTATGCAAAACATTTGTAGTGCAGCAGCAGTACTCCACCAGGAGTCGATCCCAAATAACCGATGAACGTTCAATACATGTAAGTTTCAAAATTCATGCTCAAGCCAGGAAACAAAATCTAATTTGGTTGAGTCGTTGTATTCTCAAAAAGACTTTTCTAGTCTCAGCTCAAATTGACTGTCAGCTACAAACCAAAGATGTCATACAGAAACATGGTATTTCTACAATTCTACCTCCAGCTGTTGCCCAATTCCGTGACACAGTGGCATATCATAACTGAGAACAGTGAAAATGTTGCTAACCTTGTATGGAGTACAATTAGTATTGCTTCTAAAAACCAATGTTGCTGTGACACGCTGCAATTCTTTCATGTGTACAGAGCCCCAGGGAGCAAGGTGTTTTCGAGCATATGCTATAGCCTGAATGAAATTCTTAACCTTGACAAACTCCACAAACTCTTGAAGCCTCAGTAAAAACTCAAGCTTACTCTGTAGGCAACATAACAGAAGTCATAATGTAAAAATAAAAACAGAACATAACCAAAAGCCAAAATGTAATAGGACAAAAAAAAGCATTGGGATAAATACACAAAGATCTAATCAAATAGTCAGATCAGGTTTCTTTGGAAAATGGTAACAAAAAATAACAGTAACCATAAAGCCATTTGTCATTGCAAATGTTGGAATCTATTTATCCATCATGAAGCAACAAAAAAATATTGAAATAAATAGTTTCAACAAGTAAATTAAAATGTCCAAGGAACTATTAGAAACATTACTGTCTGACATTCATGGCATCACCACAGTTAGCCATTTATCAATGGCTCTATCAAAACACATTACAACACCAGTTCTATGCTGATTGGATTAGATCAATGCTAAAGCAGAAGAAAGTCAAGCAAACCTTCGATTTCTTTAGCCGAGACTTGTTTTCTGCACACCAAGCTAAAGCAGGAGAAACTTCATTATTCTGAAGAGAATCAATTACTCTTTTCGCATCGAGAAAGACATCAATATCAACGAGGTCCTGCACATCAACAATTGGCAAGTTAGCTTGACAACACAATATCAAAGTGAAGTTGAAAGGTTAGACAAAATAAAAAAAAAAAAATTATGCCATTCCACTTCACAGACACTTACCAAATCAACTACAAAATGAACAAAAACAGGGCACAACTAGACATCAAAATGTGACAGAAAAGTAAAATAGATATAAATATAACTGCATTGAAATCCAATACTGGAAGCCATAGAAGTCACAGGTGGGATCAGTAGCCAATGTAATCTCGTTTGTTTGGTAGGAGGAATGCCATCATTGAACATCTGGAAACTGAATCATACAGCCAAGGCAATCAAGACATGGCTCAGGCAAGAACCTTTAACCAGAGTAAAAGCACAAACACAAAAGTAGAATTTTTAACAAATATTTATATTCTTTCATAGATTACTCAAACAACTTCAACAATCTCTGTTTGTCAATCCTTACCCCTTGGAAGTTAAAAACAGTGGGTCACAAAGGGACAAATACATGATGTTTGCTTATACACATTGTTAGACCCGTAGTGAGTCATGGATGTGAGGCTACCCTAGTGGGACGAATGGTGCATCACTGCATCATGCTTTCCATGTTTAATATCCTTCCATGCTAAATGTTTTGACTTTTGATAAAGAAAATTCTCGATGGCAGGGATGACCTACGAGGTAATAGGCTCCAATGCTTAATCTGGATCCTAGGATCAAATGGAGTCATCGTACACGTGGAAGCAGTACCTTCAAAAGATCATAATATCGGTTTATAACCAAAGTAATTCAACTTAAGTCCACACCTTGTCGGAGGTCAGTTCAAAACAATATGCTAGCCATACTAAACTAGATATCTATACTTTGATAGCTCTCAGTCTCTCAAATCATACTGATACCAGATTTCTACATCAACATTACAACGTTGACAGAGATAAAACATCACAGAAACAAGAAAAAAATGCAAACTGCCAGCCCATCTTATACCTGAATACCAGAAGTCTCAGCGAGCTTGGTGGCGGAATTGTAGTAGGACATCCGAAGCATGTAATCGACCAGGATCCTCTTCAACCGCATGTCCTCCCATTCGGCATCGTCGCCGGTGCTGGCAGTCGCCAGCCGGTCCAGACGCGCCCGGCACCGCTGCACCTGCAGTTCCTCCGCTCGTGCGCCCTCCTCCATCTAGAAGGCATAAAAAACCCCAACACATCGCTCAGGGAACACACATTTTTTTTTCTTTAGCGAAAATCAGAAACAGGAAACGGTAAATCAAAGCCCTAAGATCTTCTCCAGTCCATGTACGATTCGATTTTGCAAGAAAGAGGAGGAAGCGGGTGTGGGGGGATTTTTTGTTGTTGTTGTTGGGGGTACCTTGCGCTTGAGGCCGTGGAGGCGAGAGACGAGGGAGGTGAGGTGGTCGACGGCGGCGGCACTGCTCTCTGCGGGGGCCGCGGAGGCGGAGGAGAGGACGGCGGCGATCTCCTTCTCGGCGAGGCGGTGGTTCGAGCGGACGGTGGCGCGGAGGGACTCGAGAGGCACGCGCACCAGTTGGTGCTCCAGACGCACCGCCTCTGCCGCACGCGTCTGCCGCCCGGCCGCTGCCGATGGCGCCGGCGGCGTGGGCGGCGCCGGCGATGGCGTGTCAATGGCCATATCCATCGCCTCTTTCCTGGGTCTACTCTAGAGAGAGACTGTGGAGGATTGGGAGAAACAGACAGACAGTAGAGAGAGAAAGTGCGTATGTGTAATGCTATGTGCTTCGGATTATTTGGAAACGGGGCAGGACATATGTGGTGCACATGGTGCACATATTAAATTATCATCATTCATCTTAAATCTAACGTCTCTGGTTAATCATTGCAATTTATAAATAACATCTTCTATCACTACATTCCACCACGTCGAAGTGTGTCCTTAGCAAAATATATTAGACAACTAGAGACGTTAGATCTAAAATGAGTGATCCTAATTTAATATGTGCACCATGTGTACTAAACTTCCATGTGCACCGGATATATTCTCTTCTAATTTTTCTCTGTCTCCATATATTGCAGTCGTGCAACAGTTTGAATAGCTAGTTTAAAGCAACAATTTATAACCTTAATAAAAAAAATATAATGTTATCGTCATCAAGATTCACTACCATATATTACAATTCTCTCTCGTAATATTTACTCTATATCTAAACTCTATGTCAACTATTATACATTGTATCTTTTTTAATTTTATTCTTTATCCACCCAACAACCTCTTCTTTCTCCCCTCTGATCTAGACATTCCTGGTATGTGTATGCATTGTGCGACAGTTTTCCAGTACAAGCTACATGTACTCTAGAAATAGCGTTTCTACTTGCCTGCTTCCCCTTAAGTTTAGAGTAGCCTAACCAGTAAAACCGTTGTGGCAGTTTTTTACTGTATTCTAAACTCTATCTAAGTAGCGTATTGGTTAAAATTCACCA
Source organism: Zea mays (assembly GCF_902167145.1). NCBI lineage: Eukaryota > Viridiplantae > Streptophyta > Magnoliopsida > Poales > Poaceae > Zea > Zea mays. Next base: position 136,036,701 of record NC_050101.1, read on the forward strand.
CTGCGAAAAGCCTAAGGCTATTGGCAGTGCAGTTACTCCAAATCTTTACTCTATACTAATCATAGCCTAGTCATCAAGATTCCTTACTATATTGCAGTCCTTTGCTATTGGAGTTGCAGCTTTCTCAGGTGGTATGAGTGGTGAGGGGAAGGTCGAGGATTAGGACCACGACGTTTGGGCGCCGCAGGTCTAGAGTTAGGGCAACAGGTGGAGGGTGGCACGGTACGGTTCACGCGTGAACAGTACTCACTGGACCAGTAAATGCTTGCTTGCTTTCTTTCATTAACTGAGATCATCCTCTAAACAAACTAGTCTGACCTTATTTTTAGTCTAACAAACCAAAGCTTACCTAACAAATCAAAGCTTATCTAATAAAATGAAGCGTCCCGATCCTTTGGGACTCAAATGTGATACAATTACTAGTCTCAGGAGGCTAGTAACCACATTCATTACTTCAAATAGTTACAGAGTCTGAATAATGTTATTACAATACCGGGGGATACAAGCTCGAAAGTGAGCCGAAAAACATAAAGCGCAGTGGAAGATAAAATGGCCCAGGCCACAGGCAGAACTGGGTGAAGACACAGCCCCATCAATCAAGCATAGCAGAAAAGAAGTCTTCAGCTGCTGAAAAACATAAATAAATCTGAGTGAATACACTAGGTATTCCGCAAGCCCACCCGGCTCCCGTAAAGAGAAAGTGACCTATGTGGTACATGCTTTATATAGTGGAGTTGAAGTCACTCATACTTTTTCAGAGAAAGGCAGTATTCGTTGTTTATGGTTTTCCCAAGACAATAGAAGTAACACTTGCTTGACCACCACTGAGCTTCCCGCTCCCGTGGTACCACTTTCTTTTCAGAACATACACACACATTTCCCTGTTCCCGGTTGTAGTAGAAACACTAATTGTCATACCATACCAGACTCGTCCATACCAGTGGACACAGACTATTCGAATAGGTTTAGACTCTGCGCAGAGGGGTACACTTTACCCACTAGTCCGGCTCTGCGATCTCATGGCCAATGAGACCCGAATCCGAAACTCTTTCCTTCCTTGTACGTCCGAACCTTAACGGTTATACCGGAAGGAGTCAGGCCACCGCCATGTCCAAACCGGACAAAACATTCCCCCTCCTTATCCTCCGGTGCTACCCCAGCCTTCATAACCCTGGGGTTGGACCGTACGAGTTTAGATCGAGTGGCTGCCCACACAGCCTCGAGTGGTTGTACTTTTTGTGACTACAGGTAATGAAAGATGACAAACCAGTCCTTATACGAGAGGACAATCCTTCTGCTCACGCCTAAACCAGCTGAGCCAACACCTTAGGCCCTCCCCTAAACCAGGGAGTCCCTGATCATCCTACTCACCAGGTGATGAGGGTGAGTACCCTTCATCGCACACTTTTGGAAAACATGTCACTTGTACCCTTTTTACTTGCCCCATATCTTTTAATCAAAGTAATAGTTAATGCGGGCTCTCTCATGCTCACCATGCAATTCGATTCCCATCCCATAATCCAGGCTTAGGCAGTGGTAGAGAGAAATAGGTAAATAATGCATCAAGGGAAGGATGGACTTGCCTTCGTCGAAGCTTTCCTGGCACAAGAGGTTTATCTCGGAGGGGTCGGGTTCTTGCCCTTCTTCCGAAGCTAAGAGTTCCGGAGGATCGGATCCCTCTTTCGCTAATCAAACACAGATAATAACAATACATCAAACATAGTGACCTTTGTGGGGTGTGCAAATTTTTATACTTTATTATTTTTGTGCCCTATAATTTATTTAGACAATTTTTGGTGCATAAAATATTAGCATCTAAATATATATGTGAAAATGGGAAAAAGAAAAGGGAAAAGAAAAAGAGAAAGGGTTTTCTAGCCAGCTGGGCCGGGGGGGATTTTGGCCCAGAAGGCGCAAGCGCGAGCGGGCGGGCGCGCTTTCGGTCCACTTGGCCCAGCCGCGCAGGGTGACGGCGGGGGGGGGGGGGACGGCGCTGCGGCGCGGGCCCGCACGCCAGAGAGGGGGGGAAGGGAACGGCGCTAACGGCACGGAGGGAGGGGCAAGGGCTCGACCGGGGGCCGGTCGGCGGCGAGCCCCGCGGCGGTTCTCTGCCGTCGGTCCGATTTTGCTTTGGGAAAACGGTGGTGAAGCATGGGCGGGCGATGGGGGTCACGGGGGTGGGGCGAATTTCGCCTGCGGGGGCCTATGGCGGCCGGTCCGCGGCACGGTGGCGGGTGCCCGCGGCGGTGATGCCGCCGGTGAGGTTGCCGGCCACAATAGCGTGGGGGAAGTGGCGTCCCATGACCGTGAGAGTGTGGCGGAGCTCTTGGCATAACTTAATTGAACGGAAGATCGCTAGAGAGGGAGAGGGGAGCTCACCGGAGCGATGAAGGGAGCACGGCGGCGCTAGCTTGAACGACTCGGGGAAGAAGGCAGTGGGGGTGGCCGGAGCTGTGTGGCGAAGACGGGGCTCGGGCGGGTCCTTTTATAGGCGATCGGGGGAGGGAGGGGGATGGAGGAGACGGCGAGCACCGGCGAGCTCACCATGATAGCGGGAATGGCGCTAACGCCGATGCGATGGCTCGGGCAGGCGGGGGGGTGAGGGGTCGGCTCAAGCACAGTGGCGGGGTTGTTGCGGAGGCTGGCGAGCATTAATGGCGAGGCGACGAGGCGAGGGGGCGCTCGGCGGCGGATGCGCCAGTGAGGGATGGGCGAGGGGGATGAAACTGACAAGTGGGCCCTGGCTGCCAGCGAGAGGAAGCGGCGCGAGAGGGAGGGGGATGAGGCGCTGACGGGCGGGGCCCGGGTGTCAGTGGGAGGGAGCCGCGCGCGGGTTGGGCCGCCTGGGCCGGGGAGTGAGGAGGGGAAACGCGGGCGCGCGCGGGTTGGGCTGGAATTCGGCCCAGCCGAGGAAGGGGGGAGTTTTTCTTTTTCTTTTTCTAATTCTAATTCATTTCTTCTCTTTTTTCTATTTTTGTTTCTTTTTGATTCTTTTTCTTTGGAGACCAAAAATATTTTCTAAGTGATCTTGAGTGAGAAACATAGTCTATGTGAGGTGCTCTAATTATTTCAAGTGTATGCACATGAGAAGGGGTTCTAAGGGTAGGGTTAAGGGGGAAAGGTAAAATAAGGGGGGGGGGAATTAGGAGGTTAGGGCTTCAAACCTTAGGTGGGATTTTGGGATGTTACAAACCTACCCCACTTAAAGGAATCTCACCCTCGAGATTTAGACTGGATTTGAGAAAAGATAAGGGTATTCCCTCCTCAAGGAGTCCTCACTCTCCCAGGTAGCTTCCTCTTCTCCTTCTCTGCTCCACTGAACTTTACAGAGTTTCACCTCTGAGGTGCGGGTCTTTCTGACTGTTGAATCAAGAATCTTCACTGGTTTTTCACGGTACTGAAGATCTTTCTGAATCTGCATTGTCTCTTCTTTGAGGTGACTTTCTGGTGCTTGCAGGCATTTGCGGAGCTGGGATACGTGAAACACATTGTGGATGTCGGACATGGATTCCGGTAATTCCAGACGGTATGCTGCGGGTCCTACCCTGCCAATGATGGGATAGGGACCTACAAAACACGGGGCTAGCTTCCCTTTTACTTGGAACCTCCTGACACCATGCATTGGAGAAACCTTGAGGTAGACGAAGTCTCCTTCCTCAAATCGGAGTTCCCTCCGCCTATTGTCTGCATAACTCTTCTGCCGACTCTGAGCTTCAAGTAACCTTCTGCGGATCAGTGCGACTTTCTCTTCCGCCTCTTTGACAAAGGTAGGTCCTTCTAGTGCTTTTTCCCCCACGTTGGACCACATGAGAGGGGTCTGGCATTTCCGTCCATACAGTGCTTCGAATGGCGACATCTTGATGCTGGCCTGATAGCTATTGTTGTATGAGAACTCTGCGTAGGGTAGACTGGATTCCCAACTTCTATCAAAAGCTAGCACACATGCTCTTAACAGATCTTCAAGGACTTTGTTGACTCTTTCTATCTGCCCATCTGTCTGAGGGTGATAAGCGGTACTGAAATCTAGCTTGGTGCCCATAGCTTTCTGAAGGCTTGTCCAGAATTTGGATGTGAACTGGGTTCCCCTGTCTGACACTATCTTCCTTGGGATGCCATGGAGTCTGACTATCTCCTTGAGATAAATTCGGGCAAGGGTGGCTCCTCCAAAGGTAGTTTTCACTGGGATGAAATGGGCTACCTTGGTGAGGTGTTCTATTATTACCTAGATGGAATCATTCCCTTTTTTGCGTCCGGGGCAGTCCGGTTACGAAGTCCATGCCTATTTCTTCCCACTTCCATTCAGGTATCGGGAGGGGTTGTAATAGGCCTACAGGTTTTTGGTGTTCGGCCTTCGTCCGTTGGCAGATGTCACATCGGGCCACATACTGAGCTATTTCTTTCTTCATCCCTTTCCACCAGTATCTGGTTTTGAGGTCCAGGTACATCTTGGTAGTTCCTGGGTGGATGGAGTAGGCCGAGTCGTGAGCTTCCTTGAGTAGGACTTCTCAGGCCTCCCCTTTTGGTACACACAGACGATATTTGAACCAAAGGACTCCTTGGTCATCTGTCCTGAGGTCCGGGAGTTGTTCCTTGCGGGCTTTCTCCACAAGTCTTGTTGTCTCTGAGTCTAGACGTTGAGCTTTGCATATGAGGTCTTCCAGCATTGGTTTGACTTCGAGACTGTCGTTGTTTCCTAGACATGTATTTAGTTACGCTGATTCTTTCTTCCAATCCTCTAAAAAGTTGGTTCCTTTTATTCCGAATGGTTTTCGACTGAGGGCGTCGGCTACCACGTTGGCCTTCCCGGGGTGATAGTGAATTTCTAGGTCATAATCCTTGATCAGCTCTAACCATCTACGCTGATGGAGGTTGAGATCTGGTTGAGTGAATATATACTTCAGACTTTTGTGATCGGTGAAAATGTGGCATTTGTTTCCGATTAGGTAATGCCTCCATATCTTCAAGGCATGCACTATGGCTACCAATTCCAAATCATGGGTGGGGTAATTCTGTTCGTGCGGCTTGAGTAGGCGCGATGCGTAAGCAATGACTTTCTCGTTTTGCATTAGCACACACCCTAAGCCTTGCCTCGAGGCATCACAGAAGACGACAAAATCTTGATGAATATCTGGCAGTGACAGAACGGGTGCTGTTGTGAGTTTCTCCTTTATGACCTGGAAACTCCCTTCACATTTTGGGGTCCACACAAATTTATGGTCTTTCTTGAGAAGTTCTGTCATCGGTCTTGCTATGCTGGAGAATCCTTTGATGAAGCGGCGGTAATACCCTGCCATTCCTAGGAAGCTTCGAACTTTACTGACGTTGGTTGGTTGCCTCCATTTTGATACTGCTTCCACCTTGGAAGGGTCCACTTCTATCCCTTCTGCGGTTAAGATATGCCCAAGGAAGGCTATCTTTTCCAACCAGAATTCACATTTATTGAGTTTAGCATAAAGTTGGTGTTCTCTGAGTTTTCCGAGGACGATCCGAAGGTGACGCTTATGGTCTTCGCGGTTCTTGGAGTAGATAAGGATGTCGTCAATGAAGACTACGACAAACTTATCTAGCTCTTCCATAAACACTTTATTCATGAGGTTCATGAAAAAGGCGGGTGCGTTTGTCAGTCCGAACGACATCACTATGAATTCATATTGCCCGTACCGGGTGACAAATGCAGTCTTTTGGATGTCTGCTTCCTTGATCCTCAATTGGTGGTAACCAGACATTAGGTCTATCTTGGAGAAGTACTTGGCTCCTTGAAGCTGATCGAAGAGGTCGTCAATCCGAGGAAGTGGATACTTGTTCTTGATGGTAACTTCATTTAACGATCGGTAATCAATACACATCCTCATGCTTCCATCTTTCTTAGAGACGAACAGGACTGGTGCTCCCCAAGGTGATGAGCTGGGACAAATGTATCCCTTTTGCTGAAGATCTGCGATTTGAAGCTTCAGTTCTGCTAACTCGGTCGGAGCCATGCGGTATGGTCTCTTTGCGATGGGTGCCGTTCCAGGGATCAGATCTATGTAGAACTCCACTTCTCTTTCTGGTGGCATTCCTGGCAATTCTTCTGGAAATACATCCATGAATTCTTCTACTACTGATATACTTTCCGTTGCTAGATTGAACATCATTGGGTTACTGGCGGGTGGCTGTGCCTGACAAGAGACTGACTTTCCCTGCTGGTCGGTGAGGAGGACTGTCTTGTCTGCGCAACTGATGATGCCTTTGTGTTTAGTTAGCCAATCCATCCCTAGGATCACATCAATTCCTTTGGATGGCAAGACGGTTAAGTCTGCCAGGAATACTACCCCACTTAAAAGGATCTGACTTGGGAGCATTTGAGCTGGCATAGAAGGTCGGACCCTGGGTTCGGGTGACCAAGGGAATCTCTAGAGGAGTAGAGGGAATGCCATACTTTTCCACAAAACTAGTGGCTATGAAGGAGTGGGATGCTCCAGAATCGAAAAGTACGATAGCGGGAGTAAATTCAATAAGGAACTCACCGAGTACTACTCCCGTAGCCTACTGAGCTTCCTGGGCATCGACGTGATTTACTCGTGCCCTTCCTTGGTACGGAGCCTTGTTCTCCTGGCTGACGGCGGAGGGTGCCTTGGGGGCAGATGCCGAGGTATTCTTGGGGCCATTCACCGAGTTGGAGTAGGCGGGTCCTGGTGGCTTCAGATGCGGACATTTGTTCTTGAAGTGACTGGGATCACCGCAGTGCAAACATGCATTTGCCGGGAGTTGGTTGCTTGCCACTGAGGGGGAATGGAAAGAGCTCTGACTCTGCTGGCTGAATCGTGACGGAGTGGGTCCAGCTGGTCTACTGAAGTTTGGCCCCTTGGGTGGAAACCCAAATGATCGAGTCTTCTGGTGCCGGTCCTGCTGCTGTGCCCGGAGAACCTGGAACTTCCTTTTGAGATGCCCCTTTTCTTCCTCCTTTGCCCTTTCAACTTGCATGGCCTTGTTGGAAAGGTGAGAGAAATTGAGGAAGTCTTGGCTAGCCAGAATTGTCTTGAGTTCTGGCCTGAGTCCCTTCAGGAAACGGGCCATCTTCTTGCCCTCGGTACTAACATCATCTGGCACGTAGTGGGCTAACTCTGTGAACTTGTGCACATATTCGCTGACAGATCTTCCGTCTTGAGTTAATTCTCGGAACTCGTCCTCCTTAAGCTGTACAAGTCCTTGGGGCACATGGTGCTCCTGGAAAGCTGCTTCAAATTCCGCCCAGGTAGCATCTCTGATGGTGACGTTGAAGGTGTCCCACCAGGCTAAGGCCATCCCAGAAAGTTGGTGGGCAGCCAGTTGAACACGCTGATTTTCTGGGCAACCAATGGCTTCCAGCTTCCTTTTGATCGTGCGCATCCAATCGTCTGCATCGAGGGGGTTGCTTGATCCGGCGAACGTGGGAGGTTTGAGTCTCAGGAAATCCCCCATTTTGTCTTGTGGTATTCCACCATTCGGCCGTTGATTTTCCAGATTTCGAGTGAGGACCTCGATGAGTCGGGTTTGATTGGCTAGAACTTGGGCTAGGTCTAAGGGTAGTGGTGGAGGAGCGGGGAGGTGGGTTTCACTTTCCTCTCTAACGGCTTCCCCTTCAGCTCTCAGGGGAAACCCTGCTCCAATCCCGGAGGCGGTAGGCGTGGTTTTATCCGAAGCCATCTGCCAGGGAAGAGAGTCACTATTATGCACATGCAAATTGTTTTCAACCAAGTTATTTTATTCATTACACCATCACATTACAAGCATAAGACTACTACAGGTGGAACTACACGAGAGCGTTCCCCGAGGTACTACCGAACTCCTTCTCTAAGGTGTCCCCAAATTCCTTGAGAAGATCATCAAGGCTTGCTAGGGATATATCCTCGTCGTCGGACCAATCATCTATTCTGGGGGGGAGGTAGGGCTAGAGGGGTCTTCTTCTGCTTCTTCTCTGTTTGGCATCCTCGGTTGGTGGTCTTCTTCTGGATTTTCTTTTTGGGGGCGAGCTTCTTAAGCTTCTTGTCATAGTCCATCTTCAAGGTTCGATAGGCCTCACGGGTGTTGGCTTCCTCGCCTTCTGCTATGTCGAGACTCTCCTGGAGGGATGCCTTCTCTTGCTTAAGCTCTTTGACTTGCTGCTCTAGGCTTTCCACTCGGGAGTTTAGGTGGGTGCAGTGGGAGGAGAGCTCATCGTAGTGGTTGTCGAGGGTGTGGAGGTATCCGGCCATGTAGACAATAGTGGGGTCATCTTCTGTGGGATCTCCTCCTGACAGAGCCTGGAGTCTTTTCCTCCAGGTGGGGGTGTTTTTGTTGCTGGGTGGGAAATATCGGAGGGGGATCTCAGAGATCTCTCGGCTATAGTTTTGGCACAGTTGTTTAAGGGCTTTTCGGGCAACGCCCTGGCAAGTGTCTGGGAAGCGGTGCCCGATGAAGGTAATTTGGAAGGGAGGGTGGTTTGGGTAGTTCCGGCTTTCTCCCAAGTAGACCGCCATAGAGCACTTTTCTATTCCATTTTCACGGTACTCCTTCCAGACATATTCGGGCTTCTTGCGGATCCCCATGCGTAGCGCGCAACTCCGAAGAAGGTGAGGAAAGCCTTCCTCCTCTGAGCAATAGGATGTCCTAATCACCCAGGGGTTTTCCATCTGGTAGACGAAAAGAAAGGTCTATTAATGTGGGGGAAAAGGGGAAAGAGTGTTTCTTGGGGGGTAAGAGGTGTTTTCTTGTTAAGGCAACCTTTAAGGTCAGGGTTGTGGTCTACGGCCAGTCCTATAGCCTCTGATACCACCTGAAGCGTCCCGATCCTTTGGGACTCAAATGTGATACAATTACTAGTCCCAGGAGGCTAGTAACCACATTCATTACTTCAAATAGTTACAGAGTCTCAATAATGTTATTACAATACCGGGGGATACAAGGTCAAAAGTGAGTCGAAAAACATAAAGCGCAGTGGAAGATAAAATAGCCCAGGCCACAGGCAGAACTGGGTGAAGACACAGCCCCATCAATCAAGCATAGCAGAAAAGAAGTCTTCAGCTGCTGAAAACATAAATAAATCTGGGTGAATACACTAGGTATTCCGCAAGCCCACCCGGCTCCCGTAAAGAGAAAGTGACCTATGTGGTACATGCTTTATATGGTGGAGTTGAAGTCACTCATACTTTTTCAGAGAAAGGCAGTATTCGCTGTTTATGGTTTTCCCAAGACAATAGAAGTAACACTTGCTTGACCACCACTGAGCTTCCCGCTCCCGTGATACCACTTTCTTTTCAGAACATACACACACATTTCCCTGTTCCCGGTTGTAGTAGAAACACTAATTGTCATACCATACCAGACTCGTCCATACCAGTGGACACGGACTATTCGAATAGGTTTAGACTCTGCACAGAGGGGTACACTTTACACACTAGTCCGGCTCTGCGATCTCATGGCCAATGAGACCCGAATCCGAAACTCTTTCCTTCCTTGTACGTCCGAACCTTAACGGTTATACCGGAAGGAGTTAGGCCACCGCCATGTCCAAACCGGACAAAACATTCCCCCTCCTTATCCTCCGGTGCTACCCCAGCCTTCATAACCCTGGGGTTGGACCGTACGAGTTTAGATCGAGTGTCTGCCCACACAGCCTCTAGTGGTTGTACTTTTTGTGAGTACAGGTAATGAAAGATGACAAACCGGTCCTTATACGAGAGGACAATCCTTCTGCTCATGCCTAAACCAGCTGAGCCAACACCTTAGGCCCTCCCCTAAACCAGGGAGTCCCTGATCATCCTACTCACCAGGTGATGAGGGTGAGTACCCTTCATCGCACACTTTTGGAAAACATGTCACTTGTACCCTTTTTACTTGCCCCATATCTTTTAATCAAAGTAATAGTTAATGCGGGCTCTCTCATGCTCACCATGCAATTCGATTCCCATCCCATAATCCAGGCTTAGGCAGTGGTAGAGAGAAATAGGTAAATAATGCATCAAGGGAAGGATGGACTTGCCTTCGTCGAAGCTTTCCTGGCACAAGAGGTTTATCTCGGAGGGGTCGGGTTCTTGCCCTTCTTCCAGACCTAAGAGTTCCGGAGGATCGGATCCCTCTTCCGCTAATCAAACACAGATAATAACAATACATCAAACATAGTGACCTTTGTGGGGTGTGCAAATTTTTATACTTTATTATTTTTGTGCCCTATAATTTATTTAGACAATTTTTGGTGCATAAAATATTAGCATCTAAATATATATGTGAAAATGGGAAAAAGAAAAAGGGAAAAGAAAAAGAGAATGGGTTTTCCAGCGAGCTGGGCCGGGGGGGATTTTGGCCCAGAAGGAGCAAGCGCGAGCGGGCGGGAGCGCTTTCGGCCCACTTGGCCCAGCCGCGCGGGGTGACGGCGGGGGGAACGGCGCTGCGGCGCGGGCCCGCACGCCAGAGAGAGGGGGAAGGGAACGACGTTAACGGCATGGAGGGAGGGGCGAGGGCTCGACCGGGGGCCGGTCGGCAGCGAGCCCCTGTGGCGGTTCTCCGCCGTCGGTCCGGTTTTGCGGTGGGAAAACGGTGGCGAAGCATGGGCGGGCGATGGGGGTCACGGGGGTAGGGCGAATTTCGCCTGCGGGGGCCTATGGCGGCCGGTCCGCGGCACGGTGGCGGGTGCCCGCGGCGGTGATGCCGCCGGTGAGGTTGCCGACCACAATAGCATGGGGGAAGTGGCGTCCCGTGACCGTGAGAGTGTGGCGGAGCTCTTGGCATAACTTAATTGAACGGAAGATCGCTAGAGAGGGAGAGGGGAGCTCACCAGAGCGATGAAGGGAGCACGGCGGCGCTAGCTTGAACGGCTCGGGGACGAAGGCAGTGGGGGTGGCCGGAGCTGTGTGGCGAAGACGGGGCTCGGGCGGGTCCTTTTATAGGCGATCGGGGGAGGGAGGGGGATGGAGGAGACGACGAGCACCGACGAGCTCGCCATGATGGCGGGAATGGCGCTAACGCCGATGCGATGGCTCGGGCAGGCGGGGGGGGGGGGGGTGAGGGGTCGGCTCAAGCACAGTGGCAGGATTGTCGCGGAGGCTGGCGAGCATTAATGGCGAGGCGACGAGGCGAGGGGGCGCTCGGCGGCGGATGCGCCGGTGAGGGATGGGCGAGGGGGATGAAACTGACAAGTGGGCCCTGGCTGCCAGCGAGAGGAAGCGACGCGAGAGGGAGGGGGATGAGGCGCTGACGAGTGGGGCCCGGGTGTCAGCGGGAGGGAGCCGCGCGCGGGTTGGGCCGCCTGGGCCGGGGAGTGAGGAGGGGAAACACGGGCGCGCGCGGGTTGGGCCGGAATTCGGCCCAGCCGAGGGAGGGGGAGTTTTTCTTTTTCTTTTTCTTTTTCTTTTTCTAATTCTAATTCCTTTCTTCTCTTTTTTCTATTTTTGTTTCTTTTTTATTCTTTTTCTTTGGAGACCAAAAATATTTTCTAAGTGATCTTGAGTGAGAAACATAGTCTATGTGAGGTGCTCTAATTATTTCAAGTGTATGCACATGAGAAGGGGTTCTAAGGGTAGGGTTAAGGGGGAAAGGTAAAATAAGGGGAGGAATTAGGAGGTTAGGGCTTCAAACCTTAGGTGGGATTTTGGGATGTTACATAAAACAAAACTAACTGATAAAGACAATTGTTGGTTGGGGATCTAGCGCTACTTCTGGACCTCCTAGGCGCCACATCTAGTTACCGGTACTACTACAACGATGATGATATGGAATACCGGTCATAACATTCGCACTCATATCCCTCTATATATTCCCTTTATATTAACCACTACATATTTTATTCATCCTAATCTAACTACTTTATTTTTCACTCTATAAATGCTATGCACAACAGCAGTACCGGAATGATGTGCAATAGCGAGGGGTGATGTGCGTGCGCTATATCTGGCAGAACACCGTAGCTACAACACGATACAATAGGGCATAACGTGCAGTGTTGCGCGTGCCACCGTTGCATATACGGGTTAGCAGGAGGACAGTATAGATAGTATAAGATTGTCCGCATGAGCTGGTGTAAAATAGAGGATTTATATTAGAGACTAAGTCTGTGCCCGTGCGTTGCTACAGGAGTAAAAAAATTGTGTGAAACATAGATACAGAACGACAAACATCACAATGACATACAAAATCCGTGTGGCAAACATTATCAATATCACTTGAAATTATTTCTAAAGAGTCATGTTGGCCTAGAACACAAGCAACACAAATTGCCTCAAACAACACAGAGCAGGTACACCAACTTGTGTTGTTGTTAGTTTTGTGTCTATGACCACACAACAACATAATGCTAATTTGATAAAAAAGGCACACAGACACATAACTGGAACTGATCTCCAATTCTTAGATAAATTTCACAACAAAGCATTAGTACATGTTACACTCATAGCAATGTTCATACATCATAAGTTCACAGCCAAATAGAGATGTGCCACTGAATCCAAGGCATTGGCTTCCTCGACGACGGCACTGGCCACAACAACGACGACAAATCCCACCTTGTTCATAGCTATGGCGGCTAGCTTTGCAGTAGTGGCGGCCTTCTCCATCTCCCTGGTGGCAGTGCGTGCTTCCTCGGCAGTGACTGCAGTGGCCCTCGTGGCGTCCAGAGCTTCAACCACGCCTAGCGTTGGGGAACCATGCCTCATCCCACTGTTATAATAATCTCCTTCCTCCCCCACTCTTCATTGTAGCCATAAGCAGGTGGAGGGGCTATTGCTAATACCTGTTCAAAAATTAATAAAACATATTTCTTTTTCAAATATTGACGATTTTAGGAAATAAAGTGTATGTGCTAACTTCAATTTATAGATGGGATATCCTAGACTAAAACCTGGACTGTAGCTGCGGTTAATTAGTTTTACATGTTGTAATTGACTAAATGCAGCTCTTATGATATTGAGCATAAAAGCAGGGATAAGTAGCAAGTACAAGGGTCTAGTAAGCCAGGTCAATTGTTTTCTGAAAAAACAAAGCGAAACAGTGGTCGCGAGACTGATATGTTGGCTACCCAACTCAAGTTGTACCATAACTCAAGCACAACATGACAACATATCGAAATAAGAGAATAGGCCATGCTACCTAAGCCCGAGAAGTCCCACAGAAGTAGATCACTCACATAAGAAACAAATTTTGATCCTAGGAACAGTTAAAACATATTAAATACAGCTAAGAGGAACACTTGAAAAAGCAACATGGTTCATGGCAACACGAATGGAAGGACAATAACAAAGCAATGCTTCACCTTCAGCTGCTCAAGGGTAAAGCCTCTCCCAGCCCTTGACTTCATGTTGTACTTTAAAGTCTGGCATTGAACAATGGAGCAAAGAGGACCAACAGTCGGGCATGGGAATATCTTCACAACTTTCTTTTGCCGAGCAGTATACAGAACATAGCAGGGTCAAATTAGAAGTGTACAAGCAATTATTGAGTGAAAGCAAACTTTAATTTTGGTTTCTTCATCAATATCATAATAGTAGAATAGCAAGGGAAAACAATGCATTGCAAAATCTTTAATTTTGGCTTAATAGGACTCTTTCTAAAATGTCCTTACATTTATGTCGTAACCTGCTGGCATGCTTCAATGTTTATGAAAGTCGCCTAGAGGGGGGTGAATAGGGCGAAACTGAAATTTATAAAGTTAATCACAACTACAAGCTGGGTTAGCGTTAGAAATATAATCGGGTCCGAGAGAGAGGATGCAAAACAAATCACAAGCGAATAAAGAGTGTGACACGCGAATTTGTTTTACCGAGGTTCGGTTCTTGCAAACCTACTCCTCGTTGAGGTGGTCACAAAGACCGGGTCTTTTTCAACCCTTTCCCTCTCTCAAACGGTCCCTCGGACCGAGTGAGCTTCTTCTTCTCAAACAATTGGAACACAAAGTTCTCGCAAGGATCACCACACAATTAGTGTCTCTTGCCTCAATTACAAGTGAGTTTGATCTCAAGAAAGATTGAGAAAGAAAAGAAGCAATCCAAGCGCAAGAGCTCAAAAGAACACAACAAATCTCTCTCACTAGTCACTAAGGCTTTGTGCGGAATTGGGAGAGGATTTGATCACTTGAGTGTGTCTAGAATTGAATGCTAGAGCTCTTGTAAGTAGTTGGAAGGTGGAAAACTTGGATGACTTGAATGTGGGTGGTTGGGGGTATTTATAACCTCAACCACCAAACTAGCTGTTTGGTGGAGGCTGCTGTCGCATGGCGCACCGGACAGTCCGGTGCGCCACCGGACACTGTCCGGTGCGCCAGCCACGTCACCAGGCCGTTGGGTTCCGACCGTTGGAGCTCTGACGTGTGGGTTCGCCTGGCTGTCCGGTGGTGCACCGAACAAGTCCTGTAGACTGTCCGATGTGCCACCTGCGCGTGCTCTGCTCCTCTGCGCGTGCTGGCGCGCATTTAATGCGTTGCAGTCGACCGTTGGCGCGAAGTAGCCGTTGCTCCGCTGGCTCACCGGACAGTCCGGTGTGCACCGGACATGTCCGGTGAATTATAGCGGAGCGGGAATCCGAAGCTGGCGAGTTCAGAGTCGCTCTCCTCTGGAGCACCGAACACTGTCCGGTGTGCACCGGACATGTCCGGTGAATTATAGCGAAGCGCCTCTGAAAATTCCCGAAGGTGCGAAGTTTGGCTTGGAGTCCCCTGGTGCACCGGACACTGTCCGGTGACACACCGGACAGTCCGGTGCGCCAGACCAGGGCTGCCTTTGGTTGTCCCTTGCTCTTTTGGTTGAACCCATTTCTTGGTCTTTTTATTGGCTAAGTGTAAACCTTTGGCACCTGTATAACTTATAGACTAGAGCAAACTAGTTAGTCCAATTATTTGTGTTGGGCAATTCAACCACCAAAATCATTTAGGAAATAGGTGTAAGCCTAATTCCCTTTCAATTTACATTACATGTCTACTATAATGCAGTAAACTAATTGTTTATGTTTCTCAGTTTTTCATAGGAACAATAAGCTACATACTTGGGGGTGCTGATTAAGCAAAATAATAGTTATGGAGAAGTTGGATCTAGCACAACTTTGGAAAGAACTATCGCAACTTAATGCAGTCTGCAGGTAAGCCCATCAGTAATAATATGTAACCATATTAGGTGCTTCTACGTTGGATACAGTTTACAATCTTGCTTACGATCTCTTGAACAAGGAGTATGTATTTGTTACATATATATTATAGCAACCTTTCCATCTGTTTCAAACAACATGATTCATGCTTAGGCATATACATCACCCAATTATGCCATTATTTGCAGAACAAACAGCACAACAAAATCACTATAGAAACAAGCATGGGTGACACGAGCACACCTGGACCCTGTAGGTGCTGAGGAGGCCAACAAAGGAGGACGACCAGAGGCAGATGGTGCCTATGATCAATACCATTACCGTGACCCACAATTGTGACGATCCACGGTGCCGGCACAGTAACGTCTCTCTGCCGAGGGCCCTGCGAGGTTCGCCGAACAAATCGAATCAGTAGCACAAAGTAGACCACAATTTAAAAAATAGTGGGAAATAAATTAGGGGCAGATTGCTGTTGGAAACAGATGGCTCACATGAGCTTTGGGATCGGGCGTCTAGGATTTGGTCGTGCCGTGTGCGAGGGGTTCGGTGGACAAGAGGATGTTGGTGGCCACAAACCCGAACGACACGAGATTTTGATCCTCAACTAAAAGGATAAAATGCAGGTCAATTGATCCACGGACGTGTTGTTGAACACTTGTTACCTATCCTTACACAGTTGCACCTACTAAAGCAACAAGAGTGCATTCCATGATATTATACCAGAATAGTCTCATCAAAGCAAAAACAATGGAGAAAACAAAGAAGAGGAACATGGGGGTGGGCACACCACGAGACATGGGGTCAGTTTAGCTGAACGTAAAAATGGAAAAGTGTGACCACAACTAATTGACCTTGAGCCCTGAAGAAGAGGAACAACAGATTCAGACCATAAACTGAATGAGATTCAATAAGCAGGCAAACCATGCAACAATCAAATTAGGTGTCTATGTTAGAGATAAACACTTGGAGAAACATGGACTAAATTAACCCAAAAAATCCAGATAATGTCTTGGAGAACCATGTAGCAAAATTCAGCCCCGAAAATAACCAAAAGAAAATGAATTTCCTGGTTGATTTTGGGATAAAAGGATAGGTCTCTATTTTATCAATTACTCCATTCTAAAATATGTTGGTTTAGTTTTGTTCTAAATAAAATATCTTTAATTGCGCCTATATGATGGTGATGATGGTTGGGTGGGTTTTGCAAAGAGGACACATCAAGGAGAAGGACAGGGGAGGCAAGACAACAATACTATATGGGATAGAATTTTGGTTCAACTTGATCCGAAACCCGGTACGTCCTAGCATTTCATCAAAATTTCATCAATTCCAGCGAGATCCATCGCTAAAACCTACCCAGATCCGATCCGTAAAAAGATGGACAAAACCTTGATCCAGACCATCATCACAAGATCTCATTTTTAATAGGAATTTGACGGGGACGAGAGGTTTGACGCGGCCTTATCGAGATCTCAAAGAGGCGCGCTACGAGGTTCTCGGCGTCGATCAGGACGGCGACCTCGGCGCCCGTCACCTTCGGCTTCTTCACCTTGGGCTTCTTAGGCTTCTTGACCTCCCTCCTGGCGCGGGGTAGCGGCCTCGTTAGAGTCATCATCGTCGGAGTAGGCGGCACCCGTGGCAGTGGCGATCCGCGCGTAGTCGAGGTCGGCCGCCCTAGACGTGAGCTACTGCTGCAGCGCGCGGTGGCGCTCCTAGGAGCGCTTCTCGGCGGCATCGAAGACGCCGCTAGGCTTGTCATTGGACTACGGCACCAGATTGGGCACCGTGGCGTGGGGCGATTGCGCTTGGGGTACAACATGGCCATGGAGGCAGCCGCCGCCATGGAGGAGGAGGAGGAGGCACCCGCGAGGTCGTCCATCGCCATAGCTACCACGCACGCGCAGAGGGTGAGGCGAGGGTCCTCCTGGCTTTCGAGAGGCGACGAGCAGGAATAGGAAGGAAGAAAGCAGCTGTGAGAGAGACAAGGACGAGGATGGATTAAATGTATCATTAGCTCCAAACAAAGATGTTGCAACAGC
The DNA here is from genome assembly GCF_902167145.1 of Zea mays. NCBI lineage: Eukaryota > Viridiplantae > Streptophyta > Magnoliopsida > Poales > Poaceae > Zea > Zea mays. The sequence goes on from NC_050101.1 coordinate 136,053,803, forward strand.
TAGCATAATTCATATGGAAAACACGAGATTCATGATAAGCATATAGTGAAAACAAGCATCAACTATATAGTCATATAGATATATCAAAGAGTGAAGCAAAAAAGCATTTTCAAAGCAGAGTTAATGAAAAACACTTCAACATAGTATTAGTTGCAGTTGGAGCAACAAAAATTGTCCAGTTTATAGATTGGCTGATGTCATAAGATTGTGAGGCTGCATTATCTTGCTAGTGACCATTGCATTGGTATATACAGCCTAACTGCAATTAATTAAGTATCTTCGGCATTGTTTGATATGATAAATATACATCAACTGTATAGCTATATTTTGCTCCCGTTCTTTATAGTAGTAAGTAAATATAAAATTCTTCTAGGCTACTACATTCATATGCTTAAAGGCTCACTAAATCATCGTGCAAATCAAGAAAATATCAAGAAGTACCTGTCGTGCTTTGACATGAATTTAGTTCAAATTAGAAGATAAAATCCTGGTGGACAGGCATTATCAAAATGAAACAAGGTAGTCATTGGTCCTAGGCGTCAGCTCTTTCACCATAGAGCTACCTTTCAATAGCTGCTCCAGTTCATCCAGCATATTTACAGGTTTTGTCCACTGTTGTTATACAAAGGCCTAGAAATATAGAAGTGGACACAAAAGGTACTCGATTTACCTTGTATTACGGATCTTGGAAGCCCAAGTTCATCCACCGTCCTGGTTTGACAGGGGGTAAGTCAACATTAACTAAGATTATTGGAAGTATTCTAAAAGTTAGCATCTCGATTTTGCCAAAGAAAATAAATATTCCATAGAGCTAAATAAAAGTTTAAAAGAAAATCAACCAAGAGCAGAGTGAAGCGATCAGTACCAATGTGAGACCACGAACGAACAAGGCGGTGCCAGAGGCGAAGCAGCTCATCATGTGCGACAGCGGAGGTGGCATCACGCCTCGGGCTGCTCGGCATGGATCATGCCTTCCTCGGCGTGGGCCTGATGGTAACCCGAGCATGAGGCACAAGAGCAGGTGCAACGTGGCGATGAGGCCTCAATTCTTTGATCATTCTTGGGGCTTGGGCCATTTGGAATCACCGCAACCGTTGTGTCTTCAATGGAGAGCAGCCTTGATGGCGGTGCAGACGTCCCGCAATAGACACAAGCATGGCGGTCTAGAGCCTCGGTGGGGGAGATGGGGCGGGGGCGCACACCCTAGCTTGTCCCCGACCACACCCCGACATGGGTTGCAGATCCACCGCGTGCCGATGTTTGAGAGGGAGATAGGACTCCAGCCTGCGATGGCACGGTGACGACGATGATGTTTGAGAAGGAGAAGGGAGATAGGACTCCGGCCCACGACAAGGGGGCGGCAGCAGCGGATCTGCGGGGCAGGGGGCGCGTGATTAGGGGAAGGGGAGGCGGATCAGCGGGATGGGGGGAGGCAGAACCGTGCACCGTGGACGCCTACACTCTATTCTTAAGAAGTAGTAGAGATTATGAAGTTTGAAATAAGAGGTGGGGATAGGGGATGTGATAGGATAGCTTCTGCAGGTAGCCTAAAGACGCAGATGAAATGGTTTTCTCATTTTCTGATCCAACTGAGTCGTATTTTCCTAAACGGGGATTGTGATATTAAACTCAATAATATCTTTTGATTAAGACTTTGTTTGGTTCCTAGAAATTGATAGAAATTGAAAAATAATCTAATAATGAAACATGAAGCACTTTCTACATATTGATTTCAATTCATTGGGTCCAAATAGGCTATAATAGAAAAGGTAAAAGTGTGCTTTTAGAACTATAGCAAACTATTATAGTTGAAATTATAAGTTGTTCGGCTAAACTTAAAGCCATCCGTTTAGGCCGCTAGACTGACACTAAATCCTATAGATACTAAATTGAGTGGTTTCAAAAGCTGCAGCGCTGCCGCTGTTAGAAAACCAACCAAACGACATAACATAGTAAAAGGTTAACAAGCATTAAGGATCTTAATGAATAGTTGACCTTTTTTAAAGATCATATATATATATGCGATTAAGCATATTGGTTCAATCAAGTGATTATCTAATAAAAAGCAATGATGACTTTTATTTTAGGTGGAAGGGGTTAAATGTAAAACAAGTTGATACACCTAGCCCAGGTGGGGTTGGCCGAGGCCCAACAAATTAAGGTTGCCTGGAGCCCAACAATTCATTAAGCACACCCAACTCAGGGAAATGCCCAATCACCCCAAAAGACTAGTCCAATGGGGGAAGGGTGGCTCTCCCTTTTAAAGTGGCTTCCTCCTCCCAAGTTAAGCGAGGTGGGATAATTCTGAGGCTCACACGGTCGCCGTCCGACTACAATTAGGCCAACTGGGCCAATTGCGTCTTTGCCAACGGGTAATAGTGGAGGATGTCCTCATTATTACCACCTTCTTAAAATGGGCCCTAGCTCTAATACCAGATGATACACCTAGCCCAGGTGGGGTTGGCCGAGGCCCAACAAATTAAGGTTGTCCGGAGCCCAACAGTTCATTAAGCACACCCAACTCAGGGAAATGCCCAATCGCCCCAAAAGACTAGTCCAATGGGGGAAGGGTGGCTCTCCCTTTTAAAGTGGCTTCCTCCTCCCAAGTTAAGCGAGGTGGGATAATTCTGAGGCTCACACGGTCGCCGTCCGACTACAATTAGGCCAATTGCGTCTTTGCCAACGGGTAATAGTGGAGGATGTCCTCATCGCAAGTGATATATTAAAGGTGGAAGGGGTTAATTGTTAGATTTTGATTTGTGGCACCACCATAGATTACACATGATATATCCCCCTTTTTAAATCTATTAGTTCCAAATATAGAGGATTTATACCACAAGTTACATCACAAAGTTTTCTTCTTTGTATATAGAAGTAGTACATTGTTTCCTTCAGACTTGCAGGCATTTTGCGTTGCGTGAAGGTCATCTCCACTACCCTGCCAACAGTGGCAGAGGACACACCAAAATTAAGGTATTATAGGCGGTTAGGGGAGACAGGGAGGGAGGTGAATAGGTTAGGCTTGATACAATGTTAGGTTGCCCGCAGCAAGGCACCGCATGTGATACACTACCTGATATAGAGTAAGAACTCTGCTGCAATGTATGACTGAGTGGGCTACTGCATTTTAGCATAGTAGTGAAGGGACAATACATCTAGGGTAGTACGAAAGCAACTACATTGACTGCATCTGTGACCTTGCAGCTGTAGCTTGTGTACAAAAAGAATTGAAAAAATAATATAATATATAGTCGTTGGTATAGGGTTGAGATATGGAGTAAATATGATTGCGGGGGATTATGGTATAGGTTAAAGAATTTTACTGACAAGAGCATTGGAAATTTAGAGTTATATGAGTGCGAATAGCCTAAGAATTGAAAACCCTAATCCCAATTAGGACAAACAATTGTATATATATTGAGTTGTACATGGGTTGGGCCAAAGTCTATTACATCGGCATTACATACAATCTAACAATAACAAAGATTATTTGAATAGAGGTACCATTTTACTGACTAGACTCACAAACTTAGTAGCAACAAACATATTGCTACTATTTAACCAAACGATTTCACTGAAAATTTGGAGTAGGAGAGTATCTGCTGATTCATGCTTGTGTTATGAACAAGGTAGGATTAGGGAAACAAAATGGCCACTCATCCACAAACCGGTCACGTAAGACATATCTCTGTTATTAAAAGCTGAAGCCCTTTCGACGCACGACCACATTTTGTGGAGGCACAACCGTTTCAGCGATGACATGTGAGAGCACCTAGAGGGGGGGGGGGTGAATAGGTGATCCTGGGAAACTTCAAAACTTAAGCCACAAAAACTTGTTAAGTGTTAGCACAATTATGGCCAAGTGGCTAGAGAGGAGTCAAAACACAATAACCACAAGAAATCAATCACAGAGATGACACGGTGGTTATCCCGTGGTTCGGCCAAGTACAAAACTTGCCTACTCCACGTTGTGGCGTCCCAACGGACGAGAGTTGCACTCAACTCCTCTCAAGTGATCCAATGATCAACTTGAATACCACGGTGTTCTTGCTTTTCTTTTCTCAATCCCGTTTGCGAGGAATCTCCACAACTTGGAGCCTCTCGCCCTTACAAAAGACGTTCACAGAGAATCACGGAGCAAGGGAGGGATTAGCAACTCACACACGACACAAAGATCACAGCGAATACGCACACACAAGACCCAGACTTGAGCTCAAAAGACTAGCACACTAGAACGGAGCTCAAATCACTAGAATGTCGAACAAGTGCGCGAGATTGATGTGTGAGTGATCAAGAGTGCTCAAAGAATGCTTGGTTATCTCCTCCATGCGCCTAGGGGTCCCTTTTATAGCCCCAAGGCAGCTAGGAGCCGTTGAGAGCACATCTGGAAGGCTATCCTTGCCTTCTGTCGTCGGGCGCACCGGACAGTCCGGTGCACACCGGACACTGTCCGGTGCCCGATTTGTTTCCATAAACCGCGCATCTGACCGTTGCTGTCTTAGTCAGATCTGCGCACCGTTGGCGCACCGGACATGTCCGGTGCACACCGGACAGTCCGGTGCATCTTTCCGACCGTTGGCTCGGCCACGTGTCGCGCGCCGATCGCGCGGCCGACCGTTGGCCCGGCCGACCGTTGGCTCACCGGACAGTCCGGTGCACACCGGATAGTCTGGTGAATTTTAGCCGAAGTCGCCGGAGAAAAACCCGAGAGCGGCCTCTTCGGCCGAGGCGGCTTGGCGCACCGGACACTGTCCGGTGCACCACCGGACACTGTCCGGTGCCCCAGACCGAAACAGCCCCTTGGCTGCACACAGCCAAGTCTTCTCTTCTCTTCTTCTTTCTGTTTCTAACACTTAGACAAATATATTAGTACACAAAACCAATGTACTAAGGCTTAGAAACATACCTTTACTTGTGATTTGCACTTTGTTCATCCATAGGCATAGATTCACATTTAAGCACTTGTGTTGGCACTTAATCACCAAAATACTTAGAAATGGCCCAAAGGCACATTTCCCTTTCAATCTCCCCCTTTTTGGTGATTTATGCCAACACAACATAAAGCAACTAGAACAAGTGCAAAATCACTTCAAATAAAAACTCAAATTGGTTTTGATTCAATTTTGGCATATATGGATCATCCTTTGCCACCACTTGGTTTGTTTTTGCAAATCAAACTCAAATCTCTATCTCTAAGTCAAACACACATGATGAAGCATAAAGAGAGTCATTCCAAAAGAGATTTATCAAACTTTTCACAAAACTCCCCCTAAATCCCATAATCAACACTTCTCCCCACAAGAAGCCAACTTTTGACAATAGAGACAATAAATGCTTTTGACACAACAAAAACTCTAATCTACTATTTTCAAAATCTCTCAAGTGGTAGCTGATCCATTTATCACTTTGGCCTTTATTTTTCTCCCCCTTTGGCATCAAGCACCAAAACGGGATCAATCTTGGCCCTTTAACCCCATTGCCTCACCAAAATCTTCAATTAAGAGCAAATGGCAATAAGATGTCATGAGATGAACTTGGAATAAGTTACCCTCTCATCGGAGTGCCGTGGAAGTCTTTCATGGTCCAAGTCCACCGTTTCCCTTTCAATTCTCCTTCGAGACTAAATCAAGCAAACTCAAGCAAAAGGTTAGTCTCAAAGGGTCAAGTTGTAACACATCTCCCCCTAAACATGTGCATCACTTTGCAACGGACTTGTGAGGTCCAGGGAGTGTTTGTACAACTTGATCACCACAATAAGCAACAAAATGCAGAATGAACCTGATCAAAGGCATAAACACATGTATGCTACAATTCAATCCAAGTTCCGCGAATCTAAGACATTTAGCTCACTACGCAGCCTGCAAAAGGTCTTCTCATCTAGAGGCTTGGTAAAGATATCGGCTAGCTGGTTCTCGGTGCTAACATGAAACACTTCGATATCTCCCTTTTGCTGGTGGTCTCTCAAAAAGTGATGCCGGATGTCTATGTGCTTTGTGCGGCTGTGCTCAACAGGATTCTCCGCCATGCGGATAGCACTCTCATTGTCACATAGGAGTGGGACTTTGCTCAGATTGTAGCCAAAGTCCCGGAGGGTTTGCCTCATCCAAAGTAGTTGCGCGCAACACTGTCCTGCGGCAACATACTCGGCCTCAGCGGTGGATAGGGCAACGGAAGTTTGTTTCTTAGAATTCCATGACACCAGGGACCTTCCTAAGAACTGGCACGTCCCTGATGTACTCTTCCTATCGACCTTACATCCAGCATAGTCGGAATCTGAGTATCCAACTAAGTCAAAGGTAGACCCCTTTGGATACCAGAGCCCGAAGCAAGGCGTAGCAACTAAATATCTAAGAATTCGCTTTACCGCCACTAAGTGACACTCCTTAGGATCGGATTGAAATCTAGCACACATGCATACGCTAAGCATGATATCCGGTCTACTAGCACATAAGTAAAGCAAAGAACCTATCATTGACCGGTATGCTTTTTGATCAACGGACTTACCTCCTTTGTTGAGGTCGGTGTGTCCGTCGGTCCCCATCGGCGTCTTTGCGGGCTTGGAGTCCTTCATCCCAAACCGCTTTAGCAGATCTTGCGTGTACTTCGTTTGGGAGATGAAGGTGCCGTCCTTGAGTTGCTTCACTTGGAACCCAAGGAAGTAGTTCAACTCGCCCATCATCGACATCTCGAATTTCTGTGTCATCACCCTGCTAAACTCTTCACAAGACTTTTGGTTAGTAGAACCAAATATTATGTCATCGACATAAATTTGGCACACGAACAAATCACCATCACATGTCTTAGTGAAAAGAGTTGGATCGGCTTTCCCAACCTTGAAAGCATTAGCAATTAAGAAATCTCTAAGGCATTCATACCATGCTCTTGGGGCTTGCTTAAGTCCATAGAGCGCCTTAGAGAGCTTACACACGTGGTCGGGGTACCGTTCATCCTCGAAGCCAGGGGGTTGCTCCACGTACACCTCCTCCTTGATTGGCCCGTTGAGGAAAGCGCTCTTCACATCCATTTGGTACAACCTGAAAGAATGGTAAGCGGCATATGCTAGCAAGATTCGAATTGACTCTAGCCTAGCCACAGGAGCAAAAGTCTCCTCAAAATCCAAACCTGCGACTTGGGCATAACCTTTTGCCACAAGTCGAGCCTTGTTTCTCGTCACCACCCCGTGCTCGTCCTGTTTGTTGCGGAACACCCACTTGGTTCCCACAACATTTTGCTTCGGACGAGGCACCAGTGTCCAAACTTCATTGCGCTTGAAGTTGTTGAGCTCCTCCTGCATGGCCAACACCCAGTCCGGATCTAGCAAGGCCTCCTCTACCCTGAAAGGCTCAATAGAAGAGACAAAGGAGTAATGCTCACAAAAATTAACTAATCGAGATCGAGTAGTTACTCCCTTGCTAATGTCACCAAGAATTTGATCGACGGGATGATCCCTTTGAATCATCGCTCGAACTTGGGTTGGAGGTGCCAGTTGCGCTTCTTCCTCCATCACTTGATCATCTTGTGCTCCCCCTTGATCAATAGCCTCCACTTGAGGTACCTGTACGTCACCTTCGGTTGGGGAATGCACCATAGTTGAGGAAGAAGGTTGATCTCGTTCGTCTTGTTCCTGTGGCCGCACTTCTCCAATCGCCATGGTTCGTATAGCGGCCGTCGGAACATCTTCTTCATCTACATCATCACAATCAACAACTTGCTCTCTTGGAGAGCCATTAGTCTCATCAAATACAACGTCGCTAGAGACTTCAACCAAACCCGATGATTTGTTGAAGACTCTATACGCCTTTGTATTTGAGTCATAACCTAATAAAAACCCTTCTACAGCTTTGGGAGCAAACTTAGAATTTCTACCTTTCTTCACTAGAATGTAGCACTTGCTCCCAAATACACGAAAGTAAGATACATTGGGTTTGTTACCGGTTAGAAGCTCATACGAAGTCTTCTTGAGGAGGCGATGAAGGTAGACCCTGTTGATGGCGTGGCAAGCAGTGTTAACGGCTTCCGTCCAAAAGCACTCGGGGGTCTTGAACTCTCCTAGCATCGTCCTCGCCATATCGATGAGCGTCCTGTTCTTTCTCTCTACCACACCATTTTGTTGTGGTGTGTAGGGAGCGGAGAACTCGTGCTTGATCCCTTCTTCTTCAAGGAACTCCTCCACTTGAAGGTTCTTGAACTCGGACCCGTTGTCGCTCCTTATCTTTTTCACTTTGAGCTCAAACTCATTTTGAGCTCTCCTGAGGAAGCGTTTGAGAGTCCCTTGGGTTTCAGACTTTTCCTGCAAAAAGAACACCCAAGTGAAGCGGGAAAAGTCATCAACAATAACTAAACCATACTTACTTCCTCCTATGCTCAGATAGGCGACAGGTCCGAAGAGGTCCATATGCAGCAGCTCCAGGGGTCTTGAAGTGGTCATCACGTTCTTGCTGTGATGTGCTCCTCCCACTTGTTTACCTGCTTGACAAGCTGCACAAGGTCTATCTTTTTCGAAATGCACGTTAGTCAACCCTATCACGTGTTCTCCCTTTAGAAGCTTGTGAAGGTTCTTCATCCCCACATGTGCTAAGCGGCGATGCCACAGCCAGCCCATGCTAGTCTTAGCTATTAAGCATGCATCTAGACCGGCTTCTTCTTTTGCAAAATCAACTAAATAAAGTTTGTCGTCTAATACACCCTTAAAAGCTAGTGAACCATCACTTCTTCTAAAGACAGACACATCTACATTTGTAAATAGACAGTTATACCCCATATTGCATAATTGACTAACAGATAGCAGATTATATCCAAGAGACTCTACTAAAAACACATTAGATATGGAGTGCTCATTAGAAATTGCAATTTTACCTAAACCTTTTACCTTGCCTTGATTCCCATCACCGAATACAATTGAATCTTGGGAATCTTTATTCTTGACGTAGGAGGTGAACATCTTCTTCTCCCCCGTCATATGGTTTGTGCATCCGCTGTCGATAATCCAGCTTGAACCCCCGGATGCATAAACCTGCAAGGCAAATTTAGGCTTGGGTCTTAGGTACCCAACTCATGTTGGGTCCTACAAGGTTAGCACATATATCCTTAGGGACCCAAATGCAAGTTTTATCACCTTTGCATTTTGCCCCTAACTTCCTAGCAATTACTTTTCTATCCTTTCTACAAATTGCAAATGAAGCATTCAAAGCACAATAAATTGTAGAAGGTTCATTTGCTATTTTCCTAGGAGCATGAATAACATTCCTTCTAGGCACATGATGAATAGCATTTCTTTTAGGAACAACATTTCTCCTAGTAACATTTCTATCATACACATAAGAGGAACTAGGAGCAAACATGGCATGAGAATCATAAACATATGAATCAAAAGCATCATGACTTACATTTCTAGTTTGTCTCCTATCATGATATAGAAATGCATGGTTCCTTTTAGCACTAGTAGCCATAGGGGCCTTCCCTTTCTCCTTGGCGGGAATGGGATCCTTATGGCTTGTTAAGTTCTTGGCTTCCCTCTTGAAGCCAAGTCCATCCTTAATTGAGGGATGTCTTCCTATTGTGTAGGCATCCCTTGCAAATTTTAACTTATCAAATTCACTTTTGCTAGTCTTAAGTTGGACATTAAGACTAGCCACTTCATTATTTAGCTTTGCAATAGAGGCTATGTGTTCACTACAAGCATCAATATCAAATTCTTTACATCTATTGCAAATAGCAACATTTTCTACACAAGTTGTTGATTTACTAGCTATTTCTATCTTAACATTCAACTCATCGTTAATGCTCTTTAATTTAGAAATTGTTTCATGGCATGAGGATAATTCACAAGTAAGCATCTCATTTCTTTTAACTTCTAGAGCATGAGATTTTTGAGCTTCTAAAAATTTATCATGCTCTTCATACAATAAATCCTCTTGTTTCTCTAAGAGTTTATCCTTCTCATTCAATGCATCAATTAATTCATTAATTTTGCCAATTGTAATTCTATCTAGACCTTTAAATACACTAGAATAGTCTATTTCATCATCGTCACTAGAATCATTATCACTAGAAGAAGCATAAGTAGAGTTTCGAGTACTTACCTTCTTCTCCTTAGCCATGAGACACGTGTGACGCTCGTTGGGGAAGAGGGCCGATTTGTTGAAGGCGGTGGCGGCGAGTCCCTCATTGTCGGAGTCGGAGGAGGAGCAATCCGAATCCCACTCCTTGCCTAGATGCGCCTCGCCCTTGGCTTTCTTGTAGTGCTTCTTCTTCTCCCTTTTGTTCCCCTTTTCCTGGTCACTTTCATTATCAGGACAGTTAGCAATAAAATGACCAAGCTTACCGCATTTGAAGCATGATCGCTTCCCCTTGGTCTTAGTCTTGCTCGGCTGTCCATTGCGACCCTTAAGCACCGTCTTGAATCTCTTAATGATGAGGGCCATCTCCTCATTATTTAGCCCGGCCGCCTCAATTTGCGCCACCTTGCTGGGTAGCGCTTCCTTGCTTCTTGTTGCCTTGAGGGCAATGGGTTGAGGCTCATGGATTGGACCATTCAACGCGTCGTCCACGTACCTTGCCTCCTTGATCATCATTCGCCCACTCACAAATTTTCCAAGAATTTCTTCGGGCGACATTTTGGTGTACCTGGGATTCTCACGAATATTATTAACCAAATGAGGATCAAGAACGGTAAAGGACCTTAGCATTAGGCGGACGACGTCGTGGTCCGTCCATCGCGTGCTTCCATAGCTCCTTATCTTGTTGACAAGGGTTTTGAGCCGGTTGTATGTTTGGGTTGGCTCCTCCCCCCTTATCATAGCAAATCTTCCAAGTTCGCCCTCCACCAACTCCATTTTGGTGAGCAAGGTAGCGTCATTTCCCTCATGAGAGATCTTGAGGGTATCCCAGATTTGCTTGGAGTTGTCCAAGCCACTCACTTTGTTATATTCATCCCTGCACAATGAAGCTAGAAGAACAGTGGTAGCTTGTGCATTCTTATGGATTTGCTCATTAATGAATGAAGGGCTATCCGAGCTATCAAATTTCATTCCACTTTCCACAATCTCCCAAATGCTTGGATGGAGAGAAAATAGGTGAGTACGCATTATGTGACTCCAAAATCCGTAGTCCTCTCCATCAAAGTGAGGAGGCTTGCCAAGTGGAATGGGGAGCAAATGAGTATTTGAGCTATATGGAATGCGCGAATAATCAAAAAAAAAGTTTGAGTTAACCGTCTTTTGTTTGTCGTGGTCGTCGTCCTTTTGGGAAGAAGAGGACTCATCGCTGTCGTAGTAGACGATCTCCTTGATGCGTCTTGTCTTCTTCTTCTTCCCATCTTTTTGCTTGTGGCCCGAGCCCGAGTCATTGGACTTGTCATCCCTTGGCTCGTTGACGAAGGACTCCTTCTCCTTGTCGTTGATCACAATTCCCTTCCCCTTAGGATCCATCTCCCCGGGCGGTTAGTCCCTTTCTTGAAGAGAACGGCTCCGATACCAATTGAGAGCACCTAGAGGGGGGGGGGGTGAATAGGTGATCCTGGGAAACTTCAAAACTTAAGCCACAAAAACTTGTTAAGTGTTAGCACAATTATGGCCAAGTGGCTAGAGAGGAGTCAAAACACAATAACCACAAGAAATCAATCACAGAGATGACACGGTGGTTATCCCGTGGTTCGGCCAAGTACAAAACTTGCCTACTCCACGTTGTGGCGTCCCAACGGACGAGAGTTGCACTCAACTCCTCTCAAGTGATCCAATGATCAACTTGAATACCACGGTGTTCTTGCTTTTCTTTTCTCAATCTCGTTTGCGAGGAATCTCCACAACTTGGAGCCTCTCGCCCTTACAAAAGACGTTCACAGAGAATCACGGAGCAAGGGAGGGATTAGCAACTCACACACGACACAAAGATCACAGCGAATACGCACACACAAGACCCAGACTTGAGCTCAAAAGACTAGCACACTAGAACGGAGCTCAAATCACTAGAATGTCGAACAAGTGCGCGAGATTGATGTGTGAGTGATCAAGAGTGCTCAAAGAATGCTTGGTTATCTCCTCCATGCGCCTAGGGGTCCCTTTTATAGCCCCAAGGCAGCTAGGAGCCGTTGAGAGCACATCTGGAAGGCTATCCTTGCCTTCTGTCGTCGGGCGCACCGGACAGTCCGGTGCACACCGGACACTGTCCGGTGCCCGATTTGTTTCCATAAACCGCGCATCTGACCGTTGCTGTCTTAGTCAGATCTGCGCACCGTTGGCGCACCGGACATGTCCGGTGCACACCGGACAGTCCGGTGCATCTTTCCGACCGTTGGCTCGGCCACGTGTCGCGCGCCGATCGCGCGGCCGACCGTTGGCCCGGCCGACCGTTGGCTCACCGGACAGTCCGGTGCACACCGGACAGTCCGGTGAATTTTAGCCGAAGTCGCCGGAGAAAAACCCGAGAGCGGCCTCTTCGGCCGAGGCGGCTTGGCGCACCGGACACTGTCCGGTGCACCACCGGACACTGTCCGGTGCCCCAGACCGAAACAGCCCCTTGGCTGCACACAGCCAAGTCTTCTCTTCTCTTCTTCTTTCTGTTTCTAACACTTAGACAAATATATTAGTACACAAAACCAATGTACTAAGGCTTAGAAACATACCTTTACTTGTGATTTGCACTTTGTTCATCCATAGGCATAGATTCACATTTAAGCACTTGTGTTGGCACTTAATCACCAAAATACTTAGAAATGGCCCAAAGGCACATTTCCCTTTCAACATGTGCCCTGTGTATTTTGCAAAATAGTCCTTTGGCTTCTCAAAAATTCAACCCGTTGTCCATCCATCCGTTCTTCCACCTCTGCCACTTCCGCGGTTCCACCTAGCCTCGCCCACATCCCACTCCCACACGCACTCCCCTCTCCATCTGCCTGCTCTGTTGCTCCCCATGTTGACCCAGAGGACGTACTGCTCCTCACGGACACGCTTAAGCCATCTACCACAGGACCCCCTCGTCCCACTAGAGATGAGGCCGGCAGCGGCCAGAGAGCCGCCTCGCCTCCTCCTGCCCCTGCTCCACGCCCGTGTCGTCAGGCCTCCGACCGGCATTCCATGGGGTCAATGCTGAGAGCGTTCCTAAATCAGATTTTGCGAAGGCCTCCGTGGGTGCAGGTTTGTTTTGCCACTGACCTCTGCCTATGCATCTTATCATCTGGTTGCTGGGTGCTTTTCATCGATTTGTGTTCTAGGCATCCTTTGGTTTTCCCGAGAGATCAGAGTATCACTTAGCTCATTGTGGTTCGTTCATGGTAGGAGCTTAGGAGGCTACAATTTGTGCAAAATGCAATTTCATTCGATAGTGAAATAACATGTCACGCAGTTATCAACTACTATTTTTACTAGTGGTTTGACCTAGAAAATATTCATCTGAATATATGTTAGGTTGCTTCCTTGTTTCTTCATCAGTCCTGTTGTATATTATAGAATAACATTGGTTTCTTTTCTTTTTTGTTCTTTCTCTCAAGGACCAGACCTCCCAGATAGAGCAAGCTAGAATGGGAAATTAAAATCAGCAACATTAGCACAGATGATTAGATCCCATAGTGCAATTGAAAATATGGATGCAACCTCATATACTTTGAAGGGAACATGAACATGAGACCTTCAATAAAATTAACATCACTGAAAGGGAAATAAGGTCAAACCTTTTCCTATATGAATTTTGGTGGTTGAATTGCTCAACACAAATAATTGAACTAACTAGTTGCTCTAGATTATAAGTTTTACAGGTGCCAAAGGTTCAACACAAACCAATAAAAAGTCCAAGAAAGGGTTCAAATAAAAAGAGCAAAAGACAACCCAAAGGCAGCCCTGGTCTGGCGCACCGGACTGTCCGGTGTGCCACCAGACAGTGTCCGGTGTGCCCCCAGACAGTGTCCGGTGCACCAGGGAACCCAACTCCAAACTTTCCACCTTCGGGAATTCGGGGAGGCCGCTCCGCTATAATTCACCGGACTGTCCGGTGTGCCAAGCGGAGCAACGGTCGTCCGCGCCAACGGTCGTCTGCAACGCTACAGTGCGACTGCGCGCGCAGAAGTCAGAGCAGGCGCAGAAGGCGCACCAGACTGTCCGGTGGCCCACTTGTCAGAAGCTCCAACGGTCGAACCCTAACGACCTGGTGACATGGCTGGCGCACCGGACTGTTCGGTGCGCCATACGACAGAAGCCTTCACCAACAGTCAACTTGGTGGTTGGGGCTATAAATACCCCCAACCACCACACTTCAATGCATCCAAGTTTTCAGCCATCAAACCTCATACAAGAGCTCTAGACTTCATTCCAAGACACAAACAAAAAGATCAAATCATCTCCCAAGTCCAAAGATCATTCCAATCAAATAGTGACTAGTGAGAGAGACAATTGTGTTCATTTGAGTTCTTGTGCTTGGATTGCTTTTCTTCTTCCTTCTTTCTTGTTTCCAACTCAATTGTAATCAAGGCAAGAGACACCAATTGTGTGGTGGTCTTTGTGGGGACTTAGTGTCCCGATTGATTGAGAAGAGAAGCTCACTTGGTCTAGGTGACCGTGTGAGAGAGGGAAAGGGTTGAAAGAGACCCGGTCTTTGTGACCACCTCAACGGGGAGTAGGTTTGCAAGAACCGAACCTCGGTAAAACAAATCACCGTGTCATCCGCCTTATTTGCTTGTGATTTGTTTTCGCCCTCTCTTTCGGACTCGATTATATTTCTAACGCTAACCCCGGCTTGTAGTTGTGCTTAAACTTTTTAAATTTGCCTATTCACCCCCTATAGGCGACTTTCAATCACATCTGTTGGTATGGATCACTTATCTATCTATTTGGAAGCACCTTTCATTGGTTAACAGTGTTGATATTCCCTCATTTGGTGTAAGACCCATGTACTCTAAATCTATAACAGCCATAAAAATAGTCATATACTTAACAGGCACGACGAAGTAATAGAGCAACCATATACTTAACAATAGGCGTGAAAAAAGTCGTTACTCGTCATAGCTTTTGACCGTAGTTTATACCAGGCGACCACTAAACAACGTGCCAGAGTGACTCACCTGGTAGGCGACAACTTCCATTCATGATACTTCGTCCAAAGAATCAAGACACATATTACCATTTCTGTACATAGCTCTACAGAGATTGTCTGATAGAAAAAGCTATCGCTGGCTCTTTTTTTGCTTTTTTGTATATGCAATGTCGACTTGTTTCAAAAGAAAAAACTCAATCATCACAAAATAGTCCACTATTTAGCCATCCCCTTATAGTGTAAGAAAAGAAATGTTCTCCCCAACTTGGAGAAAAAATGATGCTTTGTTGATCACTAAAACATAAAACTAATTTAAGACCCTCTTCTCTCGGTATCCCTTATGCTTCCATTATGTTACATAATATATGTTGTCATTCCTGGGACTATATTTCTAATCTCATGGAAGCATATTGGCAGCATTCCTAGTGCATACAAATTGGCCACCCAAAACTGAAGCCACCTTGCACACAATAGGAACACCATTCGAGACCTATCCCAAAAGCACGTCACAGCCCAACACGCCTAGAAAATTTTTTAGGTATACATTGCCACATTTCGCACTGTATGTACTACGAGAGATATATTGTGGTGAGTCAGAGCATATATGCAAATGATTTACTGATCAGTTTTTACGTAATTTAATAGGAGAGCTTATGATCCTGACATGGTAAAAACTTGATACTGGGCAAACAATAGATCAGTGACGATGTCCAGACTCCATGTCAGACTCCATGATATATTTGACATCCAAGACATGTCCTAAAAGCACATCACAACCCAATTTGCTTTGGAGAATAAATAAAGTATACATTGCCACACTCTGTCTTTGTTTGTTAGAATTTGAATTCGAGTAAAAGTACTAGCTGATGTTTTCTGAATTATCTCTTCAGGAGCTCAAACCTAGAATACTGATGCAGTGCTTAACCTTGGTTTTCGATATAACCTGGAGGACATCTCATATTTGGCAAACTCTGACCTAGATGTTTGTGTGCATAACATTGAAACTTTTAGGTGTCTACAAAGGGCTGTGAGGGATCCCCAGGTAGGGTAGTGTGCTTAAGTCATTTCAGTGGCATAGTATTATGTTTCTTTTGAATTTGTGGAACCTAAACTCTGACACACAGTTAGTTCAATTCCCATATGTAACTCTTTTTGGGAGGCTCAATGTTCTGTTAAGTAGCTGATTAGTGCATCTATTTGGACGTAGTGGTACAATTTAAATATATGCACTACCGAGACATGGATAGTGGTACTTTGATATTGTAGTACTTTGTCAAATTTAGAGATTTTTTGTTTGAGACAACGCTAAAGTGAACAATAATCCCAAACAAAGAGTGCTATTAGTTAATTGAATATTTGAAGACATGAACATGTGGTTTTAAGTGTTTGCACAAATTTTCTATAGCTGGGAAAATTACTGATTCTTTGTTGAATGCAAGTGGCTCAGATCCCCTTTAGCAAATTACGTTGTGAGATGCAAACATGTAGTGTGCTACTAATGCATATTTCTATTTCCTTTTGTTCTGGTTTGATAGATTTGCTAACAATGCAACAATATGTATAGGAGGGTGAAACTCTTTGAAAAGGATCCTACAAGGCAGTTAGCGACATATGTTGAAGTTGTGAAAATAGTAGACCCAATGAAGACAATTGAGTCTTTGTGGGTGAAATTAATTTGCAAAGATGTATGTAGGGTTGGTAATGGTCTCTAAATTTTACACTAAAATTTAAGGATTGGGTTAGGATCGGGCTCTATTTTTATTCATTCTTAAACTAAAATTAATTTAGAACTCTAAGAAAATGCGAAGAAACATTTGGATCACGATCCATTACCACCCCTAGATGTATGAGAAACACAATCATCTAGATAGTGCTGAAGATATTTTTGAACCGGCTACACAAGTGAATTATAATCCAGATGACCATTTTGCCCAATATTTGGTGCGAGTGGGCAGAGAAGGAGCTGCAACACAACAATTTTTACGAGGCTATTGAACTGATGAAGCAAGCAACACCCGAGCCCTCTCTTGAGGTTAAGAGGCGGGGTATAATATATTCTATTAGATATATGTTATTTTTTAATTTTCCTGTGTATTTTATACTAGAACACTCATACTAACATTATGATTGATGCAATTGCTACTGAGGAGGATGGGCCTGTTCAAATGAAAGTGCACAAATCTTTCAAATTGTGGAGCTTTTATGTTGATATGGAAGAGAGCCTCAGAACCTTAAACTATACCTGTGCGGTTTATGAGAGAATATTGATTTTACAAATTGCCACTCCATAGTTCTCATTATGCCTATCTTCTTGAGGTAAGATCTTTCTCCAAAGTCAAATGGTTTTAAAGTCAAATGGTTTTAAGTGTATTTTCTATATGCACGAACGGTTTAGCGCTCGATAGGCCGCTTTCTCATTCTAGTTTGAATAAAAAAGCGAAGGGGACGAATAGCATAAGCCCACTGCAAAAGAGGATATGTTATCCTTCTCTAAGGTAGTATCAACAGAAATTAGTCTAAGGTGTACAGCGCACACCAGGTTTCTACAAATCGATGTGATGCAGCAGCAGCACAGAATGACAGAAGAAAGAAACAAGCTGCAGTTTTCACACATTGCCAGGGAGGTAGGGGGGAAAAATGCAAGGAAGCATGTGACTTTAACAATGTAATAACTATATTCCACAGCAAATGACGCAATTCACAGTTTCCTGACAAAAAGAACAACAAAGAATCTTTTTTGCTTGAGCATGAACTTCATTTTTTGCTTCTCCAACATACGCTGGAACTGCTTCCGAATCTCTCCATCCATTGATGGGACAACGCCAGGAGCAAATTCCACAACAGTAACCTCAGACCCTAGCCTGTTCCAAACAGAGCCCATCTCTAAGCCTATGTATCCAGCTCCAACAACCACCAACTTCTTTGGTATTTCTTTAAGAGCAAGAGCAGCAGTAGATGATACAATCTTTTTCTCGTCTATATGAACTCCAGGGAGCTATCGATTTCACATCCAGCAAGTTCACAGCTACCTCAGAAGGGGAGCCAAGCTTCCTCTCACGTATTCAACTTTGTTCTTCTTAAACAGGCCTTCAATACCCTTTGTAAGACCAGCAACAGCCTTGTCTTTCTGCGACATCATGGCAGGCAGGTCTATTTCTAGATTGGAAAGCTTCACACCATGGTGCGCAAAAGAACTCTTTGCCTCGTGGTACATGTGTGACGAATGGAGAAGAGCCTAAAATTTTAAAGTACATGGGTCAGCATTATTAATTAAGCAACACAAATTTAAGTCTTCTAGCCGCAACGAGGAACTCAGGGGAAATACTACTTGTAGCACCCAAAATTCTATTTTAGAGATTTATTAAAAGCATTCTTCCAAGATCTAAGTAAAAGTGTTTCCTCATAAAAGATTACAAAAAATGTCTGTATATGAATTAATGGAAACCATATACATATAGGAATGTTCACCAAAATGCTAGCATACAAATATCTATTTATAAGGGAAATAGTGCTAGTGCCCTTGTAAAAGATGTGTTTAGAAACCTTTTCATATATATATATATATATATATATATATATATATATATATATATATATAGTATGATAAATCATCTCATAATAGAGATGATAGATTATAAATTTTTTTCTTAAAATATATTGTTGCATATTCCAAATATTTGCATAGATAAAGGAATATTATAATAAGAAAATGAATAAACAAATATACTTTTGCATTTGCATGCTAGAGTTTTGTTGTTGATTGTGCATCTAATTTGAGTTTGAAAATCTAAAAATATACTTACAAGTGAATTTGGAAAATAGAAAACATAAGAAAACAGGAAAAAGAAAAAAAAAGGAAGGAAGCTCCTGCCTGTGCTTGGGCCGGAATCTGCTGGCCTCGGCCCAGTAACCTGGTTGCCAGCCCACACCACCTCCGCCTGGCTGGGCTTTGCGCCGACGGGCGGGTCCCACTCGCTAGTCTCCTGCGTAGCCCAATAGCAGCTAGCGCGTGCTGTCTCACTGGCCGTGGGTCCTCCTTGTCGGAGTCATCTCCTTTAGGGCTTGTTCGGTTATACCCCAATCCATATAGATTGAGGGGGTTCCAATCCCTAGTAAGTCAAAATCTCCCTCAATCCGTATCAATCCCATATGGATTGAAAATAACCGAACAAGCCCTTAACGGAACTGTGACGAACTCCGTGGCCGAGAATGTCACCACCGAACGCAAGAGCCCCTCCCGGATTCTTCGCCAATTGATTCTTAACCCAGAGTATATAACCCGAGGCCGTGGACCCCCCCCCCCCCCCCCCCCCCCCCCCCCTAGCCGCAGGAGCTAGCAATGCGAACACCATAGATAACGTCGTACAGAACTCCGCCGCCACGTTCGGATCCGGCCTCGGCTACCGGTTTGAGAAGAAGAGAAGGACACGTAGAAGGTATACGAGGGCAACTGCGGGCGCGAAATCGAGCGGTTCAACGACAATTTCTCGCAGGAGGCGCGAAATCTGAGGTACTACCTTACTAGCAAATTTTTTTGGATGAAGTTGGCATAGCAATAGCCAGTAGGTTTTATCCATTTGCTAGTATTTTTCTGTTGCACCTTTGACAACGTTAAACCTTGATATGCTGTTTATCTTGCGATCTCATCCTGCACCCTGACACTGTTCTATACATGCACTTGCAGATACACTACACTCCTGGAACAACTATGCTCGAACTCCTCAAATATACCAGAGTAGACGGATGTGTGCTTGGTAGCTTCATGCTGCATGAGAAGGAAGCAAGGGAGCAGACAGCTCCAGAAGTTTAAGCTGCGCAGGGCATGTGCTGTCAAAATCTGACAGTGTAGTGATGGACAAAATCATCAGTTCATCACCGAGACATACAGTCTGACTTTAGAAGATACAGAATCTCAACCGGGAGAAGAACCGGGCTTCATGGCAAGACTTTGGGTACCTGGCTAGCTTAGCTTCCACCAGAAACAGAAAGAAAGAATGTTATCGCTGTGGAACCCAGGCTCGTGGCAAGAAAAACAAGGATATTGTGAAGGCTACACCATCTCTAACTCGAGAATACCATCCCAAGGCTCCTCCAAACCAGAAGTCTGCTTCAGATGGCCAACAACGATGCTGGAAGAAGGTTGAGGTCGCCCCAACTGAAAAACCACAACCAGAAACTGTTGCCAGCGCCTCGTCAAAAGCAGCACCTGAGGGGCATCAACAAGGAGGTAAAACTGTAAAAGTACCTTGGCGCACAGTGCATCAGGAGATCTTGAGATGACTTGTGATTGTGAAGAACAGAAGGTTGTTGGGAAAGCCTGTTCACCTGCGGTCATTTCGACAAGTAAAGGCTGCTCAGAACCCTTGCCTGGTGTTGTTGCTGTTGGCTCAGTCCTGATCCCGATTACGATGTCCAATTAGTAGATCCAAAGGCATCTTTTTTTTTAACCTGAACGAATCAAGGCGTCTCTTGTAAATAACACGGTTCCATTCTGAGCTTCTGATCTTGGGTTCCATTCTGAGCTTCTAACCATGGTATGAGCCGCCTTCTTGCAACCTAGGAATCACTTATCTTAGAATGTGGAAGGTTCAGGTTATCTTTTGACCTTTTCCGCATCGTTCCTCTTGAATCTTCAGTTGTCATGTCTGAGCCTTTTGGTTACCCTAGTCTCTGGAAGGGAAAAAATAAAATAAAATACAGGATGTGGTGATGTGCTCAAACTTCTGGCCAAGTGTTTAGCGGAGTTGGCAGCATGTTATGTCGAAATGTTTTCTTTGTTAGAATGATATATGCTGAGTACTATATCCGTTCATAAATATATGACACGTTGATTTTTTTTCGAAAATTTTTACCACTCGTCTTATTCAAATATTTATTAAAAAATATAAAATTTTAAGTCAAACACAATCTAACTTAAGTGATAAAATAAATCAAAGAAATAATAACTTATTATTTTTTAAATAAGACGAGTGGTCATTGTTTTTTAAAGTCAACAGTGTCATATATTTATGAACGGAGTGAATAACTCCTTGGTGGCATACTCTGTTGTTAAATCTAGACTTGTCCCCATCGTGCATTGATTAAGCAAGACTGATTTATGATTTACAGATAGGAGTGGTTTGGTGCCCCGTTTTGAGATAACTAAAGACGAAGGCCGAATACGGGCGCCTGGGATGGATTCCAGCAATATCTACCTGTTTTGTGATACTAGATCGTTTTCTTTTCTCCAATTTTAACCTATTATGATAATATTTTGCACTCATAAACACTATGCAACGGCATGAATGCAACAATCGAAACTTATCTAGGATTTTATTTTACTATGCAAAAAACTTATATATATATATATATATATAATAAAATAACTCTTCATTATTTAGAAAAAAGAGAGGAAAACAGGTAAAGGAGAGGGTAACATCTGAATTTGGTGAATATTAGAAAAGAAATTTTATACCCTCAAATTTAGGGTGTTACAAGCACCGCCTTCGCCTGTTCTAGTCAATAATGGACATCGACGAGGAAGGCATCGCGATCTCCCATTTCCCTGGCCACCGTTGCTACCCGAGTCTCACCGAATTCGTAGGAACGAATGGAGGGCGGATCGCGACCGTAGACCACCCAGAACGACGTCTCGTGTAATGATGATCGGTAGGTTGTACTGTAGACGTACTTAGCCCACGACAGCCAGCGAAGCCACTGTCGTGGACGATCGCCTGTGAAGCAGGGCAGGTACATGACGATGACGCGGTTAGCAGCTTCCGTCTGGTCATTCGTCTAGGGATGGAAGGCAGAGGACATGTGCAGCTTTGTGCCCATGAGGTGCATGAGCTCGCGCCAGAATGCCGATGTGAACATAGGGTCGCGATCGGACACGATGGACTGCGGAATGCCGTGGAGATGAACGATGTCGGTGAAGAATGCTTGCGCCACGAACTCAGCGGTGTACGGGTGCGCCAACGGGATGAAGTGGCAGTACATGCTGAAGTAGTCGACGACGGAGAGGATGACCATCTTCCCATGTACCCGGGACATCGCCTCCACGAAGTCCATGCCGATGTCTGCCCAGACGATGGCGAGCACCGGCAACGGTTGCAGCAAGCCGGCCGGGTGCAAGTGTTCCAACTTGTACCTCTGACAAGTCGTGCATGCGCGCATGAAGTCCTGCATCAGTCAACGCATGTTTGGAAAATGGATGTCGCGGTGGAGGCGGTGTAGCGTGCGGTGGACGCCCTCGTGTCCGTTGTTGTGGACGACCGTTAGGATCTCCTGCATGAGTGGTGCTGCAGGCAGTATGTACAGGCGTCCGTTGTAGGTGACCATGTCGTCGACCATTGCCCACGGCGTCGTGTGTGTGTGCCGGCGTGGACCTCATCATGGATGGCGACTAGGGTTAGATCAGTGGCCTGGGCGTGCCGTAGGCGCGCGATGATGTCGAAGAGGGGTGCCGAGATTGCCAGCAACTCGCCATCGATGGTGTCGCGGCGGGAGAGGGCGTCGACGATGGTGTTTTTTGCGCCTGACCTATACTCCATAGAAAAATCGAACCCCAAGAGTTTGCCGACCCAGTGGTGATGGGGTATCTGAAAGTCGCCAGGCGAATATGCGAAACCTAAAAATATAACTTTAAACCCAGACTTGATCCCTTGATTTGCGGTTAGAACAAGATAAAAAAATATCGGAGTATAAAACTAAGTCCTTTGCTTGCCAAGAGTATTGCTTTTTAAAGAATGCGAAATTAACAAAAAGCAACACAACTAAAATATCTATGAAGATTAAAGCAAGTGAGCTTAGATAAGAAGAGGAAATACACAAGTTCTTTCTTGCAAGGCGTTGCTTCTAAATATGAGAATTTAACTTGAAGCAACACAAAGTAATATCAACAAAGAATAGTGCAAGAGAACTTAGAGAGGGAGAAGACAAACAAATCACAAGTAATAAACACAAGTGACACAGGTGATTTGTTTTACCGAGGATCGGTTCACCAAGAACCTAATCCCCGTTGAGGAGTCCACTAAGGATGGGCCTTTTTCAACCCTTTCCCACTCTCCAATGGTCACCAAGACCGGCGAGTGTTCCTTCTTCTTTGTCAACAAAAGACCGAAGTCTCTGCAAGGCCAACCACAAAGATAAGGGGTGAAAGTTGCCTAGAGGGGGGGGGGGTGGATAGGCGAAACATGAAAATTATAACTTTACACCCCAACTAGATCTCTTGATTAGTGGTTAGAACAAGATACACAATTATCGGAGTATAAAAAACTAAGTCCTTTGCTTGTAAAGAGTATTGCCTTCAAATAATGCGGAATTGATAAATCAATACAACTAATAGGTCAATGGAGAATAAAGCAAGAGGGCTTAGATAAGAAGGGCAATAACACAAGTTCTTTCTTGCAAGGCGTTGCTTCTCTAAATGTGATTTTAACTTGAAGCAACACAAAAAGATATTAGCGGAGAGTAGCGCAAGAGAACTTAGAATGAGGGAAAACAAACAAATCACAAGCAATAAACACAAGAGACACAGGTGATTTGTTTTACCGAGATTCGGCCCTCGAAGACCTAGTCCCCGTTGAGGAGTCCACTAAGGACGGGTCTCTTTCAACCCTTTCCCTCTCTCCACCGATCCCAAAGATCGGCGAGCTCTTCTTCTTCTCAAGGATCACTTAAGACACCGCAAGGATCACCACACTCTTTGGTGTCTCTTGCTAGCTTTACAAGCCTCCAAAACTTTGGAGGAAGTTCAATGGGAGTCAAAACTCCACGCACAAATGAACGCAAGATGTAGCACACACTTTCTCTCAATGAATCTCACAAGGCACTAGAGCTAAACTCTCACAAGAGGCTTTCTTTTGCTCGCTCTCTCTTTTGTGGCACTTGTGTGGTTTGTAGTGGTCTAAATCTTGTGTATAGGATGGATCAATGAATATAGGTGGTTGGGAGGGCTTGAATATGTCAACTATATGACTTGGAATGTTTCTTGGGCTCCCACCCCTTGAAGTTGCTCGCTCTCTCTTTTGTGACTTGGAATGTTGCTTGGGCTCCCACCCCTTGAATCTTGTCGTTAGGGCTTGGAGCTGGTCGACCGTTGGAGGCTTTGTCCTCATGTGACACCGGACAGTCCGGTGTCACACCGGACAATCCGGTGTCCCTTTAACCTGCTGCTATGACATCTACTGCGTTCACTGTTCTGTACTGTTTACAGTCAGAGTCGACCGTTGCGCGCAGATAGTCGTTGCTCCGCTGGTGCACCGGACAGTGTGGTGGCACACCGGACAGTCCGGTGAATTATAGCGGAGCTGCGCCTGGGAAACCCGAAGCTGCAGAGTTGGAGTTGATTCATCCTGGTGCACCGGACACTGTCCGGTGGCACACCAGACAGTCCGGTGCGCCAGACCAGGGAACACTTCGGTTTCCTTTTTGCTCCTTTCTTTTGAAGCCTAACTTGTTCTTTTTATTGGTTTGTGTTGAACCTTTGGCACCTTTAGAATGTATGATCTAGAGCAAACTAGTTAGTCCAATTATTTGTGTTGGGCAATTCAACCACCAAAATTATTTAGGAAAAGGTTTGACCCTATTTCCCTTTCAATCTCCCTCTTTTTGGTGATTGATGCCAACACAAACCAAAGCAAATATATAAACGCATAATTGAACTAGTTTGCATAAGGTAAGTGCAAAGGTTGCTTGGAATTAAACCAATTTACATTTCATAAGACATGCATGGATTGCTTTCTTCATTTAACATTGTGGACCACGGGACCACGCTTGCACCACTTGTTTTGTTTTTGCAAACTCTTTTGGAAATTTTTTTCAAAGTCTTTTTGCAAATAGTCAAAGGTAAATGAATAAGATTTTAGAAGCATTTTCAAGATTTGAAATTTTCTCCCCCTGTTTCAAATGCTTTTCCTTTGACTAAACAAAACTCCCCCTCAATGAAATTCTCCTCTTAGTGTTCAAAGGGTTTTTAGATATTAATTTTGAAAGGGGTTATACCAATTTGAAAATTCTATCAAAAATAAGATACCAATTGAAAAACCTTCTTTTAATACAAATTTGAAAGATTTCATTTTTGAAATTGGTGGTGGTGCGGTCCTTTTGCTTTGGGCTAATACTTTCTCCCCCTTTGGCATGAATCGCCAAAAACGGATACTTGTGAGTGAAATATAAGCCCTTTTTACTTTCTCTCCCCCTTTGGCAAACATTATATGAGTGAAGATTATACCAAACTGGAGAGCTGGTGGAATACCGGCAAGGAAGGATAATACCGAAGATGTAGAGTGGAAGCGATGTCTTTGCCGAATACTCCATTTCCCTTTCAATCTAAGACTTAATACACAAGATGCTCATGGAAACATATTAGTCTTAGCCTTGGCACAATAGAGATAGGAAATATGCAAATGTACTAAAGGAAAGAGATATGATTAAAAGGATATGTCAATTAAGCTTAAACAGTTCTATATAATATAGATTGCTCCTCCTAAATATGTGCCTTGAGAGGAATACAGATTTTGGCCTTAAATGCCAAGTGCACATAATTAGGTTAATGAGAACATATCTTTATCATAGAAACTGTGAAGTGCAATGTGTCATAATAAAAGTGTGATGCTTACGACAAACTATGCACTTATGAAAGCATGTTGGAATCATTTTAAGCATTTACCCTTAAGGATTTCAAAGAGACTTAAGGACCCTCCACCTTTGAAACGAAGGTAGCTTATCCTCGTTACAAGGTTAAGCTTTAAGCTCTCTGACAATAAAATCACTTCACCTAGTTGCAACAAAAGTGCATTAATGCAAGAATGAAAAATTTTGAGATGTTAAACTAGGTATGAATCAGG
The DNA here is from genome assembly GCF_902167145.1 of Zea mays. Classification (NCBI taxonomy): domain Eukaryota; kingdom Viridiplantae; phylum Streptophyta; class Magnoliopsida; order Poales; family Poaceae; genus Zea; species Zea mays. The sequence goes on from NC_050101.1 coordinate 136,079,653, forward strand.
GATATGCATAGACATGCTTTCTCTTCCTTTTATACAAGATATGCAAGAAATGTATAGAAAAGGAAGATTTAGGTACATGTAAAAATGAGAGGAAGTAGTTTTACCCTTTTGTACCTTCACATAGAGACGCTCTCTTCATTGTGCTTTGTCCTTAGTCTTAGTTACTTAAGACCTAAATTCAAGACAGTGTATGGAAATATTTTGCATAAGAGAGAGTTCTACAACTAGTGAACTTTTTCTAAGTCATTGTTATTATATATCAAGTAGATCACAAATTGCATAAATATATCATGAATTCTCCTTTTAACTTAGTGCATATCAAGAGATATCGATTGAAATTATAAGAGGCACTAAGAAGCATAAGTGTTGATTGAGGTTATTCAATGATCAAACACACAACAGATGCGATCAAAAGAACAATATAGGCATTAGATTATCAAACAAGCTTAAAATAGGAGAAATCAGTAAATATGCTACCTTAACAATGAAAGCTACAATCCTTGATAAAGGTGACATTACTTTACCAAGATGGATTGATATGAAGTAGCATACTTCATGAGAAAAAAGTTCCCAAACATGAGACTATATAAGATTACTAAGATAAAGTGTTAGTCTCAATATAATCAAGATTTAGACATGAGACAATTTATGCCTAGTATTCTCACAATGAAAAAGATTTAGAATGCTCACAACCACACCATTGATGGGAACTATTTTTGATTAATAAGATGAGTTCCCATACCTTTGCTTTTACCTTTCTTCCTTTGGGTAAAGAGTAATCTTTAGGCTTGCGGCTTGCACTTACTCTCTTGTAGATTTTCATAAGTAAGATCAAGAGATATGTCATTAGTATCACAAGCACTAGTTTCCCTTTGTGTAATCATTTTGATAAGAAATGGAAAATGGATTACTAAAGCATGAAAACTTTATAATATGAACTAGGTTATTCCGTGATGTATGCTTAATAAAACAAGCATAGTTAATTCTTTAAGATTATGGGAATAAATCTAATTCATAACATGGAGAGCGATAAATTTAAAAGAATCACATCCAATTTAAGCAAGAGGCAAAACAAATAAATCATTGGATTGACTTTTCTTTTCATGTTAGATTCCGCATCTCCAAAGAGAAACTTATTCTCTACATGTGAGACTACTTAGGTTATTTAGACAAAAACATTAGTCTCACGATTTCTAGATATAAAGAGAGATTCCCTTTATAAGTGTCCTAAGGAATTGAATTCCTTACGTGACACCTTATTCTTTTAAGAACATGGAATATCTCTCTATATCTAGAACATGGCAATAATAGGATGATTAGTGAAAAGCATGCCATGAGATACTTACAACAATTTAAAGCATGTAGATTGCCATGGTATAGAAACGATGAATATACAATCTACCATATGAGAGGAATTTCTTCAAAGAATGGTGACATAATTTAAAAACATTTGAAGTGATTTCTTTTTCTATGTGACTACACAAGACACATAAGAAATGATAATTTAAGATACTTGCACTTAAAAGCATAATTGTTACCATCCTTTGACTTCCTTCCATGTTGTAGGCCTTGACTTTTCGGCATAGGATTAATTCTTTATTTCCTACAACATTGTTATCTTCCCCGAGATGATATGAGTTTTAGATATAACAATTCAAAATAACTTTGGGTCAATCTTGGATATAGATCATTGAAGATTGATAGCTTGAGTTAATTGAATTGACTCTCTCAAGCACCCCAAAGCTTCATACCATCTCCTTTTCCTGTAAAGCTTGTCAAGCATATTTTGGTACCCATCGCTTGATGGGTCCATTAAGGTTAGTCAACAACGATCTAGGAACCCAAATTTCCTTTGTGTTAGTATTTGGTAAACTCATTACCTTTCTAGCACAAGTTGCAATTTTGGGTTGCCTAGTTACATGAGAAATAATTAACAAGCTAGAAGTGGGGTTGTTACCAATGGGACAATCCTTGCATTGATGTCCCTTCTTTCGGCATATGTAGCAAAGGCGATCTTCAAGTCTTGAAGATTTCTTCTTTCCTTGTTTCTTGCTTGCTACATGGTTAGTTAATATTTTCTTTTCTAGCACTATGCATTTTTGTTTCAAATATGGACAAGTCTTAATTAAGTGTCCCTTCTTTGAGCATTTAAAACAAAGTTTATCATCCTTGTTAATAATCAAGTCATTTTTAATATAGGGACATGACCTAATCGAGTGCCCCTTTTCAAAGCATTCACTACACTTCTTACTTCTCTTAGTGTGAAGTGTGACTTGATTATTACCTTGGATGTTACCTTCTATGGAGGCATGGTTGAGGCTTTTGGAAGAGGTATTGATTTTCTTCTTTTGCTCCCTCCTCTTGGCAATCCTCAAGTCCTTGACACTTTCTTCAAGGGATTTAGTGCATGCCACGATTGTTCTCGTCTCAAGCTTCTTCACCATGTGATCACGGTTATCTTGAGAAGGTTGAGCAATGCACTTCGCTTTTAGTTGTGTCAACCTCATTTTTAGCCTCTCATTTTCTTCTTTGAGCTTTTGATATGTATCATCTTTTGTTCCTGCAAATTCTAGCTCAAAGGAAGATTTGCTTGTCGACGCACAACAAGCATTAGCACATGGTAATATAGTTTCAATTTGAATACATGTACATGATTGAGGTTGTTGTGATTTTAAGTTTTCTATTACAACCTCATAAGCAATATTCGATATGATATGATCATCCATAAGATTTTCATGAGAACATAGAAGCATATCATATTTTTCTTGAAAAGCTAGATTTTCATCTTTTAGCTTTTCTACTCGGTCCTTAAGCAAGGCATTCCTACTTACTAATTGAGCGATACAATGTAAAGAGTTATCTTGCTCAATTGAAATAGTTTCATACTGAAAATAGCCTAGAGGGGGGGGGGTGAATAGGCTACACCTGAAATTTTTTCACTAAAAACTTCGAGATAGGTTAAATTAAAGTTGCACTGGTGCAAACTGGTTCAATTGATTTTGATTACAACTGAACAAGTTTGAACCTGCTCAACTTAGATTAGATAATCTGTTAAACAAATATGAAGTAGTGAAGAATTTTGCTAAAGACTTGCCCTACACAAAATCTACTCAAATAGATAATATGAACCAATCAACAAATTTAAAGCGCTTAACAAGAACACATAGGAACACGCAATATAACCCGAGGTTCGGCAACCACCACAAAGGTGTCCTACTCCTCGTTGAGGAGCCCACAAAGGGCCGGGTCTTTTCCAACCCTAATCCTCCACAAGCCGGCCACAAAGGTCAAGGCAATCTCTTCTCAAATAAGCTCACAGAGCGGGTGATACAAACTTCTTGGGGTCGTCCACAAATTTGGAGACTCCCAAGCAACCTCTAACCGTCAAGGAACACGAGGTTCCAAGAGTAACAAATCCGCACAAGGTTATGTTTGCAACGAGCTTAAGAACAAAGAGAATAGGAGAATCGAGATGAAATTAACAGCGTGTTAGATCGAGTTCACCTCACACCAAGGGTCCTTCAAATGATTGAAGGAGATGCGATTGCGGGTGTGAGAGGTGAAATGAATGCACTTGTTGAGAGTTTGGTCTACCAAGATTTCGTGGGAGAGGCAGAAGTAAATAAGAGAGAGAGTGTGGGGGGGGGGGTATATAAAGGATCCCCCAAAAGCTGGCAGCCGTTGGGATTAAAGGGGTAAAAACTGGTTGAACCGGTTTTCAGACTGGTTGAACCGGTTTCCACCAGGAAAATCCCGGTTCACTAACCTACTCAGCCGGAGACTCGACCGGATCCAAAACCGGTTGAGCCGGAAAAAATCCGGTTGAACCGGTTTTCCCAAAAGATCTGCAACGACTTTTCTGACAGCTCTGACTGTCAGACAGGTCAGAGCAGGGATGGCAGAGGAACAGTCCCAAAACTGGTTGAACCGGTTTCAGGCCCGGTTGAACCGGTTTCCAGGGCTGAAAACCAAGATTTGAATATTTTGAAGTGAACAAAGGTGGAACTTTTGTGGGAAGTAAAATTGGTTTTTCTCAAGGGCATTCATGATCTGGAAAATGTTCTCGAAGATGATTTCAAAGGATTTTGAACTTAGCTCATTGCATAACTTACTTAACCATTGTGGATCCCTCTTAATTGCACGACGATTCCTATAACTCAAGAATTATAAAATGAGCACTGCCGTTGTTTCCAAGCACTTGGAGCACGCCATTTGATGTAGAATTTTAAATCCGCTGTGCTTTCTATTTTTATGCTCGTAAGATCTGTGCTTCTCCTGCCTGTAGAATTACTGTGTACATGCTAGGAGCAAACTTGTTAGAATTTTTGTTTGTTTTGTCATTTAATCACCAAAACCCTCAATTAGGGTTGATTGCACTTACAATCTCCCCCTTTTTGGTGATTGATGCCAAAACAAACTAGAGTAGAGATAAAAAATTTAAAAATTACGAGTACTTGCGAGATAAAAGTATTTATGTATGTGTAGCTCCCCCTAAATATGTGCATGAGTTTTGTGATGTTAATATGGACTTGTTATGTCAATTTGCAACATATTTAGAGAGAGTGAACAATCAACACCATACACAAAAAATGAGGGATGCAACACAATTATAGAGTGTGATGATAGACAGAGTAGAATTACACAGACAAGCTCATTATTGCATAACATAAGATATAAAAAGTTACTACTGGCTATTACAATAATGATATCACATCTCATCACATCATTAAAAAAGTTTATGGCTTCTAAGCCAAGCATCACAAGATAGACTAATAATAATTATTACAAACCAATGTCCATTACATAAATAAAAGGTACTGCCAAGATAAGAAACCTTCTCCCCCTTTTTGGCAACAAGAACCAAAAGAGGAGAGAGCCACCAATCCAAAGATCACCAGTTAGGAGGAGGCTGATGCGGAGCAAAGAAATGATGCGCCAGGTGAGATGCAAAGTGTTCTTCCCCAGACTAATCTAGGGGAGGAGCACTTCCAGAAGGATCCTAGGGCGGAGGGTGAGAGGATGATTGACCCGGATCCCCTTGGTAGGGAGGCGGGGCAAACTGCTCGCGATCATCAAAGTATGCTTCTTCTTCTTCTTCTTCGTCTACTGACATAAAGGGCACCCCATAGGCCTGCTGGTGCCACTCATTGATCTCCGGGGGAGGCGGATGGAGAGGAACGTTAGGCGAGCGAGGGGCAAAGGGCATACCCATAGTGGAAGCTTGACGACGAAGATTGTCGTCAGTCTCCCGCTGACGCCTTGCCAGCTCATGCACATCAGTAGAAATATTCCGGCACATAGAGAAAAATGCCGCAATCCCATGGGCCAAGCGGGCACCCATCCCTCGGCCACGACCTCGACCACGACCACGACCACGTGGCGTGGGAGATCCGCAGCCAGGGGAGGGACGCGAGGCACCGGCAGCAGCAGCAGCAGGACCAGCAGAAGGACCAGCAGTGGTATGTGCACGGGAGCTGGAAGGGGCTTTCCTCAAGCGCCCTGCTGGATTGTTGGGATCAATCCAGAAAGGGGTATAAGATTGATGTCTAGTACCTTTATCATATCGAAACTGCATCACAACTTCAATCATCTTCATGATGAAAGGTGCATGTAGACATCCCTTAAGTGGAAAGCAGGCAGCATGGATAATCTCCTACCAGATCATATCAAAGACGTTGATGCTCTCTGAGCTGTTGGGCTTCATGAATGAGAGCAAAACCTTGCTCTCTCCAAGAATATTCATCTGGTTACCCCCTTTAGGAATGAGGGTCATTCTGCTGAGGGAGTTGATATATCTGTAGTATTTGTGCATGTTGGTGGACTCCCAATATTTTCCAGACTCAGAGAGATGAAGATCTCTAGCTTCATCTTTGGTAGGTTGGCGGAAATCATGGATTGTGATCTTATCACCAGAAATGTCATTGTCAGTGAATCCAAGAATGTGAGCGAATTGACGGTAGCTCACCTTATACCAGCTGCCTTCGATGTAGAAATTAAGATAAGGAAAGTTGTAGGGACTTTCCTCATCGGCCAGCTTGATCCAAAGAGTTGAGTAAAACTGGGCAATGACCTCATCATTCCAATCATATTGGAATGTCATTATATTCTTCATCTTCTTTCTTTCACAGGCCCTCAACGCCTGTGTCATCTCTGGGTCCCCAATAGCCTCACATCCTTCCCAGTTGATGTATCATTGATGTAGTATGGGCTGATGTTTCTTGGGGAGGATCACTGAGTTGTAAAAATCCACATGCTGGAGAGTCCAGAAACGGTTCCCATCAATCCTGGCATCACGAATGCGCAATGCAGGATTCTGAAAGCGGATGTCCTGAAGAAGTGCAGAACCCCCGCTGGCAGTAAAATCAGTAACTGGCTCATTGCCAGAACGACGGGCCTCCGCCCGGTGGAGGACCAACCCTCGAATAACAGGGGTGTGGGCAGGGGGAAGATCAATCTCATCATCTTTCCCACCATCATCATCACTTGTTGCTTCCCAAGCTTGTGGATTTGTCGCAGGTCGGGACTGACCGGAGGGATTCCGGGCCGTCCGACCGTGAGCTCCATGAGACCCGGAGGCCTCACCACCTTGCATGACGTTGCCAGATCCTCGCCCACGTTTGGATCTGGAACGTGGGGGAGTATCTTCATGAATCTCTTGTTCGTCAGAGGAGTCGAATTCAACAACAGATGGATTCCTCCGACGCACCATCCTTAACAAGAAAAGATAGAACCTATGATGAGCAAGGATCTTAACAAACACGTTTGAGTAGAGACGCGTATGATATTGAGCATGCACTTCAACCGTTCATGCGAGCGGTTCAACTACAACGAACAATATCAAACCGCTAAACTCAAACAATGTTCGAGACAAACGAAGATAGTCTAAGTGTTGCAAGCACCTAAACTAAAATGTATCCTAGAAACGATACACTAGATAATCAAGAACGGGTGAGATCGAGTAAAAAGAAATGAAATAGGGTAATACCTCGATCCGAAGTTTGAATCACAGAAATCCCAACAAGAGTAAGGGAAATGATGGAGGAAGCCGAGATGAACGAATCTCCAACAAAACTTCCAAAGATTGGATGGCACAAATGGGTTTTGGAGTGGTGAGAGTGTGAAGGAGAGAGAGGAAAATGTGTAGGCGGCGTCGGCTGGGAAAAAGGAACTGATAAGAAGAGAAGGGAGGAAGGGGAGAGAAATAGGGGAGGCGCCGGCCGGTCAACAGACTAAAAACCGGTTCAACCGGTTATAAAACCGGTTCAACCGGTTTCCCGTCAGACTGCACAGTAAAAGCGCACATAAAAAGTGACTGACTGCACGGATTTTCTGCCAGACTGACAGCGCAGTCTGCGAGACTAGCGGCGCTGACTGACAGCACGGACGCGGAGGCGGTCAAAACCGGTTCAACCGGTTTTTATACCGGTTCAACCGGTTTCCACCAGGGGAAAACCGGTTGAGTGGCCTACTCAGCCGATTCACTCAACCTGTTTTTAGATATTGCCCGAAAAGGCTATAAGAACACTTAGCAAATGTGACATGAGTAATTTTAATGATAAAAACAGTATTTCTCATGACATATTGTGCATACAAACATTTTATGTCCATCAAACTTGTGATCAAAATTTTAGTTTTAAGACACATTTCGAGAATCCAAGATATTTAGCTCACTCCTAAGAAAGCAAAACCTAGTCTCATCAAGGGGTTTTGTGAAGATATCGGCTAGTTGATTTTCGGTGCTCACATGAAACATTTCGATATCTCCTTTGGCTTCGTGGTCTCTCAAGAAATGATGTCTAATGTCAATATGTTTGGTTCTAGAGTGTTGCACTGGATTGTTTGCAAGTTTTATGGCACTCTCATTGTCACACAATAGTGGAATCTTGTTGAACTCACAACCAAAATCTCTAAGGGTTTGCTTCATCCATAACAACTGTGCACAACATGCCCCAGCTGCTATGTACTCAGCTTCTGCAGTGGAAAGTGCAACACAATTTTGTTTCTTGGAACTCCATGACACTAAGGACCGCCCAAGGAATTGGCAAGTCCCAGTAGTGCTTTTTCGATCTACTTTGCAACCGACATAATCTGAGTCAGAGTATCCAAGTAAATCAAAAAAGGAGCCTTTAGGATACCATAATCCTAGGTTTTGGGTGTGGACTAAGTATCTTAGGATTCTCTTAATGGCAACAAGATGGCAATCTTTAGGGTTCGCTTGAAAGCGTGCACACATGCAAACACTCAACATGATATCAGGTCTAGATGCACATAAGTAAAGCAGTGACCCTATCATTGATCTATATAACTTTTGATCTACAAGTTTACCTTCCTCATTTAGGTCGAGATGTCCATTTGATGACATTGGAGTCTTGGCGTGCTTTGCCTTTTCCATGCCAAACTTCTTGAGCATATCTTGTGTATATTTGGTTTGGCATAGAAAAGTACCTTCCTTGAGTTGTTTGACTTGAAATCTCAGGAAGTATTTGAGCTCGCCCATCATAGACATCTCAAACCTGTTCGTCATTACTTTGCTAAATTCTTCACAAAATTTTTCATTAGTACTACCAAATATAATGTCATCGACATATATTTGGCACACAAATAATTCATTGTCAACTTTGCGAGTAAATAATGTAGAGTCAACTTTTCCTATTGTAAATCCATTCTTAATTAAAAATCTTTAAGGCAATCATACCAAGCTCTAGGGGCTTATTTAAGCCCGTAGAGTGCCTTGTGAAGTAGATATACATGGTTTGGCTTCTTTGGATCTTCAAATCCCGGTGGTTGCTCCACATAGACCCTCTCTTGTAGTGGTCCATTTAGAAATGCGCTCTTGACATCCATTTGATATAACTTGAAATCATGGTTAGTAGCATAGGCAATTAATATTCTAATTGACTCTAACCTTGATACCGGCGCATATGTTTCACCAAAATCAAGTCCTTCCACTTGAGTGTAGCCTTGGGCAACCAACCGTGCTTTGTTTCTTGTAACCACGCCATGTTCATCTTGTTTGTTCCTAAAGACCCATTTTGTCCCAATCACATTTTGTTTGGGTCTTTGGACTAAGGACCAAACTTCATTCCGGGTGAAGTTGTTCAACTCCTCTTGCATGGCAATTATCCAATCCGGATCACCCAATGCTTCTTCAACCTTAAGTGGCTCAAGAGAGGAAACAAACGAGTAAAATTCACAAAAATTAGCTAAACGAGATCGAGTTGTTACCCCTCTCCTGATGCTACCCAGGATGTTGTCCACCGGATGATCCCTTTAAATGGTATGATGGACTCTAGGATGAGGCACTGATGGTTGTCTTTGTATTTGCTCCTCCTCACCATTCACTTGATCAAGAGGCACTTCACCATTAACACTTTCGTGTTCATCTTCTACCACAGTTGGCATCCTTTGGGATTGATGATTTTCTTCAAGACTTGGATGACTTGAGGTTGATGGGTTTGCTTGGGTGGAGGATTTGTCACCCACCACCTTTGCACCCACATCAACAACCTCATTGGTCATCCACAAAGTTCCTTCCTCATCATCTTTTTCTTGAGGTCTCACTTCACCTATTGCAAGTTTCTTTATGGCCTCATAAGGTAGTTCTTCATTTCCTGCAGTGCCATTAGAAACATGCCCTTGCGAGCCATTAGACTCATCAAATGTCACGTCTATCGCTATTTCAACAAGACCGGTGATATTGTTGAAAACACGATATCCATGCGCATTTGATGCATAACCAAGCAAGAAACCCTCGTCGACTCCAGGAGCAAACTTTGAGCTCTTGACTTTCTTGTTAAGAATAAAGCACTTACAACCAAATACTCTAAAATAATCAACTTTAGGTTTGTTACCAGTGAGAAGCTCATAAGCAGTCTTCTTGTAGATCTTGTGAAGATAGAGGCGGTTGATTGCATGACAGGCGGTGTTGACCGCCTCTGCCCAAAAGTTGTCAGGTGTCTTGTACTCATCCAACATGGTTCTAGCTGCTTCAATTAAAGTTTGGTTCTTTCTTTCCACAACACCATTTTGTTGTGGAGTGTAAGGAACCGAGAACTCATGTTTGATTCCTTCTTCGCCTAAGAATTCTTCGACACTTGTGTTCTTGAATTCCGTCCCATTATCACTTCTCACTTTCTTGATTTTGAGCTCAAACTCATTTTGAGCTCTTCTCATGAATTTCTTCAATATTTCTTGAGTTTCACCTTTATCACTCAAAAAGAAAACCTAGGTGAAGCGAGAAAAATCATCAACAATGACTAAACCATACTTACTACCACCAATGCTGATGTAAGCCATAGGTCCGAAGAGGTCCATGTGAAGAAGCTCCAATGGCCTCTTTGTTGTGACCACATTCTTTGATTGATGTGGGACTCCATGTTGCTTTCCTGCTTGGCATGCGCCACAAACCCTATCTTTCTCAAATATAACATTTGTTAGTCCAATGATGTGATTATCCTTTTGAAGTTTGGCCAAATTCCTCATACCGACATGAGCTGGCCGGCGATGCCATAGCCAACCCTTGTCGGACTTTGCCACTAAACAAGTCTCAGGCGTCACTTTACTTGTTGTGAAATCAACAAGATAAAGCTTGCCCTTCAAGCGACCCGTAAAGGCAACTGAGGAGTCCTCCCTTCTAAGGATCTTCACATCCACATCAGAAAATAAGCAATTATAACCCATTCCACAAAGTTGTGAAACGGACATCAAATTGTAGCTTAAAGAATCTACCAATAAAACATTTGAAAGTGATTGTTGGTCAGAGATAGGAATTTTACCAATACCAATCACCTTACTCTTGCCACTATCTCCAAACACAATTTCTTGTGCTTCTTGAGTTAGTTGCAAGGAATGAAACATGTCTTCCTCCCCGGTCATGTGATTTGTACATCCACTGTCAAGCACCCAACTTGACCCACCAGAGGAGTAGACCTGCAAAACAAATTTAGGCTATGCTTTTAGGTACCCAAATTAAATTGGGTCCTACATTGTTAGTTATAGCCTTGGGTACCCACACACTTCTTTTCATGACTTTTCTTTTAGTGTAGGCACCCACATATTTAACAACCAATTTCCCTAAATCCCAAGTCAACATATAATCACAAAGATAAGAGTGAGAAATGGGAGCATTAAAATTTTCTCCACTTGAGGATACCACTTCCTTCATCTTACTCTTTGTGGAACTCAAGTTTACCTTTACTTGAGTTGACTTGTCATTTGAGGAGTGAATCCTCCCCAAGACATCATATAGGGTGGTTCCCTCTATGAACTTGGGGGATCTCCACCCCTTATGCACTGTGCTAGGGTTTTCCTTGGATGAGTTGAACCCAAGTCCCCTTCTTCCATTGTTGGGCTTTAGGGACTTGTACTTGGGTTCAACTTTCTTTAACCCATCATTGCTAGAGCATCTTTTCAATATTTCTTTGACCTTCACATGTGGGCTTTTCTTCCTTGCATGGTTAGTTAGACAACAAGAAGCATGATATTTGGCACAATGTTTGCAAAAGGTATTATCTGAGGAGCTAGACTTAGATTCAATCACTAAAGATGAGGCATTGATGTTCTTGCAATTTTCAAGTTGCACTTGAAGTTCTTGATTTTGAACATTCAAGCTTAATATGCTTGATTCAAGTGCATCCTTTTCATTTGCAAGATTAGCCATAGAGGTTTTCATATTGATTACTTCTTTTTCTTTATCCTCTATAGTTATCTTGACTAAAGATACTTCCTTAGTCAAGACATCTAGCATTTCATCTTTATTGAGTAGCAATTCTTGAAGCTCTAGGTTTCTTTCCTTTTCAAGGATAAGCAAGTCTTCTTGAGCATCAAGAGTTGCTTTTCTTTTATCTAGCTTCTCCATTAATTTGGTGATAACATTGTACCCATTCAAGCCAAATTCTTTAATCATTTTATTTTTCATGACAATTTGTTCATCATCATCATTTGGAAAATCATTACTAAATAAGGTTACCTTATCTCCTTTTGCCATGAGGCAAGTTGGAGTGTAGGAGTCGTCTTGTAGGTTGGTGAAGAGTTGTGAGCTTGAAGTAGATTGGATGGTCACGTTTGCCACCACTTCCTCTTCCTCGGAGCTAGAACTCTCTTCATCGGAGTTCCATTCTTCACCAATATGGGCTTGACCATATTTCTTCTTCTTGAAATATCCCTTGGTCTTGCCTCCCTTTTTGAACTTGTCCTTCTTGTATTCCTTCTTGGCTTCTTGTTCCTTCTTGTTAGGACAATCCACTATGAAATGACCGGTTTGGCCACATTCATAGCATGCCCTCTTCTTTCCTTTCCTTTGAAACTTGTCATTTTTCCTTACAAATTTCTTGAATGTTTTGATGAACATAGATGTGTCTTCATCACTTGAGCTATCTTCATCACTTGATGTCTCGACCACTTTCTTTGCCTTGTGGTCTTTGTTCTTCTTGGGGGTGTCTTGTTCATTAGTGATCAAGGCATAAGAGTCTCTTGTCTTGATGGGGGCTTCTTTGGACTCGTGTTATTGAATCTGTGCAAATAATTGATGAGCCGTCATATCCTCATAGTCATCACGATCCCTTATCATCCTTGCTAGACTCTTATCCTTTTCTTTGTATGCTCTCATGAATAGTCTTGTGACCTTGGAGTCACTCCAATCTTCACTTCCAAGCACTCTTATTTTGTTTACTAACACCATCAACCGATCAAAGAGTGATTGAAGCGACTCACCCTTGGTCCAATCATATCTAGCAAGCTCACTCTCCAAAGCTTCAACTCTATGTCTCTTAGCTTTGGGATCTCCTTCATGTGACATTTTAAGAATATTCCAAATGTCACGAGCATCTTCTCTTCCTTGAACTTTCCGGTATTCTTCCGGACAAAGACTTCCTTTAATTATGCTCACTGCTTGATCATTGCGATGAACCTCTTGCATCATTTCCGGAGTCATTTCTTCTCCTTTGGAGGGCTTATACATACCTACATTAACAATCTCCCAAAGACTAGGATGCACACCAATTAAATGCGACTTCATCTTGTCGGCCCACTCGTCATAGTTCAACTCACTAAGAGTTGGTAACTTTCCAAGTGGGGCGGAAGAGAAGATGGGAATAAAATTTCTAGAGTAATCGAATTGAACTTTACTAAATTCGTTACCTTTGCTTTTGGTAGAAGATCCTTCGGTGTTGAAACTTACCTTGCTCAACACCTTCGACACCAAAAGATCCACTAGATCGTCATTGTAATCAAATTTTCCCTTACCTTTATCTTCTTCGGCCTTTCTTCTTGATTCTTCTTCTTCGGCCTTTTTTTAGCATCTTCCTCTTTCATTTTGAGGAACATCTTCTCAGCAATCTTCATGGCGAGGTCGAGGACCTTGGGGTCCACTTCCTCACCAGAAGATGTGATGGGGATTTCCTCGAGGAAAGGATCCACATGGTCCCGTTGAGTAGACATGATCGTTTCCTCACGCGGTTAAGCGTAAAACGAGGTATGAAGCTTTGATACTAATTGAAAGTAGCCTACAGGGGGGTGAATAGGCTACACCTAAAATTTTTTCACTAAAAACTTTGAGATAGGTTAAATTAAAGTTGCACTGGTGCAAACCGGTTCAGTTGATTTTGATTACAACTGAACAAGTTTGAACCTGCTCAACTTAGATTAGATAATCCGTTAAACAAATATGAAGTAGTGAAGAATTTTGCTAAAGACTTGCCCTACACAAAATCTACTCGAATAGATAATATGAACCAATCAACAAATTTAAAGCGCTTAACAAGAACACAAAGGAACACACAATATAACCCGAGGTTCGGTAACCACCACAAAGGTGTCCTACTCCTCGTTGAGGAGCCCACAAAGGGCCGGGTCTTTTCCAACCCTAATCCTCCACAAGCCGACCACAAAGGTCAAGGCAATCTCTTCTCAAATAAGCTCAAAGAGCGGGTGATACAAACTTCTTGGGGTCGTCCACAAATTTGGAGACTCCCAAGCAACCTCTAACCGTCAAGGAACACGAGGTTCCAAGAGTAACAAATCCACACAAGGTTAAGTTTGCAACGAGCTCAAGAACAAAGAGAATAGGAGAATCGAGATGAAATTAACAGAGTGTTAGATCGAGTTCACCTCACACCAAGGGTCCTTCAAATGATTGAAGGAGATGCAATTGCGGGTGTGAGAGGTGAAATGAATGCACTTGTTGAGAGTTTGGTCAGCCAAGATTTCGTGGGAGAGGCAGAAGTAAATAAGAGAGAGAGTGTGTCGGGGGGTATATAAAGGATCCCCCAAAAGCTGGAAGCCGTTGGGAGAAAAGGGGTAAAAACCGGTTGAACCGGTTTTCAGACCGGTTGAACCGGTTTCCACCAGGAAGATCCCGGTTCACTAACCTACTCAGTCGGAGACTCGACCGGATCCAAAACCGGTTGAGCCGGAAAAAAATCCGGTTGAACCGGTTTTCCCAAAAGATCTGCAATGACTTTTCTGATAGCTCTGACTGTCAGATAGGTCAGAGCAGGGATGGCAGAGGAACAGTCCCAAAACCGGTTGAACCGGTTTCAGGCCCGGTTGAACCGGTTTCCAGGGCTGAAAACCAAGATTTGAATATTTTGAAGTGAACAAAGGTGGAACTTTTGTGGGAAGTAAAATTGGTTTTTCTCAAGGGCATTCATGGTCTAGAAAAATGTTCTCGAAGATGATTTCAAAGGATTTTGAACTTAGCTCATTGCATAACTTACTTAACCATTGCGGATCCCTCTTAATTGCACGGCGATTCCTATAACTCAAGAATTATAAAATGAGCACTACCGTTGTTTCCAAGCACTTGGAGCACACCATATGATGTAGAATTTTAAATCCGCTGTGCTTTCTATTTTTCATGCTCGTAAGATCTGTGCTTCTCCTGTCTGTAGAATTACTGTGTACATGCTAGGAGCAAACTTGTTAGAATCTCTGTTTGTTTTGTCATTTAATCACTAAAACCCTCAATTAGGGTTGATTGCACTTACACATACCTTTGGACCAAATCAACATGAGAGCACTTTAGCTCCTCATGTTCTTTAGTCAACTCATCAAAGCGTAGCATTTTCATGGAGAGAACATCTTCTAGCATTTGACGAGCTTCGCTTTGCTCTCTCGCTCTTTCTAGAAGTTTGAACATGACCGCCTTATCTTCTAGGCTTAGTTGAGCGTAGAGACACATGAAGCTTCTTTCATCCTCGTCATCCTCATTTGTGCTTCCGCTTTCATTTTCATTAGCCACACAACATATGTGGGAATCGAAATGGGAAGACAAACTTTTTGGAGAGGTGGATTCATCGTTTGGTCTCCAACGTTCATTTTCTTCTTCTTCCTTCAAAGGATTAGTTTCACAAGAACTAAAGGAAGTAGAAGCATCATATGAACTATCATGTTTGGACTCATTAAATTTACTTTTAATTCTAGTCCAAATATCATGCGCATCATGAATAGGTTCATCATATCTAATTATGAAGGCATGATAATCTTCTTTGCTAAGAGAATTACCTAAGATGTCAAAAGCAAGATAATTTAAGCGTAAACATCTTTGATCTTCCTCGGAAGTATTTTTCCCATTATAACTAGAGGGTATGATACTCTTGTCTAAAATTTGTTCTAATCGTGAGTCTATGGTTCTAAAAGCATTTATCACACTAGTAGACCATGAAGTATAATTAGAACAATCATTAAGTAAAATCTCAAGAGTTACCTCCTTGATTTTCTTCGGAGGTGTCTTCTTGTTCTTTTGGGATCTTCCTCGAGCCATCACTTCGAGTTGCTAGACTCAATATGAAGTGCCTCGCTCTGATACCAATTGAAAGTCGCCTAGAGGGGGGTGGATAGGCGAAACCTGAAAATTATAACTTTACACCCCAACTAGAACCCTTGATTAGTGGTTAGAACAAGATACACAATTATCGGAGTATAAAAAACTAAGTCCTTTGCTTGTAAAGAGTATTGCTTTCAAATAATGCGGAATTAATAAATCAATACAACTAATAGGTCAATGGAGAATAAAGCAAGAGGGCTTAGATAAGAAGGGCAATAACACAAGTTCTTTCTTGCAAGGCGTTGCTTCTCTAAATGTGATTTTAACTTGAAGCAACACAAAAAGATATTAGCGGAGAGTAGCACAAGAGAACTTAGAATGAGGGAAAACAAACAAATCACAAGCAATAAACACAAGAGACACGAGTGATTTGTTTTACCGAGGTTCGGCCCTCGAAGGCCTAGTCCCCATTGAGGAGTCCACTAAGGACGGGTATCTTTCAACCCTTTCCCTCTCTCCACCGATCCCAAAGATCTACGAGCTCTTCTTCTTCTCAAGGATCACTTAAGACCCCGCAAGGATCACCACACTCTTTGGTGTCTCTTGCTAGCTTTACAAGCCTCCAAAACTTTGGAGGAAGTTCAATGGGAGTCAAAACTCCACGCACAAATGAACGCAAGATGTAGCACACACTTTCTCTCAATGAATCTCACAAGGCACTAGAGCTAAACTCTCACAAGAGGCTTTCTTTTGCTCGCTCTCTCTTTTGTGGCACTTGTGTGGTTTGTAGTGGTCTAAATCTTGTGTATAGGATGGATCAATGAATAGAGGTGGTTGGGAGGGCTTGAATATGTCAACTATATGACTTGGAATGTTGCTTGGGCTCCCACCCCTTGAAGTGGCCGGTTGGGGTGGTATTTATAGCCACCAACCAAATTGTAGCCGTTGGAGAAGGCTGCTGGCGATGGGCGCACCGGACAGTGTCCAGTGCGCCGCCACGTCATCTTGTCGTTAGGGCTTGGAGCTGGTCGACCGTTGGAGGCTTTGTCCTCATGTGGCACCGGACAGTCCGGTGTCACACCGGAGAGTCCGGTGCCCCTCTGACCTGCTGCTCTGACTTCTGCCGCGTTCACTGTTCTGTACTGTTTACCGTCAGAGTCGACCGTTGCGTGCAGATAGCCGTTGCTCCTCTGGTGCACCGGATAGTCCGGTGAATTATAGCGGATTTGTGCCTGGGAACCCAAAGCTGCGGAGTTGGAGTTGATTCATCCTGGTGCACCGGACAGTCCGGTGCGCCAGACCAGGGAACACTTTGGTTTCCTTTTTGCTCCTTTCTTTTGAAGCCTAACTTGTTCTTTTTATTGGTTTGTGTTGAACCTTTGGCACCTGTAGAATGTAGGATCTAGAGCAAACTAGTTAGTCCAATTATTTGTGTTGGGAAATTCAACCACCAAAATTATTTAGGAAAAGGTTTGACCCTATTTCCCTTTCAAGGGGCTCTTGCTAGATTTACAATGAATGGGAGTCAAAACTCCATGCTCAAATGATTACAAGAGGTAGCACACACATTCTCTCAATGATTCTCACAAGGCACTATCACTAAACGCACACGAGTAGCTCTTTCTTGCTTGATCTCTCTTTTGTGGCATTTGTGAGGCTTTGATGTGTATAGAAGTGTTGCTCTAGTAGATAGGAGTGAATGCCCAACTCTTGTGTATGATATTGATCAATGAATACTTATGAATGGGTTGATTGGGGTGGATTTTATTGCCCTCAACCACCCATATAGCCATTGGGGCGCATCTGCCAGAAACTGCACTGGCGGACGGTCCGCGGTTAGGGTCCGGACGGTCCGCGACCCTCCAACGGTCGATTCTGACATCTTCAACGGATACGCCTGATAGATCAACGACAGATCAACGGCTATATGCCTCAGTGACACCACGAGGTGGTCCGCCCTTGGTCCCGGACGGTCCACGCCAGCTCTATAATTCATTTTGCTCAACTCGTCACCTTCGGGCTAAACCAGGTCTTCACATGCGGACGGTCCGTGAATTATAGCCGGACGGTCCGCACTGTATAACCAGATGGTCCGCGGTTTTATAGTCAAAGTATCCACGATTTAGAGTTCCTGGCCGAAGTCAAAACGATGTAACGGACGGTCTGCTAGAAGGGGTCGGACGGTCCGCACTCGACGATTTTAGAACTTGAGTTTCTGACTTCCCGTTGATCTTTGCACAATTTTCTCCAAGTTGCTTTGGCTAAACTTGAGAGAGATCCTATGGCTTAGAAAAATATCTCAAGTGGCTTTCCATCTAGTCTAAGTCATGGATCATGAACATTTTGATTCTTTCACTCATATTTCTTCTTTTGCTCAAACTAGCTTCAAAATAGTGATATGTTGATTTCGAGCTTTCCAACCTTTCTAGAAGTGTTGAATACATTCCTGGGGGGTGTTTAGAACTTATCCAAAGAGTAGAACTATTGGTAGTTCATCTATTCCATGTTTTACCCCAATTTGGTTGAATCTGCGCTGATTCTGACTTAGAAACTAAACTGTTGAATCCTATGAACCTATGAATCAAAGTCTAGGCAAACTAGTTAGTCCGAATGGTTATGATGGTCATCAAGCACCAAAATATAAGAAATGGTTTAAGGCCATTTCCCTTTCAGTATCGTGGCTAGGCGCTGGTTGAGGAGGTACTTGAGGCTGTAGTGGTCGGTATTGACGACGAAGCGCTGCCCCCATAAGTACGACCTCCAGTGCCGAACTTCCTGGACGAGGCCTATGAGTTCCCACTCGTAAGCGGCAAGGGCACTGTGTCAAGGGGCGATGGGGCGGCTGAAGAAGGTGACTGGGTGGCCGTCCTAGACGAGCACAGCGCCAAAACCGTGCGACGACGCGTCACATTCGACGACGAAGATCTTGGAGAAGTCTGGCATAGCGAGGATGAGGGTCGTGGTGACTGAAGCCTTAACTGTTGTGAACATAGCGGCCTTTGTGTCGTCCCAGGTGAAGCTGTCCTTGTTGAGGAGGGCGGTCAGCGGCGCGACGACCGTCCCGTAGTTGTGGACGAACTTGCGGTAGTAGCCCGTTAGGCCAAGGAAGCCCCGCACTGCTCGAGCCGAATGGGGTGCCGACCAGTCGAGGATGGCCTGCACCTTGGTGGGATCTATGGTGACGCCTGCCTCATATATGATGTGACCGAGGTAGGTGACGGAGGGGGCGCCGAAGGTGCACTTGGCGCGCTTGACAAAGAGCTGCTGTCGCCAAAGCTTGGAGAAGACGACATAGAGATGTCAAAGGTGATCCACCCGTGTCTTGCTATATATAAAGATGTCTTCAAAAAATACCAGGATGAAGCGATGAAGGAAAGGCCGAAGTACATCGTTCGTGAGGGCCTAAAATGTCGCTGGCATGTTGCAGAGCCCGCATGCCATCACCAGTAACTCATAGAGGCCGTCGTGGGTGCGAAACGCGTTTTTGTCTACATCTTTGGGCCGCATCTGCACTTGGTGGTACCTGGACCGGAGGTCCAGCTTGCAGAAGAATCGTGCACCGTGGAGTTCGTCGAGAAGCTCATCGACCACCGGTATGGGGAACTGAAAGTCGCCTAGAGGGGGGTGAATAGGCAAATTTGAAATTTATAAAGTTTAAGCACAATTACAAGCCAAAGTTAGCGTTAGAAATATAATCGAGTCTGAAAGAGAGGGCGAAAAACAAATCACAAGCAAATAAGGCGGATGACATGGTGATTTGTTTTACCGAGGTTCGGTTCTTGCGAACCTACTCCCTGTTGAGGTTGTCACAAAGACCGGGTCTCTTTCCACCCTTTCCCTCTCTCAAACGATCACCTAGACCGAGTGAGCTTTTCTCTTCAATCAAATAGGACACTTAGTCCACTACAAGGACCACCACAACTTGGTGTCTCTTGCTTTGATTACAAGTGAGTTAAGAACAAAGAATGGAGGAAGAAGAAAAGCGATCCAAGCGCAAGAGCTCAAAAGAACACGACAAAACTCTCTCTTCTAGTCACTATTGCTTTGAATGGAATTGGGACTTGGAGAGATTTTGATTCACTCTATTTGTGTCTTGTATTGAATGCACTAGCTCTTGTATTGAGTGTGTTGGCTGAAAACTTGGATGCCTTGAAGTGTTGGTGGTTGGGGGTATTTATAGCCCCAACCACCAAAGTGGCCGTTGGGGAAGGCTGCTGTCGAAGGGCGCACCAGACAGTCCAGTGTGCCACTGGACACTGTCCAGTGCGCCAGCCACATCACCCAACCGTTAGGGTTCGACAGTTGGAGCTCTGACATGTGGGGCCACCGGATAGTCCGGTGGTGCACCGGACAACCACTGTTCATTGTTCGGTGCGCCTTCTGGCGCCTGCTCTGACTCTGCGCGCGCAGTCGCGTACTGTTCACTTCACTGTTGCTTTTGCAGACGACCGTTGGCGCAGTTAGCCGTTGCTCCGCTGGCATACCGGACAGTCCGGTGAATTATAGCGGAGGGGCTCCCCGAATTCCCG
The DNA here is from genome assembly GCF_902167145.1 of Zea mays. Taxonomy (NCBI): domain Eukaryota; kingdom Viridiplantae; phylum Streptophyta; class Magnoliopsida; order Poales; family Poaceae; genus Zea; species Zea mays. Next base: position 136,099,945 of record NC_050101.1, read on the forward strand.
AAGCTGAGCAGTTCAGAGTGATTCTCCCTGGTGCACCGGACACTGTCCGGTGGCACACCGGATAGTCTAGTGCGCCAGACCAGGGCAGCCTTCGGTTGCTTTGCTCCTTTTTATTTGAACCCTTTCTTGGACTTTTTTATTGGTTTGTGTTGAACCTTTGGCACCTGTAGAACTTACAATCTAGAGCAAACTAGTTAGTCCAATTATTTGTGTTGGGCAATCAACCACCAAAATCATTTAGGAAAAGGTTTGACCCTATTTCCCTTTCAATCTCCCCCTTTTTGGTGATTGATGCCAACACAAACCAAAGCAAATATATAAGTGCAGAATTGAAACTAGTTTGCATAAGGTAAGTGCAAAGGTTACTTGGAATTAAACCAATTTATACATTCATATGATATGCATGGATTGCTTTATTTTAATATTTTGGACCACGCTTGCACCACTTGTTTTGTTTTTGCAAATGTTTTGGAAATTCTTTTTCAAAGTCTTTTGCAAATAGTCAAAGGTATATGAATAAGATTTTGAGAAGCATTTTCGAGATTTGAAATTTTCTCCCCCTGTTTCAAATGCTTTTCCTTTGACTAAACAAAACTCTCCCTTAATGAAAATCTCCTCTTAGTGTTCAAGAGGGTTTTAGATATTAATTTTGAAAGAGGTCATACCAATTTGAAATTATATAAAAAATAAGATACCAGTTGAAAAACTTCTTTAATACAAATTGAAAGACTATATTTTTGAAATTGGTGGTGGTGCGGTCCTTTTGCTTTGGGCTAATACTTTCTCCCCCTTTGGCATGAATCGCCAAAAACAGATACTTTGTGAGTGAAATATAAGCCATTTTACTTTCTCTCCCCCTTTGGCCAACAATATATGAGAGAAGGATTATAGCAAAGTTGGAGAGTGATGTGGAGTGACGACGAAGTGGAGATAATTCGATGGAGTGTAGTGGAAGCCTTGTCTTCGCCGAAGACTCCATTTCCCTTTAAATCTATGACTTAGCATGAAATACACTTGAAAACCACATTAGTCAGCAAATGAAAGAGAGATGATCAAAGGTACATAAATGAGCTATGTGTGCAAAACATCAATCAAAATTCCTAGAATCAAGAATGTTTAGCTCATGCCTAAGTTTGGTAAAAGTTTTCTCATCTAATGGCTTGGTAAAGATATCGGCTAATTGTTCTTTGGTGCTAACATATGCAATCTCGATATCCCCCCTTTGTTGGTGATCCCTCAAAAAGTGATACCGAATGGCTATGTGCTTAGTGCGGCTGTGCTCAACGGGATTATCCGCCATGCGGATTGCACTCTCATTATCATATAGGAGAGGAACTTTGGTTAATTTGTAACTATAGTCCCTAAGGGTTTGCCTCATCCAAAGCAATTGCGCGCAACAATGGCCTGCGGCAATATACTCGGCTTCAGCGGTTGAAAGAGCTACATAATTTTGTTTCTTAGAAGCCCAAGACACCAGGGATCTTCCCAAGAACTGACAAGTCCCGGATGTGCTCTTTCTATCAATCTTACACCCTTCCCAATCAGCATCTGAATATCCAATTAAATCAAAAGTGGATCCCTTGGGGTACCAAAGACCAAACTTAGGTGTATGAACTAAATATCTCAAGATTCGTTTTACGGCCTTAAGGTGAACTTCCTTAGGATCGGCTTGGAATCTTGCACACATACATACGGAAAGCATAATATCCGGTCGAGATGCACATAAATAGAGTAAAGATCCTATCATCGACCGGTATACCTTTTGATCTACGGATTTACCTCCCGTGTCGAGGTCGAGATGCCCATTAGTTCCCATGGGTGTCTTGATGGGCTTGGCATCCTTCATTCCAAACTTAGTGAGTATGTCTTGAATGTACTTCGTTTGGCAAATGAAGGTGCCTTCTTGGAGTTGCTTCACTTGAAATCCTAAGAAATACTTCAACTCCCCCATCATAGACATCTCGAATTTTTGTACCATGATCCTACTAAATTCTTCACATGTAGATTTGTTAGTAGACCCAAATATGATATCATCAACATAAATTTGGCATACAAACAAATCATTTGCAATTGTTTTAGTAAAGAGAGTAGGATCAGCCTTTTCGACTTTGAAGCCATTAGCGATAAGAAAATCTCTTAGGCATTCATACCATGCTCTTGGGGCTTGCTTGAGCCCATAAAGCGCCTTAGAGAGTTTATAAACGTAGTTAGGGTACTCACTATCTTCAAAGCCGGGAGGTTGCTCAACATAGACCTCCTCCTTGATTGGTTCATTGAGGAAGGCACTTTTCACGTCCATTTGATAGAGCTTAAAGCCATGGTAAGTAGCATAGGCAAGTAATATACAAATTGACTCAAGCCTAGCCACGGGTGCATAGGTTTCACCGAAATCCAAACCTTCGACTTGTGAATATCCCTTGGCCACAAGTCGAGCTTTGTTTCTTGTCACCACACCATGCTCGTCTTGCTTGTTGCGGAATACCCACTTGGTTCCTACAACATTTTGGTTAGGACGTGGAACAAGATGCCATACCTCATTCCTCGTGAAGTTGTTGAGTTCCTCTTGCATTGCCAACACCCAATTTGAATCTCTTAATGCGTCTTCCACCTTGTATGGCTCAATAGAAGACACAAAAGAGTAATGTTCACAAAAATGAGCAACACGAGATCGAGTGGTTACCCCCTTTTGAATATCGCTGAGGATAGTGTTCACGGGGTGATCTCGTTGTATTGCTTGGTGGACTCTTGGGTGCGGCGGCCTTGGACCCTCATCATCTTCCTTGTCTGGATCATTTGCATCTCCCCCTTGATCATTGTCCTCCTCTTGAGGTGGCTCCTCTTGACCTTCATTTTCATCATCTTGAGCTTGATCCTCATCTTGGGTTGGTGGAGATGCTTGTATGGAAGAAGATGGTTGATCTTGTGCTTGTGGAGGCTCTTCGGATTCTTTAGGACACACATCCCCAATGGACATGTTCCTTAGCACGACGCATGGAGCCTCTTCATTATCTAGCTCATCAAGATCAACTTGCTCTACTTGAGAGCCGTTAGTCTCATCAAACACAATGTCACAAGAAACTTCAACTAGTCCAGTGGACTTGTTAAAGACTCTATATGCCCTTGTGTTTGAATCATATCCTAGTAAAAAGCCTTCTACAGCCTTAGGAGCAAATTTAGATTTTCTACCTCTTTTAACAAGAATAAAGCATTTGCTACCAAAGACTCTAAAATATGAAACATTGGGCTTTTTACCGGTTAGGAGTTCATATGATGTCTTCTTGAGGATTCGGTGAAGGTAGAGACGGTTGATGGCGTAGCAAGCGGTGTTGATTGCTTCCGCCCAAAACCGGTCCGAAGTCTTGTACTCATCAAGTATGGTCCTCGCCATGTCAAGTAGAGTTCTATTCTTCCTCTCCACTACACCATTTTGTTGTGGCGTGTAGGGAGAAGAGAACTCATGCTTGATGCCCTCGTCCTCAAGAAAGCCTTCTATTTGAGAGTTCTTGAACTCCGTCCCGTTGTCGCTTCTTATATTTTTGATTCTCAATCCGAACTCATTTTGAGCCCGTCTCAAGAATCCCTTTAAAGTCTCTTGGGTTTGGGATTTATCCTGTAAAAAGAACACCCAAGTGAAGCGAGAATAATCATCCACAATAACTAGACAGTACTTACCCCCGCCGATGCATATGTAAGCTATCGGGCGGAATAGATCCATGTGGAGTAGCTCAAGTGGCCTGTCAGTCATCATGATGTTTTTGTGTGGATGATGAACACAAACTTGCTTCCCTGCTTGACATGAGCTACAAATCCTGTCTTTCTCAAAATGAACATTTGTTAGTCCCAAAAAGTGTTCTCCCTTTAGAAGCTTATGAAGATTCTTCATCCCAACGTGGGCTAGTCAGCGATGCCAGAGCCAACCCATGTTAGTCTTAGCAATTAAGCAAGTGTCGAGTTCAGCTCTATTAAAATCAACTAAGTATAGCTGACCCTCTAACACTCTCTTAAATGCTACTGAATCATCACTTCTTCTAAAGACAGTAACACCTATATCCGTAAAAAGACAGTTGTAACCCATTTTACATAATTGAGAAACTAAAAGTAAGTTGTAATCTAATAAATCTACAAGAAAAACATTGGAAATAGAATGGTTAGGTGATATAGCAATTTTACCAAGTCCTTTGACCAAACCTTGATTTCCATCCCCGAATGTGATAGCTCTTTGGGGATCTTGGTTTTTCTCGTAAGAGGAGAACATTATTTTCTCCCCAGTCATGTGGTTTGTGCACCCGCTATCGATGATCCAACTTGAGCCCCCGGATGCATAAACCTACAAAACAAGTTTAGGCCTTGTTCTTAGGTACCCAAACGGTCTTGGGCCCTTTCACATTAGAAACAAGTACCTTGGGTACCCAAACACAAGTCTTTGAGCCCTTGTGTTTGGCCCCAACATATTTGGTAACTACTTTGCTTGATTTGTTAGTTAATACATATGATGCATCAAAAGTCTTAAATGAAATAATAGGCTCATTTGATGCAATAGAAATTTTCTTCTTAGGCATTTTAACATGAGTGAATTGCCTAGAACTAGATGCCTCACTCTTATACATAAAAGCATGATGAGAGCCAGAGTGAGACTTCCTAGAATGAATTCTCCTAATTTTGTGCTCGGGATAACCAGCAGGGTATAAAATGTAACCCTCGTTATCCTGAGCCATGGGAGCCTTACCCTTAACAAAATTAGACAATCTTTTAGGGGCATTAAGCTTGACATTGTCTCCCTATTGGAAACCAATGTCATCCTTAGTCCCAGGGCGTCTCCCATTATAGAGCATGCTTCTAGCAAATTTAAATTTCTCATATTCTAAGTCATGCTCATTAATCTTAGCACTAAGTTGAGCTATGTGATCATTTTGTTGTTTAATTAAAGCTAGGTGATCAATGTTAATGTCTCTACATCTAGTACAAATAGTAACATGATCAACACTAGATGTAGAGGGTTTGCATGCATTTAATTCATCAATCTTAGCATGTAAAATAGCATTTTCATTCTTAAGATTGGAAATAGAAATATTGCAAACATTTAAATCTTTAGCCTTAGCAATTAATTTTTCATTCTCAATTTTAAGGCTAGAGAGTGATGCATTCAACTTGTCAATCTTAGTAATCAAACTAGCATTATCATTTCTAAGACTAACAATTGAATCATCACAAACATCTAATTTCTCAACCTTAGCAATCAATTTAGCATTTTCACATCTAAGGTTGGAAATAGTGTCATGGCAAGTGCTAAGCTCACTAGTTAATTTTTCACATTTTTCTACTTCTTGAGCATAAGCATTCTTAACCTTAACATGATTCTTATTTTCTTTAATTAGGAAGTCCTCTTGGCTATCCAAGAGTTCATCCTTCTCATGAATGGCTCCTATCAATTCATTTAATTTTTCTTTTTGTTGCATGTTTAGGTTGGCAAAAAGGGAAAGCAAGTTATCCTCATCATCACTAGAGTTCTCCTCATCACTAGATGTTGCATATTTAGTGGAGGCTCTAGATTTTACCTTCTTTTTGCCGTCCTTTGCCATGAGGCACTTGTGGCCGACGTTGGGGAAGAGGAGACCCTTGTTGACGGCGATGTTGGCGGCGTCCTCGTCGGAGGAGTCGGTGGAGCTCTCGTCGGAGTCCCACTCCCGACAAACATGGGCATCGCCGCCCTTCTTCTTGTAATACTTCTTCTTCTCCTTCCTTTTTCCCTTCTTGTCGTCGCCCCTGTCACTATCACTTGATAATGGACATTTAGCAATGAAATGACCGGGCTTACCACACTTGTAGAAAACTTTCTTGGAGCGGGGCTTGTAGTCCTTCCCCCTCCATTGCTTGAGGATTTGGCCAAAGCTTTTGATGATTAAAGCCATCTCCTCATTGTCGAGCTTGGAGGCGTCGATGGGGAGCCTACTTGACGTAGACTCTTCTTTCTTCTCCTCCGTTGCTTTGAATGCGACGGGTTGCACCTCGGGTGTGGAGGTGGCGCCTCGCTCAATGATTTGTTTGGAGCCTTTGATCATTAATTCAAAGCTCACAAACTTTCCTATCACTTCCTCGGTAGACATTAGTTTATATCTTGGATCACCATGAATTAATTGAACTTGAGTAGGGTTAAGAAAAACGAGTGATCTAAGAATAACCTTGACCATTTCATGGTCATCCCATTTGGTGCTCCCGAGATTGCGCACTTGGTTCACCAAGGTCTTGAGCTGGTTGTACATTGCTTGTGGCTCCTCCCCTTGATGAAGCATGAAGCGATCGAGCTCCCCCTCGATCGTTTCCCGCTTGGTGATCTTGGTCACCTCATCTCCTTCGTGCGCGGTCTTGAGCACGTCCCAAATCTCTTTGGCACTCTTCAACCCTTGCACATTATTATACTCTTCTCGACTTAGAGAGGCGAGGAGTATAGTAGCGGCTTGGGAGTTGAAGTGCCGGATTTGGGCTACCTCGTCCGAGTCATAGCCTTCATCCCCCACGGATGGTTCCTGTGCACCAAATTCAACAATGTCCCAAACACTTGCGTGCAGTGAGGTTAGATGGTGCCTCATTTTATCACTCCACATACAATAATCTTCACCGTAAAAAACCGGTGGTTTGCCTAGTGGGACGGAAAGTAAAGGAGTGCATTTGGAAATGCGAGGATAGTGTAAGGGGATCTTACTAAACTTCTTGCGCTCATGGTGCTTAGAAGTGACAGAAGGCGTGTCGGAGCCAGAGGTGGAAGGCGACGAAGAATCGGTCTCGTAGTAGACCACTTTCTTCATTTTCTTCTTCTTGTCGTCACTTCGGTGCGACTTGACATGGGGAGGTGATTCCTTCCTCTTCTTGTTGCCGGACTCTCCCAATGGAGCTTTCCTGTGGCTTGTGGCGGGCTTCTCGCCGGTCACCATCTCCTTCTTGGCGTGAGCTCCTGACATAACTTCGAGCGGTTAGGCTCTAATGAAGTACCGAGATCCGATACCAATTGAAAGTCGCCTAGAGGGGGGTGAATAGGCAAATCTGAAATTTATAAAGTTTAAGCAGAACTACAAGCCGGGGTTAGCGTTAGAAATATAATCGAGTCCGAAAGAGAGGGCGAAAAACAAATCACAAGCAAATAAGGCAGATGACACGGTGATTTGTTTTACCAAGGTTCGGTTCTTGCAAACCTACTCCCCGTTGAGGTGGTCACAAAGATCGGGTCTCTTTCAACCCTTTCCCTCTCTCAAACGGTCATCTAGACCGAGTGAGCTTTTCTCTTCAATCAAACGGGACACTTAGTCCACTACAAGGACCACCACAACTTGGTGTCTCTTGCTTTGATTACAAGTGAGTTGAGAACAAAGAATGGAGGAAGAAGAAAAGCGATCCAAGCGCAAGAGCTCAAAAGAACACGGCAAAACTCTCTCTTCTAGTCACTATTGCTTTGAATGGAATTGGGACTTGGAGAGATTTTGATTCACTCTATTTGTGTCTTGTATTGAATGCACTAGCTCTTGTATTGAATGTGTTGGCTGAAAACTTGGATGCCTTGAAGTGTTGGTGGTTGGGGGTATTTATAGCCCCAACCACCAAAGTGGCCGTTGGGGAAGGATGTTGTCGAAGGGCGCACCGGACACTGTCCGGTGCACCAGCCACATCACCCAACCGTTAGAGTTCGACCATTGGAGCTCTGACATGTGGGGCCACCGGACAATCACTGTTCATTGTTCGGTGCGCCTTCTGGCGCCTGCTCTGACTCTGCGCGCGCAGTAGTGTACTGTTCACAGCACTGTTGCTTTTGCAGACGACCGTTGGCGCAGTTAGCCGTTGCTCCGCTGGCACACCGGACAATCCGGTGAATTATAGCGGAGGGGCTCCTCGAATTCCCGAAGCTGAGCAGTTCAGAGTGATTCTCCCTGGTGCACTGGACACTGTCCGGTGGCACACCGGACAGTCCGGTGCGCCAGACTAGGGCAGCCTTCGGTTGCTTTGCTCCTTTTTAGTTGAACCCTTTCTTGGACTTTTTATTGGTTTGTGTTGAACCTTTGGCACCTGTAGAACTTACAATCTAGAGCAAACTAATTAGTCCAATTATTTGTGTTGGGCAATTCAACCACCAAAATCATTTAGGAAAAGGTTTGACCATATTTCCCTTTGAGGAACACGTCCTGATAGTGAGCGCATTCAGGGCCCGGTAGTCGACGCAGAAGAGCACGACCCGTCGTGTTTCTTGATGAGGAGGACCAGTGATGCTAGCTCGCTGCGATGGACAATGCCCTGCTCGATCATGGTGACGCACTGCAGTTCCATCACATCCTTGTGGGCCATCGGATAGTGGTACGGGCGAACGACCACCAGTTGCGCGCCTGCCTCGAGGGTGATGCGGTGGTCGTGCGTTAGCTTGGGGGACAATCCTGGTGGGCGCAGCGAAGATGTCCCCGAACGAGTCCAGGACATCGTCGAGGAGGGGCTCTCTCGCTGCCGTGGTGCCTAGGGTAGGCATGCTGGAGGACACCATTCTCGTCCAGGAGATGGCGTGCCCCTGGTGCTGGAACGTCATCCGACGTCGATCGAGGTTCCAGACGATGGGGCCCAAGACGCTGAGCCACCTGGTGCCTAGGATCATGTCATAGCTCGCTAATGGCATGACGAAGAGGTCGACGGGGAAGACGGCGCCATTGATAGTCAGTGGTGCGCCGCGGATGACACCGACACACAAGACGCCTGGCCGTTGGCGACCATTGTCGTGAGGCGTGGCAAAAATTTTAAATATCCCAAAATCAAAATACAACACGGAGATGTAGCACGCAGACAACTTTTCTCTGCTCTGGGTTCAAAGGATAACAACCAACTTCGGTCCCTCAACTCGTCTTTGCTCTTTGTTCAAACTAGTCTCCTCACATCTTTAGATCGTTAATCACAACAATTCATAAGTCCATCTGCTCATATCAGTGGTTCTGTTTGGCTTAGCTAAAGTGATCAAACATGGCATTGGTTCACTGGCCCAGCTCTCCCCTGTTGAAACAGAGGTATATTGAAACATTTCTATTATATGGAAGCTGGTTCGAAACACGGGTTCTGAGGATGTCCATGTCGTTCTTTTTTTCCCAGCCATTCAATCCGCAATCGAGGACACGCGAACGCGACGATGACGCGATGTTTCCAGAGAGCGCCACTTCTTCCTCCTGTCTTCTCGCTCCCGTCGACCCGACAGCCTACAACCCAGCAGGCGCCACGAGCCTTACCCCCTTGCTCTCTCCACCCACCCCTCCCCATCAAACGGTGCTGGGCGTCCTAGGTTGCCTCGCCCTTCACCCGTCGTGAGTTTGACACTCTCCCTCCCGGACCTCTCGTCCCTGCCGTTGCCCCTGCTGGCCCACCTTGCCCTGGGGCACGACCACCGACTCACTTTGCCGCCGATCCATACGCCGGTTCATGTCCGACCAACGACCGCTACCCTCCTCGGATCCCGTCCACCGCCCTCCCCGCATCCTGGCCGGCCGCTGCTCTCCCGCCGCAGGCTCCCGTTCGGCGGCCCGCGCTCCCCGCGAACGGCGGCTGGCAGCAAGCCGCTGGCGGCGCACGACATCTCCACGTCCATGTGGCACGACACACGTCTCTGGGACGTGCTGCTCCGATGCGGTATCAAGGGTGCCGCGGACAGCGTCACCAACGTGTGATTTGTGGCGCCGAGGACCTCCCCGGTGGGGTCGACGACAACTGCAAGTACGACACCAGCCTGCAACGCATCTCGGATCTCGGATTTTTTGCCACCAATCAGCAAGAGCGGCAGGAGGGAGCAGAGCTGGAGATGGGGCGGTGCTGGTGCTGCTGCCGGTGCCTAAAGCTGCTCTGCTTGGTTCTCCTCCCACCGATCAGCTTGTGCCTCGGCCGCAGCTGCTGCTCCAATCTGTCCCCATTCTCATCGTCGAAGATCTGCTCTGTCTTCTATGGTGCCTAGAGTCAGCCTTCAGGGAGAGACCGCTCCCGCAGGCCAAGAAGTCGTGGGGCTCCGAGATTGCCAGTAGCGGTGGCCGGAGCTCCTCCGATGTTTCCACACCATATGCTACAACGTTTTGTGCTTCCACGCCGGATGCCACAATAGACAAGCTGAGGTCGAGATGTTTCTCTTTTCTTTACTGGAGACTTCTAATCAACTGAGTTGTGCTCAAGCATCGTTCCTTAATTTTTTCTAAATCGTTTGCTGCATGCAACTTATTAAGATTGTCCTGTCTCTCAATCTCTGTCCATATTTGAAGCCAATCTGGCTGATCACAAAAGACAGTCATCACCCTTTACCGCACGTAGTAGCCCAATACTCGAGATTAAATCCTGAATCTGCGTGTTAAAAGATGTCATCAGATCAACGAAGCTGGGCCGCAAGACTAGCCTGATACACCGTGATGCTTGCATCACTTGACCTACTACTTTCCTGAAGAAAGTCAATTTGCTGAGGAAATATCTCTTTCGCCCAAGTATGTAGACAATGCAATGACCACTCCCTTACCTGTTCGCAAGGAGAAACTTGATGTTCATATAGAAATAAAGATTTTTAGACAATTCGAGTGATAAAAATACAAAACAAATTAAGACTACATATGAATGGTTGAAAATAATCATTAGTCAGAAAGCTAAAACTACATTGTGACCTAACTTTTTTTAATTGTGGTCTCACAGTTTGATGTATAGAGTGCAAAATTTATTTGAATCTTTGCTTACTTCAACAACTTCTTTCTATAAAGTGGACATAACCTAACTTTCCAGGCACAGGCCCTAGAAGATGAGATCTTTTCTTCATTGCCTGAATTCTTGAGAACCTTTATTTGAATTCTAGTGTTAATTTCTTTTCAATTGACTTTCTCCCTGTTGATATACATGCTTATAAAGAAAATAAAATGATTTATTTTTCACTTATATATGTTTCACCTTTTCGCGAGAGCAGCTTTATATATTCACGATTTCCTGCTGGGTTGCCAACGTTATGTTTATATTGACCAACTTTATTAAGACATTGCGTTCTGGTATTTGACACTTAACAATTTCACTTTGCAGGAAGAAAGGTTAAAATTGTTGAGACAAAGGATATATGTACCATATCACTGCTCCTCTATCAAGCATCGGGTTCTCATTCTGTATATAGTTTTACCATTATTACATCCATTTTCCTTATCAAATGAATATCCATTTTATCCCTAGGAAGAATGGGATAAATGTTATTAATTAGGTACGTGATATTCGTGAAAGGCACTGTGACTTTACTATATGAATATGCTCAAATCACTTTAACATAAAACTCTTTATATAACAGATGGTAACAGAACTGTTACTTATATTTCCTCCAACCATTCTAGACGATTTACCCTACAATCTTTCAGTTCCTTCATTAATACTTTTCTTTTCAATTCATGCCTGATTTCCTATACAACACACAAATGACTATATGTACTAAGGATAGAAATAAAACTGCTACTTATGTTTTATAGCTCCACCTAGTTTAGAATCATAGATTTTCCTCCCTGTGCAAGCATTATATTATTGTTTTTTTGGATTGGTTAACTAACAGTTCTCGATGAGTATTTGCTGCAACCACTGTTGTTCTTTTTCCTTTTTAATCTATTCAAGGATTGCTAGTGGCCGAAGGGCACTGCCACCTTCTTTTGCTTTTACGTGATGCAAGGCCATTGTTATGTATTCCATGTTTATTATTACTTCGAACATGGCTAGAATACAATGGTTCAGCATCAGCTTAATCCATGGAAGGTATGGGGTTGGATTGTCCTCAGCTGTTTATTAATCCTGTAGCACGTCATTTACTGACTATTGTGTTTAAATGGGGAAGGATGATGGAGATACAATAAGCACGAAAGTCATTATTAATTTTAGCCTTGGCGCTATATGTTTGTTAGCCGAGGTTACATTGTTCTTCTTTTGGAATAGACAAAAAAATGAGAGCCTTCACTGTTGTTTATTTAGTAGAGGTTGAGATCGTATTTCAAATTATTAAGAACACTACTGTTTTAGATTCTTTCAAATATTCATACGTTTGAAAAAACTCGCATTCTCCATGATTTTTTGGTCATAGAGAATGTAATAAAATTTTGGTAAATAGCATTGATACTCACATACTATATTATTTTCCTTTGTGTTGAGGATTAATGCAACCACAGTGTTGTGGTTTGAACACTAATCGAGAAGGCCTCTTTACTGTTGTCTAGATCTGTTATAATTTTCATTTACATGCTTCCATACACTTTAATATTAGTAATACAATTGTAGTTAGCAGATTAAAAACTTAGTTAAACATATGTGTACTCACGTATTTATTGTTTTTCTGTACATCAAGGATTCCCATGGACATGTGGTTGTCCATTGCACATATATTGATAGGAATGTTCAGCTCCTTTTTAGGTAAGTTCTAAGCACTACCTCTTTCAGTGACAACATGTACACTCATGTATTTATATTGCGATGTTGCTTGCTTTCGACCATTGTGACACGGACACACCGCCACCAATATTTTTATCTAACACGATTAAGAAGTAGGAATGCAATGTTCTTTTAGCATTTTTCCTTTGGTTTGGAGGGGACCCAAGAAATGCTACATGCTTTATTTGCTTCTAATGAAAATGATTGATCTGTCATCGGTTCCAAGTGATAGATCTGTCGGCTAATCGTCTCAAGGAGAAGGATCCATCCCTGATTCTGTACCTGCACTTAAAAGCGCACAATGTCGAAAGAGAACTTGACATCAGATGCAATTTCTCTGTCTTAGAAAATATGCCTCAAACTTTCTGACATAAAATATTCCTTAACATATTTAACATATAGTCTAATTGGTAGGTCCTCCTAATGGATACAAGAGAGTCACGGTAAGCTCAGAAACATATTTTGAATTAACGTAGATTGGCTTTGAGAGGTAAAAAAATATGGACCTCATGTAGATAAAATAGATACATTTATTCTATTATGGCTATGAAATGACCTAAGTGATGAGTAAAATATGCAGGTCCACCACATATATATCAATGGAAATGCAATGTAGATATTTAAGTAGTGAGTACATAAAGCGCTTAAAGGTAACTTATACAAATATCTGTTATATTCTTAGACAGGATCAAGAAAAATGTCCCTTCCAATGAAAGTAATAGGTCAACATGTCTTGATTTCACCAGGTGCCGTTGCTCAAGTTGCAGCCGGAGGTTGCAGCTACACAGGACACAAATTCAGGTGCATTTTACACCTACATATCTTCCTACAAACATGTTTTTTCTCCTAACATTTTGTATGTTACCGTAAAATTACTTTGTACACTATAGATATAAACGGTTTCATCTCAGATGACACAACAACTGAAATATTTTGCTTTGACAACATTGCTAAACATATTCTTGGAAAACCTTATGAACCCTGATGTTGTGAACACCTTTATGCAGTAGATAGCTAATGTATTTTTATGATATTAATTATGCCCCTAGGACATGTTGCTACAACAGACCCTTCTGCGTGTAAGTATAGGACTATAGGTGATAGGTTGATATCTCAGGCTACCAACCAACAAACTTTCTAGAAACGTACTTATGCTGGTGAGTACAATGCTGCTTGGAACATGTTGAACTAATATGGTTAATATATTTTTTATGGCTTTTGTTGTACTCGATTATACAAGCCTACATATATTGCATCATTAGTACAAGCAAATCTTCTATACATGGGCTTCTACCTGCCAACTCTTTTCTATTGACTTTACACTATGAGTTTCATGATAACTTACTTATCATGTTTCTTACATACATATACTGAGTTTTATATTAACTTATATATATCATGTTTCTGTATATTTTAAGGTCCTGCAATCTAATTTGACATCGCACATCGCGCGCTGGACGCGCGACATACACTAGTAATACAATCCATATTCCTTTGTTTTCAATTTTATGACCTTATCACTAGGTGCATCATAGTCATACGAGCCAGCTTGCAGTTTTCTGCGTGGTTCATCATGCACCTTCTCACTCGATTAATTTTGTGCCGACAGAAAAATGGTTGTGGCTCTTATGTTTCAGTGTTTCTAAGTAGATAAAAGTAGTAATGGATGAACGAAGAGGGACATAACAGATGGTGTCCTGATACGCACTTATCTTATCGAGGAAGAAAAGATTCAGGACAGGACGAATAGAGGAGAGCAGTGTGAGGTGAGCTCGAGGATCCAACTCTGTCTCCACGATCGCTAGGTGTGAAATTCTCGGGGGTGTGGTGAGAGTGAGGAGCATCCAGCTCTTTATCTCCACCTGCTGCTGGTGTGAGTGTGACACTGATGATGATGGGGTAACTGTTTTCAAGTCGTTCGAATAATCACGATTAATTGTCCTAGTAGGTTTAGATCAATCATGATTAATCGTCCAAGTCGCCGCCCAAGTTCGTTAGTCAGAACGACCAACAAGTCGTCCGACTTGAAAACAATGTGGTCACACTGTCACATGGCATCAGCCTTTACCGCTATTGTTGGTAAAGGTTGTTGGCTAAGTCGCTATGCTCCTGGTAAACCGGATTATATAATCTGGATTATATAATCTATACAAAATAAGCTAGACTATATAATCGTGCAAGAAAACAAACAAGCCTTAAGTATACAATACTTAAAGTAGGAAAGCTCCCATTTCAATCTTAAACTCTACCTGTTGGGACCATGCTTCGTCGCCGAAGGTCCTGCGGAAAGAAACAGCTTCGGCTGAAGCTGCTCGTACGTGATGCCGAAGGTACCATTCATGAAGCTTCGGTATTATAGCATATCCGAAGATGGAGGGTCGAACCGACTTAAAGATAGAATGACCTTTTAGTCCATAAGGGTCTGAGTCATTGTTGTAAACTTTTATGAGGGGCATGATTGTAATTCCTCACAGGCTGTGTCCTGTGCCTATAAATAGTGAACAGTATTCCTTTACTGTTCACGCATTCCTGTAATTGCAAACGCATCACTCGGGAATTATTATTTGTCAAGACAAAGGTATAAACGTACCTAAATATTATGTTTTAACATTTTAGATTCATATAATAAGATAAGCGAATGATGTTATTTATTTCTGGTGTATTTATCTTTAATGTTTCACATTTTATATTACTTTGTATTATTTTGTAAGTTTAATCACGAAGGTGTAACCTTCGTGATATTCTACTCGTGGTCTTCGTCCAAAGTTCATTAAATCCTTGGGGAGATAATGCTTCAGCGGACGAAGGGCATTACTATTTAACATTTTATGTTGCCTTGTTCTTAATTCATAGCATTTGAGAACAAGTCCCTAACATTGGCGCCCACCTCCGGTGAACTCACTTCCACTTTCCTAAGACAATGGCTTCGTTCAAGAACCAAGCCAGAACTGCTTCGGCTCCGAAGCTGATTCTCCCGATAACAGGCGGTTCATGCTTAGAGCTGGCTAACAAGAAACAGAAGAAGGAGGCGCAGAGAAGAGTACAACATGTAGGGGTACAAGGACCCTTCATCAAGTCAAGATGGTCTCATATTCTAATTACCTTCTCTCAAGAGGATCTTCAGCTCAAGGATTACCCACACAATGATGCTATGGTTATCTCTTGTGTGATCAAAGGATTTCTGGTCCATAATGTTTTGGTTGATACAGGCAGTGCAGCTGATATCATATTTGCTAAGGCCTTCAGACAGATGCAAGAGCCCGAAGACAAGATCCATGATGCCACACATCCCCTTTGTGGCTTCGGAGGAAGGCAGATTGTAGCACTTGGAAAAATCACAATGCCAGTAACCTTCGGATTTATCAATAACACAAGGACCGAACAAGTTGTCTTCGACATCGTTGATATGGAATACCCTTATAATGCAATCATTGGTCGCGGTACTCTCAATGCTTTCGAAGCAATTCTTCATCCAGCATATCTTTGCATGAAGATACCTTCGGACCAAGGACCTATTGCCATTCATGGAATTCAGGAAGCTGTCAGAAGGGCCGAAGGAAACTGGACAGACTCAAAAGCAATCCATAACATAGATGGAGCTGAAGCTTGTGAGCAGTACAAGTTTAGAAGGGAGAAAGCTGCTTCGGCCGATCAGCCGAAGCCCATGCTTTTGTGTGAGGACATAGCAGAGCAGAAGGTGCTATTGGGATCACAATTGTCTGAAGAACAGAAGAAAACCTTGATAAGGTTTCTGTTCAACAACAAAGATGTTTTTGCATGGTCAGCTAATGATCTTTGCGGAGTTAACAGGGATGTTATTGAACATTCGCTCAATGTTGACCCATCCTTTAGACCCAGAAAGCAGAGGCTTCGGAAGATGTCTGATGACAAGGCCGAAGGTGCTCGGAATGAAGTGAAAAGGCTCCTCAGTGCCGGAGTTATCAGAGAGGTAAAATACCCAGAATGGCTGGCTAACACTGTTATGGTAAAAAAGGCCAATGGTAAATGGAGAATGTGTATTGATTTCACTGATCTCACAAGGCCTGTCCGAAGGACGAGTTTTCATTGCCCAGGATAGATTCTCTAGTTGATGCAGCAGCTTCATCAGAGCTTATGAGTCTGCTGGATTGTTATTCAGGCTATCATCAAATTTGGATGAAGAAGGAGGATGAGCCAAAAACCAGCTTCATAACCCCTAGTGGAACATATTGTTACCTTCGGATGCCTGAGGGGCTCAAGAATGCTGGAGGAAGCTTCAGTAAAATGACAACGAAGGTTCTTCATTCTCAGATAGGCAGAAATGTGCTAACTTATGTTGATGATATCATTGTAAAAAGCACGAAGCAAGATAATCACATTGTTGATCTGCAGGAGACCTTCGCTAATTTTAGACAGGCTGGTTTAAAGTTGAATCCAGAAAAATGTGTCTTCGGAGTGAAGAAAGGGAAATTTCTTGGCTGTCTAGTTTCAACAAAAGGGATTGAAGCTAATCCAAATAAAATTGAAGCTATCCTTCGAATGGAACCACCAAGTACAAAGAAGGGGGCTCAAAGATTGACAGGAAGACTGACATCTCTCAACAGATTAATCTAGATCAGCAGAGAGAAATTTACCATTTTTTGAAGTACTGAAGTCAGCCGAAGTTTTTCAATGGGGACCAGTTCAGCAGAGAGTCTTCGAAGAGCTGAAGCAATATTTGATAGACCTAACAACACTAACTCCACCAACGCCAGGGGCTCCTCTGTTGTTATATGTGGCAGCTTCGCACTCAGCGGTAAGTGCAGCACTCGTCCAGGAGAAGCTTGAAGGCCAAGTCAAAAAGCAAGCCCCAATATACTTTGTATCCGAAGTTCTTAGTTTATCAAAGAAAAATTATACAGAGTTGGAGAAGGTGTTGTACGCTGTTTTAATGGCCTCCAGGAAGCTTTGGCACTATTTTCAGGCATACAATATAATTGTTCCTTCTTCACAACCGTTGAAGGATATTATGAGAAATAGAGAAGCTACTGGAAGGGTTGGAAAATGGGCTGCGGAGCTCAATGAATTCTGTATTGATTATGTGCATAGATCTTCGATTCAATCTCAAGCATTGGCAGACTTCATTGCTGACTGGACGCCAGGGGCTCAGGAAGAAGAAACGAATAAAGATGCTGAAGTTTGGACAGTATTTTGCGATGGATCTTGGGGAACCTTCGGAGCAGGAGCAGCTGCTGTGTTGGTTGCACCTTCCAAAGTTAAAACTTGTTATGCAACAAGACTTGATTTCAGTTGCACAAATAACATTGCTGAGTACGAAGCTTTACT
The DNA here is from genome assembly GCF_902167145.1 of Zea mays. Taxonomy (NCBI): domain Eukaryota; kingdom Viridiplantae; phylum Streptophyta; class Magnoliopsida; order Poales; family Poaceae; genus Zea; species Zea mays. The sequence goes on from NC_050101.1 coordinate 136,117,675, forward strand.
ACTTGGTCTTTGGAAGCTAAAGGCAATGGGAATCAGAAGGGCGGTTCTTAAAACTGATTCCCAGGTTATTTCTGGTCATATTGACAAAAGTTATAAAGCAAGAGATCCGAAGCTTGAAAAATATTTAGACACGTTCCGAAGGATTGAGGCTTCCTTCGAAGGGTTTTCTGTTAAAAATATTCCTCGTGGAGACAATGAATATGCTGATTTATTAGCTAAGTCAGCAGCACAGGGGCTGCCATTACCTTCGGAAGTATTTTTTGAAACAATAAAAGCACCTTCGGTTGAGCTTCTTGAAAGAGCAGTCCTCAACATATCCCCTGTTTATAGTGAGGACTGGAGAACTGAGATCATCTCTTTTCTCCAAGGTAACTTTCTTTCAGATGATGAAGCTTATAACAGGAGGATAGAGGCAAGAGCTCGACCATATGTTATAATAGAAGGGGAACTATACAAGCGCGGGGTCTGTTCTCCGTTACTCAAGTGTTTATCCAGACCGAAGGTATAGAATTGATGAAGGAAATACACGCAGGCCTATGTGGATAGAGATGGCAATGGGTCGGGTTCGGATCGGGTATGGTAAATATCCGCCCGCGACAATACCCACGGGTATTACTCATACCCGCCCGTGACTATACCCGCGGGTAGGATTTTGTACCCGTGCCCGTACCCATCGGGTATCGGGCGGGTATCGGATACCCGCGGGTATAATTACACTCCACACAAATAAAACACATGGTTGACAAATGACAAGATTGAACAAAAAAGACATAATAAATCTGATCACTGTTACAGAAGCAAGCAATATATGAGTACATAGCGTTTACACTTGAACCAAACTTCAAAGTATTCAATTCAACAAAACAACGAAGGTCTCTTAGAGTCTTGGACATGATTACATGAACTTGAACTGTTGGATAGCAAAGAAAAAATAGCACTCGCCTGGGCTGCAGGGGCACTGCCGCACTAAGCAGGGAGCCAGGGACCTAGGGCGGGCTGGGCGAGCCAGGGGCGCTCGGTTTCTGCCTTTCTGGCGGCTGGTGGTGGCTTGGATGAGAGGCTGAGAGAGAGACGGTGAGAGACCGTGATCAGTGACTTAGTGAGTGGTGACTCCGTGCGTGACTGCTTGAGGTGAGAGGACTAGGGTTCTGGATTATTGAATAAAGATGGACATTGGGCCGGCCGGTTTCTGGTGGGCTGAAAAGTGAAAACTGAAAATAATTTCGGATATCCGCCAGGACCCACGGGTAAAAGATAAAACTCGTACCCGACCTGATTTTATCACGGGTCGGGTATGGGTGAGACCCGCGGGTTAAATTTCGTACCCGAACCCGAAACCGACGGGTCGGATATCCGTGGATATCCGAACCCGCGGGTAAAATTGTCATCCCTATATGTGGATCTCACATTGGATCTAGGCCTTTGCTTGGAAAAGTTTTTCGTCAAGGATTTTATTGGCCAAAGGCAGCTTCGGATGCAGCGAAATTAGTCCAAAAGTGCGAAGGTTGTCAGAAATGTGCAAGAGATCAAAAACAACCTTCGTCTTTAACTCAGTTAATACAACCCACTTGGCCGTTGCAAAGGTGGGGCCTTGATTTGTTAGGTCCATTACCACCAGCACAAGGCATGATGCGTCACGATGCCCGATCTTCACGACGTAGGATCAATCTTCAGATAACTAGCTTCAAAGAAGCCAAGATAACTTGCTGCAAGCAGCGATAACTAGTGCAACCTGACAAATAAAACTCGAAGCCAACCACCGTCTTTAACCGGCAGCCTGAATCGAGGATTCGCCCAACCACACTCTCAAAGAACCAACCAACACAGCCTACAATCAATCGAGGAGACCTTGAAGGGAGTAGGAGCACCAATTGGGAGCGGATGAAGCCGCCGCTTCTGCAATCCCGCGAAGGAATTCACAAGAGCAAAGGGGTAGAGATCACTCTCAATATTTGTTAGCACACAGCTGAACAAAGGGGTTCTGTTTTAGATTATCATAAGCTGCCTTACATCATAGACATATGGGGGTATTTATACTAGTAACAACCAGCCTTAGCGAGGTATAAACACAAAACAAAAGTATTTTCACGAGCTAATGTGAAGGAGCCTCTTCGGGAGATCTGCAGAGCTGATTTCCGTGTGGCTGTTTGACTTCTGCGCAGCCTTCAGTATTTTGACAATAACTTCTTCTAGGAATCTTCAAATAACGTGGGGATGGATGCGTTGGAAAGCTAACTTGATAAGCTTTCTCACCATGTATAGCATGCTTAATGAAACTTCGTAGAATGATGCAGTTTAATACGAAAACTTGGTCATCAAGCTGACTGTTGACCTTCTGACCAGTCGGCACTAAAGTAGGTCGACTGCCTTTCTAGTAGATGTGGTTAAGTCGGCTTTAGAATCATTGGAAACTAGACTTCAAGAGCTTTCCAAAAAGTACTTATGGGCCTTCATAGCTTTTGGGAATCAAAAGATATGACTGTTTCTTCTGGACGGTTCTGTTGCGCTGGACTGACTCGGATATAGCTCTTCTTGCTGATTCGCCCTTGATATGTTTTGTCCTTCCTCTTTGGTGAACCTAAGTAATATCAATATACACGACTTAGGTAGCATAAAATTCTCATTAGTGTTTAAATGAAATTCATAAAGTAGCGCGTGCACCTCTTGCTGTAGCTTCTTAGCTCGGCTACGTGTAATTGGTCCATCAAAGACTAGCGCGTGCACCTCTTGTTGTAGCTTCTTAGCTCGGCTACATGTAATTGGTCCATCAAAGACTCGGGTTGATGATGATGTTTGTTGTACTTGAGTTGATGTAGTATAACTTAGGGGTTGTAACGTGTTGCTTAATGGCATGGTCATATCATCCTCCCCCCCTTGAAAAGGAGTCGTCCTCGACTCTGAAGTGTCTTCACTTGTATATGGTAAGAGGTCAGCAACATTGAACGTGTTGCTCACTCCATAGCTCGGTTGAAGATCTATCTTGTATGCATTATCATTGATCTTGGCAAGAACACGAAATGGACCATTCCCTCGTGGCTCCTGCAATAAAAGCAATCTAACCAAAGAATTTGGTACACAAAGTTTGTTAGCTCTAAACAAAAATCCATCATGTATATGATATTTTTCCCAACCTTTTCCATCTTTACAATGAATGTATGGTTCTAAAAATTTAGGATCATCATTATACATTTCTTTCAAATTTTCAAGACCCAAAACTTTTACCTCTAGTTGATTCAACAACACATTCCTTCGAGATAAGGTATCAGCGACTACATTGTCCTTACCTTTCTTATATTTCACAATGTATGGAAATGTTTTGATAAACTCAACCCATTTGGCATGGCGACGGTTTAGTTTGGCTTGCCCTTTCAAATACTTCAAAGCTTCATGATCGGAATGAATAACAATTTCTTTTGGCCATAAGTAGTGCTGCCATGTTTCAAGCGTTCGGACCCAAGCATACAATTCTTTGTCATACACAGAATAATTTAATTGAGCACCTCCCAATTTTTCACTAAAATATGTTATAGGTTTTCCTTGTTGCATCAAAACTCCTCCTATCCCAATCCCACTAGCATCACATTCTACTTCAAAAGTTTTAGTGAAATCAGGAAGAATAACTACAGGTGCTTCAGTCAAACGTTTCTTCAATTCTTGAAAAGCATCTTCTTGTGAGTTTCCCCATTTAAATTCAACACCTTTCTTTGTCAATTCATTTAAAGGAAAAGCTATGGTACTGACATCTCGCACAAATCTTCTATAAAAACCAGCAAGATCATGAAAACTTCTTACTTGACTTACATTCGTTGGAGCTGGCCAATCCTTGATGGCTTTCACCTTGGATTCATCCACCTCTATTCCTTTTGCTGAAACAACAAAGCCAAGAAACACAACATGGTCTGTGCAAAAACTACACTTCTCAAGACTAGCAAATAATTTCTCCTTTCTAAGCTCATCTAAGACTTGCCAAATGTGTTTCACATGTTCATTAAAAGATTTGTTGTAAATTAGAATATCATCAAAGTAGATAACAATAAATTTTCCAATCAAAGTTCTTAAGACATGGTTCATTAATCTCATAAAAGTACTAGGAGCATTTGTCAAACCAAATGGCATCACTAACCATTCATACAACCCAAATTTTGTTCTAAATGCAGTTTTCCATTCATCTCTAGTTTTAATTCTTATTTGATGGTATCCGCTTATCAAATAAATTTTAGTAAAAATTGTGAAACCACTTAATTTATCAAGCATACCATCTAGTCGTGGAATAGGATGGCGATAGCGAATGGTAATATTATTTATAGCTCTCCAATCAACACACATCCTCCAAGATCCATCTTTTTTAGGTACTAAAATCACAGGAACAACACAAGGGCTTAAACTTTCATGAACAAAACCTTTATCAAGAAGTTCTTGCACTTGCCTTTGTATCTCCTTAGTTTCTTTAGGATTGGTTCGATATGGTGGACGGTTAGGAAGTGCAGCCCCTGGAATGAGATCAATTTGACGCTCAATCCCACAAATTGGAGGTAGTCCAGCTGGTGTTTCTTGTGGAAACACATATTCAAAGTCCTGCAAAAGATCAGCCACAACACTAGGAAGAGATGTTATGTCGTTAGGAGAAATCAAAACATCTTTGTTCACAAGTACAAAGAGCACTTGATATGGGTTGTTCCTCACTTCTCTCAGCTCAGATTTTGTGGCTAGCATAACTAGATGTTCTCCCTCTTCTTTCTTTTTATCTCTTAAATTTGGCTTGTAGCACTCAATCACCGAATTGTGGATGTCACTCAATTTCTTTTGTTCTTCTCCTCCTCTACTTGCTGCACTAATTTCAGTTTTCTTTTGTAAATGTTCAGCCATGATTTGTTGAGGGGTCATAGGCTTGAGTATAAACGTTCTCCCTTTCAGATCTAGTGTGTACTGATTTGTTCTTCCACAATGCTGAGAATATCGGTCATATTGCCAAGGTCTTTCCAGTAGCAAGTGACACACAGACATGGGTGCAACATCGCACTCCACCGTGTCAACATACTCTCCAATCTTGTACGAAACTTTCACCTTATAACCAATCTTGATATCTCCTGATTCGTTCAACCATTGGGCATGATATGTATGAGGGTGTCGCTGCAACTTCAGATCAAGCTTTTCAACCATCTCACGACTTACAAGATTATGACAACTTCTTCCATCAATGATCACCTTTACTACTTTGTCTTGCACTTTTGCTCTCATTTGAAAAAGATTATGTCGCTGTCCAATTTCAGCTTCTTTCATTTGAACACTCAATATTTGTGTAACCACAAGAGCGGTACCATGCTTAAATTCACATCCCGTATGTTCTTCCAATTTATCAGTGTCATCTACATTTCTTGCTTTAGCTTCCTCTTCACTAGCTGATGTATATTCTCCATCATCAGTCACAAGGATCACACGATTATTTGGACATTTCTTTATGACATGACCATGACCTCCACACTTGAAGCACTGAATACCACTACTATTGGTGTTGAACCCACTGATATTGAAGTGGATGTTGCTGGTTTATAACTCGGGTTTGGAGCAGCACCATTCTTTCCACTAGAATTGCCTTGAATATTGGATCGCAGGCCCCCAGTTGAACCTTTTGTTGCTGAGGATGCAACAGTAAACCTTGAGATTGATTTGCTTCCTCCAGTCATGGTTCGTGCACCATATGGCAAGGGCTTGCTGCTCTTAGCATCTTGTTGCAGCTGGTGTTCAGCTTTGGTGGCTTGATGTACCAAATCAATAAGACTTTGGTATGACTGAAACTCAACAATACGCTGAATGTTGCGGTGTAACCCAGCCATGAAACGTGCAATGGTTTGCTCTTCGTCTTCATACACATTGGCTCTAATCATGGCCTTCTCCATCTCCTTATAATACTCCTCAACAGAGAAACTTCCTTGCCTCAAATTCTGCAATTTATCAAAAAGATCACGCCGATAATGCTTCGGCACAAAACGAATTCTCATTTCTCGCTTCATCTCTTGCCAAGTAATAATAGGGTCCTCTCCATCGTCTTCACGATCACGAAGAAGTTGCTCCCACCAAATCAGAGCATATCCTTGAAACTCAAGAGATGCCATTGCAAGTTTCTTCTTCTCTGAATAATTATGTAGGCGGAAGATTTTCTCCACCTTCAATTCCCATGTGAAATAATCTTCAGGATCAGATCTACCATCAAATTTTGGCATGGTAAACTTAAGCTTCCCAAATCTCTCTTCTTGGTTGACGCCTCTATGATGACGACGATAGCGACGTTGGGACTGATCATCAACCCCAAATTCAGATTCTTCATTGTCATTATTTCTTCGATTCCGGCCTCTTCCTCTAACATGTGCAGCACCTTGATTTATCCTCCCATGTTCACTTGCTCTTCTAGAATAATTTCCTTCACCTTCTTCCCCATCTTCATCATGGTTTCTTGCACCGTCAGGGAGTCGATGACGACCTCTGATTTTAGCCATAAGTGTCTGAAGATCTTGTGCCAACAGATCTTGCTTGGCTTCTATGCTTTGTTTGAGCTCATTGAATTGTATCATGGTGACACATTCTTCAATCTCAACGTTGGGATCCATCTTCCTGCGAAGTTAGTGGCAACAAGGCAACAAATATAGGTGGAATATGAAGCTATATAGAATCTCACAACCTCACCACTCTTACCAACCAAAGCTCTTATGAGTTCACTGCGGGTTGCAAGAAAATGTGTGGTGGTAACAAGAAAGTGGTGGTTAAGCGAATACAAGACCAGAGTACCGATTACGATGGCTTATATGTGGAGCTTGGTGGGGATTAATAAACAAGGGATACAATCTGAATTCTAGTTGTTGTAAAGTTAAATAACCATCCGACTAGAAGTTCCCTGCCTAGTGCTGACCACAAGATACGAGTGATGTAAATAGATCGAACACACGCGTAAGAAATTTCAGATTTGATGCAGACAAGGAGTATGATTGGAATGCAAGTGTTGCAATCAGATCCAACCAAAATTTTGCACCAAATGACAATAGCAAACTGGTTGAACAACTTGATAAAATTTTCAGCACTTGTGCACATAAACAAATTGATTGTTCTACTTTTCTTTCACAATCTTTGTTCAACACTTTTTTTGGCACTTTTTTTTATACTCTCTTTTTTTATAGAACTAAACACAGAGATCTGATATGATATTGCACACTTTATAATACTTAACAAAGAACTCAACCAGCAGCTATAACTTAAATAGGATCAATGTTAACGCGAAGGAAAAGATGAGGGTTTTCAGATTTTTCTTTTTGTGGATATTTTCAGATATATATAAGAGGCTCAAAGGGAACACAAAGGATAGAGTGACCAGCAACTAAACAAAGACTCTAAGGACTTAAACTTAACAAAACTCACTGGAACAACAGATTGAAACAAAGGGCTATGATAAAATATTTTATGGCTTTTTGGTGGATAGGACGAACACAAAATATATGTAGCTAAGGGTAAAGAATCCTACCGTGGCAACTGAGGCTCTGATACCAGATGATGCGTCACGATGCCCGATCTTCACGACGTAGGATCAATCTTCAGATAACTAGCTTCAAAGAAGCCAAGATAACTTGCTGCAAGCAGCGATAACTAGTGCAACCTGACAAATAAAACTCGAAGCCAACCACCGTCTTTAACCGGCAGCCTGGATCGAGGATTCGCCCAACCACACTCTCAAAGAACCAACCAACACAGCCTACAATCAATCGAGGAGACCTCGAAGGGAGTAGGAGCACCAATTGGGAGCGGATGAAGCCGCCGCTTCTGCAATCCCGCGAAGGAATTCACAAGAGCAAAGGGGTAGAGATCACTCTCAATATTTGTTAGCACACAGCTGAACAAAGGGGTTCTGTTTTAGATTATCATAAGCTGCCTTACATCATAGACATAGGGGGGTATTTATACTAGTAACAACCAGCCTTAGCGAGGTATAAACACAAAACAAAAGTATTTTCACGAGCTAATGTGAAGGAGCCTCTTCGGGAGATCTGCAGAGCTGATTTCCGTGTGGCTGTTTGATTTCTGCGCAGCCTTCAGTATTTTGACAATAACTTCTTCTAGGAATCTTCAAATGACGTGGGGCTGGATGCGTTGGAAAGCTAACTTTATAAGCTTTCTCACCATGTATAGCATGCTTAATGAAACTTCGTAGAATGATGCAGTTTAATACGAAAACTTGGTCATCAAGCTGACTGTTGACCTTCTGACCAGTCGGCACTAAAGTAGGTCGGCTGCCTTTCTGGTAGATGTGGTTAAGTCGGCTTTAGAATCATTGGAAACTAGACTTCAAGAGCTTTCCAAAAAGTACTTATGGGCCTTCATAGCTTTTGGGAATCAAAAGATATGACTGTTTCTTCTGGACGGTTCTGTTGCGCTGGACTGACTCGGATATAGCTCTTCTTGCTGATTCGCCCTTGATATGTTTTGTCCTTCCTCTTTGGTGAACCTAAGTAATATCAACATACACGACTTAGGTAGCATAAAATTCTAATTAGTGTTTAAATGAAATTTATAAAGTAGCGCGTGCACCTCTTGATGTAGCTTCTTAGCTCGGCTACGTGTAATTGGTCCATCAAAGACTAGCGCGTGCACCTCTTGTTGTAGCTTCTTAGCTCGGCTACATGTAATTGGTCCATCAAAGACTCGGGTTAATGATGATGTTTGTTGTACTTGAGTTGATGTAGTATAACTTAGGGGTTGTAACGTGTTGCTTAATGGCATGGTCATATCAAGGCAACTTAAGATATGTTGTAGTGGCAGTGGAATATTTTTCTAAGTGGATTGAGGCAAAGCCTTTAGCCACAATAACTTCGGTCACTATTCAAAAGTTTTTCTGGCAAAATATTGTTTGTCGCTTCGGAGTGCCGAAGGCCATTACTGTGGATAATGGGACACAGTTTGATTCCGAAGCTTTCAGAGAATTTTGCGATCAAATTGGCACAAAGATCCATTTCGCATCAGTTCGACATCCAGAGTCAAATGGACTTGTTGAAAGAGCTAATGGCATCATAATGACAGGAATAATGAAGTTAATCTTCAATCAGCCCAGGGGAAAGTGGCCAGATGAATTAATCAAAGTGGTGTGGAGCCACAATACAACAGTATCAAGATCAACAGGCTTTACACCATTCAAACTATTGTTTGGTGACGAAGCAATAACTCCGGAATAGGCCAAAGCAGGATCAATAAGAATAGTAGCTTCGGCAGAGGGCGAAGCTGAAGCTGGTTACTCTGTGGAAAAAGATGCTATAGAAGGGATCAGGCTTCAAGCTGTGGAAAACATCAACAAATATCAAGCTGAAACAATAAAATGGCGTGATAGAAAGGTTAAGCTAAAGAACATTGAACCAGGACACTTGGTGCTTCGAAGAGTGGCCAACCCTGAGACAGTAGGCAAATTATAGCTGAAGTGGGAAGGACCTTTTTTGGTAGTATCTTAGTCAAGACCCGGTTCATACAGATTGAAGGATATGGACGGCAACGATATTCCTAGATCGTGGAATGCGGATGAGCTTCGGCGATATTATGTTTAGCTTGATGTAATTTTTTCTATTCTTTTTTGTGGCACCCTTTTCCTTTCCAAAGGGGGAGAAAGGTTTTTAATGGGGCCACAACATGTAATTTTTCTTTTTCTTATTTCAATTCTATAAGAGTGATATCCCCTAAAAAATGTAAATGTAAATGCAAAGGAAAAAGAAAAGAAAACAGGGAGAAGCTCAAAAGTCGTTTCTTAGGGAATGCAGAGCTTACAGCGAAAAATAAACGCTGATTCCGCCGAAAGTAAAAGGCGAAGAAGCTCCTAAGGGAGGCTTACAGCGAAAAATAAACGCTGATTCCGCCGAAAGTAAAAGGCGAAGAAGATCCTAAGGGAGGCTTACAACGAAAAGTCAGCGCTGATACACCGAAAAGTAAACGGTGAAGCCGAAAAATAAACGGCAAAAGGATTTGAGTCATTCCCAAGGGAATGAAGGCTATGATTATGGTTTGGAATATATTCCGATATTCATTTGCACGACACATTACATCATGACATTTGCATTCATAAACATTCATTTAGACATATATAGAATCATCATCATCATACCACAAAAGACAGATGCTTCGGCTATGAGAAAAAACTTCGAAGAAAGAGGAAATTTTCATGCTTCGTTGTGTACGAAAAGAAGGAAAGGTGTTTTTCACCTTCGGCTCAAAAGTGAAGTTTCGTTCACAGCAAAGCAGATTGTACACGAATAAAGGAGACAAGATATATTACAAGGTATGTACAAATTTACATAAGTTTTTTCCACAATTATATTACAAAGATTTCTCCAGAATTTTTTGCAGGAAAGTCTTTTATAGCAACTGTTAAGCTTCAGCCCGTCATTCCTCAGATTCATCATCCTGCACATATTAAAAAGCAGAATAAGAAATGTGCAAATTTTAAAGAGAAGGTAAAAGTAACATATATAAGTTTCTCACCGGCTTAAGTTGGCTCCGAGCTTCGTCACCAGCCATTTTTCGCCCGTCATTTACCCAAATCTGGGTCATAAATCTGTTTCCGATGCTTCGGGCTAGGCTTGGGATATCAACCAAATCTGCTGCTGACAAGCTGAAGTTTGGCCTGTTTACAATTTTTCCGTGCGTACAGCCAGCCTTCAGGAAAGCGGTAGCTGTGCCTCGAGAAGCTACCAGGGCGCAGAAGTCAGCATGCCCAGCAATAACTTCGTCAAGTGCATCAACCTCGCTTTCAATGTATTCCAAGGTGCTGGGCAGGTTTTCAGCTGAAGGTGTAAATTTTTCAGAGTTGGCTCCGATAGAGTGAAACACATCCTTCAGCCGTTGCACGCATCGGCTACCAAAATTTAGGCATTTCTCCTGAAGCTCCTTTAATGATTTTTGCAGATTTGAATTCTTTTCGATCTCAGTCTTGAGACTTGTTTCGAGGTTGTTCTTTTCCTGCTCAGATTTTTCTGACTTTTTGAGTAATTCATTGTTTAACCTGTCATTTTCGGCCTGGACCTCGGCCAGTGAGCCTTCCATAGAATGAATAACGAAGTCTTTCTTTTCTAAGGCAGCTTCGTGTTCTTTAGCTATGATTTTAAGGTCTTGAATGACGAAGTCCTTCTTCTACAGAGTAGTTTCATAATTTTCAACTTTGTCTTCCAAATCTTTGATGATAGCTTTGTTTTTCTCCTCTTCAAGATCTTGTTGCATTTTTAGCACTTTACTTAGTAATATACTCTGCCAAAACAACCTTCGTCAGAAAACGACCTAAAAATAATAATAATAATACAATAATAATAATATTTTTTACCTTAAAATTAGCATAGAGCAAGCTACCGACGATATGTTGTCGCTGGTACCTGCAAAGGTCCGCTTCTATCTTCGGCAGGCCAACGCTTTTGGAGAAGGTCCTAACAACTTTGGCCTCGGTGCGATTCCGAAGGCATCTTAGCTTCCCTTCGTTGACCCCACCAAATAGCAAAGACCCTGGTTTATATCCACAGGATATGACATATTTCTTCAGCTCTTCTTTTTCAGCGACTGTTAACTCTTGTCCAAGTAAATCTTGAAAGTTAAAATTTCCTTCCTCCAAAATGTCTTCAACCTGCTCTTTTCCTTTTTCAGTAGCCATGTTCACAGCAGCCACAACAGCTTCTTCTTCAGCCATTTTCAGAAGTATATTGTCAACATCAAGTGTGGTTTCCAGGTTAGAATCTTCGGTGGTCCCAGCTTCGGCTCCGGTGGTTTCGGCTCCGGTAGCTTCGGCTCCGGCGGTTTCAGCTTCAGTGGTTTCGGCTTCGGTAGCTTCGGCTGCGGCGGCTTCGGCTCCGGTGGTCTCGGCAATAACAATTTTTGACACCGATGTCGGTGGCGGTGTCTGATGAATCACATCTGCCACTTGGATAATTCTTCGTTTTTCGGCTTTGCAGGACTTTCTGCTGCCGAAGCTTCTTTGTCCTTCTGAAAAAACTTCGTCAGTTCTGGCGCCAGCGGACTTAGCTTGACAGGCAAAGGTTCAGTCATTACCTTCAGAATCTCTTCTACTTCGGCAGCAGAAGGTGTCGCAGGAGCTTCCTCCTCTCGGACCAATGTCTTTGGTTTTGGAGATGAAGGTTTTGGAGATACAACTTTTCTTTTTCTTGGAGCAGCTACCTTCGTCTGTGGGCTCAGTTTTTTGGAAATTTCTTGTTCCTCTTTGGCCAATTTGGTGCTTTCCTTGTCAAGGGCGCTGACAATTCTTTTTCTCTTTGGGCCTTCGGCATCTCCACCCAGTTGCTCGTAATCAGGATAGTCAAAGTTCAAGGCATCTAACACCCGATTCAACCTTCGTTTGGGGCGACTGCCGAAGGCTGCTGTCATCAACTGATCTTCTTTCTTAAGAATAATTTCCGAGGATATCGTTGCACATAATCTCGATTGTGTCCAACCACTCCTGGCAGGGTTTTTTAAAGTGTTTCTTAAACTTGTAATAGTAAGGCAATCGAACAAGTTCTCCCTTTTTCTTTTCTCCCTCCAGCTTCGGCATCTCCCAATCCCTCATTGTTGGGAACACTTTAAAAGCCAGAAATTCCTGCACCAAGTCCCTAGTGCCAATGTGATCTGAAATCACGCGAAATTCAGCCATAGCAATTTGGCTCGGGCTCCCCCTTATCATGTTGCATCGGGGCCTCGTTTCTCCGAAGGTTAGCTCCAGTGGACTCTAGACCAATTTATCTTCATTTTTATCAACTTTAACATAAAACCACTCAGATTTCCATCCGGCTGGCCATTTGCTTCGGTAGCTTATCACTGGAAACTTCGTAGTCTTGCGATAAGCAAAGTTGTAACATCCAAAATTCTCATGAAGACCATCTCCTCTGGCTTTAGTCTGATAGTGTAGTTCATGGACTCGACATGAACCTTCGCCGAACGGTTCCACTGCTTGACTACGAAGGGCCCAAATATAAACACTTAATCTAACAATGGCATTAGGGGTCAGCTGATGAAGGTAAACCTCAAATTTCTTCAAAACATCAGCAATCATCTCATTCAAAGGAAATCTTAATCATGCTTTAAAGAAGCTTTTGAACACTACTACCTCATTCTTTTCCGGCTTCGGAGTAGTTTCCTCTCCGCCAAAACGAACCAGCTCCTTTTTTATTTCGCTGAAGTAGCCCAGCTTCACCATTTTTGGAAGGTCAGCTTCAGAGATGGTGGACTTTCCAAAGTCCAAATGACTAGGTTTAGTTGGTACCCCGCAGCTGAACTCATCCTCAGAACCAACTTCTTCAACATCAGCTTGTGTTGCTTCGACAGCAGGTGTGTCCTCTGCTGTAGCTAGCCCGGAGCGCCTCATCGCTTCAGAAATCGGAATAGTTTCAGCAGCTTCGGCCTCATCTCCATCGCGCTCAACTCTAGCAGTAGAGCGCACTCTGGCCATTTGATTTTGAATTTCTTAAAAAATCCTTGGAAATTAATAACCTTTTTCCGAAGCTCTTTTTCTGACGAAGTAGAGACTAAACTGGAGCTTCGTTTGAATGCGAAAGTCAAGCTTCGGCTATGGTTAAATTTTTGACAGCAAAACAGTGCAATAACAATGAATGCTGTGGTAACTTCACACCTACCTATCTGTTTATATAGTGCTGCAGGTAAGAAGGTGAATCGTCAGGATTTTTACACCGGGAAAACAGTCGCTCGCACCCACTGCACGGTGGGCCGCAAAAACCAAAAAGTGAACCTGCATGGTGGGACCGTTCCGCGCTCGGAAATTGTATCGTTTCTCGACAACGAGCTCATGGAAGGTGTTTTTCGGACCTTCGGCTTCCTGAAGCCTAAGAGACTTTTTTCACGGATCAAGCTCGTTACGAAAAACGATCTAGCACTGCGAAGGGGCTACTGTTGGGACCTTGCTTCGTCGCCAAAGGTCCTGCGGAAAGAAACAGTTTCGGCTGAAGCTGCTCGTACATGATGTCGAAGGTATCATTCATGAAGCTTCGGTATTATAGCATATCCGAAGATGGAGAGTCGAACCGACTTAAAGATAGAATGACCTTTTAGTCCATAAGGGTCTGAGTCATTGTTGTAAACTTTTATGAGGGGCATGATTGTAATTCCTCACAGGCTGTGTCCTGTGCCTATAAATAGTGAACAGTATTCATTTACTGTTCACGCATTCCTGTAATTGCAAACGCATCACTCGGGAATTATTATTTGTCAAGACAAAGGTATAAACATACCTAAATATTATGTTTTAACATTTTAGATTCATATAATAAGATAAGCGAATGATGTCATTTATTTCTGGTGTATTTATCTTTAATGTTTCACATTTTATATTACTTTGTATTATTTTGTAAGTTTAATCACGAAGGTGTAACCTTCGTGATATTCTACTCGTGGTCTTCGTCCGAAGTTCATTAAATCCTTGGGGAGATAATGCTTCAGCGGACGAAGGGTATTAATATTTAACATTTTATGTTGCCTTGTTCTTAATTTATAGCATTTGAGAACAAGTCCCTAACACTACCATTTCTCAGTTTTCCAAACCTAAACTTTGGAACCTGACATCTACAAATTATGATAGTTTTGTACTTTTGATCAACTCAACTTTGATGGCAATGGTACATGCCATACACCACTTTGCCTTAAGGTCAGAATAATCTTTAGACCAATGATCTAACTTAGAAGGTGTCATGATTCAAGGTTAAAAATAAAACCGATGCCATAGTTTCACACATGCAGAACTAGTGCTGGAGGCTCTCCCATGAGTGGGGTCTAGCAAGGAATGAACCGAGGCAAGCCTTTCCCCCCGCAAATATAGAGAAGCTGCTTCAAACTCGTGACCTGTGACTCAGCAAAATGGCTTAACAATATTTCAATGATCAATATTGAAGCCATCATTCTAATTATCTCAATTCAACTCTACTGCCATAGCTAAATAATTTTAGCACACGAGTAGATGATATCCAAGATAATCCCGATACAACTGAGTAACCAACTATAATTTAGTTGCATATATAAAAGTCCACTGCCTATGTCTGGCTATCTAATTCATCACCTAGCTATTCACCTAAGATAGGCAGCATCGACAACCATTTTTTCTTCTGTTAATTATGCATAATATGTGCAACCAACAGAAGCTACATTGTAACATTAAGACAATGCATTCTTCACTAAACCACATTTTTCAGACACCACAGTATTTATATGAACAAACGTTAGTTGGAATGAGATTACTCATATATTAGCTACTAGACAGACAATTAAATTACAAGGATCTGGTTCCTCTGAAAATAGGAAACCATTAGTACTTTGTATAGGTTAATGTCACAACAGTTACAGACGAACCCATTTCTGTGATTAGGAAACGTTGATGGGAACATGTTACGTGCATTTGTTTTTCTTTTCCCCAACGGACATAGAACCAACCACCAGCCGTAGTGGTTGTGGAGCCAAGCCATGCATGTGATGTGTGATTTCAACAGTTCATCAGCCAGCAATATGGTATGGATTGCTTCTGTATAACATTGCACGTACACCTGGTCGTACTTGCCCAAGTCCAACCGCTGACTAGTGTCTACTATATATATACTACTAATGTGTGTTTCACAAACCATGTGTAGATACAAGTTGAAAGCATCTAGATTTCTTGTAGGTGTAGGATGAAACATTTAGTTTTTTAGTTAGGTTTCAACGATTAATGACAATACTAAATTATTGCGACTAACATATGTTCTGCAGAGCCTAATTTACATCATAGTAATAGTGATTGATCGCTCTTATATGGTTTTTGTGTCTATTGATCGGTCTTATACGGTTTCTGTGTATATTGATGGTATTCAATTATCAGTTTTGGAAAAGGTAAGTTAATGATTAACTGGTTCTAAATGTCAATAAAGTTAATATTGATATTTTTCTTGCATATATTTGGTTAACTTAAAAATGTTTGACTCATTTGAAACGTGTGAACGACACTCATCAATTTGAGACGAGACGACGGAGGGAGTATATATCATTATTACTTGCCATTAGTAAATCATCTGCTGATGCTAACCACTACTGTTAGCTTTAGGTGAAGGTGAGGTAGTTGCCACCAACTCCGTTTGCATCTATCTATCTGCACATATACAATGATGCCAACAAATTGAATATATATTTGGATCCTATCTAGACGAAATGCAGCAGTTTGTTGCGTGCATTCAGATTCAGATCAGGCGCAGCCGCGCACAGGTGCAGTGCAGAGTCGTCAAAGACGAGTCCTTTTTTTTTTCCTACGCAGCTTCGCTCACTACCGAGTACCGACACCAACTCGCCAACTACTGATGATTATTCATTGTTCAACCATGCGTGATGATGGGCGCCGGGTCCTAACAATAAGTATAATAATAATACATTTTGCACCAGTACTATATATTGGTCTAGCGCTGTATACTGTACGTAGGTAGTGCACATGACATGGCCATATATATAAATATAATCTCTTCCAGATTGAGATTTCAGAAACTGTCGGGTACGTACGTATGCAGGAGCAACCTTTCGCGTTCATGCATGCATGGTTTGGTGCTTCTTCCCTACCAGCTAGCTAATAAGGTTGTCGTCGACCTCCCACTCCCTCGTGCTCTTGCTTTTCGCCAAGGGTTGGTGCAATGGCCGGGCCGGGGGCAGGACCCATCACCGACAGTACCATCGTATTCATATGCATCCAGGCATGCCCACCTGATTGATCTCCCTAATGCAATTACTATGTTTCATATTCATACTTCCATGGCAGAACAGCACAATGAGGTTGAATCGGTTTCCATCACCTGCAAACTCTGTGGACATCGCGAAGGGCACGTCTGCACTAGAATCGGAATGACCGCCACATGAGTAGCACACATCTACAAGCTGATAATAGCATGGACAGTACCTCGGGCAGCGCAGTGACTTTGTAGTCCACTGGCTCATGGGGTACCCGTTTCACACCTCAGGTGCCTGCATGGGTTGTGGTCAGTGTGACTGATGGGCAGGTCAAAGGGAAATATGCTATGTTCTATTTTTAGATTGATTTTGGTGATTAATGACTAATATAACCTTATGTAAGTAAAATGAACCAAGTCCATTTGACTAAGTGATTTTGGTGTTTGATGATCAACATAACTTTGACTAATGATTATGTAAGTTTTTGTGTTTTGTAGTTCACATGATGCAAAGTGCATTGGATCGAGGCTCTCAGGGATGCAACACCTCAAAGAAGACACCTAAAGAATCTTAGAAGACCCTCAAGTATCAAGCAAAGTCCAAGACACAAGTCGAGAATGAAGCCCAAACAAGGAAGATTGAAGAAATCAAAGATGGACTGAAACTGGGTGCACCGGACTGTGCGGGTGTGCACCGGACCGAGACACCAGTCTGGTTTACCAGAAACCTCTTCTCGGGTATTTGGCGAGCTGGCACACTAGACCATGCGGGTGTGCATCAGACCTATTTGAACGGTCGGCACAACTAGTTTCCAACGACTCTCTAGACATCAGACCGAGTTAGTGTGCACCGAACCTCTGCTACAGTGCAAAGCATCTACAAGATGTGGGAGATGGATATCCTCGGGTCATCAGGACACAGACTCGCTTCATGGGCCGCCTGAAAAGCCCCCGACGAGCCATCCGGGGGATGCATCGTGGGCCTCAGCAGGAGGTAACTGAACACACATTGAACTCCCATGTGTGAGCAATTAGGCCAACGAAATCGCGCACGACTCGGCCTATAGATGCAAGGTGGGCACGAGTTTTGCGGGAAGAACCAACGTGCCAGTGAAAGTTCAGGTACAATTGTAGAAGGTAGTGGGATATACTCTCATGAACTCTCTGATCTGTGTAAGGGATATCTCCTTAGTCAGTTATATAATGCTAAGGGGAACCCATACAAAAAGGTTAGACCTCGCTAGATTGCTGGAGGACCTTCAACTCCTACCTTCAGAAATCACTTGTAAACCCTCGAATCCGGAGCAATACAACCTCTAGAAATGAATAGGACGTAGGGTATTACGTCTTGCGGTGGCCCGAACCTGTATAATTTGTTGTGTTCCGTCATGCCTCGCACGAACCATCGAGCTGTAATCGACATTGACATCCTCTCAAAAGCACTGTGTGGTATGCCCCATAGTGCATCATCGGTACCAAACACCGACAGCTGGCGCGCCAGATAGGGGTGCGATGTCAATCCCCAACAGCACCATGGTCGTCGTTTTCAACTACGTCTTCAATTTCGCCGCCGAAGAGGTTTTCCACTTCGGTTCCCTCTCCTGCGTCACCGCCCAAAGGGGCGCTCTGCACCGGGTAGCAGACATAGGAAAAGACGCCCCGAGATCTCGCGTCGCTAGCCTCGGGGAAAAGAAGCCTACACCGAAGTCCAAAGCAGCCCCAGTGACGATCGTGGTTAAACCTCGATTAATCATGGCTCGACGCGCGCCGGCACGTTCCTGGACCTGCGAGCTCCCACTCAACCGTGCGCCGCATCGAGGAGCCTCTATGCCAACAAAGCGCACGATCCTCTCAGTACCACCGCCTCACCCGACCATGCGGGTGTGCATCAGACCTATTTGAACGGTCGGCACAACTAGTTTCCAACGACTCTCTAGGCATCGGACCGAGTTAGTGTGCACCGGACCTCTGATACAGTGCAGAGCATCTGGCAGATGCGGGAGATGGATATCCTCGGGTCATCAAGACACAGACTCGCTTCATGGGCCACCTGAAAACCCCCAACGAGCCATCCGAGGGATGCATCATGGGCCTCGACTAGAGGTAATTGAACACGCATTAAACTCCCATGCGTGAGCAATTAGGCCAACGAACGCTTCGGCCTATGCATGCAAGGTGGGCATGAGTTTTGCGGGAAGAACCAACATGCCACTAAAAGTTCTGTTATGATTGTAGAAGGTAGTAGGATAGACTCTCATGAACTCTCTGATCTGTGTAAGGGATATCTCCTCAGTCAGCTATATAAGGCTAAGGGGAACCCTTACAAAAAGGTTAGACCTCGCTAGATTGCTGGAGGACCTTCATCTCCTACCTTTAGAAATCGCTTGTAAACCCTCGAATCCAAAGCAATACAACCTCTAGAAATGCACAGGACATAGGGTATTAGGTCTTGCGGTGGCCTGAACCTGTATAATTTGTTGTGTTCCATCGTGCCTCGCACGAACCATCGAGCTACGACTGACATCGTCGTCCTCTCAAAAGAATTGTGTGGTACGCCTTGTAGTGCGTCATCAGTACCAAACACCAAGAGCTGGCGCGCCAGGTAGTGGTACGATGTCGATTCCCGACAGCACCATGGTCATCGTTTTCAACGACGTCTTCAATTTCTCCGCTGGAGAGATTTTCCACTTCGGATCCCTCTCCTACGTCGCCGACCAAAGGGGCGCTCTACACTGGGTAGCAGACATAGGGAAAGACGCCTCGAGATCTCGCGTCGCCCCGGTGACGGCCATGGTTAAACCTCGATTAATCATGGCTCAACCCGCGCCGGCACGTTCCTAGACTTGCGGGCTCCCACTCAACTATGTGTCGCATTGAGCAGCCTCTATGCCGACTCTCAGCACCATCGCCTTGCCCAACGACTACGACAGTATCGACGCGACGGGCCCCACTATCCACCTCAATGACCCGGGTCTAGAATTGGATCACTCGAAAGAAGGCCGGAGCTAAGGCCCCTAGTGCCTCTAGGGTCGGAAGAGTATGACCGACTGGAGCCACGATCACTCAGCCCCAGGGAGTGAGCACCGCCTTGTGCCCTTGAGATCATCGCTTTACTACCCCCGACGTGCTCTGCATCAACACGGTGGTAGAAGACGATCCGGTCTCTGACGATGAGCCGACCGTGCAAGGGAGGAGCTCCCGCAACGAGAGGCACGTCATCGGCGGAACTGCCGCCATAACATCCGACATCACCATGCCACTAGGAAATGAGACCCAACCCAACCTATTTCCCGACACAAGACGTCCGAGGTTTGGGAAACTCCTGACGAACAGGAGTTTCGCCTGCAAGGAACTCCCGCCAGCGAAACCTCCGCCTCGCCTTAGAGCGTGAGCATGAAGCGGCTCGACATAACAATAGGACCTCTTGTGGGCACCAACTTCCTCATGATCTACAGCCGGAGTCCGCCCAAACCATGCAAACCCCAAGCTAGGTCGGGCGTGCTGGCAAAGATAGCAAATGATCTACCCCGTACTCCTAACAACGAGTACTACCGGTGGATCCTCCCTCAAGCGACAAACCACCTCCTACCACCGGCTCGTCCCGACGGTGACGCATGTCACCACATCAATAGTCGCCATGATGCGTGAGCCTACCTCTCGATTGTGCTGTGGCAAGACACACTCCAGTGGCTCTACCATCTCCCTCACCACTTCATTGTCCGCTGGGCCGACTTTTCTAGATTATTTGTGCAAGCTCAATAAAGCTTTGAATGCACTAAAACAAGTGCCTAGATCCTAGTACTCTCAGTTAAATGCAAAGTTAATAGGATTGGAGTTTACATCATCGAAGTCTAACACATATCTCTTCTTCCACAATAAAAACAATACCACTATATCTATTGAATTATTTAGATGAAATAACTGTTGCAGGTTCCACCCCAGTAGGTGCCACTGCATTATTAAAGGATCTTAAGGTCAAGTTTGCCTTAAAGAATCTTCATGATTTACACTATTTTCATGAGAGAACTTAAGAAACTACATGATGGACTATTGTTGTCTTAAGAAAAATATGCAAAGGATCTTTTAGAGAGGGCATGTATGAATGGTTGCAAGTCGGTCATCAGACCTATGTCTATTAGTGAAAAGTTGTCTATTATAGAAGGTGCACCACTTAATGAAAGGCCCATGTTTGGTTTTGGTAATTGAATGACAACCTAGTTGTACTAATACATGTTTATATTAAGATATATAGGGATTAGTCCACATGTACACTAGTGCGAGCAACTTAAGCCATGGACCTAGAAATGGCTTGGACATGTTCAAATTACATGTTTATATTAAGATATATAGGGATTAGTCCACATGTACACTAGTGCGAGCAACTTAGTACATAGAGATAGAAATGACTTGTACTTGTTGAAATTCTCAACTAAGTGTCAATAGAGGAACTCATTACATATGAGACATGACATGGTGTTATGTGGATAGGTGGAGAAGTTTAAGAGACAATGCTTGGCTTCAATCGTTTAGTTGCAATAGTGAAGGACAACTTAGAGGCTTTGGAGTGATGAATCACACGTAGCGAAGAAGCTCAAGCAAGGACTTGATGCTAATGGACAAAGGAAACGATGAAGAGCAAAGTGAAGTTGCGATCAATGAACCAATAAAGTCACATGCTAACTTGAAGTGGATCATATCATTCAAGAAAAATCAAGCCAAGTGTTGATTCATGTTGATGATCAAGTGGCTCGATGAAGAAGGATGAAACAACTCTATGCTATGGGCAACGATCAAAGGTCGCATTGTTGGCTACGCTAATAAAAGATCATTCTTCATCATTTATTGATGAAGGTTGGATGCTTTTATAGCATCACCAACATATATATGAAATGGAATGCGTAAGGAAAAGGAATGACTTGTAGGGAATTACATTTCACCGGCCAAAGATTGTGTAGGTAAGTGCACGACTAGATTTAGGATAGATGGTCATACTATTAAGAGTGTCAAACTTGTTTGCATATCAGTCATCTACTGCCAGTTTTGTGTGATCTGACTTGCAACATACTCACATCGAGTGGCAAGGTGAGAAGGAGGTAAAATCCTTTATATAAGATTTGTGAAAAGCTAACTTACGTGCACAAGTTATTGGGACACTTGGGGAGTTAACACAAAACAACTCAGAGTGTTGATTGTCATAGTATAGGATGTGTTTGGAGTGTCACTAAAGGTGACATCTGATAGGAGTTGCAGGGTTGAGAGAACACACTATTTCATCTAAACACCTACGGGTATGATGTGCACTATATGTCCCTCACTAGATGTGTCTACTGTAGCACTGAACATGAGTTTGAGAAAACAGAAGAGCACAAGACATTGCATCAATCATGTTCAGTGAGGGCACCAAATGCCACACTAGATAGGGTACTTAGCACATTTTTTAGGCACTTAAGCTCTAATAAGAACTAGTCATGTCTAATAGAGTGTTGAAAGGGCAATAGGGTCAAACCTTTTTCTAAATGATTTTGGTGGATTGAATTGTGTCACACCCGGTTCCAGGGGGTAGAACCGAGCGCATACCATATGTGTGCCAGGATCTATTTCCACACATATGTTGACGTCACAAGTGTAATATATCAAAAGAACAATGCATAAGAGCGTAAATAACGATTATATTAACATATTACACTTCAAACAGACATAATGTCTTAACCTTTATTCATCAAAGTACAGCGAGCATAGACATCCATCCACAGGAAGATGACCGGGGGTATCACTAGACTAGCATCCATGGAGTTCAGCATCATATCTTCATCTGCAACTTCTGATCAAAATTAAGCAAGGGTGAGCTCACTTATGGTCGGGGCTCAGCAAGTGGGGGAAAAACTAATGCAAGTCTAACAAGGTAAGGCTGAGGTTGAGCAGTAAGCATTTTAGTTGGTCAACATTTTATTAACAACACCTGTCTTACTAATAAGTGTGAATCCCAAGTATTCCCATTAACAAAGGTATAAGAGTATATCAAAAACACTTAAGTGAAACCACTTAAGCAAACCATTGGCAGATCATCGGATCTCGATTTATTTCCATCTTTAAGTTCAATTATCATGTGAGGAGTCCAGGCTGCTCATAACCGTGAGCACGGCTGATATATCAGTTTTACACTCTGCAGAGGTGGCGCATCTTTACCCATGAGTCGCGATTCCCTTTTTGCCTAGGTTAGCCAGACCCATATTCACTTCCGAGGTGAATGGCCAGGGTCTCACTACGAGGCTTCTCCCTAGAGTCCTCATTACGCAAATGCTAGAAATGGTCAAACTGCATAAGGCACACCTACCGTAACCAACTTATAGTCCAGACTACAGGGTAAAGTTTTGGGAACTATGCCCGTATCCAATCTGCCTGAGCCGGAACTATAAGAGCTTGCCAGATGCCCCCGTTCCGGTCGACCACGACCAGCACCCAACATAAGACTTCCCTAGTTATTTAGCCAAGACCAGAGCCATGATAGTCCTCATGGTAGCACTGTTTTCCCAGGTGGTCACTCCATGTTCCAATTAATATGCAATGATCTTGTTTAACCATCGGGTTAACAATATAAAGTAAACTTACCATTTTGGAACATTAATATCACAAACCGGAGTGACTGCATAAAGTTAAGTTGTAGCAATAGCATAGCTACTAAGGTAAAGTATAATTCCCAGGTTTGATCAAGGAATAAGGTTGGAAAGGTTATCTAAATAGGTAACCCGTCAAATTATGCATATATATCCAAAAGAATAAACTTTATTAAATGTATTGTTTGGGATCAAACAGAGTATGCAGAGGGAGAAGTCCACTTGCCTTGCTTATTGAAAACTTGAGGTTCTTCCACGGATAGGAATAGATCTTGATTCTTAACTACTAGATCAACCACTGAATATCACACAAACAAACAAGAAGAACAAACACCACTCAATAACATACCACATTCACCATACGTAAAGCTAAAAGAGAGTCTAACGAAAAGAGCGTTCGCTTTTCAAAAACATTACACGCAAGGGTTATAATAAAAAGGTATTCTTTTCAAAAATGTGTGATCAGTACTTTATAAAACTAGACATGAGTTTAAAAATATCTTAATTCAATTATTCAAATATTAGGTTCACCAAATTAATCTTTTATAAAACATCATATGTGATATGTCTAAGATTAAGGGTTTATAAGATGATAAAACATGTTATAACAATATTAAACATTTTTAACCTTTTATAAATGATATATGTTATATATCTAAGGTTAATGAGTTATGAAACACATTATTAAACATTAATTGATGAGAAGCTAATATATAAGCCTAAACATGTCTCATATGGAAAGATAATGAAACAAATAATTATCTCTATCTTTATTAAGAAAATACATGGCTTATATTATTATTAAGAAAGCTATATTCAAAGTTAATATATGTAGTAATATTTTAGTTATTACTTTATTTTACCCTTTAGGAAAATCTAAATAATTTATATTACATGGACTAAATGTGATAAAATGATTAATCAAGCCTATATAACTAGTCATGAACAAGTTGACAATAGGTTTGACTAATAAATTATGAGAAAGGATACTTAATTTTTTAATTATCTTTAGTTTTAGTTTAGGAACAAATGATCTATATCGTAAAATAAAGAAACTATGTTCAACAATATATAAAATATTTTTTTGTTACTAATATTATGAAGACGTGAGCACTTTAAATAAGCCATTTTAACTTCATTAGAAAAATTTAGTCTTTCTTAATGTGAATAGACAATATATACGCATAAACTAATAAAATATTTAAATATAAATCTAAATCATGGTTTATGAGAAAGATAAACATGTAATTAAATTTCTAATGTTTTTGGTTATAATACTGTGTACTCTATACCTTTATCTCCTTATTTAGAAAATCTATAAATAAATTGATTATAACAAACATGATTCAAATAAATTATGAGAACATAAGAATTGATAGGAAATAATAATTAAAATGTTTAATCTGATTTTTATGAAGTTAGAAGATTTTCAATTAGAATATTAACTAATAACAAATTTAGCGCAGGGCTAGATTGTGAATAAATGGGTAGACTAGAGGTATAAAAAATAGATTTCTTCTACCTTATTCGTAACGATGGCGTTCTGTCGAGCTGAACGAACACGTGTAGCGTCATGACATGGCTGCAGCAGGACTCGATGGTCTGCGTGTGGGCAAAGCTTCGACGTGGTGCTGCACAGCACGGCGGCGAGCAGCGAAGAGACCAAAGCTCCGGCGATGGAACATGCAGCTCGGACGCAGGGAACTCGGCAGCGGGTACTGGCACGCGACGGTGTCGAACAGTGGAGACGATAGCACAAACTACATGCGGTAGTAGCAGCCAGCACGAGCGATGGGAAATGGAGGCCACGGCGAGCTCTAGAGGTTTGGCGCTGGTATTTATAGGTCGGGGAAGAGGGAGCTCGAGCAGCGCCGACATGCCATTAATGACAACTCTAACTCCCGCGAGAAACGATCGAGAGAAAAAAAACGGTTGCGTCAATGGGGAGAGGAACGGGCTCGGCGCAGGCTTGAATTGCTTTGAAGGCCATTAGGGCATGTACAGTGGAGAGACATCAAAACGGTTCTCCAAGCACATGAGACAACTAAGAGACTCTATTGTACAATGGAGTGTCTATAAACGTAGTCTATTAATAAATATAGAATTAAATGTATTTGTATAGCATTAGATCGATAGAACAGACGACAAATTCGTACAGTGGGAAGTGAGGCGTCTGTTGTTACTTGGTTTACGAGCCAGAGACGTCTCTTCACGGAGAGACGACTCTAAGATTATTTTGCAAATAACCCCCTAAAACACCTTAAGAGCCCCCACATTAAACACCATTGTACATGCCCTTAGTCGAGGTAACGGGAAGAAATAGTGCTGCATTAATTTGTGCGACATAATGGAGAGGCAAACAGTCGCAGGAAACGTAGGGCCGGTGGGGCGTGGCTGCGTGCGGCTGGGAACGAAGGCAGCATGAGCGTCCGACGAGGAACAGTGATGAACTCCGGCGAACTACACTGCGAGAGCGAGGGAGGCGCGAGAAGAGAGAGCGAGCTCGAGCAGGGAGAAGGAGAGGGCTCGGCTGGGACTTTATAGAGAGAGGGAGAGCAGAGGTCGTCGGGGTGTTTCATGGCCATCAATAGCATTGATCTTAATGGAGGATGAACGTGGGGAGGGAGTAACGGTCGCAGTGAAAGCTCCATTACACGCGACGGAAGAAACGGCTCTGCGCGGGTCGGTCCGATTGCTCGGATCGCGGCAGACGGGCGCGTGCTGCGGTCGGCTTGCGGCTCGGCCGTGTCCAAGCGCGTCGGGCGTCGAGCGGCTCGGGGCGTTGTCGGCCTGGTCGAGGTTACGCGCGGTCGGGTCCGGCTCCATGGGTAGACGGTCGGGCGCTCGGCCGGCTGGAGTCGCTGCAGGCGCGGGTGTCGCGGCACGGTCTTCGTGTCGCGTCGTCCTGGGTGCAGTCGGGGAACGGCGAGGCGGCTGCGCGTCGGTCGAGGCAGGGGACACGCTCGACGGCGCGGTGCTCGGCGGCCTGGGTCGCGCGCGCGGCCAGGAGCTCGGCTTCTGGTCCGGCTGGGCAGCGGCGTGCGCGACTGGGAGAGAGAGGGACGCGAGCGGAGAGAGAAAGCTGGGTGAGAGAGAGAGAAACGGGAGGGGAGGGAGAGAGAGGTTTCCTGGCGGCGGCGGCAACAGGGAGAGGGAGGCGCGCGCTAGGGGAGTGGCGGCCGGCTGGGGAGCCAGGGCGGCGGCAGGTCTAGGGTTAGGAGCGGCTGTGGTTGCTTGTTGGGCCTAATGGGCCATATGGTTAGGTTAGGGTTTAGTTAGTTTTTTTTTCTTTTTTTCTATTTCCTTTTCAAATTTCGAAATACATATTAAATAATCAAAAAAATCTTAAGAATCAAACTAAAATTATTTATAAATAATATATTAATTCTTGGACTAATATTATTATATATATTATTTACTAGGATTTTTATTTAAAACGAAATGCTATTAAATGACCAAAATCAATCATGAGCATCCAAAAAATCATTCCAAAGGCAAATAAATGACACACGCTTAAAAGAAAATTCATTACCATTAATATCATTATTAACTAAATTCATTATTTTATTTAATGATTTTCATAGTGTTACAAATCTACCCCTCTTAAAAAGAATCTCGTCCTCGAGATTAGGGAAGGCTAGCAAGAAAACAAAGGTGATACATGGTTTATTTGTAGGTTCTCAGTTCACATTGAACTCTTCCAAACTTAAGGAACTTCCTTACTTCTTTGCTCCGCAATGTATACTAATCAAGCGACCTTCATCATCATACTTATAAAATGGTGGGTCTTCTGAATTATTGCTTAGGTCATGCTTGGCAGCTTTATTCTCTAGTCGGTCTAGACGTTTCTTGGGGCATTCGCGAATAATATGTCCTTCACTTTTGCAGTAGTAGCAAGCACCTCTTGCTTTGAGTTCTTTGCGAGTCAACTTTGCTTGACCAACAGGTGGTGAGGGTTGATTGGGTGTCTGTATCTCATATAGCTGAGTCTGACTTGATTCTTCTGTTTGGGAATCTGTGTGTTTCGTGGCTTTTGCTTGTGGTTGAGGTGGACTAATCATGTATCCAAACATTTTTTCTATTCCTTTTCTTGTTCTTCATTCCATTCATCGAATATCTCGGTGACTCATTTTTTTCGTTCATAGTTGTTAAGGTAGGAATATTGTCATTGGCATCATTTACTTCATTTCCATTGGGGTTCATCATCTGGTTAGAGAGCAAAAGAGTTACTGAGACAGACTGCATAAGAGGCTTGTATGACATTAAGATAAAGAGCGAACACAACTTTTTGATTTCCAAGATAAGATTAGTCAAGGAACAAGGATGGTTTATAGCTTCCTCATATTTCAAGAGTTTACAAGTGTTATATTCCTTAACAAAGATCTTTTGAACTTTTATAGATTTCAGAGCATGATATCCAAATCATCTTTCTGATCCAACAGTATTTCTTTGAGCACAAATTGAGACAAAGACTTGAGCGGGACTTTAGGGTAACTAGAATAGAGCATCATATTGTTTGCATATAGTAGATGACATCATACTTTATTTTCTTTATAAAGAGGCAAAACACAATAGGTGCGAGATATTCTCCAAATTTATTCATAAATCACTTAGCACGATTACAAATCTTGAAAGGGGCAACAACTTGACATTTTTTTTTCGTGAGACACACTCCTTCTAGCTAAATGGTATATTATTCTTCTTTATCAGATGTACCAATCTTCAGAGCTGGAGGTCGGTCGTCTTCAACTACTATTCTTTCTCCAGATGGAGTTTCCAAACATATGGTTCTCTCAGTATGTTGGATTACTGCCTTAGTTCTTTGTAACCAATTCTTTCCAAGAATCACATCTTTTCCCATTGATTCTATCACTAGGAGATCAGCTGAAAAATCTATCCCGTTGATTTTAATACTTACTTTCGGACATATGTAGTTCGCTAACACTTTCCTTTCAGGTGTACTGATGGTCTTTCTTGATCTTAAGGGACACTTAAAGATACCATACTTTGTTGCAAACTGGGCACTCATAAAAGAATGTGTTATACGAGGATCATACAACACGGTGGCGATGGTTTTGTGAATGACTAGTGTTCCAAAAATCACCGCATTATCATATGGAATGGTTCCTGTCACTGCATAACTTATCTTTCCTGTGGACTCTTTCTGTTGTTTATTCTTTGTTGATGCATGGGTTTGAGGGTGTTGTCTTTTCTTTTGGACCTTATTGATCTCCACATCCTTCTTAGGACAACCATTAACAAGATGACCGGTATCACCACAGCCAAAGCAAGCACGACTTGATAAGTTACATGGTGGAGTTGTCTTTACGTTGTTGGTAGAAGTTTCTTTGCATTTTTGTTCATATTCCATGTCTGAAGACTGAGATAGCTTCATCTCGGAGGTGATCTGTAGTGAGCTCTTCTCAGGACAGTTACGGAAGTAATGACCTTCACGTCCACATTGATAGCAAGCTTTTCTTGAAGTTATTTCTTGACTTTTTCCATGTTTCCCTTTTTGTTTCTTGGACCTGATGCGACGACGAGGCTGAAACTGTGTGCAAGTAATAGTCCATCCATCAATGTAACACTCATGTATTTCTTCTTGTGGCTGGGCATCCTTGTGATATTTCCTTTTTGGAATACTTTGCAATTCATCAACTGACAATGCATTAGGTATGAGAGACTCTTCTATTAGTTGTTCAGGGGGAGACATCTGTCTGTTTATGCTAGAAAATAAAATATGGTTCTTCTGTTTTGTAGTTTCACTTTGGTTTGTACTAGTCTGGCGACAAGGAATTCCATAGTACTCACAACAACAACATGTTCCAAGGTCACTTGTCTGTTGGTTTGGTTGTGCATCATTTTGGGTCTTGATTGTCTGTTCATCAGCTGTTTTATTTAGAGTGTTGTTTTGACTTGCCAACACACCATATTCTTTGCACTTAGTGACATCACTTGTAGTTGACATTCCAAGGTCTGACATCTGTATGGGTATGGAAGAATAGAAGGAACGAAAGGGTTGAGCAAAGACAGATTTTAGAGAGCAGAGAAAACTCATCTATCTAAGGTTTTACCTAGCTAACTGATGTCATTGTGGACAAAAGTCACACAATACACCAACAATCATTTCAAAGAAGCAAATCAAACATGAACACAAAGGACAATGAACTCAAGCATACTAGCACAACATAATCCAATTATACTCATTCAACCAAAACAAAAAGGTGAGACGAGGTTTGGAATAAGAAAGATATTATGACATCAAGGAGTTGGGTAAGAATTATCAAGGAGTTAGACAAGACATATTTGTTGGTGGCCAAGAGTGAAATAAGATAATCATGAACTATTAAATTCAGAATAAATGATACAACCAAGGATATAAAGTGAGTTAGGGAGAAAGCATTATCAAGGAGTAGAGAGCCAAAGGTTTCATACATCAAGGTAGATATTGCGCAAGGGTGGCAATACAATGGCATGAAAGCAAAAAGTATAAGAATTAAATAGGGAGAAAGCATTATCAAGGAGAAAAGTAGAGAGGTAAAAGTTTAATATATCAGGGTAGATATTGCCTAAGGATGGCAATACAATGGCAAGGAAACAAAAGTATAAGAAGTCAAGGGTTATATAGCAATATTAGGGATTAGAAAACCACTTATAATATAATATCGCCATTACCGATCTAGTCGAAAATTTTAATACTAAAGAACAATCCTATCAACCTAGCCAAGAAGTCAAATAATAGATCCAGGGGATCCATAACAAAACTTCTTGAGGAGTGGGGATAAGACAGAGAATAGGGCATCGTCGATAGCTTCGAAAAGGTTTCTTCTGGCAAACTTTGCTTCAAGTTCCGCAATCCTAGCTTGATCATCTTGCAATGCTTCTCATTAGAACCTTCTGATAGACGAAGAATCAGACAAGAAGGGTTGAAAAAGAGACGAGTTTTGATATAAAGTAAGTTTTTATGAAGACAATTAAGTCAAGTTTTGAACGACTGACTAGGCTTTCCATTTCTAACTAATCTAGCGACCTACGGTCACATTGTTCTGATACCACTTCTGTCACACCCGGTTCCAGGGGGTAGAACCGAGCGCATACCATATGTGTGCCAGGATCTATTTCCACACATATGTTGACGTCACAAGTGTAATATATCAAAAGAACAATGCATAAGAGCGTAAATAACGATTATATTAACATATTACACTTCAAACAGACATAATGTCTTAACCTTTATTCATCAAAGTACAGCGAGCATAGACATCCATCCACAGGAAGATGACCGGGGGTATCACTAGACTAGCATCCATGGAGTTCAGCATCATATCTTCATCTGCAACTTCTGATCAAAATTAAGCAAGGGTGAGCTCACTTATGGTCGGGGCTCAGCAAGTGGGGGAAAAACTAATGCAAGTCTAACAAGGTAAGGCTGAGGTTGAGCAGTAAGCATTTTAGTTGGTCAACATTTTATTAACAACACCTGTCTTACTAATAAGTGTGAATCCCAAGTATTCCCATTAACAAAGGTATAAGAGTATATCAAAAACACTTAAGTGAAACCACTTAAGCAAACCATTGGCAGATCATCGGATCTCGATTTATTTCCATCTTTAAGTTCAATTATCATGTGAGGAGTCCAGGCTGCTCATAACCGTGAGCACGGCTGATATATCAGTTTTACACTCTGCAGAGGTGGCGCATCTTTACCCATGAGTCGCGATTCCCTTTTTGCCTAGGTTAGCCAGACCCATATTCACTTCCGAGGTGAATGGCCAGGGTCTCACTACGAGGCTTCTCCCTAGAGTCCTCATTACGCAAATGCTAGAAATGGTCAAACTGCATAAGGCACACCTACCGTAACCAACTTATAGTCCAGACTACAGGGTAAAGCTTTGGGAACTATGCCCGTATCCAATCTGCCTGAGCCGGAACTATAAGAGCTTGCCAGATGCCCCCGTTCCGGTCGACCACGACCAGCACCCAACATAAGACTTCCCTAGTTATTTAGCCAAGACCAGAGCCATGATAGTCCTCATGGTAGCACTGTTTTCCCAGGTGGTCACTCCATGTTCCAATTAATATGCAATGATCTTGTTTAACCATCGGGTTAACAATATAAAGTAAACTTACCATTTTGGAACATTAATATCACAAACCGGAGTGACTGCATAAAGTTAAGTTGTAGCAATAGCATAGCTACTAAGGTAAAGTATAATTCCCAGGTTTGATCAAGGAATAAGGTTGGAAAGGTTATCTAAATAGGTAACCCGTCAAATTATGCATATATATCCAAAAGAATAAACTTTATTAAATGTATTGTTTGGGATCAAACAGAGTATGCAGAGGGAGAAGTCCACTTGCCTTGCTTATTGAAAACTTGAGGTTCTTCCACGGATAGGAATAGATCTTGATTCTTAACTACTAGATCAACCACTGAATATCACACAAACAAACAAGAAGAACAAACACCACTCAATAACATACCACATTCACCATACGTAAAGCTAAAAGAGAGTCTAACGAAAAGAGCGTTCGCTTTTCAAAAACATTACACGCAAGGGTTATAATAAAAAGGTATTCTTTTCAAAAATGTGTGATCAGTACTTTATAAAACTAGACATGAGTTTAAAAATATCTTAATTCAATTATTCAAATATTAGGTTCACCAAATTAATCTTTTATAAAACATCATATGTGATATGTCTAAGATTAAGGGTTTATAAGATGATAAAACATGTTATAACAATATTAAACCTTTTTAACCTTTTATAAATGATATATGTTATATATCTAAGATTAATGAGTTATGAAACACATTATTAAACATTAATTGATGAGAAGCTAATATATAAGCCTAAACATGTCTCATATGGAAAGATAATGAAACAAATAATTATCTCTATCTTTATTAAGAAAATACATGGCTTATATTATTATTAAGAAAGCTATATTCAAAGTTAATATATGTAGTAATATTTTAGTTATTACTTTATTTTACCCTTTAGGAAAATCTAAATAATTTATATTACATGGACTAAATGTGATAAAATGATTAATCAAGCCTATATAACTAGTCATGAACAAGTTGACAATAGGTTTGACTAATAAATTATGAGAAAGGATACTTAATTTTTTAATTATCTTTAGTTTTAGTTTAGGAACAAATGATCTATATCGTAAAATAAAGAAACTATGTTCAACAATATATAAAATATTTTTTTGTTACTAATATTATGAAGACGTGAGCACTTTAAATAAGCCATTTTAACTTCATTAGAAAACTTTAGTCTTTCTTAATGTGAATAGACAATATATACGCATAAACTAATAAAATATTTAAATATAAATCTAAATCATGGTTTATGAGAAAGATAAACATGTAATTAAATTTCTAATGTTTTTGGTTATAATACTGTGTACTCTATACCTTTATCTCCTTATTTAGAAAATCTATAAATAAATTGATTATAACAAACATGATTCAAATAAATTACGAGAACATAAGAATTGATAGGAAATAATAATTAAAATGTTTAATCTGATTTTTATGAAGTTAGAAGATTTTCAATTAGAATATTAACTAATAACAAATTTAGCGCAGGGCTAGATTGTGAATAAATGGGTAGACTAGAGGTATAAAAAATAGATTTCTTCTACCTTATTCGTAACGATGGCGTTCTGTCGAGCTGAACGAACACGTGTAGCGTCACGACATGGCTGCAGCAGGACTCGATGGTCTGTGTGTGGGCAAAGCTTCGACGTGGTGCTGCACAGCACGGCGGCGAGCAGCGAAGAGACCAAAGCTCCGGCGATGGAACATGCAGCTCGGACGCAGGGAACTCGGCAGCGGGTACTGGCACGCGACGGTGTCGAACAGTGGAGACGATAGCACAAACTACATGCGGTAGTAGCAGCCAGCACGAGCGATGGGAAATGGAGGCCACGGCGAGCTCTAGAGGTTTGGCGCTGGTATTTATAGGTCGGGGAAGAGGGAGCTCGAGCAGCGCCGACATGCCATTAATGACAACTCTAACTCCCGCGAGAAACGATCGAGAGAAAAAAAACGGTTGCGTCAATGGGGAGAGGAACGGGCTCGGCGCAGGCTTGAATTGCTTTGAAGGCCATTAGTCGAGGTAACGGGAAGAAATAGTGCTGCATTAATTTGTGCGACATAATGGAGAGGCAAACAGTCGCAGGAAACGTAGGGCCGGTGGGGCGTGGCTGCGTGCGGCTGGGAACGAAGGCAGCATGAGCGTCCGACGAGGAACAGTGATGAACTCCGGCGAACTACACTGCGAGAGCGAGGGAGGCGCGAGAAGAGAGAGCGAGCTCGAGCAGGGAGAAGGAGAGGGCTCGGCTGGGACTTTATAGAGAGAGGGAGAGCAGAGGTCGTCGGGGTGTTTCATGGCCATCAATGGCATTGATCTTAATGGAGGATGAACGTGGGGAGGGAGTAACGGTCGCAGTGAAAGCTCCATTACACGCGACGGAAGAAACGGCTCTGCGCGGGTCGGTTCGATTGCTCGGATCGCGGCAGACGGGCGCGTGCTGCGGTCGGCTTGCGGCTCGGCCGTGTCCAAGCGCGTCGGGCGTCGAGCGGCTCGGGGCGTTGTCGGCCTGGTCGAGGTTACGCGCGGTCGGGTCCGGCTCCATGGGTAGACGGTCGGGCGCTCGGCCGGCTGGAGTCGCTGCAGGCGCGGGTGTCGCGGCACGGTCTTCGTGTCGCGTCGTCCTGGGTGCAGTCGGGGAACGGCGAGGCGGCTGCGCGTCGGTCGAGGCAGGGGACACGCTCGACGGCGCGGTGCTCGGCGGCCTGGGTCGCGCGCGCGGCCAGGAGCTCGGCTTCTGGTCCGGCTGGGCAGCGGCGTGCGCGACTGGGAGAGAGAGGGACGCGAGCGGAGAGAGAAAGCTGGGTGAGAGAGAGAGAAACGGGAGGGGAGGGAGAGAGAGGTTTCCTGGCGGCGGCGGCAACAGGGAGAGGGAGGCGCGCGCTAGGGGAGTGGCGGCCGGCTGGGGAGCCAGGGCGGCGGCAGGTCTAGGGTTAGGAGCGGCTGTGGTTGCTTGTTGGGCCTAATGGGCCATATGGTTAGGTTAGGGTTTAGTTAGTTTTTTTTTCTTTTTTTCTATTTCCTTTTCAAATTTCGAAATACATATTAAATAATCAAAAAAATCTTAAGAATCAAACTAAAATTATTTATAAATAATATATTAATTCTTGGACTAATATTATTATATATATTATTTACTAGGATTTTTATTTAAAACGAAATGCTATTAAATGACCAAAATCAATCATGAGCATCCAAAAAATCATTCCAAAGGCAAATAAATGACACACGCTTAAAAGAAAATTCATTACCATTAATATCATTATTAACTAAATTCATTATTTTATTTAATGATTTTCATAGTGTTACAAATTGCCCAACACAAATAATTGGACTAACTAGTTTGCTCTAGATTATAAGTTCTACAGGTTCCAAAGGTTCAACTGTTGGAACTTGCTCTCAGCAGCAAGGAGGCCAACAAGGGTGAACAGTGGCGACAACAGGGTTACGTGCTCTGGGGCAATAGCTCTGTTAATCTCGCCTCTCACGGGCACTGTGCGGGGGTATTTATAGGTATCCAAGTGCCCAGCGCCTTGTGTTAAGGACGCATGTGCCCTCAGACACCTAGTTTATCCCCGGAATATTCCCATAAAGCAGGGTTACAAGCTGTAATTACAAGTATGCCTTTACAAATTAGGCCCGTAACACAAAGGCGGCCACGCAGGGCCCGTTACAATGGGCCAGATCACATGTGGGCCTCGGGACTGAATGAAGCCGAGCCGCGGGAAGGCGTTGCCGCAGGCCTTCGTCAAAGTGCTGAATCGAGCGAAGGGTGTCCCCGCCTGCTTTGTCTCTGTCAGACCAGCGACTGTGGCGGAGGCCTAGAGCGAAGGGTGGCGGCTTTGCCTTCGCCCCAACATTTGCCCTCCGAGGGACCAGTTCGACAAAGTCACCTGGTGCCGAAGACGTCGCTAGATGGCGGAGACGCTGCCCTCGCTCGAAGTGGTTCCGCGGGGGTTTTTGATGTGACCGTTGATGGACGGCGTACTGTTGGATTGCGGGTTTCCCGAAGCGTCGCGCTCTGTCGGATTGCGGGTTTCCCGAAGAGCCGCGCCCTGCCTATAAAAGGGGGCGGGGGTCGGCTCTGTTTGAACTGTGCCTTCCGCGCTTCGTATAAACCCTAGCCGCCCCCCGTCTTGCCGTTCCTCTTCTTCCGCTGCTCCTTTTGCTCGCCGGAGTTCTGGCTCGAGTGAAGCAAACCGCCCGCCGCCGCCGACGGTACGTAGCAATGCCGTCCTCTTCTTCTTCCGCCGACACCATGCCGCCGGCCGCCGCCTCGTCTGAGGAGACGTTGAGTAACGTGATGGTGGAGGAGTTGCGCGCCGGCGACTCTGTTGATTTCGGTGTGTCACGGATGACGTCAGCCCGCGTTGAAGATATGCAGCGGTTGGGCTACTTTGGCGGCGGAGTTGCTCGTGCTCCGGGGACGGAGGAAGTCCCCGAGCCGGAGGGTGAGTTGGTCGTTTTCGAGGCGTTCTTCTCCGCCGGTCTCCGCTTGCCTGCGCACCGGTTTGTTGGCGAAGTCCTGCGTAGATTCAACGTTCAAATACATCAGCTGACACCGAATGCTATGGTGGCGCTGGCGAAGTATGTCTGGGCGACGACTTCGTACGGCGGATAGCCGTCGGTTGAAGTTTTTGCGAAGAATTATTGTTTGCATTGGCAGAAGAGGATGGTGGGGGACGGAGTTCCCAGTTCGGGTCATGCACATTCACGCCGAAGACCGGCAAGACCACAATGCCAGTAGTGGAGTTGGTTCCGTGCGCCCGCAACAAGTGGGGCAATTGGAATGAATTTTGGTTTTACGTTGCTGAGGGTACTGTCGAAGACCATGAGGGACTCCCCGTGTCTGAGATGTGCTCTCATTATTACTCTGCGTATCCGCCTTTTGAAGTGGCAGAAGAGGATGCAGACGAAGGGGCCCTTCGGTGCGCCGCCGGTCATAGCAGTGGGCGTGATTTAGTTGAAGAGTTCGTGGCTTACAGGGTCTGGCCCTTGGCGCACGGCTGGGCGCTGGGCGAAGTGTGCCCTCGCCAGATGCCCTTTCACGGAGGAAGGGTGGTGCGAAGTCCTGCCTTCGCACTGAATTTGCGAAACCGTGACCCGGCCGCCTTTGTGCGTGATGCGGAGGACTTGGCGGTACGGCTCGTGGGACGTTACGTGCCGAGGACGGAAGGCCAGCGCAGCTTTGATATCCGCGGGTCAAATGACCGTTTGAACAGGGTCTTCGAACTAAATCAACTGCCGTACGACGGCTACCCTGGTCAAGACGAAGCGGACCGCCGTGGGAAGAAACCGGCGGTGGAGACTGGAGGCGACCCTGCGCTGGCGGCCGCCCCCTCCTCAAAAAAGAGAAAATTAGGTACTGCGATGGGAGGACTTGGGGTGTCTGATAGTTTTGCTAGAGAGTTAATGAGGACGTGTGCGGCCCCGGGGGAAAGGATGTCTTCGCCCGAGCTCCGGGAGTCTTCGGCTCGGATGCTGAGGGTTACCGGGGGTTGTTGGCCTAGAAATGTTCCTATCCCCTGCGCGGCTGAGGAGGACTGTTTTACATCTCGTATGGTTCATCGGTGGAGAGTTTTTCCTTACGGGCGAAATATCGGTGCTGTTGTGTGGGCAGAGATGGACAAGGATCGCCAAGGGGCGGCGCAAAAACGCCAGGCGACTGTCAGGGTTCACGAAGCTCGGCCGAAAAGGCAGCGGGGAACTGCGAAGGCTGCGGCCTCCGGCGGAGGCAAGCCACCGCTGGCGGCGAAGGCGGGCGCCTCTGCACCTAGCAAGGCGCCGGAGGCAACGGCGGGCGCCGGGGGCTCCAAGCTGACGAAGGTGGTGCCGCCGGCCAGCGGAGTGACGGAGGCTTCGAAGGCGGCCCGAACGTTGCCGCCGCCGGGCAAACGCGTTGCCGACTTCGGCACCGAGATTAATGTGGACGATTATCTTGGGGGTAAGTCTTTATATATATATATATGTATATATATATATATATTTTAATTCGCTGATGTGTTGCAGGGTCGGACGAGGGCCAGCTTGCCATAGTTGCCCCTGCCGTGGCGATCGCGACGGCTGCGCTAGCGCCGAAGGCAAGGGGCGAGACCCTTGGCGCCGGAGGCGAGGTGTCGGCCCTCGCGATGGTCAGGGACGAGGCGGGCGTGGCGACCCGCCGGCTGAAGGGAGTGACGGAGGCGCTAAGTCAGGCGACGGAGGCGCTGAGTCAGGTCCGCTGAGCTATGCCCTCTCCACCCCCCTTCTTTTTTTTATTATTAAGGCCACGACCTTACATGTGCACTGCAGGTGGCTGACTTCACCAGCCGTACTGCGTCGGGGGCCCTTACGGCAGCCTTGTCTGCCGAAGTCGAGAGACTTCGGACGCAACATGCTGATGCTGTCCGTGAAAAATCGGCCTCCGACAGCAAGTGCCGCAAATTGGCGGACAGGGTGGCCGCCCTGGAGAAGGAGAAGGCTGACCTCCGGCGCCAGCTGGCGGGGGAGAGGAGGGAGGCCAACGAAGCCATCGCCAAAGAGCAGGCTGCGCAGGCGGAGGCCAGGCTGGCGCGGGCGGAGGGCAATATTGCCAAGGAGCTCGCCGGAGAGCTGCAGGGGCGGCTTACTGCCTTGGAGAGCCGCGCGGAGGGGGCCGAGGCCGCGATGCGAGCGGAGGCCGAACGGACGCGCACGCAGCTCATGGCTGCATATCGCGAGCTGGGTGCGCGGACCGGTGACTTCGAGGTGCCGGAGCGAGAGGCCGGGCTTCGCTGTCTGGAATGGGTGCAGGAGGAGCTGCAGGAGCTCCCCACTGTCTTGGAGGGGTTAATGTCGTTCACCTCCCTGGTCACCTGCGAGGCGGCGATGAACGCACTCTCTCGCGAAGGGTGCCGGCACTTTGAGGCCCTCGACCAGGCAGATGAAGATTTTGGGCGAGATATCTTTGAGGTCGAAGACCCCGTGGTAAAGGAATCCGCCAGGGCCCTCTATGGCCGGATGTGGGGTTCGTTCGGTCGTGAGGTGGTCAGGGAGCGGGCCGAGGCTGCGAGGGCTCAGGTAACGTTGTCGTTTGTTTGGCGTTTGCTGGATGTGGTCTGTGCGTGTGTTTACTGAATTTTTGTGTGTTTTGTCTTAGGCGGAGCGCGGCGAGCGGGTGGACGACTTCGGGGCACTGAACAGCGCGCTGCCTGACCCGGAGACGACCCCCGCGGAGGCCGCGACTGAAGTCGCCCTGGGACCGACCCCGGAGACTGCGAAAGACGCACCAGGCACCCCCGCATCTGCTGCGGCCGGCGAAGACCTGCCCCCAAAGGTGGCCGGAGGCGCGCCTGATGCCCCCGCAGCTGCTGTGCCGAGCGCTGAAGATCCCGCGGCGGTGGTGGCGGAAGCATCGGCGGAGGCCTCAGCGGAGGCTCCCGCAGCGGCAGGGCCTTCGCAGGTGGCGTAGTGGGTGTTTAGGGTTGGGGAATTTTTGGATGTTGTACTGAATTTTGGTTGCTACGCAGGTTCAAGATTTTGGGCCTGCGCACGCAACCGCTACTACTGATTTTTTGGCGGCTTCGACCGCGGAAGATGGAAATGAATGTGGTGGGTCTGTATCTGAGCTTTTTGATTTTATTGACTCTGGGAGCTCGGTTGAGTGGACTGAGGAGTCGTCGGAGGAGGACTTGGATTATTTTGCGGCCTTGGACGTGGCTGCGGCGGAGGCTGCGCCACACGCTGCGGACGCGCCAGACGTGCCAGGTCCTAGCACCGGGCGCCGACGGCGAAGGGCGGTTGCAAAGCGTAGGGTTAGTGCGGAGGAAGGGGCTCGGCTTCGCGTGAGTAGGGCTGGTCGGCAGGAGCTGCTGTCTTTGCCGGCCGCCGCGGGTGCAGGGGAAGGGGAGCTGCGAAGTCTTTTTGCGGGTGAGGAGCTTAGGATAATGTTATTTAATTATAGGGAGATGGGAATTATTCCTAAGGTTGAGCCAATGTAGAGTGTGGCGCCCTTGCTTGTATATGTGTAAAGGCTTGTAAGATGAAGTTGTGTGCCCTCGCGTGCCTGTGCCTGCGAGGGCGTTGTGTACTTTGTGTGGTATGGTTGGCTATGCTGTGCTGGTGTGATTATAGTCGGTCTTAGCGCTGATGGTTTTGATGCTGTCGTTTCTGCTTTTGTTGTACTAGTTCGACTGCGCCCTTACGCGGCTTCTGCGCGGAGTCTTTACGATAGACTTCGGGTTTTTCGCATTTGTTGTGCTAGTCCGGCTGCACCCTTGAGTGACTTCTGCGCGGATAGTCTTCGCGATAGACTTCGGATTTTTTCCGCACTTGTTGTGCTAAGTCCGGCTGCACCCTTAGGCGACTTCTGCACGGGTTGTCTTCGCGATAGACTTCGGATTTTTTCGCACTTGTTGTGCTAAGTCCGGCTGCACCCTTAGGCGACTTCTGCGCGGATTGTCTTCGCGATAGACTTCGGATTTTTTCCGCACTTGTTGTGCTAAGTCCGGCTGTACCCTTAGGCGACTTTTGCGCGGATAGTCTTCGCGATAGACTTCGGATTTTTTCCGCACTTGTTGTGCTAAGTCCGGCTGCACCCTTAGGCGACTTTTGCGCGGATAGTCTTCGCGATAGACTTCGGATTTTTTTCCGCACTTGTTGTGCTAAGTCCGGCTGCACCCTTAGGCGACTTTTGCGCAGATAGTCTTCGCGATAGACTTTGGATTTTTTTCCGCACTTGTTGTGCTAAGTCCGGCTGCACCCTTAGGCGACTTCTGCGCGGATTTGTCGCACGCGAGGGTGGCTAGCGCTTAGCCTCGCGGTGACTTCGAATTGGTCGAATGCCGAAGACCGTTGTCGCGGTCTTTTTTCGACACATGTTTTTGCGGGGGATTTTTGTCACATATATTACATGGCTCCGCCTCGTTAAAAACCTCACCCCCCGGGAGGAAAAGAGTGCGGGCCGATACAAGATTGTTTGCGGCGAATTACAAGGGCGAGGTCAGCCCTAAATGGGTCAAATAAAAAATTTGCGAAGGTTGTCGATGTTCCAGGAGTGCTCCAGGTCCTTGCCATTTGGCGTTGTGAGCCTGTAAGCGCTGGGGGAAGCTTTTGACTTGACTATGAAGGGGCCCTCCCACTTGGGCTCCAGCTTGCCCTTGGACTCCGTCCGAGCTGTTCGGACGAGTACGAGGCCCCCCTCGCTGAACTCTCTCGGGATGACTGCGTGGTCGCGCCAGGCTTTGGTCTGGGCTTGGTATTTGTTTAGGGCCTGTAGGGCGAAGACCCGGTCTCCGTCAATGAGATCTTTTGAAGTTGGCTCGTCCACGTCGGGGACGGCTGACGGAACTGTACGCGGGGACCCATGCTTTATTTCTTGCGGGGTCATTGCCTCCGATCCGTATAGAAGGCGGAAAGGAGTGAACCCGGTCGCCCTGCACTCAGTTGTGTTTAGCGCCCAGACTGCCTCCGGTAACAAATCGGTCCATCTGCCTTTTTTTTCATCGAGGAGCATCTTCTTGACAGCTGTGAAGATTTTCCCATTGGCACGCTCCACGACCCCGTTGGACTGCGGATGATAGACTGAAGCGAAGGCAAGCTTGGTGCCGATGGAGAAACAAAAATCCTTGAAATCTTGGCTGTCAAACTGCTTGCCGTTGTCAACTGTTAGCTCGGACGGTACTCCGAAGCGGCAAACAATGTTCTGCCAAAAGAATTTTTGGGCAGTCTTTGATGTGATTGTGGAAACAGCCCTCGCTTCAATCCATTTGGTGAAGTATTCGACGGCTACGAAGGCGAACTTAAGGTTCCCCTGAGCGGTGGGCAGGGGCCCGACAATGTCCAGGCCCCAGCGCTGGAGAGGCCATGTATGGGCGATCAGCTTTGTATATTGCGAGGGGTTGCCTGACCGAGGAGATAACTTCTGGCAGGCTTCGCAGGACCTTGTGACTCGATTTGCGGCGCAGATCATTGCAGGCCAGTAAAACCCTTGTCGGATCACCTTGGCTGCCAGGGCCCTTGGCCCTGCGTGCGAGCCGCATGTGCCACTGTGGACTTCGCGTAGGATCTGCATGCCTTCGGTTTCGGTGACACATTTGAGCATTGGCTGACTGACCCCTTTCTTGTATAGTTGGCCCTCGATCAGTGCGAAGTCCCGGCTTCGATGTATGAGGCGCTTTGCCTCACTGACGTCGGTTGGATGATAGTACCCCTGTAGGAACAGGGTTATTGGTGCCCTCCAGTCTTCGGTCATGATTAGGTTGACTATACGGTGGCCCTCGCTATCATTAGTTATCTGGAGCCCTTCGGGGCTCCGGACGGCTGGCGTGCCGATGGTGTGAAAAAACACGTCGGAGGGCAGGGGCTCGCCCTTGGCGGCGGCCTTGGCTAATGCATCGGCCTCCTCGTTCTTGGCCCTATCCACATGCTGCAGGGTGAATCCCTTGAATTGTCTCTCGAGACTTCGGATAGCCGCGAGGTATTGCATGAGCGCGGGGTCTTTTGCTGCATAGTCTTTCTCGACCTGGCCGGCAACTATCTTGGAGTCTGTCTTGATGATACATGTGGTGACTCCGAGGGCCCTTAGCTTGCGGAGGCCGAGGATAACCGCTTCATACTCTGCTATATTGTTTGTACATTTGTCGGATTCCAGAGCGAAGTTGAGGCGTGCTGCATATCTGTGTTTGACTCCGGCTGGTGAGGTGACGACTGCAGCGACGCCTGCCCCCGCATGGCACCATGCGCCGTCGCAATGGATAGTCCAGATCTTCTCTGTGGACGGGTCCGGCTGTGTTACTGGCCCAGTCCAGTCGACGACGAAGTCTGCCAGGACTTGCGACTTGATGGCTGTCCTGGGCTCGAAGCTGATGTGGTAGCCGGAGAGTTCGGCTGCCCACTTGGCAATCCTCACTGATGCCTCCGGGTTTCTGAATAGTTCGCCGAGCCCCCTTTCTGAGGTGACTCGGACCTTGAATGCTTCAAAGTAATGGCGCAGTTTGCGCGAGGACATAACAACTGCGTAGGCGATCTTCTCCAGCTCTGTCATGTTGCATTTGGACGGTGTCAGGACTTCGGAGACATAGTAAACAGGGCACTGTCTGACTGCGCCCTCGACTGTCTGCTCCTGCACTAGTGCCGCGCTGACCGCGT
Source organism: Zea mays (assembly GCF_902167145.1). Taxonomy (NCBI): domain Eukaryota; kingdom Viridiplantae; phylum Streptophyta; class Magnoliopsida; order Poales; family Poaceae; genus Zea; species Zea mays. The sequence goes on from NC_050101.1 coordinate 136,160,188, forward strand.
GCGGCGAAGCCGCGACGTAGAGCAATAGGGGGAGCGAGGAGTCGGGGCTTGTGAGGATGGCCAGCTCCGACAGGTAGTGTTTTAGTGAGGCGAAGGCCGCTGCTTGCTCCGGTCCCCAGGCGAAGTCTTTCGCTCTGCGGAGTGTTTTGAGGAAGGGGAGACTTCGCTCGGCGGACCTGGAGATGAATCTGTTGAGAGCGGCCAGTCTGCCTGTCAGACGCTGGACGTCCCTGGCGGACTGTGGGGGCGACATGCCGACGATGGCCTGGATCTTGGTTGGATTGGCCTCGATGCCGCGGTGCGACACCAGGTAGCCCAATATCTTGCCCTGACGAACACCGAAGACGCATTTTTCCAGGTTTAGGCGGAGTCGTGCATCTCGCATGTTCGCGAATGTCTCGGCCAGGTCGGCGAGATGGTCCTCCTTATTCTTGCTGGCGACGACGATGTCGTCCACATATGTAAATATATTTCTGTCGACCTGCCCTTCGAGTACTGTTTTGGTGAGTCTGGAGAAGGTGGACCCGGCATTCTTGAGACCCTCCGGCATTCTGACGAAGCAATAAGTGCCGAAGGGTGTTATAAAGCTGGTGCTAGCCTTGTCTTCCTCCTTCATTTATATCTGGTGATAGCCGGAGAAGCAGTCGAGGAGAGACATGACCTCGCATCCGGCCGCGCTATCGACTATTTTGTCGATCCGTGGCAACGGGAAATTGTCCTTTGGGCAGACCTTATTGAGACTGGTGAAGTCTATGCACATTCGCCATTTCCCGCTTTTTTCTGCACCATTACAACATTGGAGAGCCACGTGGGGTAAGCCACTGGCTCGATGAATTTAGCCTCCAGGAGGCGGTGCACCTCCGCCTTGGCGGCCTCTGTCTTTTCGTCTGACATTTTGCGAAGCCTCTGCTTTTTGGGTCGCACCGAAGGGTCAATTCCCAAGCTGTGCTCGATTATGGATCGGCTGACTCCGACCAGATCGAGGGCGGACCAGGCGAAGACATCTTTATTCTTGGCCAGGCAGCAGAGAAGTCTCTCTTCTTCAAGTGAGGTGAGGTCTTCGCTGATAGTGACTGTCTGCTTGGGCGTGGCCTGATCGAGGGGGACAGTCTTGGTCCCGTCCTGGCTCTGCAGCTGTGCCTTGTCGTGCTGCTTATCGGTTGGGCTGGCGGGCGCGGGGGCCTCGCGCTGGGTCGTGAGACAGTGTACGTTCCTCTGGCCAGGCACGAAGTCCCGCTCTATGTTGCGCGCCGTCTGCTGGTTGCCGTAGATTGTAATGGCGCCTAGCGGACCTGGTATCTTCATACATAGGTACAACCCGTGGATGGCAGCTTCGAACTTATTGATGGAGCCCCGGCCCATGATGGCGTTGTATGGATATACCATGTCGACAATGTCGAAGGTTACTTGCTCACTTCGGGCATTGGGTGCTACACCGAAGGAGAGGGGCAACTCTATCTTGCCAACTGGAAAGGTGCCCTTGCCGCCGAAACCATACAAGGGGTTGTCCGAAGGCTTCAGCAAGCTGTGGCTTATACCCATGCGGTCGAAGGCATGGAGGAAGATGATGTCCGCCTGACTGCCGTTGTCGACTAGGACTTTGTGTAAGTCCCAGCCTGCCACGCTGCAATTGATGACCATAGCGTCGATGTGGGGGGCGCTGCGCAGGTCGACGTCTCGTGCGTTGAAGGTTAGCGGTATGTGGGACCACTTCGTCTGCACGACTGGGCCAGTGACGGCGACGTGGTTGATGCTGCGGTAGTGGTCCCGCTTCTGCCGCTTGGTGTCGAAGTCGGTGCTGGAGCCCCCTGTTATCATGTGAATGACTCCGCGATATGGTTGATCGGCGAAGTCTTCCTGCTTTGGGGCATGGGGGATGTTTTGATGTTGCTGGTGTGGCGGTGGGGGTGGAGGAGGTACGATTTGTACTTCCTGATGGTGTTGGTAAGCGTGGTGCGGTGGATGCGGAGCGGGAGCGTGGATATATGGTGGAGGGGGTGGTTGGTAATTATGCGCGACAATTCTGGGATTGTCGGCTGGCTGCGCCCGCGCCATTCTGTCTCTGGTTGCCTTCGTCTCGGGGCAGTCTTTGGTTTGGTGGGCGCAGTCTTCGCCGTGGAAAAGGCAGTAGAACCGGCGCGGTGGCTGCGCGCGCCCTCGGCCCCTGCCACGAGTTCCATTTCCGCGGCCCTGGGGGGGATATTCCTGGCGACGAGGGGGGTCCGCAGCAGGCTGCTGGTTGGCGATGTTGTGCACTTGCTGCTGACTGCGGCCATCTCGACCGGAGTCTGGCTGCGGAGTCCTCGTCCACGTGCGGCTGGACTGCGGGGCATCTTTGGGTTTCCGCTGTGACTCAACCTTGCGCTGGTGGAGCTCTTCGGATTTGGCATATTTTTCGAAGAGCTGATATAGCTCCTGCAAGCTCTTGGGTGGATCTCTGATACAGTGGCTGTAGAGGACGCCGACCCGAAGGCCGTTGATGGCGTAGTGGATAGCGATCTGATCATCGACAGAGGGCAGCTGTGACTTGAGTGTTAAGAATTTGCGGTAGTACTCCCTCAGAGTCTCCTTTTCCAGCTGTTTGCAAAGCGAGAGCTCGGCCAAGGCGTCGGTGTCTGGGCGGTACCCTTGGAAGTTGAGCAGGACTTTGTCCCTGAGACTTCTCCACGAATCAATGGACAGCGGAGGCAATCTGGTGAACCAGGTGAGTGCTGGGCCCTCTAGGGCGATGATGAAAGACTTCGCCATTGTGGCGTCGTCCCCTCCGGCGGATGCAACAGTGACCTGATAACTCATTATGTATTGCGCCGGGTCGGTGCTGCCGTTGTACTTGGGATACGCCCCTGCTCGAAAGTTGGCTGGCCAAGGCGTCACTTGCAGGTGTGGCGCCAGGGGACTTCGCTCGTCGAGGTAGTTGACCCCTTGGAATGGCGCGCCGTGTTGGGAGGCGTAGTCATGGTGGGGGAAACGCGGGTTCTCCGGCTGCGCCCGGTGTTGCAGGGGTGGGCCATGTTGCAGGCCGAGGTGGCCTTCACGCGTGTCTTCCGGTTGCGCGCGCTGTTGGAGGGGTGGCTCTTGCTGTAGACCGAGGTGGCCTTCGCGCTGCATCAGCGCGATCTCGCGCTCGAGGTCTTGGGCCTTCTGCTCCTCGTCGCGTATCATTTGCCGCACCTTGGCTAGTGCGGACACACGCTGGCGCTTGGCCTCCAGTATCTCTTTCTGCCTTTGGAGGTTGCGGTTCTTGAGGCGCAGGGCGCGCAGCTGTAGCTGTTCTTCTGTTGAGACGCCGAGGACCTCGCCGTCCTCGGTGAGATCCGCGCCCTCCAGTGGGGCGAAGCCTGGGGGCGGCTGCGATTGTCCTTCGGGCCCGCAGGTGCGGAAGGTGTCGTCTTCGCTGATGCGGGGAATATTGTCGTCGGTGGGCTCTTGGTGGGTGGATTGGGTGAGGGCGAGGGCCTTGACCTTCCTTGCGGCAAGCAGTGCTGCCTTCGCAGCCTCGTCAGCCTTCGGGTTAGCTCTCTTGGGTGCCATCGCGGGTGGTTTGGTCGTATCACGAACGGTGGGCGCCAAATGTTGGAACTTGCTCTCAGCAGCAAGGAGGCCAACAAGGGTGAACAGTGGCGACAACAGGGTTACGTGCTCTGGGGCAATAGCTCTGTTAATCTCGCCTCTCACGGGCACTGTGCGGGGGTATTTATAGGTATCCAAGTGCCCAGCGCCTTGTGTTAAGGACGCATGTGCCCTCAGACACCTAGTTTATCCCCGGAATATTCCCATAAAGCAGGGTTACAAGCTGTAATTACAAGTATGCCTTTACAAATTAGGCCCGTAACACAAAGGCGGCCACGCAGGGCCCGTTACAATGGGCCAGATCACATGTGGGCCTCGGGACTGAATGAAGCCGAGCCGCGGGAAGGCGTTGCCGCAGGCCTTCGTCAAAGTGCCGAATCGAGCGAAGGGTGTCCCTGCCTGCTTTGTCTCTGTCAGACCAGCGACTGTGGCGGAGGCCTAGAGCGAAGGGTGGCGGCTTTGCCTTCGCCCCAACATCAACACAAACCAATAAAAAGTCCAAGATAGGGTTCAAAAAGAAAGGAGAAAAACCAACCCAAGGCTGCCCTGGTCTGGCGCACCGGACCGTGTCCGGTGCACCAGGGAGATCAACTCTGAACTGCTCAGCTTCGGGTTTTTGGAGAGCCACTCCGCTATAATTCACCGGACTGTCCGGTCTGCCATGCGGAGCAACGACTACTGCACCAACGGTCGTCTGCAAAAGTGAACAGTGAACGCTACAGTGCGCAGACAGTTCGCGTAGAGTCAGAGCAGGCGCCAGAAGGCGCACCGGACAGTGAACAGTGACTGTACGGTGCACCACCGGACTGTCCGGTGGCCCCATCTGTTAGAGCTCCAACGGTCGAACCCTAACGGTTGGGTGACGTGGCTGGCGCACCGGACAGTGTCCGGTGGCGCATCGAACTATCCGGTGCGCCCATCGACAGACATCCTCCCCAACGGCCATTTTGGTGGTTGGGGCTATAAATACCCCCCAACTTCCATACTTCAAGGAATCCGAATTTTCAGACTTCACATTCAATACAAGAGCTAGTGCAATCAATACAAGACACAAATTCAATAGAATCAAAACCTCTCCAAGTCCCATTTCCACTCCAAGCGAATAGTGACTAGAGAGAGAGTTTTGCTCGTGTTCTTTGAGCTCTTGTTCTTGGATCACTTTTCTTCTTCCTCCATTCTTGTTATCAAGCAACTTGTAATCAACGCAAGAGACACCAAGTTGTGGTGGTCCTTGTGGGGGGTCTAAGTGACACGTTGATTAAGGAGAAAAGCTCACTCGGTCTAGGTGACCATTTGAGAGAGGGAAAGGGTTGAAAGAGACCTGGTCTTTGTGACCACCTCAACGGGGAGTAGGTTTGCAAGAACCGAACCTCGGTAAAAACAAATCACCGTGTCATCCGCTTTATTTGCTTGTGATTTGTTTTCTGTAGCACCCCAAAAATTCAAATCTTGGAATTTTCTCAAACTCGCTCTAAATTCAAAATGAATTTCAAATTTCATTTCAAAATGTTTGTTTGCGAGTTGATATCAACAAATAAAATATAGTGGTCTATATTCTCTCCAAAATCCTCCTCAAATATCCTACAAATGTTTCTCCAGTGATCCCCCTCAAATTCTTTCCAGAAATACTGCCCAGATATTTCCCGAGTAATCCCCTTCAAGTTCTTTCCAGAAATATTGCCCAAATATTCCACCAATATATCTCCAAGTATTTTCCTCTTGAGAAATACCTTCAGAATCATTTTTCATGTCCCTATAAATATTTTCTTCATAACTTTCCTCATGCTCATACGTATACGTATGCCTCCGGTGTCATACGGTGAGCTCTACAAGCTAATTACACTAATATAAGACAAATCCATGCTAATCTCCCACTAATCCTCTCATCCTCCCACTAATCCTCTCATCCCTCCCCCTAATCCGTTCGTTCACAGTTCCTATTCATCGTTCATCGTTCGTTCATACGAACTATTCACCATCACTATTCACCCTTACTATTCATCATTACTATTCACCATTACTATTCAGCATCATTACTATTCATCGATGATATCCATGTCATCCTTTTCGTCGTCGCTATTCATCGTTACTATTCATTGATCCTCCGATCACCCCAAATTTCAACTACTCATCCATCATGTTGTCCAGTCCACCTAAGATCAGTCAGACCCATATTCCAGTTATACGAACTCTGGTGACTGTGATTTTCCTTCCAGTAGGGAACTTCCCATATGGTCACCCATCCTAGGTTTCTCCAAGTTGAGCACGCTTAACTTTGAGATTCCTTCGAACCAGGCTTCCAAACTCAGATTCCAATAATTCTTATTTCTAAATTCTTTTCAAATTATTTCCTATCCAGCCATGTCATCCCTTAAGCATGGTTCATATTCCAAAAACTCCCAAAATACTCTTGTCCCATATTCTGCCTATAACTCTCTTGTTCATACTAAGTCAGACGATTCATTCGTCACTATTCTCACCAACAGTGAACTTCACTGTGCTACACCACATACACCCAGCTATAAATACACCCAGCTACCCTCTCCCTCTCCACACACACTCAACACCCTCAGCCAAGGCAAACACCCCACCCACTCAGTTACTCCGCTCTACCGGCTACACGCATAGTGTCGCTTCGCCTCCAGTCGACCCTCCTGTTATCAGAGCGTTCGTGACGTCTCGTGGAGGCCAGATCTGCAAGTCTACGCCAGGCGGTGGAGCCAGAAGCCAGTTCCACGAGCTCCCCTTCCCCATTCGCCGGATAAGCACGGCAAGCTCACTGGATCCCTTTGATGCATAAATTACCTATGATTTTTCAACCACAACCCTTAGCCTGTTATTTTATTCATGATATGATTTTGAGACAAGTTATTATGGCCACCCAGCCGCTTGCCGCAATCAATCCTTGATATATTTGTTACAAATGATTTGAGAAAAGGTGTGAGTTTTCAAAAGAAAATGCTTTTCAAAATGTGTATGATGAAGGGTTTTCACCCTTATCACCTTTGAATAGGGATGATCAGGGACTCCCTGGTTTAGGGGAGGGCCTAAGGTGATGGCTCAGCTGGTTTAGGTGTGAGCAGAATGATTGTCCCCTCATATAAGGATCAGTTTGTCATCCTTCACTACCTGTACTCATGATAAGTACAACCACTCGAGACTGTGTGGGCAGTCACTCAATCTGAACTCGTACGGTCCAACCTCAGGGTTATGAAGGCTGGGGAGCAACGGGAGGATAAGGAGGGGGAATGTTTTGTCCGGTTTGGACATGGCGGTGGCCTGACTCCTTCCGGGATAACCGTTAAGGTTAGGACATGCGAGGAAAGAAAGAGATTCAGATTCGGATCTCATTGGCCATGGGATCGCAGAGCCGGACTAGTGGGTAAAGTGTACCCCTTTGCGCAGAGTTCAAACCTATTTGAATAGTCTGTGTCCACAGGAATGGACGAGTCTGGTGTGGTATGACAATTAGTGTTTTGTTTTCAAAAAAAGAGGTGCGTTTGAGAAAAGTGATTTTTAAAAGGTCCAATGGTTGAGCCATGAGCTATGGTGGATGGGAAGTCTAGTAGCTGTTTTTGAAAATGAAAACTAGTGGGAAACTGCTGAGATTCCTGGATTGTTTAGTCCAGGGGATTTTGTTCTAATATTGAAAAACTTCCTGCTCCTTTTGGAGAGGATGCGCTTTGCAAAATACAAAATGTTTTTCAAAACAACCCTGCATAAAATATTGCTATTTCTGCAAAATATCCTGAGCTCCACATATTCCATGCATTATATCTGATTTCCCCATTCCGCGGTTGAAGGTGGGCTGCTGAGTACGTTTGTACTCACCCTTGCTTATTTGTTGTTTTTCAGAAAAGGAGATCGGGTAAGAGTTACGACTGTTCCCAACCTTGCCTGTGGCTGTTGGACCGCTGATTTGCTTCGCTGCGTATATTGGGCTGCTCAGCCCCACTCTGATGATATGTCCCGAGTTGTGGACCAACTCTTAAAGTTGATCGCCACCTTTATAGGTTTGTCTCGTTTAAGCAGATCTGGAATCATCTGATGTATAAATGTGTTTACTAGCCTCCTGGGACTAGTAATTGTATCACATTTGAGTCCCAGAGGATTTGGGGCGCTTCAGGTGGTATCAGAGCTGTTAGGTTGGCCGCAGGACGTAACCCTTAGCCCGATCAAAAGTTTTTGAGTTAAAACTATTTTCTTAAAAAAATTCTTGCTCTCATCCCTTCATTTCAAAAATGCTTCCCCCTTTCCTTCTCTCAGAAGTCAGATGGAGGTCCGCTGCCAAACCAACTTTTGCCAGAATGAAGATGGTTTCCCCAAGTTGCTGAGAGCATGCACAGTCCGCCTCGGAATCAGGAGCCAGCCAGAGTATGATGGTCGTGAATTCATCGAGCATGGCACAGAGAAGTGTGTCGTGACTGTATACATTGGATCCAGTCCGCACCACGTGGAATGGAGTGTCACTGCTGCTGGGCACAGATTCAAAGACACCTGCCAAGTCGTCGCCCGCAAGGCATTGAGGGCCCTGTGTCAGATCTATGAAGAAGAAGTGGCCGACACACCGCTCAGATTCTTTCCGCCCTTTCAGAGAGACCGTCCAGTTTGGATGGCCAGGATGCGTGCATTGGAAGGGAAGCAGCTGCTTGAGGATGACCCCACAGTCGTGCACCTCACCGCATACCTGCTCACCCTGGATGCACGGTATGATTTCTTGGCTCGGCACCACCGTCAAATGATTGCCCGAGCAGAAGAAGCAGAAAAGCGCAACCGTAAGCTCCTTGTGGATCTCACCACAGCTAAAGCCCGTGCAGCTGCCTTGGAAAGTCGTGAAGTCATTGCTGTTGAAGCCCTGAAGCAAGCCAAGGATGAGCACGTCCAAAGTTGATGGAGGCCTACTTGGTAACCCATAACCAACATAGAGCCCAACGGATCTAAGAGCCCACTTCATCCAACCCAGTTCAACCCATGAGAGCTGAAGATCCCCAGATTCTTGAAGGTCACCCGGTCTCTATCAGAGGAGAGAAGAAGGCTTGGGAACCCCCAGAAGGAGCCATAGTCTTGGAAGGAATTCCAGTCTTCCCTCAGGCTATGGATAAGCAAGAGCACCTTGAATCCTCCCAAGATCCCCCGCCGGAGTTGTTTGAGCCCTTCACCATGAAGAAGATTCCAGCACCATCCCTTGAAGTCAAGGAAGAAGCTGCAAGCACCCCGCGAGCACCGCCGCCCTCTGAGGAGCTACAAGAGCCAGTCCCGCTTGAAGAAGAGTTCAACCCCATGCTGCCATCTCATTCGCCGCCAGAAGAAGTCATCAACATCAGCTCCCTCTTGACCCATCCAGGAGATGTCTCAAATTGAAGTTGTGTGCAAGCCTTGCCAGAAGAGAAGCTGCCTGGTCTGAAGTTAGTTATGCCCAGTCATCTGCATGCATTGGGTAGTGAAGTTTTTCTTCACTTTGGCTAGAGCCCTGCATGTATGAGAGGTAATCGTGTAGACCCGTGTTTTGCAAAACTCTAATTGTGTGGCCCCCTAGGGCATTTCAAAATGAATTTCGCTTGATGTTTTCTTCTCTTTTGAGTGCATATGTGATGCTTTAACGTTAGTGCTCATCAGTTGCATAGTTCTCAATTCAGGAGCCAAGCAATAGTAGTTATGCTTAGCCCCCGAATCTGAGTAGTTCGTGATTTGGAAAAACTCTATTCTTCCCTTATTCAAAACATTTGATTTGTTTGTGCTTATCATTGCTGAGCTTGTGTGTTTTCTTTCTTTTAAGAAAGGTTTTCTCTAAAACATAGATCACAAATTAGAGCTAATCCTCACCTTATGCTTCCATTCTCATCTTAACCCATCTCAAGAGAAAAGCACCTTACCCAAGAAGATACCGGGAAGCTTACCCTTGAAGCCTGGAATAAGCTACAGAAGGAACCTATCCAGTCGCTCAGTCAAAAGGACCGACCGTGAGAATCAAAGCACTGCCCCTGAGTCAAAGTAAATAGGAAAAGAGGACAGAAGGAGTTATTACCATACAGAGAGGCAAAGATTCTTGGAACCAGAGACCACAAACATCAGGGTCATTGGCCCCACCACTCACCTGTGCCCCCCGCACGCGTGCCCGCCTCCATGCGCACCACCACTTCCCCTTTGCAGCGCACCCACCACCGCCATTACCGCCAGCAACACCATCCCCCCTCCATCGCACTTGTTGCCTCGTGTCACCTGCTCCATCACCACCACTCCGCAACCGAACACCATCGCTCGCCTATAAAACTCCGCACACCAGCTCCCTCAACACCCACCTCGCTCAAAGCAAAGCACACGCCTGATAAAATCCCCTCTGCCAAATCGCAAGCAACTCCATTTTCCACTCCCTCGCCCCTAAGATCACAATGCTTGGTGATTCTTGGGTTGGAGACTGTTGTACATGGTTCAACATCTTCAGTTTCCTCCTCTGTATGATGGTAATACTCTTTGATAGAATCCTCCAGTGGGAAGAGCAAAAAGAAAGAAAGAGGCAGTGAAAAGTGAGAAGATAAAAGAAGATAGTGAAGAGAAGATGAGAAGAAGGTTGTCCCAGAAACAACCCTGTGTCAGTCATCTCTCCGCAGCCTGTTCAAGTAGCAACAGCAGAAGAAGGCCCCATAACACCCTTGTTATGAGATACTTTAAGGAGTTCAAATCCCCAAGATTCAAGAGTTCTACATTCATTCTTTTTAAGTGGGGTAGTATTCCAGTAAGGTTCTTGCTATGGAGAAAAAGAAGAAGGCATGTAGCAAGCTTGTGGAGGACCAGATCATCAAAGCTTATAAGTTTCTGGATGAGAAGTGGTCACCCAAGTTCCGTTGTTGAAGCACCAGAAGACTAATCGAGGAAGGAATCCATGTGGGGGTTCGCAAGAGAAAGGTTTGCGTGTTGGCATCGATGCTTCTTCAATAAGCTAGCTGCCAAGCGAAACCTAGAAGCCTGAAGATGATCTTGAGTAGCCAGAATCAGCGTTTGCAATCGGCAACCAGATGCTCCTCAAGGCCAGATCTTGTTGAAGTTCCATCTCCTCGAAGAGTTGCAAAGTGAAGATATGTAGCTGAAGTAAAGCTATACTCGTAACCCTTCTAAGCCGAATCTCGAGGACGAGATTCCTTTTAAGTGGGGTAGATTTGTAGCATCCCAAAAATTCAAATCTTGGAATTTTCTCAAACTCGCTCTAAATTCAAAATGAATTTCAAATTTCATTTCAAAATGTTTGTTTGCGAGTTGATATCAGCAAATAAAATATAGTGGTCTATATTCTCTCCAAAATCCTCCTCAAATATCCTACAAATGTTTCTCCAGTGATCCCCCTCAAATTCTTTCCAGAAATACTGCCCAGATATTTCTCGAGTAATCCCCTTCAAGTTCTTTCCAGGAATATTGCCCAAATATTCCACTAATATATCTCCAAGTATTTTCCTCTTGAGAAACACCTTCAGAATCATTTTTCAAGTCCCTATAAATATTTTCTTCATAACTTTCCTCATGCTCATACGTATACGTATGCCTCCGGTGTCATACGGTGAGCTCTATAAGCTAATTACACTCATATAAGACAAATCCATGCTAATCTCCCACTAATCCTCTCATCCTCCCACTAATCCTCTCATCCCTCCCCCTAATCCCCCACCATGGATATAAATAGAGGGGCAAGGGCCTCCTCTCATCCCACCCCAAGCCATTTCATGGTAACTCTCTTCCCCCCCCACACACCCACTCCATGTTCCACACAAGCACACATTAGCACAAGGATCGTTCGGTCGTTCTTCGATCGTTTGTCCCCCTATTCTTAGTTTGTTTGTTCGTTCGTCCGATTGTTCAATCGTTCGTCCGATCGTTCATGGTTCGTTCGTCCGATCGTTTGATCGTTCGTCCAAATAATCTTTTTCCTGCCGTTATGCTGCCGAAATTCTGATCGTTCAATCATTCGATCATTCATCGTTCGTTCATAGTCCCTATTCATCGTTCGTTCATAGTCCCTATTCATCGTTCTTCCAGATAATCTTTGTCCTGCCATTATGCTGCCGAAATTCCGATTGTTTGTTTGTCCGATCATTCGATCGTTCGTCCGTTCGTTCGTCCAAATAATCTTTTCCCTACCGTTATGCTGCCGAAATTCCGATCGTTCGTTCGTTGGATCATTCGATCGTTCATCATTTATTCATAGTTCCTATTCATTGTTCATTGTTCGTTCATAGTCCTTATTCATCGTTCTTCCAGATAATCTTTGTCCTGCCGTTATGCTGCCGAAATTCCGATCGTTCGTTCGTCCGATCATTCGATCGTTCGTTCATAGTTCCTATTCATCGTTCATCGTTCATTCATACGACTATTCACCATTACTATTCATCGTTACTATTCACTGTTACTATTCAGTATCATACTATTCATCGTTACTATTCATCGATGATATCTATGTCAGCCTTTTCGTTGTCACTATTCATCGTTACTATTCATCGATCATCCGATCACCCCAAATTTCAACTACTCATCCATCATGTTGTCCAGTCCACCTAAGACCAGTCAGACCCATATTCCAGTCATACAAACTTCAGTGACTGTGATTTTCCTTCCAGTAGGGAACTTCCCATCTGGTCACCCATCCCAGGTTTCTCCAAGTTGAGCACGCTTAACTTTGAGATTCCTTCGAACCAGGCTTCCAAACTCAGATTCCAATAATTCTTGTTTCTAAATTCTTATCGAATTATTTCCTATCAAACCATGTCATCCCTTAAGCATGGTTCATATTCCAGAAAACTCCCAAAATACTCTTGTCCCATATTCTGCCTATAACTCTCATGTTCATACTAAGTCAGACGATTCATTCGTCACTATTCTCACCAACAGTGAACTTCACTGTGCTACACCACATACACCCAACTATAAATACACCTAGCTACCCTCTCCCTCTCCACACACACTCAACACCCTCAGCCAAGGAAAACACCCCACCCACTCAGTTACTCCGCTCTACCGGCTACACGCATAGTGTCGCTTTGCCTCCAGTCCACCCTCCTGTTATCGAAGCGTTCGTGCCATCTCGTGGAGGCCAGATCTGCAAGTCTACGCCAGGCGGTGGAGCCAGAAGCCAGTTCCGTGAGCTCCCCTTCCCCATTCGCCGGATAAGCACGGCAAGCTCACTGGATCCATTTGATGCATAAATTACCTATGATTTTTCAACCACAACCCTCAGCCTGTTATTTTATGCATGATATGATTTTGAGACAAGTTATTATGGTCACCCAGCCGCTTGCCGCAATCAATCCTTGATATATTTGTTACAAATGATTTGAGAAAAGGTGTGAGTTTTCAAAAGAAAATGCTTTTCAAAATGTGTATGATGAAGGGTTTTCACACTTATCACCTTTGAGTAGGGATGATCAGGGACTCCCTGGTTTAGGGGAGGGCCTAAGGTGATGGCTCAGCTGGTTTAGGTGTGAGAAGAAGGATTGTCCCCTCATATAAGGATCGGTTTGTCATACTTCACTACCTGTACTCATGATAAGTACAACCACTCGAGACTGTGTGGGCGGTCACTCAATCTGAACTCGTACGGTCCAACCCCAGGGTTATGAAGGCTGGGGAGCATCGGGAGGATAAGGAGGGGGAATGTTTTGTCCGGTTTGGACATGGTGGTGGCCTGACTCCTTCTGGGATAACCGTTAAGGTTAGGACGTGCGAGGAAAGAAAGAGATTCGGATTCGAATCTCATTGGCCATGGGATCGCAGAGCCGGACTAGTGGGTAAAGTGTACCCCTCTGCGCAGAGTTCAAACCTATTCGAATAGTCTGTGTCTGCAGAAATGGACGAGTCTGGTGTGGTATGACAATTAGTGTTTTGTTTTAAAAAAAAGAGGTGCGTTTGAGAAAAGTGGTTTTTAAAAGGTCCGACGGTTGAGCCATGAGCTATGGTGGACGGGAAGTCCAGTAGCTGTTTTTGAAAATGAAAACCAGTGGGAAACTACTGAGATACTTGGATGGTTTAGTCCAGGGGATTTTGTTCTAATATTGAAAAACTTCCTGCTCCTTTTGGAGAGGATGCGCTTTGCAAAATACAAAATGTTTTTCAAAACAACCCTGCACAAAATATTGCTATTTATGCAAAATATCCTGAGCTCCACATATTCCATGCATTATATCTGTTTTTCCCATTCCGCGGGTGAAGGTGGGCTGCTGAGTACGTTTGTACTCACCCTTGCTTATTTGTTGTTTTTCAGAAAAGGAGATCGGGTAAGAGTTACGACTGTTCCCAACCTTGCCTGTGGCTGTTGGACCGCTGATTTGCTTCGCTGCGTATATTGGGCTGCTTCAGCCCCACTCTGATGATATGTCCCGAGTTGTGGACCAACTCTTAAAGTTGATCGCCACCTTTATAGGTTTGTCTTGTTTAAGCAGATCTGGAATCATCTGATGTATAAATGTGTTTACTAGCCTCCTGGGACTAGTAATTGTATCACATTTGAGTCCCAGAGGATCTGGGGCGCTTCATTTTCGCCCTCTCTTTCGGACTCGACTTTGTTTCTAACGCTAACCCTGGCTTGTAGTTGTGCTTAAAGTTTATAAATTTCAGATTTGCCTATTCACCCCCCCTCTAGGCGACTTTCAATTGGTATCAAAGCCTGGTACTTCATTAGAGCCTAACCACTCAAAGTGATGTCGGGAGATCACGCCAAGAAGGAGATGGTGACCGGCGAGAAGCCCGTCACAAGCCACGAGAAAGCTCCATCGGGGGAATCCGGTAACAAGGTGAAGGGATCCCCTTCACACAACAAGTCGCATCGGAGCGGCGAGAAGAAAAAGAAGATGAAGAAAGTGGTCTACTATGAGACCGACTCTTCGTCGCCATCCACCTCCGGCTCCGACGCGCCGTCCGTCACTTCTAAGCGCCATGAGCGCAAGAAGTTTAGTAAGATCCCCCTACGCTACCCTCGCATTTCTAAACATACTCCTTTACTTTCCGTCCCATTAGGCAAACCACCAGTCTTTAATGGTGAAGATTATAGTAGGTGGAGTGAGATGATGAGGTATCACCTAACCTTACTCCACACAAGCATATGGGACATTGTTGAATTTGGAGCACAGGTACCATCCGTAGGGGATGAAGATTATGATGTGGACGAAGTCGCCCAAATCCGGCACTTCAATTACCAAGCAACTACTATACTCCTCACCTCTCTAAGTCGAGAGGAGTATAATAAGGTGCAAGGGTTAAAGAGTGCCAAAGAGATTTGGGATGTACGAAAGACCGCGCACGAAGGAGACGAGGTGACCAAGATCACCAAGAGGGAAACGATCGAGGGGGAGCTCGGTCGGTTCATGCTCAACCAAGGAGAGGAGCCACAAGCTATGTACAACCGGCTCAAGATCTTAGTCAACCAAGTGCGCAACCTTGGGAGCACAAAATGGGATGACCATGAAATGGTCAAGGTTATTCTAAGATCACTCATTTTTCTTAATCCTACACAAGTTCAATTAATTCGTGGTGATCCTAGATATAAGCTAATGTCTCCTAAGGAAGTGATAGGAAAGTTTGTGAGCTTTGAGTTGATGATCAAAGGCTCCAAACAAATTATCGAGCGAGGCGCCACCTCCACACCCGAGGTGCAACCCATCGCATTCAAAGCGACAGAGGAGAAGAAAGAAGAGTCTACATCAAGTAGGCTCTCCATCAACGCCTCCAAGCTCGACAATGAGGAAATGGCACTCATCATCAAGAGCTTTCGCCAAATCCTCAAGCAAAGGAAAGGGAAAGACTACAAACCCCGTTCCAAGAAGGTTTGCTACAAGTGTGGTAAGCCCGGTCACTTTATAGCAAAATGTCCTATTTCTAGTGACAGTGACAGGGGCGACGACAAGAGAGGGAAGAAGAAGGAGAAAAAGAGATACTACAAGAAGAGGGGCGGCAATGCCCATGTTTGTCGGGAGTGGGACTCCGACGAGAGCTCCACCGACTCCTCCTCCGACGAGGACGCCGCCAACATCGCCGTCAACAAGGGTCTCCTCTTCCCCAACGTCGGCCACAAGTGCCTCATGGCAAAAGACGACAAAAAGAAGGTAAAATCTAGAGCTTCCACTAAATATGCAACATCTAGTGATGAGGCTAGCTCTAGTGATGATGAGGATGATTTGCTTACACTTTTTGCCAACCTTAACATGCAACAAAAGGAGAAATTGAATGAATTGATTAGTGCTATTCATGAGAAGGATGAACTCTTGGATAGCCAAGAGGACTTCCTTATTAAAGAAAACAAGAAGCATGTTAAAGTGAAAAATGCTTATGCTCAGGAGTTAGAAAATGTGAAAAATTAACTAGTGAGCTTAGCATTTGGCATGACACTATCTCTAACCTTAGAATTGAAAATGCAAAATTAATTGCTAAGGTTGAGAAATTAAATGTTTGTGATGATTCTCTTGTCAACCTTAAAAATGATAATGCTAATTTGATTGCTAAGATTGACAAGTTGAATGAATCACTTTCTAGCCTTAGGATTGAGAATGATAAATTAATATCTAAGGCTAAAGATTTAAATGTTTGCAATGTTTCTTTTTCCAATCTTAGAAATGAGAATGCTATATTACATGCTAAGATTGATGAATTAAATGCATGCAAACCCTCTACATCTACTGTTGATCATGTTTTCATTTGTACTAGATGTAGAGACATTAATGTTGATGCTATCCATGATCACCTAGCTTTAATTAAACAACAAAATGATCACATAACTCAACTTAGTGCTAAAATTAATGAGCATGAGATAGAAAATGAAAATTTTAAATTTGCTAGAAGCATGCTCTATAGTGGGAGACGCCCTGGCATTAAGGATGGCATTAGCTTCCGACACGGAGGCAATGTTAAACTTAATGCCCCTAAGAAATTGTCTAACTTTGTCAAGGGCAAAGCTCCCATGGTTTAGGATAACGAGGGCTATATTTTATATCCTGCTGGTTATCCCGAACATAAGATTAGGAGAATTCATTCTAGGAAGTCTCACTCTGGCTATCATCATGCTTTTATGTATAAGAGTGAGGAATATAGTTCTAGGCAATCCACTCATGTTAAATTGCCTAAAAAGAAATCTCCCATTGCATCAAATGAACCTAATGTTTCATTTAAGACTTTTGATGCTTCTTATGTGCTCACTAACAAATCAGGCAAAGTAGTTGCCAAATATGTTGGGGGCAAACACAAGTGTTCAAAGACTTGTGTTTGGGTACCCAAGGTGCTTGTTTCTAATGTCAAAGGACCCAAGACCATTTGGGTACCTAAGAACAAGGCCTAAATTTGTTTTGTAGGTTTATGCATCCGGGGGCTCAAGTTGGATCATTGATAGCGGGTGCACAAACCACATGACATGGGAGAAAAGGATGTTCTCCTCCTATGAGAAAAATGAAGATCTCCAAAGAGCTATCACATTCGGGGATGGAAATCAAGGTTTGGTCAAAGGACTTGGTAAAATTGCTATATCACCTGACCATTCTATTTCCAATGTTTTTCTTGTAGATTCTTTAGACTATAACTTGCTTTCAGTTTCTCAATTATGCAAAATGGGTTACAACTGTCTTTTTACGGATATATGTGTTACTGTCTTTAGAAGAAGTGATAATTCAGTAGCATTTAAGGGAGTATTAGAGGGTCAGCTATACTTAGTTGATTTTAATAGAGCTGAACTCGATACTTTCTTAATTGCTAAGACTAATATGGGTTGGCTCTAGCATCGCCGACTAGCCCACGTTGGGATGAAGAATCTTCACAAGCTTCTAAAGGGAGAACACATTTTGGGACTAACCAATGTTCATTTTGAGAAAGATAGGGTTTGTAGCGCATGTCAAGCAGGGAAGCAAGTTGGTGTTCATCATCCACACAAGAACATCATGACAACCGACAGGCCGCTTGAGCTACTCCACATGGATCTATTCGGCCCGATAGCTTAAATAAGCATCGGCAAGAGTAAGTATTGTCTTGTAATTGTGGATGATTATTCTCGCTTCACTTGAGTGTTCTTTTTGCAGGATAAATCTTAAACCCAAGAGACCTTAAAGGGATTCTTGAGATGGGCTCAAAATGAGTTCAGCTTGAGGATCAAGAATATAAGAAGCGACAACGGGACGGAGTTCAAGAACTCTCAAATTGAAGGCTTTCTTGAGGAGGAGGGCATCAAGCATGAGTTCTCTTCTCCCTACACACCACAACAAAATTGTGTAGTGGAGAGGAAGAATATAACTCTACTTGACATGGCAAGGACCATGCTTGATGAATACAAGACATCGAACCGGTTTTGGGCCGAGGCGATTAACACCGCCTGCTACTCCATCAACCGGTTATATCTTCACCGAATCCTCAAGAAGACATCATATGAACTCCTCACCGGTAAAAAGCCCAATGTTTCATATTTTAGAGTCTTTGGTAGCAAATGTTTTATTCTTGTTAAAAGAGGTAGAAAATCTAAATTTGCTCCTAAGGCTGTAGAAGGCTTTTTACTTGGTTATGACTCAAACACAAGGGCATATAGAGTCTTTAACAAGTCTACTGGACTAGTTGAAGTCTCTTGTGACATTGTGTTTGATGAGACTAATGGCTCTCAAGTAGAGCAAGTTGATCTTGATGAGCTAGATGATGAAGAGGCTCCATGCGTCGCGTTAAGGAACATGTCCATTGGGGATGTGTGTCCTAAGGAATCCGAAGAGCCCACACAAGAACAAGATCAACCGTCATCTTCCATGCAAGCATCTTCACCAACTCAAGACGAGGATCAAGCTCAAGATGATGAAAATGAAGATCAAGAAGAGCCACCTCAAGAGGAGGACAATGATCAAGGGGGAGATACCAATGATCAAGACAAGGAACATGATCAGGGTCTAAGACCGCCACACCCAAGAGTCCACCAAGCAATACAACGAGATCACCCCATGAACTCCATCCTCGGCGATATTCATAAGGGGTAACCACTCGATCTTGTGTTGCTCATTTTTGTGAACATTACTCCTTTGTGTCTTCTATTGAGCCATACAGGGTGGTAGACGCATTAAGTGATTCAGATTGGGTGTTGGCAATGCAAGAGGAACTCAACAACTTCACGAGGAATGAGGTATGACATTTAGTTCCACGTCCTAACCAAAATCTTGTAGGAACCAAGTGGGTCTTCCGAAACAAGCAAGATGAACATAGTGTGGTGACAAGGAACAAAGCCCGACTTGTGGCCAAGAGATATTCACAAGTCGAAGGTTTGGATTTCGGTGAAACCTATGCACATGTAGCTAGGCTTGAGTCAATTCGTATATTACTTGCCTGTGCTACTTACCATGACTTTAAGCTCTACCAAATGGACGTGAAAAGTGCCTTCCTCAATGAACCAATCAAGGAAGAGGTCTATGTTGAGCAACCTCCCGGCTTTGAAGATAGTGAGTACCCTAACCATGTGTATAAACTCTCTAAGGCGCTTTATGGGCTCAAGCAAGCCCCAAGAGCATGGTATGAATGCCTAAGAGATTTCCTTATCATTAATGGCTTCAAAGTTGGCAAAGCCGATCCTACTCTCTTTACTAAAACTATTGCAAATGATTTGTTTGTATGCCAAATTTATGTTGATGATATCATATTTGGGTCTACTAACAAATCTACATGTGAAGAGTTTAGTAGGATTATGATTCAAAAATTTGAGATGTCGATGATGGGGGAGTTGAAGTATTTCTTAGGATTTCAAGTCAATCAACTCCAAGAGGGCACCTTCATCAGCCAAACCAAGTATATTCAAGACATACTCACCAAGTTTGGAATGAAGGATGCCAAGCCCATCAAGACACCCATGAGAACTAATGGGCATCTCGATCTTGACACGGGAGGTAAATCCGTAGATCAAAAGGTATACCGGTCGATGATAGGATCTTTACTATATTTATGTGCATCTCGACCGGTTATTATGCTTTCTGTATGCATGTGTGCAAGATTCCAAGCCGATCCTAAGGAAGTTCACCTTAGGGACGTGAAGAGAATCTTGAGATATTTAGTTCATATACCTAAGTTTGGTCTTTGGTACCCCAAGGATCCACTTTTGATTTAATAGGTTACTCAGATGCTGATTGGACAGGGTGTAAAATTGATAGAAAGAGCACATCAGAGACTTGTCAGTTCTTAGGAAGATCCCTGGTGTCTTGGGCTTCAAATAAACAAATTCAGTAGCTCTTTCTACCGCCGAAGCCGAGTACATTGCCGCAGGCCATTGTTGCGCGCAATTGCTTTGGATGAGGCAAACCCTTAGGGACTATGGCTACAAATTAACCAAAGTACCTCTCCTCTGTGATAATGAGAGTGCAATCCGCATGGCGGATAATTGATAGTCGCCTAGAGGGGGGGGGGTGAATAGGGTGAAACTGAAATTTACAAATATAAACACAACTACAAGCCGGGTTAGCGTTAGAAATAAAACCGAGTCCGCGAGAGGGTGTAAAACAAATCGCAAGCGAGTAAAGCGGTAAGACACACGGATTTGTTTTACCGAGGTTCGGTTCTCGCAAACCTACTCCCCGTTGAGGAGGCCACAAAGGCCGGGTCTTTTTCAACCCTTTCCCTCTCTCAATCGGTCCCTCGGACCGAGTGAGCTTCTCTTCTCAAATCACTTGGGAATCAAACTTCCCGCAAGGACCACCACACAATTGGTGTCTCTTGCCTCAATTACAGGTGAGTGTTTGATCACAAGAAAAAATGCGAAAGAAAAGAAGCGATCCAAGCGCAAGAGCTCAAATGAACACTACAAATCACTCTCTCTAGTCACTAAGGCTTTGTGAGGAGTTGGGAGAGGATTTGATCTCTTTTGGTGTGCTTTGCAATGAATGCTAGCTCTTGTATAGTGGTTGGAAGTTGGAAAACTTGGATGCAATGAATGGTGGAGTGGTTGGGGTATTTATAGCCCCAACCACCAAACATGACCGTTGGTGGAGGCTGTCTGTCGTATGGTGCACCGGACAGTCCGGTGTACACCGGACATGTCCGGTGCGCCAGCCACGTCACCAATGTCGTTGGATTCTGACCGTTGGAGCTTCTGTCTTCTGGGCCCGCCTGGATGTCCGGTGCACACCGGACATGTACTGTTCAATGTCCGGTGCGCCAGTATGGGCGTGCCTGACTTCTGCGCGCCTCTGGCGCGCATTGAATGCGCCTGCAGGTGACCGTTGGCGCGAAATAGCCGTTGCTCTGCTGGTTCACCGGACAGTCCGGTGTACACCGGACATGTCCGGTGAATTATAGCGGAGCAGCTGCTGCATTTTCCCGAGGCTGGCGAGTTCCTGAGGCGGCTCTTCCGTGGAGCACCGGACACTGTCCGGTGTACACCGGACAATCCGGTGAATTTTAGCGGAGTGCCTCTGGAAATTCCCGAAGGTGGCAAGTTTGAGTTGGAGTCCTCTGGTGCACCGGACACTGTCCGGTGGTGCACCGGACACTGTCTGGTGTACACCGGACAGTCCGGTGCCCCAGACCAGAGGTGCCTTCGGTTGTCCCTTTGCTCCTTTGTTGAATCCAATATTTGATCTTTTTATTGGCTAAGTGTGAACCTTTTACACCTGTATAACTTATACACTAGAGCAAACTAGTTAGTCCAATTATTTGTGTTGGGCAATTCAACCACCAAAATTATTTAGGAACTAGGTGTAAGCCTAATTCCCTTTCAATCTCCCCCTTTTTGGTGATTGATGCCAACACAAACCAAAGCAAATATAGAAGTGCATAATTGAACTAGTTTGCATAATGTAAGTGCAAAGGTTGCTTGGAATTGAGCCAATATTCTTACAAGATATGCATGGATCGTTTCTTTCATTCTTAATATTTTGGACTACGCTTGCACCACATGTTCTGTTTTTGCAAATTCTTTTGTAAATCCTTTTCAAAGTTCTTTTGCAAATAGTCAAATGTAAATGAATAAGATTTTGCAAAGCATTTTCAAGATTTGAAATTTTCTCCCCCTGTTTCAAATGCTTTTCCTTTGACTAGACAAAACTCCCCCTAAATGAGATCCACCTCTTAGTGTTCAAGAGGGTTTTGATATATCCTTTTTGAAATACTACTTTCTCCCCCTTTTGAACATAATAAGATACCAATTGAAAATACTCTTTGAGAAACTAAGTTTTTGAAATTGGTGGTGGTGCGGTCCTTTTGCTTTGGGCTCTCATACTCTCTCCCCCTTTGGCATGAATCGCCAAAAACGGAATCATTAGAGCCCTTTAAGTACTTTCTTCCCCTTTTGTCATAAATAAATGAGTTAAGATTGTACCAAAGACGAAGTTCTTTTGCTCTCTCCCCCAAAGATAGAGAGTGGCTCGGAGCGACGGCGAGGGATGAGTTACGGAGTGGAAGCCTTTGTCTTTGCCGAAGACTCCAATTTCCTTTCAATACACCTATGACTTGGTTTGAAATAGACTTAAAAACACATTAGTCATAGCATATGAAAGAGACATGATCAAAGGTATATAAATGAGCTATATGTGCAAATCAACAAAAGAAGTTCCTAGAATCAAGAATATTTAGCTCATGCCTAAGTTTGTTAAAAGTTTGTTCATCAAGTGGCTTGGTAAAGATATCGGCTAATTGATCTTTAGTATTAATGTATGAAATCTCGATATCTCCCTTTTGTTGGTGATCCCTAAGAAAATGATACCGAATGGCTATGTGTTTAGTGCGGCTATGCTCGACGGGATTATCCGCCATCTTGATTGCACTCTCATTATCACATAGCAAAGGGACTTTGGTTAATTTGTAACCGTAGTCCCGCAGGGTTTGCCTCATCCAAAGCAATTGCGCGCAACAATGGCCTGCGGCAATGTACTCGGCTTCGGCGGTGGAAAGAGCGATCGAATTTTGCTTCTTTGAAGCCCAAGACACCAAGGATCTTCCCAAGAACTGGCAAGTCCCCGATGTGCTCTTCCTATTGATTTTACACCCCGCCCAGTCGGCATCCGAATAACCAATCAAATCAAATGTGGATCCCCTAGGATACCAAAGCCCAAACTTAGGAGTATAAGCTAAGTATCTCAAGATTCGTTTTACGGCCGTAAGGTGAGCTTCCTTAGGGTCGGCTTGGAATCTTGCACACATGCATACGGAAAGCATAATATCCGGTCGAGATGCACATAAATAGAGTAATGAACCTATCATCGACCGGTATACCTTTTGATCCACGAACTTACCTCCCGTGTCGAGGTCGAGATGCCCATTAGTTCCCATGGGTGTCTTGATGGGCTTGGCATCCTTCATTCCAAACTTGTTTAGAATGTCTTGAGTATACTTTGTTTGGCTAATGAAGGTGCCCTCTTGGAGTTGCTTCACTTGAAATCCTAAGAAGTACTTCAACTCCCCCATCATAGACATCTCGAATTTATTTGTCATGATCCTACTAAACTCTTCACATGTAGACTCGTTAGTAGACCCAAAAATAATATCATCAACATAAATTTGGCATACAAACAAGTCATTTTCAAGAGTTTTAGTCAATAGAGTAGGATCAGCCTTTCCGACTTTGAAGCCATTAGCGATAAGGAAATCTCTAAGGCATTCATACCATGCTCTTGGGGATTGCTTGAGCCCATAAAGCGCCTTAGAGAGTTTATAGACATGGTTAGGGTACTCACTATCTTCAAAGCCGGGAGGTTGCTCAACATAGACCTCTTCCTTGATTGGTCCATTGAGGAAGGCACTTTTCACGTCCATTTGATAAAGCTTAAAGCCATGGTAAGTAGCATAGGCTAATAATATACGAATTGACTCAAGCCTAGCTACGGGTGCATAGGTTTCACCGAAATCCAAACCTTCGACTTGGGAGTATCCCTTGGCCACAAGTCGAGCTTTGTTCCTTGTCACCACACCATGCTCATCTTGCTTGTTGCGGAAGACCCATTTGGTTCCTACAACATTTTGATTAGGACGTGGAACTAAATGCCATACCTCATTTCTAGTGAAGTTGTTGAGTTCCTCTTGCATCGCCACCACCCAATCCGAATCTTGGAGTGCTTCCTCTACCTTGTGTGGCTCAATAGAGGAAACAAAAGAGTAATGCTCACAAAAATGTGCAACACGAGATCTAGTAGTTACCCCCTTATGAATGTCGCCGAGGATGGTGTCGACGGGGTGATCTCGTTGGATTGCTTGGTGGACTCTTGGGTGTGGCGGCCTTTGCTCTTCATCCTCCTTGTCTTGATCATTTGCATCTCCCCCTTGATCATTGCCGTCATCTTGAGGTGGCTCATTTGCTTGATCTTCTACTTCATCAACTTGAGCTTCATCCTCATTTTGAGTTGGTGGAGATGCTTGCGTAGAGGAGGATGGTTGATCTTGTGCATTTGGAGGCTCTTCGGATTCCTTAGGACACACATCCCCAATGGACATGTTCCTCAGCGCGATGTATGGAGCCTCTTCATTACCTATTTCATCAAGATCAACTTGCTCTACTTGAGAGCCGTTAGTCTCATCAAACACAACGTCACAAGAAACTTCAACTTGTCCAGTGGACTTGTTAAAGACTCTATATGCCCTTGTGTTTGAATCATATCCTAGTAAAAAGCCTTCCACAGTCTTAGGAGCAAATTTAGATTTTCTACCTCTTTTAACAAGAATGAAGCATTTGCTACCAAAGACTCTAAAATATGAAATGTTGGGCTTTTTACCGGTTAGGAGTTCATACGATGTCTTCTTGAGGATTCGGTGAAGATATAACCGGTTGATGGCGTAGCAGGCGGTGTTGACCGCCTCGGCCCAAAACCGATCCGAAGTCTTGTACTCATCAAGCATGGTCCTTGCCATGTCCAATAGAGTTCGATTCTTCCTCTCCACTACACCATTTTGTTGTGGTGTGTAGGGAGAAGAGAACTCATGCTTGATGCCCTCCTCCTCAATGAAACCTTCAATTTGTGAGTTCTTGAACTCCGTCCCGTTGTCGCTTCTTATTTTCTTGATTCTTAAGCCGAACTCATTTTGAGCCCGTCTCAAGAATCCCTTTAAGGTCTCTTGGGTTTGTGATTTTTCCTTCAAAAAGAACACCCAAGTGAAGCGAGAATAATCATCCACTATTACAAGACAATACTTACTCCCGCCGATGCTTGTGTAACAATCGGGCCGAATAGATCCATGTGGAGTAGCTCAAGCGGCCTGTCGGTCGTCATGATGTTCTTGTGTGGATGATGGGCACCAACTTGCTTTCCTGCTTGGCATGCACTACAAACCCTGTCTTTCTCAAAATGAACATTTGTTAGTCCTAAAATGTGTTCTCCCTTTAGAAGCTTGTGAAGATTCTTCATCCCAACATGTGCTAGTCGGCGATGCCAGAGCCAGCCCATGTTAGTCTTAGCAATTAAGCAAGTATCGAGTTCAGCTCTATCAAAATCTACCAAGTATAGCTGACCCTCTAACACTCCCTTAAATGCTATTGAATCATCACTTCTTTTAAAGACAGTGACACCTACATCAGTGAAAAGACAGTTGTAGCCCATTTTGCATAATTGAGATACAGAAAGCAAATTGTAATCTAATGAATTTACAAGAAAAACATTGGAAATAGAATGGTCAGGAGATATAGCAATTTTACCAAGACCTTTGACCAAACCTTGATTTCCATCCCCGAATGTGATAGCTCGTTGGGGATCTTGGTTTTTCTCATAGGAGGAGAACATCCTTTTCTCCCCTGTCATATGGTTTGTGCACCCGCTGTCGAGTATCCAACTTGAGCCCCCGGATGCATAAACCTACAAAACAATTTTAGTTCTTGACTTTAGGTACCCAAACGGTTTTGGGTCCTTTGGCATTAGAAACAAGAACTTTGGGTACCCAAACACAAGTCTTGGAGCCCTTGTGTTTGCCCCCAACAAACTTGGCAACTACTTTGCCGGATTTGTTAGTCAAAACATAAGATGCATCAAAAGTTTTAAAAGAAAGATTATGTTCATTTGATGCACTAGGAGTTTTCTTCTTAGGCAACTTAGCACGGGTTGGTTTCCTAGAGCTAGATGTCTCACCCTTATACATAAAAGCATGGTTAGGGCCAGAGTGAGACTTCCTAGAATGAATTCTCCTAATTTTGTCCTCGGGATAACCGGCAGGGTATAAAATGTAACCCTCGTTATCCTGAGGCATGGGAGCCTTGCCCTTAACAAAGTTAGATAATCTTTTAGGAGGAGCATTAAGTTTAACATTGTCTCCCCTTTGGAAGCCAATGCCATCCTTGATGCCAGGGCGTCTCCCACTATAGAGCATACTTCTAGCAAATTTAAATTTTTCATTTTCTAAGTTATGCTCGACAATTTTAGCATCTAATTTAGCTATATGATCATTTTGTTGTTTAATTAAAGCCATGTGATCATGTATAGCATCAATGTTAACATCTCTACATCTAGTACAAATCGAAGTGTGCTCAACGGAAGATGTAGAGGGTTTGCAAGATTTTAGTTCTACAACCTTAGCATGCAATATTTCATTTTTACTTCTAAGGTCGGAAATAGTAGCATTGCAATCATCAAAATCTTTAGCCTTAGCAAGCAATTTTTCATTTTCATTTCTAAGGCTAGCAAGAGAAATGTTCAATTCTTCAATCCTAGCAAGCAAATCATCATTAACATCTCTAGGATTGGGAGTTGAAACATTACAAACATGAGAATCAACCTTAGCTAACAAATTAGCATTTTCATTTCTAAGGTTGTCTATTGTCTCATGACAAGTGCTTAGCTCACTAGATAATTTTTCACATTTCTCAATTTCTAGAGCATAAGCATTTTTAACCTTAACATGCTTCTTATTTTCTTTAATAAGGAAGTCCTCTTGGGTGTCCAAGAGATCATCCTTTTCATGAATGGCTCTAATCAATTCATTAAGTTTCTCTTTTTGTTGCATGTTGAGGTTGGCAAAAAGAGATCGCAAGTTATCTTCCTCATCACTAACATTTTCATCACTAGAGGATTCATATCTAGTGGAGGATTTAGATTTAACCTTCTTCTTTTTGCCATCCTTTGCCATGAGGCATTTGTGGCCGACGTTGGGGAAGAGGAGTCCCTTGGTGACGGCGATGTTGGCGGCGTCCTCGTCGTCGGAGGAGTCGGTGGAGCTCTCGTCGGAGTCCCATTCGCGGCACACGTGAGCATCGCCGCCCCTCTTCTTATGGTACCTCTTCTTTTCTCTCCTCTTGCCCTTCTTGTCGTTATCCCTGTCACTGTCACTTGATAATGGACATTTGGCAATAAAGTGACCGGGCTTACCACACTTGTAGCAAACCTTCTTGGAGCGGGACTTGTAGTCTTTCCCCCTCCTTTGTTTGAGGATTTGGCGGAAGCTCTTGATGACGAGCGACATTTCCTCATTGTCGAGCTTGGAGGCGTCGATTGGTTGTCTACTTGGTGTAGACTCCTCCTTCTTTTCCTCCGTCACCTTGAATGCGACGGGTTGAGCTTCGGATGTGGAGGGATCATCAAGCTCGTTGATCTTCCTCGAGCCTTCGATCATGCACTCAAAACTCACAAAATTCCCGATTACTTCCTCGGGGGTCATTAGTGTATATCTTGGGTTGCCACGACTTAATTGTACTTGAGTAGGGTTAAGAAAAATAAGAGATCTTAGAATAACCTTAACCATTTCGTGGTCATCCCATTTCTTGCTCCCGAGGTTGCGCACTTGATTCACCAAGGTCTTGAGCCGGTTGTACATGTTTTGTGGCTCCTCCCCTCTGCGAAGCCGGAACCGACCGAGCTCCCCCTCGATCGTCTCCCGCTTGGTGATATTTGTGAGCTCATCTCCTTCATGTGCGGTTTTGAGCACATCCCAAACCTCCTTGGCACTCTTCAACCCTTGCACTTTGTTATACTCCTCTCTACTTAGAGAGGCGAGGAGTATTGTTGTTGCTTGAGAGTTGAAGTGCTCGATTTGGGCCACCTCATCCTCATCATAGTCTTCATCCCCTACAGATGGTACCTGAGCGCCAAACTCAACAACATCCCATATACTTTTGTGGAGTGAGGTTAGATGAAATCGCATTAAATCACTCCACCTAGCATAATCTTCACCATCAAAAGTTGGTGGTTTGCCTAATGGGACGGAAAGTAAAGGTGTATGTTTAGAAATGCGAGGGTAGCGTAGGGGAATCTTACTATACTTCTTGTGCTCTTGGCGCTTAGAAGTGACGGATGCCGCGTCGGAGCCAGAGGTGGAGGTTGATGAAGAATCGGTCTCGTAGTAGACCACTTTCCTCATCCTCTTTTTCTTGTCCCCACTCCGTTGCGGCTTGTGGGAGGAAGACTTCTCCT
The DNA here is from genome assembly GCF_902167145.1 of Zea mays. NCBI lineage: Eukaryota > Viridiplantae > Streptophyta > Magnoliopsida > Poales > Poaceae > Zea > Zea mays. The sequence continues at coordinate 136,188,051 of NC_050101.1, forward strand.
TCTTCTCTTTGTGTGAAGAAGATTTCTTCTCCTTCCCTTTGGAGGAGTCCTTCTTCTTATCCTTCCCTTTGGAGGAGTCTTTCTTCTCCTTCCTCTTGGTGCGGGACTCTTCCGATGAAGTGCTCCCGTGGCTTGTAGTGGTCTTTTCGCCGGTCTCCATCTCCTTCTTGGCGTGATCTCCCGACATCACTTCGAGCGGTTAGGCTCTAATGAAGAACTGGGCTCCGATACCAATTGATAGTCGCCTAGAGGGGGGTGAATAGGGCGAAACTGAAATTTACAAATATAAACACAACTACAAGCCGGGTTAGCGTTAGAAATAAAACCGAGTCCGCGAGAGGGTGTAAAACAAATCGCAAGCGAGTAAAGCGGTAAGACACACGGATTTGTTTTACCGAGGTTCGGTTCTCGCAAACCTACTCCCCGTTGAGGAGGCCACAAAGGCCGGGTTTTTTTCAACCCTTTCCCTCTCTCAATCGGTCCCTCGGACCGAGTGAGCTTCTCTTCTCAAATCACTTGGGAATCAAACTTCCCACAAGGACCACCACACAATTGGTGTCTCTTGCCTCAATTACAGGTGAGTGTTTGATCACAAGAAAAAATGCGAAAGAAAAGAAGCAATCCAAGCGCAAGAGCTCAAATGAACACTACAAATCACTCTTTCTAGTCACTAAGGCTTTGTGAGGAGTTGGGAGAGGATTTGATCTCTTTTGGTGTGCTTTGCAATGAATGCTAGCTCTTGTATAGTGGTTGGAAGCTGGAAAACTTGGATGCAATGAATGGTGGAGTGGTTGGGGTATTTATAGCCCCAACCACCAAACATGACCGTTGGTGGAGGCTGTCTGTCGTATGGTGCACCGGACAGTCCGGTGTACACCGGACATGTCCGGTGCGCCAGCCACGTCACCAATGCCGTTGGATTCTGACCGTTGGAGCTTCTGTCTTCTGGGCCCGCCTGGATGTCCGGTGCACACCGGACATGTACTGTTCAATGTCCGGTGCGCCAGTATGGGCGTGCCTGACTTCTGCGCGCCTCTAGCGCGCATTGAATGCGCCTGCAGGTGACCGTTGGCGCGAAATAGCCGTTGCTCTGCTGGTTCACCGGACAGTCTGGTGTACACCGGACATGTCCGGTGAATTATAGCGGAGCAGTTGCTGCATTTTCCCGAGGCTGGCGAGTTCCTGAGGCGGCTCTTCCGTGGAGCACCGGACACTGTCCGGTGTACACCGGACAGTCCGGTGAATTTTAGCGGAGTGCCTCTGGAAATTCCCGAAGGTGGCAAGTTTGAGTTGGAGTCCTCTGGTGCACCGGACACTATCCGGTGGTGCACCGGACACTGTCCGGTGTACACCGGACAGTCCGGTGCCCCAGACCAGAGGTGCCTTCGGTTGTCCCTTTGCTCCTTTGTTGAATCCAATATTTGATCTTTTTATTGGCTAAGTGTGAACCTTTTACACCTGTATAACTTATACACTAGAGCAAACTAGTTAGTCCAATTATTTGTGTTGGGCAATTCAACCACCAAAATTATTTAGGAACTAGGTGTAAGCCTAATTCCCTTTCAATAATCCCGTTGAGCATAGCTGCACTAAGCACATAGCCATTCGGTATCACTTTTTGAGGGATCACCAACAAAGGGGGATATCGAGATTGCCTATGTTAGCACCAAAGAACAATTAGCCGATATCTTTACCAAACCACTAGATGAGAAAACCTTTACCAAACTTAGGAATGAGCTAAACATTCTTGATTCTAGGAACTTTGATTGATACTTTGCTCACATAGCTCATTTAGGTACCTTTGATCATATCTCTTTCATGTGCTATGACTAATGTGTTGTTCAAGTGTATTTCATGCTAAGTCATAGATTGAAAGGGAAATGGAGTTTTCGGCGAAGACAAGGCTTCCACTCCACTCTACATGTATCATTTACCCTTTGCCATCACTCCGCATCACTCTCCAACTTTGGTATAATCTTCACTCATATTCATTTGTACCATTGGGGAGAAAGAAAAAGGCCTCTAAACACTCCATTTTTGGCGATTAATGCCAAAGGGGGAGAGAGTATTAGCCCAAAGCAAAAAGGACCGCCACCACGCCAATTTCAAAATTTTTCGAAACAAGTTTAAATTGTTAAATATTTTTCAATAGGTATCCTTGAATATAGCATTCTTCTAAGAAATTCTATCTCAATTGGTATCTATATTTTAAGGAGGAGTTTTTTCAAAAATTTGGTATCTAAAATATGTGATCTTCTTTCAATTGATAAAACCCTCTTGAACACTAAGAGGAGAATTTCATTAAGGGAGAGTTTTGTTTAGTCAAAGGAAAAACATTTGAAACAGGGGGAGAAAATTTCAAATCTTGAAAATGCCTCTCGAAATCTTATTCATATACCTTTGACTATTTGCAAAAAGACTTTGAAAAGAATTTGCAAAAACAAAACAAGTGGTGCAAGCGTGGTCCAAAATGTTAAAAGAAAGAAAGCAATCCATGCATATCTTATGAAAGTATAAATTGGTTTAATTCCAAGTAACCTTTGCACTTACCTTATGCAAACTAGTTCCATTCTGCACTTATATATTTGCTTTGGTTTGTGTTGGCATCAATCACCAAAAAGGGGGAGATTGAAAGGGAAATAGGGTCAAACCTTTTTCTAAATGATTTTGGTGGATTGAATTGCCCAACACAAATAATTGGACTAACTAGTCTGCTCTAGATTATAAGTTCTACAGGTGCCAAAAGTTCAACACAAACCAATAAAAAGTCCAAGATAGGGTTCAAAAAGAAAGGAGCAAAACCAACCCAAGGCCGCCCTGGTCTGGCGCATCGGACTGTCCGGTGTGCCACCGGACAGTGTCCGGTGCGCCAGGTGAGAGCACCTAGAGGGGGGGGGGGGTGAATAGGTGATCCTGTAAAACTTGAAACTTAATGCCACAAAAAACTTGGTTAAGTGTTAGCACAATAATGCCAAGTGGCTAGAGAGGAGTCTCAACAAAACACAATAACCACAAAGATATCAATCACAGAGATGGCACGGTGGTTATCCCGTGGTTCGGCCAAGACCAACGCTTGCCTACTCCACGTTGTGGCGTCCCAAAGGACGAGGGTTGCAATCAACCCCTCTCAAGTGGTCCAAAGACCTACTTGAATACCACGGTGTTTTTCTTTGCTTTTCTTAATCCTGTTTGCAAGGAATCTCCACAACTTGGAGCCTCTCGCCCTTACACTTGAAGTTCACAAAGAAGCACGGAGCAAGGGAGGGATTAGCAACTCACACAAGACACAAAGATCACGGCAAATACGCACACACAAGACTCAGACTTGAGCTCAAGAGACTAGCACACTAGAACGAAGCTCAAATCACTAGAATGTCGAACAAGTGCGCAAGAATGATGTGTGAGTGATCAACAATGCTCAAAGGATGCTTGGTGCCCTCCTCCATACGCCTAGGGGTCCCTTTTATAGCCCTAAGGCAGCTAGGAGCCGTTGAGAGCAATCCAGGAAGGCAAATCTTGCCTTCTGTCGCCTGGCGCACCGGATAGTCCGGTGCACACCGGACAATGTCCGGTGCCCGATTTCTTTCCTTAAATGGCGAAGCCGACCGTTGCAGATTTGGGAGCCGTTGGCGCACCGGACATGTCCGGTGCACACCGGACAGTCCGGTGCCCCCTTCTAGCCGTTGGCTCGGCCACGTGTCCCGCGCAGATCGCGCGGCCGACCGTTGGCCCGGCCGACCGTTGGCTCACCGGACAGTCCGGTGCACACCGGACAGTCCGGTGAATTATAGCCGTACGTCGCCGGTGAATTCCCGAGAGCGGCCAGTTCGCTCGAGCTAGCCTGGCGCACCAGACACTGTCCGGTGCACCACCGGACAGTCCGGTGCACCACCGGACAGTCCGGTGCTCCCAGACTGAGCAGAGTCTTGGCTGCTCGAGCCAAGAAAATTCCAATTCGATTTTTCCTGTTTCCAGCACTTAGACACAATACATTAGTCTCTAAAACAATGTATTAAGTCTGAGAAACATACCTTTATCCTTGATTTGTACTTTATCCACCATTTTATACTTAGGCATTTGTGTTGGACACTAAATCACCAAAACACTTAGAAATGGCCCAAGGGCACATTTCTCATTCAATCTCCCCCTTTTTGGTGATTTATGCCAACACAACATAAAGCAAGTAGAACAAGTACAAAATCAATTCAAATAAGAACTCAAATTTGTTTTGATTCAATTTTGGCATATATGGATCATCCTTTGCCACCACTTGGTTTGTTTTTGCAAATCAAACTCAAATTTCTATCTCTAAGTCAGACACACATGTTGAAACATAAAGAGAGTCATTACAAGAGAAATTGATTCAAGATTTCAAAAACTCCCCCTTTTTCCCATAATCAACATTTCTCCCCACAAGAAGCCAACTTTTGACAAGAGAGACACTAAAGAGTTTTGACAAACCAAAAGCTCTATTCTATATTTTCAAAATCTCTCAAGTGGTAGCTGATCCATTTATCGCTTTGGCCTTTATTTTCTCCCCCTTTGGCATCAAGCACCAAAACGGGATCAATCTTGGCCCCTTAATCCCATTGCCTCACCAAAATCTTCAACTAAGAGCATAAAGGCAATAAGAGTACAAAGATGAACTTGGAAAAGTTACTCTTTCATCGAAGTGCAGTGGAAGTCTTGCATGGTCCAAGTCCACCTTTTCCCTTTCAATTCTCCTTTGAGACTAAATCAAACAGACTCAAGCACATAGTTAGTCTCAAAGGGTCAAGTTGTAACACATCTCCCCCTAAATACGTGCATCACTTGCACAAGGACTTGTGAGGTCCGAGGAGTGCTTTTACAACTTGAGCACCATACATAAGCAATAAAATGCATAAGGAACATGATCAAAGGCATAAATACATGTATGCTACAATTCAATCCAAGTTCTGCGAATCTAGGACATTTAGCTCACTACGCAGCCTGCAAAAGGTCTTCTCATCTAGAGGCTTGGTAAAGATATCGGCTAGCTGGTTCTCGGAGCTAACATGAAACACTTCGATATCTCCCTTTTGCTGGTGGTCTCTCAAAAAGTGATGCCGGATGTCAATGTGCTTTGTGCGGCTGTGCTGAACAGGATTTTCCGCCATGCGGATAGCACTCTCATTATCACATAGGAGTGGGACTTTGCTCAGATTGTAGCCAAAGTCCCTGAGGGTTTGCCTCATCCAAAGTAGTTGCGCGCAACACTGTCCTGCGACAACATACTCGGCCTCAGCGGTGGATAGGGCAACGGAGGTTTGTTTCTTAGAGTTCCATGACACCAGGGACCTTCCTAAGAATTGGCACGTCTCCGATGTACTCTTTCTATCGACCTTACATCCAGCATAGTCGGAATCTGAATATCCAATCAAGTCAAAGGTAGACCCCTTTGGATACCAGATCCCGAAGCAAGGCGTAGCAACTAAATATCTAAGAATTCGCTTCACCGCCACTAAGTGACATTCCTTAGGATCAGATTGAAATCTAGCACACATGCATACGCTAAGCATAATATCCGGTCTACTAGCACATAAAAAAAAAGTAAAGACCCTATCATTGACCGGTATGCCTTTTGATCAACGGACTTACCTCCTTTGTTGAGGTCGGTGTATCCGTCGGTCCCCATCGGAGTCTTTGCGGGCTTGGCGTCCTTCATCCCAAACCGCTTTAGCAAGTCTTGCGTGTACTTCGTTTGGGAGATGAAGGTGCCGTCCTTGAGTGTAACACCCTGAATTTGGGGGTATAAAATTTCTTTGCTCATATTCACAAATTCAGGTGTTACTTCCTTTTCTCATCCTTCCTAATTCTTTTCTCTCTCATTTCTATAGGAGCTAAGTGCTTATTTTACTTGTAATTGTAGTCTATTATGTTAAACCCTAGTGGAGTATGAATTGTTGCATCATGTTGAACCCTAGATTTCACTTTTGTTTGGTGCATAATTCTCAAAAGGTCTAATTTGAATTTGGGGCCCATTTGAATTTGAATCAAATAGAATAAATAAAAGAAAAGGGAGAAACAATTCAGAATAAAAGAAAAAGGTAAAGCAGCCCAACCCAGCCGCCCCCTCGGCCTTTCGGCCCAGCCGGCCCATCTCTCGCGCGCGCGCCTCCCTCCCCTCCTCTCTCTGCGCAGCGGGCCCGGCCTGTCGGCGCGGCCGCCTTCCGCGTACCCGCCCCTTTCTCTCTCTGTTCGCCCAGCCCCACCTGTCGGCGCCCGCTTTCCCCGCGCGCGCTCGCTCCCTCGCTCTCTCTCTGCTCGCGGGCCCGGGCTGTCAGCCCCGTCTTCCTCGCGTAACCGCCGCCGAGCTGCTCGCGCCCGCCTTCCCCGCGCCCACGTCGCGCGTGGAACTCGCCCCACCTCGCCCCTGGCCACTTGAGCCCCGAACCCCACTCGCCCTCACCCTCTCCCCCCATTTGCGCCCAGTAGACTCTCTCTCCCCCTCGCTGCGCGCACGCAGAGCGCCACCGCCATAACCCCGCCGTCCCGAGCTCGGTTTCTCGTTGCCGGTGGAGCTCCGCCGCGCCCTTAGCCCCGGTGAGCTCCGCTCTGGCATCCGCAACCCGGAACGCGCCCCAATTCTCTCTCCCCCTCCCTATTTCTCTCTGCCCGCGCTCACCCGTCGTCCGCCGTGCAGCCGCCACCGTCGACCCGGGTCCCCGTCGCGTCCCCGTCGCCGCCGAGGAGTCCCCGGAGCCCGCCTTGAGGTAATGGACCTCTCCCGCCCCTATCGCCCCTTGCTTTGCTCTCTGTTGCGCTTGATTGCTCGCCGGAGTAGAATAACCCCGCCGCCGAGCCGCCCCGCCGTGAACCGCCCCCCTCCGGTGCCTCTGCCCCGACCCAGACCCTACCGGAGAACTCCCCGCGCCCTCCCCGACCTCCCCGACCACTCAGGTCACCCCAGAGCCCCGCCAAACGCCCGCGCCCCTCGTCTCCGGCGAGCCCTCCGCCGTGGGGACGAACGCCGCCGCCCCAACTAGCCGTAGGGAAGACCCAGGCCGCCCATCCGATCTCCGCCGTTCAACCCAGATCGGGCGGCCCTGATTCAACCCGCCCGGACCTAATCCTGGCCGTCCGCCAGCGATCCAGCGGCCCGGGCCCACTACCCCCTCACCCCGTCTCTCTGCCCGCTAGGCCCCGCCTGTCAGCCCGCCCGCGCGCTCGCTCTGCCGTTTGGGCCCAGCCTGTCAGCCCGCCCCGCGCGCGCGCTGTCCGCCCGGCCCCGCCTGTCAGCCTGCCCGCGCCCCGCGCTGCCTGCCCGGCCCCGCCTGTCAGCCGCCCAGGCCGCCGCGCGCCCGCGCGCCCGCCCGCAGGATCTAATCCTGATCGTTCGCTTTAGATCTGACGGCTGTAGGCGCTCGATACCCCTTCGCCCGCGCTTTTCTTAAAGAGCCCCCCTGTTTTCTGGAAATTGCGCCCGCCGTCCCTAGTTTCTCGCAGTTAAGTCCCTGGCCCTTTTATTTAATTCAAAATAAGTCCTTAGGGTATAATTTTAACCCCTAAACTTGTAAAATTCATAGCTTTGTCATATGAACTCCAAATTAGGTGCTTCAAATTGCAAAATGTTCATAATATTATTATCTATCTGTTTATGCAATGTTTCCCTGCTGTTTCCAGGTATTAATTAATAGCTAATCACTAGGATAGGATTAAGACTATTGAAACCTTATTTAAGATAATTGGAAATGAGTAGACTTTAATAAAAGTTGGATTACTTAAGTTTGTGGACTTAAACACTTAAGTTTAGAAACTCAAACCAGATAATTATTTAATCCCACCACCAACTTAGACCTGATTAGTGGATAGTGAATCACTTTGTGTAGTCCTCTACCCCAGACCTAGGGAACACTAGAGTGCCTTTCCCTTTTCTGTTATGAACTTGTGACCCCTCTCTGCTGCATATGTTTGGTATATTGTTTTCTGTTTGTTATTTTCCCAAGTGCATAGTGTGAATGATTGCTTTGCGTAGACACCGAGCAGTCTGTGTTTCCCGAGGCAGTTGCAGAGGAAGTCCCTGATCAGCAGTTTGGTGAAGGCAAGTGTCCTCTGTCCCATTATGTCCTATTCATTTATAACTTACTACCCCGCATTACTTTCCTGAAACCTAAGGATTGACTAGCTTTGCACTTTACTTTATCCTTGATGACCTTATGGGCTATTATGGTTAGCACTTTGCTACTGCTTTAACATAATCAATGAACATGATGTGGCTATTTATGATACTGTTATCCTGTTGATGTTGATGATCTTGTGATACTCTAGGGGGCTCAGGCTGTTTCCTGAGTACCTCTCCGTAAGGACTGGTTCGTTGAGAGACCACCCGGGATAACAGTGCAACCATGAGGGTGAAATGGGATGCCCTTAGCTGATTAATTGGATGAACTAGAGGTGTAGTTGCTTAGCCGTCGTGCCGTCAATGGGGTTCAGGCACAGTGCTTGCTCTGCCGAGGCTGAGTGCCGAGGTTCTTTCGTTTTGCTCTTTGTTAGTCACTCTCCTGCGGGGAGGGGTACTGTGTTTATCAAACTGGAGAAACCTAACGGGCAGCTACGATCTCTAGGGAATCTTTGTAAAAGCTACGTAGTGATACCCTGCTGGACCACCTAGGAAGTGATCAATGGGGATTAGCTCTCCCCGGGCAAAAAGGGAATCATGACTCATGGGTAAAGTGTGCGACCTCTGCAGAGGGTAGTGAAACTGATATATCAGCCGTGCTCACGGTTAAGAGCAGCCTTGGGATCCTCTTTGATTAGAGATACAGATGGATACAGATGGTTCGAGATACAAGGATTATGTTTTGGTTTTGGTTCGACTACGATGATGATGTTCCTCGATGAGGAAATGGTTTACGGGTCGGTTAATGCTAAAATCTGGCTTCTACTAATGATAAATACCTGACCAACTAAAAGCAACTGCTTGAGCCTAACCCCACATAAAGCTAGTCCACTTCAGCCAAACGGGACATTTGCTGAGTACGTTGATGTGTACTCATCCTTGCTTTACCACAAAACACCAGGTTGTCCGCATTGCAACCACTGCTCAGGAGAAGGCGAAGCCGTGGAAGGAGACTTCCAGGAGTTCCAAGACTACGACAAATTCTAGGTGTGGGTTGGCGGCAACCCCCAGTCAGCTGCCTGTGAAGGCCTTATCTTTACTGTGTTTCGCTAGTACTTTGATTTACCTGTTAAGACAATGACTATGTGGATGTCTATGACTCTATGATGTAATAAGTACCCTTTTATATTATTATTCGAGCATTGTGTGATGATGTTCATTTATGTAATCGCTGTGTACGTGAGTTCTGATCCTGGCACGTACATAGTTCGCATTCGGTTTGCCTTCCAAAACCGGGTGTGACATAAGTGGTATCAAAGCCAGGTTGACTGTAGGACCGCTGACCTAGAGTAGCACTGGTCGTACTAAGGACTATTGACCCTTCCCCTCACCTTGACCTCTGGTGTTACTTCAAAAAGTCGGTCACCTCGACCAACCCTATGTTTTACTATCTATCTATACTATACCTTGTTAAAATTTTTATCTTATTCTATCTTTGGTTTATTCACTTGTCATATTAGTTCTGCTCTTACTCTTGTGCTTACGGTGTCTTTTGTAGATGGCTCGTCTTAGACACACTGCACGTAAGTCGGTGATTCCTTTCCTGCCGTCTCGACTTGCGGAGCGTCCTCTGCACCGCACCGTGTCCGGTCAGTCGAGTCACCTGGAGAGGCTGCACCACTGCCTGCGTGAGGAGCAGGAGCGCCGGCGCCAGCACAGAGAGCAGCAGGGCTCTTCCTCCTCACCCCAGCAGGAGGTGGAGACCGTGAGGCCCCGTCCCTCTGTTGCCCAGCTGGAGGTGCCCCTTGTTCCACCGCAGGACGTCCCGGCTGTTGGAGGAGTTGTTGGAGGAGCTACGGGAGGAGACCCCGACGACGACGACTCAGCCCACAGCACGGAGTCCTCTGAGCCGCAGGAGGCGGAAGGATGGGTCGCCCGACCCATCACCCGTGACGCCGCTCGCGGTTGTCACTTCCACGACGCACTCGATACCTTGCTGCGCCAGGCTTTCGACCGGCACACCTGGTCGATCGAGTATCGTTGTGTAGTCTACCAACACAGTCGCGGGAGGTACCCGGACCGCTGGGAGGCTACCTGCCTAGTTCGCCGTCCGGAGGATGACCTCCGGGGTGCGGAGGCCGTTTCGGAGCACTATTCCATCTCCGAGAGGGACACTGCAGAGGCGGCTATGCAGGATGCAGCACGACGTGCACTCTCTCAGTACTGTTCTTTGTTCGGTGGCGTGGCCGACGGTCTTAACCTTCGGTACTACCCCTGCCGCCCTACTGGCAGCACAGAGAGTGTGGTTGTTTCACCTGTTGGTGAGGCTAACCCTAGGTTGAGCAGCACAGTCAACCTAGTCGCAGTGCTTAACACGGAGCTGGATCACTCTCTGGACGAGCTAAGCAGGGCTCGAACGGAGATTGCGGAGTTGCGTGCTGAGTTGGCAGAGCGCCATCACCAGGAGGGTGGTTCCCCCGCTCCTGTTGAGACTCAGCACCCATACCGCTCGCCGCCACGTGGTCACCACACTTATGGTTCCCCTGTCTGTAAGACCAGGATAGATTTGGATCCTTAGGTCGTTAGCGTCGAAGTTTGTAATAATTCTAAGTCAGATGTCTCAGTCTTAGGTAGTCAGTTTAGTTTGCTTATCAGTTGCTTCCATTTAGTTTAGTTTGCTTATCAGTCGCTTGCATGCTTGTTATGATGAACTTGTACTGGATTTGGATCTTTGTAATGACTGTAGCCAACCTGTGGGTTTCCCCTGCAGTTTGGCTTAGCTAGTAATATTAATGAAGTTAGTTGTTTAGTTGGGAAACCATTTACTCTTACTTTCCTTTCTTATCTGAGGATCAGTGAAGCTCTTTGTTCGCTCAGTGTCATGAAGAATTCTGTATTCTCTTTTCTTATGCTGAAGGGTTGTAAGATCGATGCTGATGTGTGAATGTCTTCCACAGATGTCTGACAACAGGCGCCGATGCAACAGGCGTGCTCAGCAGGAGCAGCATGACCAGCAGGAGGAAAATCAGAGGCAGCCTCCCCCGCCACCCCCGATGTCAGTGGAGCAGATGTTCTTGATGCAGACCCAGGCAGTGCAGGCCATTGGACAGACTCTGGCAGCCATGCAGCAGGCTCAACAGCAGCCCCAACCCCAGTTGCAAGTGCAGATGCCCCAGATGCCACGAGATAAGCGTGGTGAGTTCATGAGAGGGCACCCTCCTACCTTCGCCCATTCTGCTGACCCCATGGATGCAGAAGACTGGTTGCGCGCAGTGGAGAGGGAACTGCGCACCGCCCAATGCGACAACAGAGAGAAGGTTCTGTATGGTCCCCGCCAGCTGAGGGGAGCAGCCCAGTCCTGGTGGGAGTCCTACCTCGCCACCCATGCTGACCCCGAAGCCATCACTTGGGAGGAATTCAGCGAGAGTTTCCGTCGGTACCATGTGCCCGAGGGACTAATGATCGTGAAGAAGGAGGAGTTTCTGGCTCTGAAGCAGGGACCCATGTCTGTTAGTGAGTACAGAGACAAGTTTCTGCAGCTGTCTCGTTATGCACCCGAGGATGTCAACACTGATGCCAAGAGGCAGTACAGGTTCATGAGAGGTTTGGTGGATCCCCTGCATTACCAGTTGATGAATCACACCTTCCCCACCTTCCAGCACCTGATCGATAGGGCAGTCATGACTGAGAAGAAGCGTAAGGACATGGAAGATCGGAAGCGCAAGATGAGTGGACCCCAGTCCGGAGGCATCAGCCGTCCACGTTTCTCAGGCAGTTCGTCTCAGCAAGGCAGACCTGGTCACCCGCAGGGATATCAGAATCAGAATCAGCGTCCGCATCAGCAGCAGTTTCAGAGGCAGTACCCGCAGCAGCAGCAGCAGTATCGCCAGCACAGCCAGCAGGGAGGTAATCAGTATCAGAAGCAGAACAACCAGGCACCTCGCCTTCCTGCCCCAGCAGCGAATCAGAGCAACCAAGCAGCCCCAGCACAAGGAGGAGGCAGAGGATGTTTCCACTGTGGAGATCAAGGCCACTGGGCGATGCAGTGCCCAAAGAAGATGGCTCAGCAGCAGACCAACCCCAATGCTCCAGCAAGGCAAGGTGTACTGCAGCCGGCAGCAGGCAATCGTAACCAAGCGTACAACCGTGGAAAGGTGAATCACTTGGAAGCCGAAGCGATCCAGGATGCACCAGATGTGGCAGTAGGTATGTTCTCAGTCGAATCTCATCCCGCGAAAGTGCTATTTGATACTGGTGCAACTCATTCTTTTGTCACTGCAACATGGGTAGAATTGCATAACATCTTAGTAGAGGCAGTGATGCCACCCATGAGGATTAATTCGGTTGGTGGCAAGGTGCAAACAGATAAAATATGTTCAAACATAATGGTGGAAATAAGGGGGATAGGATTCCCCAGTGACTTAATAGTAATAGGCACCCCTGGGATAGATGTCATTCTAGGGATGAATTGGTTAATGAAGTATGAAGCAAATGTTAGTTGTGACAAGAGGACCATAACATTGAAGTCCCCGTCAGGAGAAGAGGTAGTGGCCGAGCTAAGGATGCCTAAGTCAGAAGAGGGAGTCTGTCACCAGATTTCTGTTGATAGTAAGGAGCCCAACCCGCTCGAGACTATCAAGGTTGTGTCGGACTTTCCGGATGTGTTTCCCGAGGAGCTAACGGGTATGCCACCCGAGAGAAAAGTCGAATTTGCCATAGAGCTTATCCCTGGTACTGCCCCCATTTCAAAGAGAGCCTATCGAGTGTCTGGACCAGAATTGGTGGAACTCAAGAAGCAGATAGACGAGATGTTAGAGAAGGGTTACATCAGGCCAAGTACCTCGCCTTGGGCCGCTCCAGTGTTGTTTGTAGAGAAGAAAGATGGTACCAAAAGGATGTGCATAGACTACAGAGCCCTGAATGAAGTCACTGTCAAGAACAAGTACCGCCTGCCAAGGATAGAAGATCTGTTTGACCAGCTCAGAGGTGCCAGCGTATTCTCGAAGATAGATCTGAGATCAGGTTACCATCAACTCAGAATCCGACCCTCGGATATACCGAAGACGGCATTCATCACCAAGTATGGGTTATATGAGTTCACAGTTATGTCTTTTGGTTTGACAAATGCGCCAGCCTTCTTTATGTACCTGATGAACAGTGTGTTCATGGATTATCTGGACAAGTTTGTGGTAGTGTTCATCGATGACATTCTCATATACTCTCAAAGCGAGGAAGATCATGTGGAGCATTTGAAGATGGTATTGCAAAGGCTTCGAGAGCATCAGTTGTACGCCAAGCTGGGCAAATGCGAGTTCTGGATTCATGAAGTCTTGTTTCTGGGTCACATCATAAACCAAGAGGGATTGGCAGTGGATCCAAAGAAAGTAGCAGATATCCTGAACTGGAAAGCACCGAAGGATGTTCGTGGGATCAAGAGCTTCATTGGAATGGCTGGATACTATAGGCGTTTCATTGAAGGCTTTTCAAAGATTGCTAGACCAATGACAGCGTTACTAGCGAAGAAAGTTGAGTTTAAGTGGACCCAAAAGTGTCAGGAAGCATTTGAAGAACTGAAGAATAGATTGACTACAGCTCCTGTGCTAGTTCTGCCTGATGTCCACAAGTCATTCTCAGTGTATTGCGATGCTTCGTACACCGGATTGGGATGTGTGCTGATGCAAGAAGGGAGAGTTGTAGCATACTCGTCTCGACAGCTGAAGATCCATGAGAAGAATTACCCCACACATGACCTGGAATTGGCAGCAGTGGTTCATGCTTTAAAGACCTGGAGACATTACCTGTATGGGCAGAAGTGCGACATCTACACAGATCATAAAAGTCTGAAGTACATATTCACCCAGTCAGAGTTAAACATGAGGCAGCGAAGATGGTTGGAACTGATCAAAGACTATGAGTTGGAGATACATTACCATCCGGGCAAAGCCAATGTTGTTGCAGATGCTCTGAGCAGGAAAAGTCAAGTTAATATGTTGGCCTCGCACCCAATGCCATATGAGTTAGCCAAGGAGTTCAACAGACTGAGCCTCGGTTTCCTGAACAGTACGCAAGGAGTAACAGTGGAATTGGAGCCCACCCTAGAGCGGGAGATCAAAGAAGGGCAGAAGGATGATGAAAACATCAACAAGATCCGGCAGCTGATCCTAGAAGGAAGAGGCAAAGACTTTCGAGAGGATGAAGAAGGAGTAATCTGGTTCAAAGATCGATTGTGTGTTCCCGACCTCAAACCTATCCGGGAACTGATCCTCAAGGAAGCTCATGAGACAGCCTACTCCATACACCCTGGAAGTGAGAAGATGTACCAGGACTTAAAAAGAAGGTTTTGGTGGTATGGCATGAAAAGAGAGATCGCAGAATATGTCGCCATCTGTGATAGCTGTCAGAGAACCAAAGCAGAGCATCAGAGACCCGCCGGATTGTTGCAGCCTTTGCGGATTCCTCAGTGGAAGTGGGATGAGATCGGGATGGATTTTATAGTTGGCCTACCTCGTACCCGGGTCGGTTATGATTCCATCTGGGTGGTCGTGGACCGCTTAACAAAGGTGGCCCATTTCATACCTGTGAAGACGACATACACCGGAGCAACGTTAGCTGAGTTATACATGTCATGGATAGTCTGCCTTCATGGCGTGCCGAAGAAGATAGTGTCAGATCGAGGAACGCAGTTCACATCTCATTTTTGGCAGCAGCTACAAGAAGCTTTGGGCACACATTTGAACTTCAGCTCAGCTTATCACCCGCAGACAGACGGCCAGACTGAAAGAACTAACCAGATCTTAGAAGATATGTTGAGAGCCTGTGCGTTGCAAGACAAGTCAGGATGGGACAAAAGGTTACCTTATGCAGAATTCTCCTACAACAATAGCTATCAGGCTAGCTTGAAGATGTCACCGTTTCAGGCACTCTACGGACGGAGTTGTAGGACTCCGCTGCACTGGGACCAGCCTGGAGAGAGACAGGTGTTTGGCCCCGACATCTTGCTTGAAGCCGAAGAGAATATCAAAATGGTTCGGGAGAATCTGAAGATAGCCCAGTCAAGACAGCGAAGCTATGCTGACAGAAGGAGAAGGGAACTGAGTTTCGAAGTGGGAGATTACGTCTATCTGAAGGTGTCACCTATCAGGGGAGTCAGAAGGTTCGGAGTTAAAGGCAAGTTAGCACCCCGGTACGTCGGACCATATCAGATTCAAGCCAAGCGTGGAGAAGTGGCCTACCAGCTCGACCTACCAGAGAGTTTGTCAGCAGTGCACAATGTGTTCCATGTGTCACAATTGAAGAAGTGTCTGCGAGTACCAGAAGAACAGTTGCCAGTGGAGGGCTTGGAAGTCCAAGAAGATCTGACATACATAGAGAAGCCAACGCAGATTCTGGAGTTTGCAGACAGAGTCACCCGGAGGAACACTATCAGAATGTGCAAAGTCAGATGGGGTCACCACTCGGAGGATGAAGCAACCTGGGAACGAGAAGATGACCTGAAGGCCAAATACCCTGAACTCTTTGCTGACCAACCTTGAATCTCGGGGCGAGATTCTTTTAAGGGGGATAGGTTTGTAACACCCTGAATTTGGGGGTATAAAATTTCTTTGCTCATATTCACAAATTCAGGTGTTACTTCCTTTTCTCATCCTTCCTAATTCTTTTCTCTCTCATTTCTATAGGAGCTAAGTGCTTATTTTACTTGTAATTGTAGTCTATTATGTTAAACCGTAGTGGAGTATGAATTGTTGCATCATGTTGAACCCTAGATTTCACTTTTGTTTGGTGCATAATTCTCAAAAGGTCTAATTTGAATTTGGGGCCCATTTGAATTTGAATCAAATAGAATAAATAAAAGAAAAGGGAGAAACAATTCAGAATAAAAGAAAAAGGTAAAGCAGCCCAACCCAGCCGCCCCCTCGGCCTTTCGGCCCAGCCGGCCCATCTCTCGCGCGCGCGCCTCCCTCCCCTCCTCTCTCTGCGCAGCGGGCCCGGCCTGTCGGCGCGGCCGCCTTCCGCGTACCCGCCCCTTTCTCTCTCTGTTCGCCCGGCCCCACCTGTCGGCGCCCGCTTTCCCCGCGCGCGCTCGCTCCCTCGCTCTCTCTCTGCTCGCGGGCCCGGGCTGTCAGCCCCGTCTTCCTCGCGTAACCGCCGCCGAGCTGCTCGCGCCCGCATTCCCCGCGCCCACGTCGCGCGTGGAACTCGCCCCACCTCGCCCCTGGCCACTTGAGCCCCGAACCCCACTCGCCCTCACCCTCTCCCCCCATTTGCGCCCAGTAGACTCTCTCTCCCCCTCGCTGCGCGCACGCAGAGCGCCACCGCCATAACCCCGCCGTCCCGAGCTCGGTTTCTCGTCGCCGGTGGAGCTCCGCCGCGCCCTTAGCCCCGGTGAGCTCCGCTCTGGCGTCCGCAACCCGGAACGCGCCCCAATTCTCTCTCCCCCTCCCTATTTCTCTCTGCCCGCGCTCACCCGTCGTCCGCCGTGCAGCCGCCACCGTCGACCCGGGTCCCCGTCGCGTCCCCGTCGCCGCCGAGGAGTCCCCGGAGCCCGCCTTGAGGTAACGGACCTCTCCCGCCCCTATCGCCCCTTGCTTTGCTCTCTGTTGCGCTTGATTGCTCGCCGGAGTAGAATAACCCCGCCGCCGAGCCGCCCCGCCGTGAACCGCCCCCCTCCGGTGCCTCTGCCCCGACCCAGACCCTACCGGAGAACTCCCCGCGCCCTCCCCGACCTCCCCGATCACTCAGGTCACCCAGAGCCCCGCCAAACGCCCGCGCCCCTCGTCTCCGGCGAGCCCTCCGCCGTGGGGACGAGCGCCGCCGCCCCAACTAGCCGTAGGGAAGACCCAGGCCGCCCATCCGATCTCCGCCGTTCAACCCAGATCGGGCGGCCCTGATTCAACCCGCCCGGACCTAATCCTGGCCGTCCGCCAGCGATCCAGCGGCCCAGGCCCACTACCCCCTCACCCCGTCTCTCTGCCCGCTAGGCCCCGCCTGTCAGCCCGCCCGCGCGCTCGCTCTGCCGTTTGGGCCCAGCCTGTCAGCCCGCCCCGCGCGCGCGCTGTCCGCCCGGCCCCGCCTGTCAGCCTGCCCGCGCCCCGCGCTGCCTGCCCGGCCCCGCCTGTCAGCCGCCCAGGCCGCCGCGCGCCCGCGCGCCCGCCCGCAGGATCTAATCCTGATCGTTCGCTTTAGATCTGACGGCTGTAGGCGCTCGATACCCCTTCGCCCGCGCTTTTCTTAAAGAGCCCCCCTGTTTTCTGGAAATTGCGCCCGCCGTCCCTGGTTTCTCGCAGTTAAGTCCCTGGCCCTTTTATTTAATTCAAAATAAGTCCTTAGGGTATAATTTTAACCCCTAAACTTGTAAAATTCATAGCTTTGTCATATGAACTCCAAATTAGGTGCTTCAAATTGCAAAATGTTCATAATATTATTATCTATCTGTTTATGCAATGTTTCCCTGCTGTTTCCAGGTATTAATTAATAGCTAATCACTAGGATAGGATTAAGACTATTGAAACCTTATTTAAGATAATTGGAAATGAGTAGACTTTAATAAAAGTTGGATTGCTTAAGTTTGTGGACTTAAACACTTAAGTTTAGAAACTCAAACCAGATAATTATTTAATCCCACCACCAACTTAGACCTGATTAGTGGATAGTGAATCACTTTGTGTAGTCCTCTACCCCAGACCTAGGGAACACTAGAGTGCCTATCCCTTTTCTGTTATGAACTTGTGACCCCTCTCTGCTGCATATGTTTGGTATATTGTTTTCTGTTTGTTATTTTCCCAAGTGCATAGTGTGAATGATTGCTTTGCGTAGACACCGAGCAGTCTGTGTTTCCCGAGGCAGTTGCAGAGGAAGTCCCTGATCACTAGTTTGGTGAAGGCAAGTGTCCTCTGTCCCATTATGTCCTATTCATTTATAACTTACTACCCCGCATTACTTTCCTGAAACCTAAGGATTGACTAGCTTTGCACTTTACTTTATCCTTGATGACCTTATGGGCTATTATGGTTAGCACTTTGCTACTGCTTTAACATAATCAATGAACATGATGTGGCTATTTATGATACTGTTATCCTGTTGATGTTGATGATCTTGTGATACTCTAGGGGGCTCAGGCTGTTTCCTGAGTACCTCTCCGTAAGGACTGGTTCGTTGAGAGACCACCCGGGATAACAGTGCAACCATGAGGGTGAAATGGGATGCCCTTAGCTGATTAATTGGATGAACTAGAGGTGTAGTTGCTTAGCCGTCGTGCCGTCAATGGGGTTCAGGCACAGTGCTTGCTCTGCCGAGGCTGAGTGCCGAGGTTCTTTCGTTTTGCTCTTTGTTAGTCACTCTCCTGCGGGGAGGGGTACTGTGTTTATCAAACTGGAGAAACCTAACGGGCAGCTACGATCTCTAGGGAATCTTTGTAAAAGCTACGTAGTGATACCCTGCTGGACCACCTAGGAAGTGATCAATGGGGATTAGCTCTCCCCGGGAAAAAAGGGAATCATGACTCATGGGTAAAGTGTGCGACCTCTGCAGAGGGTAGTGAAACTGATATATCAGCCGTGCTCACGGTTAAGAGCAGCCTTGGGATCCTCTTTGATTAGAGATACAGATGGATACAGATGGTTCGAGATACAAGGATTATGTTTTGGTTTTGGTTCGACTACGATGGTGATGTTCCTCGATGAGGAAATGGTTTACGGGTCGGTTAATGCTAAAATCTGGCTTCTACTAATGATAAATACCTGACCAACTAAAAGCAACTGCTTGAGCCTAACCCCACATAAAGCTAGTCCACTTCAGCCAAACGGGACATTTGCTGAGTACGTTGATGTGTACTCATCCTTGCTTTACCACAAAACACCAGGTTGTCCGCATTGCAACCACTGCTCAGGAGAAGGCGAAGCCGTGGAAGGAGACTTCCAGGAGTTCCAAGACTACGACGAATTCTAGGTGTGGGTTGGCGGCAACCCCCAGTCAGCTGCCTGTGAAGGCCTTATCTTTACTGCGTTTCGCTAGTACTTTGATTTACCTGTTAAGACAATGACTATGTGGATGTCTATGACTCTATGATGTAATAAGTACCCTTTTATATTATTATTCGAGCATTGTGTGATGATGTTCATTTATGTAATCGCTGTGTACGTGAGTTCTGATCCTGGCACGTACATAGTTCGCATTCGGTTTGCCTTCCAAAACCGGGTGTGACATTGAGTTGCTTCACTTGGAACCCAAGGAAGTAGTTCAACTCGCCCATCATCGACATCTCGAATTTCTGCGTCATCACCCTGCTAAACTCTTCACAAGACTTTTGGTTAGTAGAACCAAATATTATGTCATCGACATAAATTTGGCACACAAAAAGATCACCATCACAAGTCTTAGTGAAAAGAGTTGGATCGGCTTTCCCAACCTTGAAAGCATTAGCAATTAAAAAGTCTCTAAGGCATTCATACCATGCTCTTGGGGCTTGCTTAAGTCCATAGAGCGCCTTAGAGAGTTTACACACGTGGTCGGGGTACCGTTCATCCTCGAAGCCAGGGGGTTGCTCCACGTACACCTCCTCCTTGATTGGCCCGTTGAGGAAAGCGCTCTTCACATCCATTTGGAACAACCTGAAAGAATGGTGAGCGGCATATGCTAGCAAGATACGAATAGACTCTAGCCTAGCCACAGGAGCAAAAGTCTCCTCAAAGTCCAAACCTGCGACTTGGGCATAATCTTTTGCCACAAGTCGAGCCTTGTTCCTTGTCACCACCCCGTGCTCGTCTTGTTTGTTGCGGAACACCCACTTGGTTCCCACAACATTTTGCTTAGGACGAGGCACCAGCATCCAAACTTCATTCCTCTTGAAGTTGTTGAGCTCCTCCTGCATGGCCAACACCCAGTCCGGATCTAGCAAGGCCTCCTCTACCCTGAAAGGCTCAATAGAAGAGACAAAGGAGTAATGCTCACAAAAATTAACTAATCGAGATCGAGTAGTTACTCCCTTGATAATATCACCCAGAATTTGGTCGACGGGATGATCCCTTTGAATCATCGCTCGAACTTGGGTTGGAGGTGCCGGTTGCGCTTCTTCCTCCATCACATGATCATCTTGTGCTCCCCCTTGCTCACATGCCTCATTTTGATGAACCTGTTCATCGTCTTGAGTTGGGGGATGCACCGTTGTTGAGGAAGAAGGTTGATCTTGTTCATCTTGTTCCTGTGGCCGCACATCTCCAATCGACATGGTACGTATTGCGGTCGTTGGAACGTCTTCTTCATCTACATCATCAAGATCAACAACTTGCTCTCTTGGAGAGCTATTAGTCTCATCAAATACAACGTCGCTAGAGACTTCAACCAAACCCGATGATTTGTTGAAGACTCTATACGCCTTTGTATTTGAGTCATAACCTAACAAAAACCCTTCTACCGCTTTGGGAGCAAACTTAGAATTCCTACCCTTCTTCACAAGAATGTAACATTTGCTCCCAAAAACACGAAAGTAAGATACATTGGGTTTGTTACCGGTTAGAAGCTCATATGAAGTCTTCTTGAGGAGGCGATGAAGGTAGACCCTGTTGATGGCGTGGCAAGCCGTGTTCACGGCTTCTGACCAAAAGCACTCGGGGGTCTTGAACTCTCCAAGCATCGTCCTCGCCATATCGATGAGCGTCCTGTTCTTCCTCTCTACCACACCATTTTGTTGTGGTGTGTAGGGAGCGGAGAACTCGTGCTTGATCCCTTCCTCCTCAAGGAACTCCTCCACTTGAAGGTTCTTGAACTCGGACCCGTTGTCGCTCCTTATCTTCTTCACCTTGAGCTCAAACTCATTTTGAGCTCTCCTTAGGAAGCGCTTGAGGGTCCCTTGGGTTTCAGACTTATCCTGCAAAAAGAATACCCAAGTGAAGCGGGAAAAGTCATCAACAATAACTAAACCATACTTACTTCCTCCTATGCTTAGATAGGCGACGGGTCCGAAGAGGTCCATATGTAGCAGCTCCAGAGGTCTTGATGTGGTCATCACATTCTTGCTGTGATGCGCTCCTCCCACTTGTTTACCTGCTTGACAAGCTGCACAAGGTCTATCTTTTTCAAAAGTAACATTGGTTAGACCTATCACGTGTTCTCCCTTTAGAAGCTTGTGTAGGTTCTTCATCCCCACATGTGCTAAGCGGCGATGCCACAACCAGCCCATGCTAGTCTTAGCAATTAAGCATGCATCTAGATCGGCCTCTTCTTTTGCAAAATCAACTAAATAAAGTTTGCCGTCTAATACACCCTTAAAAGCTAGTGAACCATCACTTCTTCTAAAGACAGACACATCTATATTTGTAAATAAACAATTATATCCCATATTGCATAATTGACTAACAGATAGCAAATTATATCCAAGAGACTCAACTAAAAACACGTTAGATATAGAGTGCTCATTTGAAATTGCAATCTTGCCTAAGCCTTTCACCTTGCCTTGGTTCCCATCACCGAAAATGATTGAATCTTGGGAATCCTTATTCTTGACGTAGGAGGTGAACATCTTCTTCTCTCCCGTCATATGGTTTGTGCATCCGCTGTCGATAATCCAGCTTGAACCCCCGGATGCATAAACCTGCAAGGCAAATTTAGGCTTGGGTCTTAGGTACCCAACTCTTGTTGGGTCCTACAAGGTTAGTCACAATTGTCTTAGGGACCCAAATGCAAGTTTTATCTCCCTTGCATTTTGCCCCTAACTTCTTAGCAACTATCTTCCTTTCCTTTCTACAAATAGCAAAGGAAGCATTTAAAGCATGATATATTGTAGAAGGTCCATCAACTTTCCTAGGAATATTAACAATATTTCTCCTAGGCATATGATGAATAACATTTCTTCTAAACGCATCTCTACCATGCATATAGGAAGAACTAGAAGCAAACATGGCATGAGAGTCAAAAGAATCATTACAACTCCTATAAGCATTTCTAGGCTGTCTCCTATCATGGTACATAAAAGCATGGTTCTTTTGCACACTACTAGTCATAGGGGCCTTCCCTTTCTCCTTGGCGGAGATGGGGGCCTTATGGCTTGTTAAGTTCTTGACTTCCCTCTTGAAGCCAAGACCATCCTTAATTGAGGGGTGTCTACCAATCGTGTAGGCATCCCTTGCAAATTTTAGCTTATCAAATTCACTTTTGCTAGTCTTAAGTTGAGCATTAAGACTAGCCAATTCATCATGTAATTTGGAAATTGAAACTAGGTGTTCATTACAAGCATCAATGTCAAAATCTTTACACCTATTACAAGTTGCAACAATTTCTACACAAGATGTTGATTTACTAGCTATTTCTAACTTAGCATTCAAATCATCATTAATGCTCCTCAAGCTAGAAATTGTTTCATGGCAAGAAGATAATTCACAAGAAAGCATTTCATTTCTTTTAATTTCTAAAGCATGAGATTTTTGTGCTTCTACAAATTTGTCATGTTCTTCATACAACAAATCCTCTTGCTTTTCTAAAAGCCTATTCTTATCATTCAAGGCATCAATCAATTCATTAATTTTATCTACCTTGGTTCTATCTAGGCCCTTAAATAAACATGAATAATCTATTTCATCCTCATCACTAGATTCGTCCTCACTTGAAGAAGCATAAGTAGAGTTTCGAGTACATACCTTCTTCTCCCTTGCCATAAGGCATGTGTGAGTGTGACGCTCGTTGGGGAAGAGGGATGACTTGTTGAAGGCGGTGGCGACGAGTCCTTCATTGTCGGAGTCGGACGAGGAGCAATCCGAGTCCCACTCCTTTCCAAGATGTGCCTCGCCCTTTGCCTTCTTATAGTTCTTCTTCTTCTCCCTCTTGTTCCCTTGATCCTGATCACTATCATTGTTGGGACAGTTAGCAATAAAATGACCAAGCTTACCACATTTGAAGCATGAGCGCTTTCCCTTTGTCTTGGTCTTGCTTGGCTGCCCCTTGCGACCCTTTAGCGCCGTCTTGAATCTCTTGATGATGAGGGCCATCTCTTCATCATTAAGTCCGGCCGCCTCAATTTGTGCCACCTTGCTAGGTAGCGCCTCCTTGCTTCTTGTTGCCTTGAGAGCAAGGGGTTGAGGCTCGTTGATTGGACCATTCAATGCGTCGTCCACGTATCTTGCCTCCTTGATCATCATTCGCCCGCTCACGAACTTTCCAAGTATCTCCTCGGGCGTCATCTTGGTGTACCTAGGATTCTCACGAATATTGTTCACAAGATGAGGATCAAGGACAGTAAAAGACCTTAGCATTAGGCGGACGACGTCGTGGTCCGTCCATCGCGTGCTTCCATAGCTTCTTATCTTGTTGACAAGGGTCTTGAGCCGGTTGTACGTTTGGGTTGGCTCTTCTCCCCTTATCATCGCGAATCTCCCGAGTTCGCCCTCCACCAACTCCATCTTGGTGAGCATTGTGACATCGTTCCCCTCATGAGAGATCTTGAGGGTGTCCCAAATTTGCTTGGCGTTATCCAAGCCACTCACTTTGTGGTATTCATCCCTGCACAGTGAAGCTAGAAGAACAGTAGTAGCTTGTGCATTTTTATGAATTTGCTCATTAATGAACATGGGACTATCCGTACTATCAAATTGCATTCCACTCTCTACAATCTCCCATATACTAGGATGGAGAGAGAACAAGTGACTACGCATTTCGTGACTCCAAAATCCGTAGTCCTCTTCATCAAAATGAGGAGGTTTACCAAGTGGAATAGATAATAAATGAGCATTTGTACTTTGAGGAATACGAGAGTAATCAAAAGAAAAGTTCGAATTGACCGTTTTCTTTTTCTTGTAGTCGTCGTCGTCCTTTTGGGAAGAGGAAGATTCGTCGCTGTCGTAGTAGACGATCTCCTTGATGCGCCTTGTCTTCTTCTTCTTCCCGTCTTTGCGCTTGTGGCCCGAGCCCGAGTCGGTAGGCTTGTCATCCTTTGGCTCGTTGAAGATAGACTCCTTCTCGTTGTTGTTGACCACCATCCCCTTTCCCTTAGGATCCATCTCTTCGGGCGATTAGTCCCTTCTTGAAGAGAACGGCTCCGATACCAATTGAGAGCACCTAGAGGGGGGGGTGAATAGGTGATCCTGTAAAACTTCAAACTTAATGCCACAAAAAACTTGGTTAAGTGTTAGCACAATAATGCCAAGTGGCTAGAGAGAAGTCTCAACAAAACACAATAACCACAAAGATATCAATCACAGAGATGGCACGGTGGTTATCCCGTGGTTCGGCCAAGACCAACGCTTGCCTACTCCACGTTGTGGCGTCCCAAAGGACGAGGGTTGCAATCAACCCCTCTCAAGTGGTCCAAAGACCTACTTGAATACCACGGTGTTTTGCTTTGCTTTTATTAATCCCGTTTGCGAGGAATCTCCACAACTTGGAGCCTCTCGCCCTTACACTTGAAGTTCACAAAGAAGCACGGAGCAAGGGAGGGATTAGCAACTCACACAAGACACAAAGATCATAGCAAATACGCACACACAAGACTCAGACTTGAGCTCAAGAGACTAGCACACTAGAACGAAGCTCAAATCACTAGAATGTCGAACAAGTGCTCAAGAATGATGTGTGAGTGATCAACAATGCTCAAAGGATGCTTGGTGCCCTCCTCCATGCGCCTAGGGGTCCCTTTTATAGCCCCAAGGCAGCTAGGAGCCGTTGAGAGCAATCCAGGAAGGCAAATCTTGCCTTCTGTCGCCTGGCGCACCGGACAGTCCGGTGCCCGATTTCTTTCCTTAAATGGCGAAGCCGACCGTTGCAGATTTGGGAGCCGTTGGCGCACCGGACATGTCCGGTGCACACCGGACAGTCCAGTGCCCCCTTCTAGCCGTTGGCTCGGCCACGTGTCCCACGCAGATCGCGCGACCGACCGTTGGCCCGGCCGACCGTTGGCTCACCGGACAGTCCGGTGCACACCGGACAGTCCGGTGAATTATAGCTGTACGTCGCCGGTGAATTCCCGAGAGCGGCCAGTTCGCTCGAGCCAGCCTGGCGCACCGGACACTGTCCGGTGCACCACCGGACAGTCCGGTGCTCCCAGACTGAGCAGAGTCTTGGCTGCTCGAGCCAAGACAATTCCAATTCGATTTTTCCTGTTTCCAGCACTTAGACACAATACATTAGTCTCTAAAACAATGTATTAAGTCTGAGAAACATACCTTTATCCTTGATTTATACTTTATCCACCATTTTATACTTAGGCATTTGTGTTGGACACTAAATCACCAAAACACTTAGAAATGGCCCAAGGGCACATTTCCCTTTCACCAGGGAGATCAACTTTGAACTGCTCAGCTTCGGGTTTTTGGAGAGCCACTCCGCTATAATTCACCGGACTGTGCGGTGTAGCACCGGACTGTCCGGTGTGCCATGCGGAGCAACGGCTACTGCGCCAATGATCGTCTGCAAAAGTGAACAGTGAACGCTACAGTGCGCGGATAGTTCGTGCAGAGTCAAAGCAGGCGCCAGAAGGCGCACTGGACAGTGAACAGTGACTGTCCGGTGGCCCTATCTGTCAGAGCTCCAACGATCGAACCCTAACGGTTGGGTGACGTGGCTGGCGCACCGGACTGTCTGGTGCGCCCATCGACAGACAGCCTCCCCAACAGCCATTTTGGTGGTTGGGGCTATAAATACCCCCAACCACCCCACTTCAAGGAATCCAAGTTTTCAGACTTCACATTCAATACAAGAGCTAGTGCAATCAATACAAGACACAGATTCAATAGAATCAAAACCTCTCCAAGTCCCATTTCCACTCCAAGCAAATAGTGACTAGAGAGAGAGTTTTGCTCGTGTTCTTTGAGCTCTTGTTCTTGGATCGCTTTTCTTCTTCCTCCATTCTTGTTCTCAAGCAACTTGTAATAAACACAAGAGACACCAAGTTGTGGTGGTCCTTCTGGGGGGTCTAAGTGACCCGTTGATTAAGAAGAAAAGCTCACTCGGTCTAGGTGACCGTTTGAGAGAGGGAAAGGGTTGAAAGAGACCCGGTCTTTGTGACCACCTCAACGGGGAGTAGGTTTGCAAGAACCGAACCTCGGTAAAACAAATCACCGTGTCATCCGCTTTATTTGCTTGTGATTTGTTTTCGTCCTCTCTTTTGGACTCGACTTTGTTTCTAACGCTAACCCCGGCTTGTAGTTGTGCTTAAAGTTTATAAATTTCAGATTTGCCTATTCCCCTTTAGGCGACTTTCAAGTGTTTAGTGGCCAAACTGGACATTTGAGAAACGCAATGGCTAGTTTATAGCAGGTGGAGAAGTATTCCTTAGAAAGACACCGAACATATTCGGTGTGGCTACCACTAGTGCACTGACATGTTTGATGCCCTCGTGGCTACCTGCTTTTTGAAAATGGCTAGTTGAACCCTTTCCTTTATAAATAGAGGGGTGGCCAGTTGTTAGTAATAAGAGAATACCTCGAGACTGTGTTGCTCAACTTTTATGCTTATCTTAGGGCCTCCACTCACATACGATTGATAAAGATCACATCAATTTCTAGTGCATTGGATTGAGTGGCACTAGGTGGTCGAGTTGCAAGCCTGTGGTGCTCATTACTCTTGAATGTTGCCACCTTCTAGTTGGCTAAGAGGTTGTGGTTGTATAGAGGCCCACACGAAGTTATGCATGTCTCTAGAGAAGGCTTTGTGAGAGGTACTATGCTCACCCTACGGGAGACACGAAGAAAAACACTAGTAGAGTGAGGTGTGAAGAGCAACAAGTGGTCTAGTCAGATCAAGTACTAGAACTTTTGTGCAAGCACTCCACATGGGAGAGGATGATTCATGGGTCACCACTAGCATTAGGATTGACGATTACCATTGGGCTTGTCACAATAGGGAGTAAGTGGTTGGTAAACCGCCGAACCTCGAGACAAAAATCATCGTGACAATATTTGTCTTTCCATTAGTTTGTAAATCCCTAACACTAGCTTGTATCACTTGTTCATACTTGTGCTCATGTTTAGTGTTGTTCTTGTAACTAGTTTACTTGTGTAGTAAAGAAGTTGCTCTTGTGCTAGTAAGCTTGCATAGCTTAACAACTTTGCTTGACTTGCATAGCTAACTTTTGTTTCGCTCTCCAGTTTAGCTTGTGTAACTTTACTAGTTGAGTAATCCTAATGTACGCTTAGGCTTTGTGAACTTTGCTCACTGTAAGAGCTCTCCATTTATTTGAGTACTAGTTGCATAGTCTTGTGTGACCATGTTAACTAGACCTGTATAAGTGAGATCTACCTAGCTTGACACCTTAGTTGCTAAACTAGAATCGTTTAAAGTGCTTGAGAACATAGATAGAGGGTTATAGTCTTGGATAACCGAGTAGTTTAATTCCATATTTATTTCAGTTACCCGACATATTTAAGATTCACAAAGGACTATTCATCCCCTCTAGCTTGTCATCTTGACCCTGTACTTTGGCTCTAATTATGCTTTTTAGTGCAGTAGTATCGTTGGAGCTTTACAAAACCTCACATTGACATGACCAAACATTTTCTTTGTGGTGAATAAGATCTATTAATATCTTCATGCTCATACTATAAACCACTGGACTGCCGCCAAGTATATTATAAGATATATCAAACATTCAGCTGTTGCTGGCGTCATGTTAAGTAGGTCCAAGCCAATGTTGGATAGGGCCATTTCACATGCTGATTGAGTCAGATGCTCAGATGACAGAAGGTCTACTGGTGGTTCTATGGTCTTCCTAAGACCGTTTCTTATATCATGGTGTGCCAAGAAACAAGTGACTATGTCGAGGCTCGAGATCAAACACATAAATAGAATGTAAGGTTAAAGTCAATGCTACTGTAGAGGTGATGTGGATACAAATAGTGATGCAGGAAATTAGAGTTCATGCGCCTAGAGGAGCAAAGTTGTGGTGTGTGGTAACATAGGGGCTAAGCATTTCTATGCTAATCTAGTCTTTCGTGCACGCATGAAACATATCGAGATTGATTATCATTTAGTTCGAGGAAGAGTTACAACGAAGCTACTGGAAATTAACTTTGTCTCCTCAAACCGCATCATGTTAGAGATGGTTCTATCAAGCCCTTAACAGTCAGACATTGTACGCTAGGAGCCAGTAGCGAAGGGCAAAGAAAAAATATGGTATGGCTGAAAAATGAAATTTGCAAGAATTCAAAATCTAAATCGAACTCAAGTCCTGCTGCTAGAATCGAGGTAACACATCCACCACATTGCGTCTTGTTTTGTGGTTATAGTGGAAGATATAAGAGTTTTTAAAAGTAAGGTATGACTGATGTCACACTAAACCATCATTGTTCTTCCGCCACTGCTGAGAGCAAAGACGTGTGTGCAGCTAGAACACACCGTATCTCCTCTGATTTCTTCCGGTTTCAATATAGTTTGACGCTTGCATTGCCATGCATGGAATAAACAAAACAGCTGCACCGCGCGCGAGCCCCTGTCGATCGATTTTGCATGTAGTGCGTCGCATGCAAGAAATTGATCTTGAGACGAGCAGAGGAGGTTAGGTAGAATAAATATATACTCCTTTCGTTTATTTTTAGTTATCGCTCAGCGACAACTAAAATGAAACGGACGTAGTGCTGTGGATGGATATTTTGCTCGCTCGTCGGACCTGCCGGCAGCTGCGGCGTCGCCGTTGCGGCGGGTCGCGTCCTCCTCCCTCTCGCCGGGCTGGGACGGCCGGTCGTTCCATCTGCGCTGTTGCAGCATCCCAAAGGAAGCTACCGAGACCAACGTGCCACCAAACACGCCACTAGCTAGCTAGCTATAGCTTGGCCAGAATTTCGTCGCGTCGTCGTCCATGTCCATGGCATTGGTGCGTGACAACCACCGAGTTGGTAAAGCGCCTTTTCATCGCAAAGTCTAGCTGACTGTGCTTCATTTTCAAGCACAAAAATAAAACCGTACTGATGGCTATGATGTGATACTGAATTTTAGGGCAACGTCTCGCAAACTTTTTAGGGCATGTTTGGTTTATTTAGTGCAAAGGACTAAAGTTTAGTCCAATGAATCATAGAAAAACCAAAATATCCCTTACAATTCTCCCGCAATTGAAAAAATAAGGACAAAAATGTGATATTAATATGATTTAGTCTCTTTTAATTATTTGTCGAGGAATTAAAGACTAAAACAGTTCAACCCCTGTTTTAGTTCCATCGTTAGACAATTTAGAGAATAAATAGAACCAAAATTAAGGTACTAATATTTAGTCCCTCAAACTAAACGGGGGCGTTGACGACGATCCGTATCTGAGAAAAGTTATATAAATTGGTAGCACGAGGAGATAGGTCGGTGCTACTGCATTTCTTAATTCATCATGTAACACACTTCAAATCAGAAAAGGTAAAAACAGATGTTGCCATGCAGAAAAAATATAATGTATTTGTACGCTAGTACTAATCAAGTATATATATAGCTAATATATAACCGGTAAGGTGGAAATAGAAACCACCAGCATACTAATCTATTATAAAATGTGGACTTAGAGCCTGTTTGGGAGGGCTCTCAAACCGGCTCCAGCTCTTGAAGGATCTCAACAAAAAGCATCGAGGAGCCGGAGCTATTTTTATAGAGAGGAGCATTCTCTCATCTCACGTCGAGAAAAGCCGTTTTGCCAAATAATTTGTTAAAATACACTGATTTTTATAAAAAAGTTGTTTTTAAGAGAAAGTAAAGCCAGAGTCATTTTTAGAGAAGCCGGAGCCATGCTAAACGGGACCTTAATTAGATTCGGAACACGAGGGAGTAGCTTACGTAACTATTGGAGTTCCTCTAACTGTGGCTGCACCGCACCAATGAATGATTATTACCTAGGGGCTGCTTAACAATATACGTCACCTTTTTCTTTCGAGAAAAAGCTAAGCAATGGATTATATTTGCGGCAAATTATATAAAAAAGGCCCTCACCAACTCTCTCACTACTTTGTTCCCCCCACATGTTTGTTTGGTACAAAGCGATGTTTCCATCTGCCCATCCTTTTCTTATGCTCACCAAAGCCTCGCGCCACCCAGCCGCGGACGCGGAGAGACGAAGCTACATATACGCTTGATGTTTTCGCGAGGAGTCAGTGCATCGAAAATTTGGTCGAAATAAACAAGCAGAGCAGAAAACCCCCCACACGCTTTAGTTGGCCGTCCGTCCGTCCGTCTCTGAGGAGCACACAGCAGTCGATTTTAAACTGCAGCTACAGAGGTCAGGTCAGGGGACACAGCCTGAGCGGCTGGCTGGCGGGGGCTAGCGAGCGGCGCCACAGCGCAGCACGCAGAGAGC
This sequence comes from Zea mays, assembly GCF_902167145.1. Lineage (NCBI taxonomy): Eukaryota > Viridiplantae > Streptophyta > Magnoliopsida > Poales > Poaceae > Zea > Zea mays. Next base: position 136,218,374 of record NC_050101.1, read on the forward strand.
CAGGGCGGCGGCCATGGCGAGCGCGGCGAGTGGCGGCGGCGGGTCGCTGAAGCGGATGGGCCCGCTCCGGGTACAGTACTACATCGTGATGGGCGCGGTGGCAGCGGCGGTGGTGCTGGCCACGCTGCGCTACATGCCGGGGCCAGCCGTCCCGGCGACCACCGCCCGTACCAGCGGAGGCGGCGTCGTGCGCTCGGCCCCAGCAGCCGCGGCCGTCCCTGTGCCCGTGCCCGCCGTGGAGGTAGAAACGGGGGAGGATGAGCAGGCGCAGAGGAGGAGGAGGAGGAGGAAGAAGAAGGGTGACGGGGTCGTGCTCTTCAACTTCGGCGACTCCAACAGCGACACGGGCGGCGTGGCGGCGGTCATGGGGATCCGCATCGCGCCGCCGGAGGGCAGGGCCTACTTCCACCACCCCACGGGGCGGCTCTCCGACGGACGCGTCATCCTCGACTTCATCTGTGAGTCCATGCCTCTACCTAGCTAGCTAGTAGTTCAAATCCCCCTCCCTCTCGATTCGATTCCATGGTTCCATCCATCCGTGCATCCCCCCTTCCTTCCTTGCTCTTCCTCGATTAATGACGAATTCGCAGCGCTGTTCGGCCGGCTTCCTTCCCGGCGACGCGCGCATAGCACAGCCCCAGGCGCAGAGCCATCCGAGACATCGTTTGCCGTTGCGATTGGCCGCGCCATTAGCGCTGGATTAGCAGGTTGCGCGGCGGGCATCAGTGCGCACGGCGCCGAGGCCCAGGCGGCCAGGACGAGCAAATATCGCCTGTGATTTGTGTGCCCGCGTGTAGGTGTCGCTGAGCTGCGTCTGCTTGCACAGCCCACGTGCTTGAAATCGAAATGCTCAAACACACATATTTTTTCAGAGAAGAATCAAGAATGTCTGGAGTGCAACAAGAATTTGAAGGTGGTGTATAGAATATCGAGAGCAAATGTTGTCGGTAGATTTATTTTATTATTATTACTACTATTATGGAGAAACAATGGCTCTCTTCCTGTGATAGTGTAGCAGTAGTACTGGAACAATCCAGCGTAGCGTGCCTTGTAGTCAGAAAGAATATTTCGTAGAATCATATCAGTCAGCGTGGCGCTCCCGGAACAAACAGCCAAACACCATGGCAGCGGGCAGCGGCAAACGGGTGCGACGCGAGGTCGAGGTGGTTAGCGCGCCCGGCCGGAGCTGGACGCCGCCGACGGGATGGGGTGGTGTCATGCCGCGCCGTAGAATATACTTAATGGATTTGGATCGGCGGAGCCGAGCACACGACGCGCACAGCGCGCCCGCCAGTATCTGCCCCCTGCCCGACGTGCCCGTGTGTCAGGAGCCTGGCACTGGCAAGCATGGGTTGGCATGCCACGTTTTGGATTCTGGTTGCCACTTGCCAATTGACGGAGGCCCGGCCCGTCACCGCGGTGCTGGAGGAGCGTTGGAGCCTCGTGTTCTCTCGCTCGCCAGGCGCAAGTTGCGCGGCCTGCCGCCGTCGTCGTGCATCTTGTTCAGCGCCTCCACGCCCGGGTCCCTGCTGACCTGATTACACAACCCTCCTAACGCTCCGTGTATGAACGTGGATGCCATATACCTAACGCTTGGTGTTTGGTCGTCGTAGTCCAGGTTGGCCGTGTCCGGTATCTCTATCACACTAGAGATGCCGTCGGTCGGGTGCTCAGCCATTAAGTCAGTCAACAACGTTTTCGTGTTGGGCGAGGAGCACGCCGGCGCCAACTCAGCGCTTGTTGGCTAGCTCGTGCGGCTTCTCATCAATCTCTCGTTTCCTTTGTGCGCAAGTGCAATCATTTCTTGGCACCTCCCATTCAATGCAAGTAAGCAGCCTGCCTGCCTGCAAGTATGCATCTCCCACAGAGTACTCCATTATTTGATCCTGTGCAGTTGCAACCACTAACTAGTATTTAGTACCGATTAGGCTCTATTTGGAAATAAAGTGTTTGAAAACTACTACAGTTTTAGAATACTAAAGTTTTGAAATACCAAGACATTCCCACAATTTTTTTTACCACTATATGGAGAACTTTGGTCTCGAGCTAAGTTTTACAGCATAGTCAAAACTGCAGTTTTGAAAACAGAGTTTTTTGAAGAGTCTAGCAAACACTGTATTAAAAAAATACCACAATATCTTAAATACTACAGTATTCTCTAAAACCATTGACGAACCTAGGATTTAAAGTTAGGATGGTCCAATCTTATGCAAATCAAAATAAATAAATGAGTTTGCATTTTAAGTACTACAACATGAGGAAAAAAAATCAAAACCACCTATATACTGTAGCAGATCAAAATCAGAGGGTGCGTTGGGGCCCACCCTTTAGATACGCCACTGCTAAAAACAGAGAAAATACTCTACTTCCAAACAGACCCTTAGTTTTCAGTAATTAGTGCCACTATAGTACAATGGACGTACTTCTGGTGTACTCTACTCTTCAGGGTGTGTTTGTTTCCCTCCTAGATTGGAGAATAAAATATCACTTTGTGACCATAAATAAGTTGAAATAAGCTAGTATTAGGTAGCTTATTTCAGCTTATTTATGATTCTAAAGTGATATTTTATATTTCTACCCTTTTATTATAATCTGACTTATATAATTTAGCAATGAAACAAACCGGGCCTCAGTCACACTCAACGCTGGCACCAACTTACCGCATGGTCATACTCACACAGTACACTCAACGCCCAAGTGCGCCTGCACATGGCCACTTGGTCTTTTGTAATTTTGTTTCTGTTCTGCGAGAAAGCAGTTTCAATGGGGTATGAAAGCACCGAACCTTTGGAATATGATGATGCAGCTCAGTCGGGCACACATGGAATGCATGTTCAAGCGATATTATGGTCATTATTCCTTTATTATCTTATAAGCAAAAACACAAGCCACCATGCGTGTGCTGTCTCCAACGCGCTTTCCAGCATTGCACGGAAGCCGCTGCAGTGCTGCCAAAACATCGCACGCAGAGCTTTCCTGCCTTTCTGAATGACTGAATAATTCCCTCAACATTCCTCTATATGCAATGGAATCTAGCAGTATATGCCAGCTGGCTCGGATTATTATTTGAAAAAAAAGCAAAACTGACAGAAGCTTTTGATGACACTCCGATTCAGGTGAGAGCCTGGGCATGCCGCACCTGAGTCCGTTCATGAAGCCGCTGGGCTCCAACTTCTCCAACGGCGTCAACTTCGCCATTGCAGGGTCCACGGCCATGCCGGGAGTAACCACCTTCTCGCTGGACGTGCAGGTGGATCAGTTCGTCTTCTTCAAGGAGAGATGCCTCGACTCCATCGAGAGAGGTTTGGTTTGTTCAGCGCTTCTGTTTTTTTTATCAAACAATCGTCATCTTTTTTTTTGGCTTCCCTGAACCCTTCACCTTTTACTCAAACTGACGAACGAAAAAAAAACAAATGTTGTCTGGTTTTCTTATCTGACGGGATTTGCCCATCTTCTCCCAGGTGAGAGTGCCCCGATTGTTGAGAAGGCGTTCCCAGATGCTATATACACCATGGACATCGGGCACAACGATATAAACGGTGTTCTCCACTTGCCCTATCATACAATGCTCGAAAATCTCCCCCCAGTAATTGCTGAAATCAAGAAAGCCATCGAGGTAAATGTTATTCACAGATCAGATGTGCATTGCTTCTACAAACCCTAATCTCTGAACTCCGAATAGTATTTCTTTTCAAGACTCTTTTTACACACTATTTATTCCGTAATAACTAATTGTTGTATCCTTGCAAAACTGCAGAGGTTGCACGAGAATGGAGCCAGGAAGTTCTGGATACATGGAACGGGAGCATTAGGGTGCATGCCTCAGAAGCTTTCTATGCCGAGGGATGACGACAGCGACCTCGATGAGCATGGATGCATCGCAAGCATTAATAATGTCTGCAAGAAGTTCAATTCCTTGCTGAGTGAAGCCTTGGACGAGCTGCGTTTGACACTGAAAAGTTCGACTATCGTCTTTGTGGATATGTTCGCTATCAAGTATGATCTTGTTGCCAACCACACGAAATATGGTAAGTTAGTCTGTTGTCTCTGTCCCTTTGCCAGTTCTTTTTTCATGTTGAAAACAAATAATTTTGAAATCAGGAACAATACTGGGATAACACAATTTTAGGTCTCACAGATTCGTATACCATTCTCTTCCATGCATTCTAACATGGTTCCCATTGTTCTTCCAGGGATTGAGAAGCCATTGATGACATGTTGTGGTCATGGAGGCCCCCCTTACAACTATGACCCCAAGGAGAGCTGCATGACTTCGGACAAATACCTGTGCAAGCTTGGCGAAAAGTTCATAAGCTGGGACGGGGTTCACTTCACTGATGCTGCAAATGGCATTGTGGCTTCCAAAGTACTCAGTGGTGAGTACAACATTCCCAGGGTCAAGCTGGCCAGCCTCGTCCCCGTTCCAAAATCTGACGATTAATGGTGATGCAGCACCTTAATTGGCCTTTAGTTTGGCCTATCAAGGATGATGAAGATGAAACTACTAACAAAACTGACACCACCGAAGTTTAATTATTTTGAGGTTCTTACGTTACATCCATTGTAGAAGAAGACTTTCCTTTTGTTTACTTCTCTTTTTGTACAATCGGCGCATATGTATATCCTAGGGTTAATATATGGCGATGCAGGTGTCTGTACCATGTATAATTTTCTTTTTGAATTTTGGGTCTGTTGGTACGATTTAGGCGCTAAACACTAACCATCTGGCCATGCTCTCTACGGAGGCGCAGACGGTCTGCGGCACAGGGCTGAACGGTTCGCGACCCGAACACAGGAGCGGCTCCTACTCTGCGTATATTCGGACGGTCCGCGTGGCGTAGAGCGTCGTCTTGTTTGCAGCAGACCTAGATCTCGTCTCTCGGGAGGGACTCGTCGGGAGGATAGATCCTAGGGTATGTCCTGGCGTCGGTAGGCCACCCAAGGCGCCTCTAGTCGATGTTGAGCCGAAGAGGTGAAGATTCGAGGTAGAGAGACTAAACTAGGACTAAACTAAAGCTACTCCTAATGTATAAGGTAAAAACGAAAAGTAGATTTGATTGGATCGATTATGAAGGGTTCAATCGGTCGTAGCCCTTCATCTATATAAATAGGAAGGTATGAACCCGTTAACAAGTCGGTTCCCGAGTTAATCCCGCAGGTTTAGCTTACAAATCCTGTAATAATTCTAGAACCCTAGCTGATTCTACACTTGCCCGGATGGTCTGTGCCAATACGGCGGACAGTCCGGGCCATGGACCGTCCGACCTTAGAGCCGGACCGTCAGCCATGTCATTTTCTGTGCTCAACATATGCCTCCCTACTTTTTTGGTGGAGGTTGACAAACCAAAAGCATGCCAGCATCCTTCAGGAAATAATAGCTCTCACAAGCTACCTTGTTCCTGAAGTGAGAATTAAGCTCGATGCAAGTCACCGGCTTTTCAATCAAATTAGGTGATCATTGAATTAAGCTCCAATGCATAAAGGTCATTTTGGATTGCATCTTTCTCGACTATGATCATCTGATCAATAGATCAAAAGGTATATAATGGAGGTGCCCCCAGCCTAAATAGACAAAGGGACTATGCAAGTCCCATGGGTTCATCGTTGTACCGTTCCACATTTGAATATGATAATATATCAACGATGAGTAGGTGGGTGAAAAGTATCCTGACATTACTAGATGAATAGATGATGCTTGTTGTGCCACCTTTCGGGCTGTTTTATTTGGCCGTTTTGTTTTAGTGGGTGATTGGGGTTTCTTTGTTGGTCGATCGCGTAGAACGGCCTTCTTGCTAGCATATTTGGAGAGCGATTAATCAAAAGTAGGGTCGGCTTTAACCAGTCGACCATGTGTGTTATGTTTGCTTTGCCCCTATGTTCCCTTTTTTTCTTTGTGTGGAGGCTAACACCCCTAGGTATGGGTGGACTGTCTGGCTGAGTAAGCGGACCGTTTGTTTGAGCACCGGACCGTCCGCGCACAGGTGTCGAACCGTCCACGATGCTCGAGTCAGAAAGTCGTGCTCGACTGCTCAATTGAGCCCACCCCTAGTGCCTTCAGACTTGTTAGTCTTATTGTCTGGAGCCTTTCGAGCAATCCCTCCTTGCGATATGTTCGGTGTGCGAGGATCACCGATGACGATGTCTTTGCCTTTATCAGTCATTTTCGGTTGAACCAAGACTTTTTTGCTTGTGGGTTCTATTGTATTGACGGGAAATGGTTGTGTGTCCACTTCCATCTCCTGAAAAACCAATCGGTCCTCATTTACGGTCGATTGTATCTGTCGACGAAAAACATTAAAATCATTGTGGCATAGAAAAAAGAATTATCCCACATGCAATAAGCATGTCTTTTTTTAATTCATCTAGAGGAGGAACAATATGCGTTAACTTAATGTTGCAATTTTAGTAGCTCATCAAATATTTTATCGCATTTGGCAACGTTAAAACTAAATTTAACTTCTTTCTGATTCTTTTGAATCAGCTGTAAAGAAGAACATGCAGAAGATTTGGCCTTCGTTGGCCAAACAAGCTCAGCAGTAAACTATCACACCCGGATTTAAGGGCAAATCCAAGCATGAATGAAATGAGTGTTAGGATTAAGTCTCACACATATGATGACTCATGGTACATAAATGAATGTCACATCTTTACTATATAATAGGTGTTCTGTACAAAAAAGCTAAATAATTATATCATATGAAGACAATGATCCTCTGCAACCATAGTTGACTAGGAGACGACGGCCTAGACCTCTCATGAACTCATCGTGGCATCCTTCATGCTCCTCATCTTGCGGTACCTGTCCTTAACCTGGAGGTGAGTACAGCAAGAGTGAGCTCAAATACGTTCATCGCTCAACAAGTTGTGAGGAATAATGTGCATGAGCTCACTTACGGTGGGGCTTACGTGAAGTGTAAGGCTTACCAAAGAAGATTGTTAAAGTTGAGCATCGCTTTTAAAGTTGATCAAAATTTTATTAGCAGTTATTAAGTGTAAGTAGATACCATCCCAATAAAATAAGAGATCACAATTAATAATAAATTCCACAATACGATGCAAATAACAGATTAAATTTAATTCCATAAATTAATCATGCGAGAGTTTTGAGTCACTCTTGACCGTGAGCACGGTTGATATACCGGTTTTACACTCTGCAGAGGTTGCGCCCATTACCCACAAGTCGTGTATCCTATATAGACAGGGTTTGCAAAGACCTTAGACACTTCCGAGGTGAATGACTAGGGATCCACTACGAGGCCTTTACAAAGTTCTACTAGCTTCAGAAAACCCGCTATGATTTCATGAGAAGAGCGATATAGGAATCCCTCGTGCGAAAGGCCATCGCAGCATGATCGACCTGAGAACCTCCTTACACCGGCAACTCCTCTATCGCCCTTGTCCCTTTCGGGTAAGGTAGTCCTCCACTAACTTTCCTAATTAGACAGATAAGGGTGTCCCATTCTACCCTTTGGTAGCACTGTTATCTCAAGTTAAACTTCATGTTCCAATTAATACAATAGTCTTATTATGAATAATAATTAAATCACAATAACAATGGAACATGATCATAATTTAGATATAATATTAATCCCAAAACTAGGTAGAGCAATAGCAAGTCTACCCAATAGTTCATTTGTTTATAATGTGTGGGGTAAACAAAACTAGGGTAACTTATTAGGTCCCATTAAGTTAACATGAGCATGTCATAGTGACTAACAGGAACATTATTAGGTAAAGAAGAGTGATCAAGGACACAACTTGCCTTATACTTGCGATCCCAGGTGCTTCACCAAGTTGGTCTTCAGGTTCCTCGAAACCTCGCTTCTACTTGTAGCAATACATACAATCAAGCAAATAATGAGTATGGTAACATTACACCAAAGCATAAGAACAAAACAATGTAAGGATATTCTACGCGTCACTACTAGATCGTAGGTTCGAGAACCATTAAAATCGGAGTTAAAACAAAAAAGTTATGGGTAAAAAATATTTTTAGGCACAATAAATCTAATAGATGTTGCATTTAAACTAAGTATGTATTAAATTAAAATATTTGAGTTGATATTAATAACTTTAATAATTATTTATAATAAGTGTAGGTTACAACTATAAGTTATATTAACTAGATTGCCTATCTAATTAACATTAATTAAACAAATAATTAATTTATTAGCTACTTATTTAAAACATGTGGCGTAATTAAAACAATGTTTTATTGCGTACGCAAAATTAATATGATCCTAACATAATTTGAACAAATTAAAATCAATAATTTGACCCAAAGATATCATATTTTTAATAAATTAGTAGGATTGCATAGAAATAGGTGACATGACGTGATCTGATTGGTTAGATAGGTTTGTTAAAGGTGGAAAATGTTTGCTTATTGAAAGGGAAATGGGCTTAATCATTTCCTATAATCAATTTTGGTATTTGACGTCCATCACAAACCATGTGGACTAACTAGTTTGGCTAGTCATCATCTATCAAGGTGCATAAAGTTCAACATAAACTAAGAAAGAAGTTAAGTTGGGGAATCAATAAAGTTTGGAGCAAAGACTATAAATGGTGCTCCCAGTGGCGCACCGGACACTGTGCGGTGCCCAGGCCGAGCAGCACCCCAACAGGCCGCTCTCGGGTCTTCCTGCAGACGCTTCGCTATAATTCACCGGACTATCCGGTGTGCATCGGACATATCCGGTGAGCCAGCGGAGCAACGGTAACCTGCGCCCAACGGTCGACTGCAAAAGGGAACAATGCTTAGTCAGAAGTCAGAGCAGCAAAGTCAGCCACCGGACTGTCTAGTGCCGCTAGAGGATAGAAGACTTCAATGGTCAAACGCTCCAAACCCTAACGGTGTGCTGACGTGGCACACACCAAACAGTGAACAGTACCATGTCCGGTACACCACGGGACTGTCCGGTGCGCCATCGACAGCAACAACTAGAATAGTGGTTGGGGCTATAAATACCCCCAACCACCTCCATTCAAGTCATCCAAGTTTTCTGAACTTCACATTCAATACAAGAGCAAAAGACTACACTCCGAGACACAATCAATAGATCAAATCATCTCCAAGCCTCCAAATCAACTCAATTGCTTAGTGACTTGAGAGAGGGTGTTTTGTGTTCTTTTGTTGCTCTTGTTGCTTGGATTGCTTTCTCCTTCCCATTCTTATTCTTCTAAGGGCTAGTTTGGAAACTCAAATCCCATTCGGGATTGAAGGGGATTGGAGAGGAAATTAGTTCATTTTCACCTCAATCCCCTCCAATCCCGAAGGGGATTCGAGGTTCCCAAAGTAGCCCTAAGTGCTTTGTAAAGCTAGCAAGAGACACCTAAGTGTGTGGTGATCCTTGCGGGGTCTTAGTGACCCAAGTGATAAAGGAGAAGCCTCAATCGGTTTGAGTGATCGATTGAGAGAGAGAGAAAGGGTTGGAATAGACTCGGCCTTTGTGGCCTCCTCAACGGGCCGGGGATTAGGTTCTTTGGAACCGAACCTCGGTAAAACAAATCACCGTGTTCACTTGCATTGATCTTCCCTTGATTTGTTTCCCCTCTTTCCTCTCTCTAAAGTTTCCTTGCTAATATTGATTTGAGTTTGCTCCCAAAGTTATCCACATCAATTTGAGCAACTCATAGCAAGAGAAACAATCTTCTGCATTCCGATTTAATCCTAACGCTAACCCCGACCTTAGTGCGAGTTTAAGTTTGTAAATTTCAGGTTTCGCCTATTCACCCCCTCTAGGCGACTATCAATTGGTATCAGAGCCAGTGCTTCATTAAGAGTCTAACATGGTCGAAGTGATGTCTGGAGATCATGCCAAGAGGGAGATAGTCACCGGCGATAAGGCCAAAGGCTTAGGAAGGACTCCGTCAAGGGAGTCAGGCAACAAATACAAGGAGGAATCAGCTTCCTCCATCAAGTAATATAGGAAGGGTGACAATAAGAAAAATAAAATGAAGAAGGTGGTCTACTATGAGACCGACTCTTCATCACCTTCCACATCCGGTGCCGTGTCTACAACTTCGAAGCGCCACGAGCGTAAGAAGTATAGTAAGATGTCTCTTCTCTATCCTCGCATTCCTAAACGCGCTCCTTTACTTTCGGTACCCCTAGGCAAACTGAAAGTCACCTAGAGGGGGGGGGGTGAATAGGGCAAAACTGAAATTTACAAAGTTAATCACAACTACAAGCCGGGTTAGCGTTAGAAATATAAGCGAGTCCGAGAGAGAGAGGGTGGAAAACAAATTGTAAGCAAATAAAGAGTGAGACACAAGGATTTGTTTTACCGAGGTTCGGTTCTTGCAAACCTACTCCCCGTTGAGGTGGTCACAAAGACCGGGTCTCTTTCAACCCTATCCCTCTCTCAAACGGTCACTTAGACCGAGTGAGCTTCTCTTCTCAATCACACGGGACACTAAGTCCCCGCAAGGACCACCACACAATTGGTGTCTCTTGCCTTGGTTACAATTGAGTTTGTCACAAGAAAGAATGAGAAAGAAAAGAAGCAATCCAAGCACAAGAGCTCAAATGAACACAAGTCACTCTCTCACTAGTCACTATTGATTGGAATTGAACTAGAGACTTGGGAGAGGATTTGATCTCTTTGGTGTGTCTTGTATTGAATGTTATAGCTCTTGTAATGTGTAGAAGTCTGAAAACTTGGATGCAATTGAATGTGGGGTGGTTGGGGTATTTATAGCCCCAACCACCAAAATGTGGCCGTTGGAAGTCTGCTGTCGCATGGCGCACCGGATAGTCCGGTGCGCCACCGGACATAGTCCGGTGCGTCAGCCACGTCAGCCAGCCATTGGGGTTCGACTATTGAAGCTCTGACTTGTGGGGCCTCTGGGCTGTCCGGTGGTGCACCGGACAAGTCCTGTAGACTGTCCGGTGCGCCTGTTGCGCGTGCTCTGACCTCTGCGCGCGTAGGCGTGCATTTAATGCGTTGCAGTCGACCGTTGCGCGCGAAGTAGCCGTTGCTCCGCTGGCACACCGGACAGTCCGGTGTGCCACCGGATGGTCCGGTGAATTATAGCGGAGTGGCCTCCATTTTCCCGAAGGTAGCAAGTTCAGCTTCGAGTTCCCTGGTGCACCGGACACTGTCCGGTGGCACACCGGACAGTCCGGTGCGCCAGACCAGGGTGCCTTTGGGTTGTCTTTGGCTCTCTTTGTTTGAACCCTTTCTTGGTCTTTTTATTGGTCTATTGTGAACCTTTGGCACCTGTAAAACTTATAATCTAGAGCAAACTAGTTAGTCCAATTATTTGTGTTGGGCAATTCAACCACCAAAATCAATTTGAAAAAGGTGTAAGCCTATTTCCCTTTCAATCTCCCCCTTTTTGGTGATTGATGCCAACACAAACCAAAGCAAATATGGAAGTGCAGAATTGAACTAGTTTGCATAATGAAAGTGCAAAGGTTGCTTGGAATGAAACCAATAAATATTACTTACTAAATGCGCATGGATGGCTTTTCTTCTTATTAACATTTTGGACCACGCTTGCACCACACGTTTTGTTTTTGCAAAATGTTTTGGAAATTCTTTTCAAAGTTCTTTTGCAAATAGTCAAAGGTAAATGAATAAGATTTTGAGAAGCATTTTCAAGTTTTGAAATTTTCTCCCCCTGGTTCAAATGCTTTTCCTTTGACTTAAACAAAACTCCCCCTTAATGAAATCCTCCTCTTAGTGTTCAAGAGGGTTTTAGATATTAATTTTGAAGAGGGTATACTAATTTGAAATAATATCAAAATAAGATACCATTTGAAAAACTTCTTTTAATACCAATTAGAAGACTATAATTTTTGAAATTGGTGGTGGTGCGGTCCTTTTGCTTTGGGCTAATACTCTCTCCCCCTTTGGCATGAATCGCCAAAAACGGATGCTTGAGTGAAATATAAGCCCTTTTAACTACTTTCTCCCCCTTTGGATAAAAGTATAGAAGTGAAGATTATACCAAAGTTGGAGAGTGTGTGGAGCGACGGCGAAGGATGAATGATTCGATGGAGCGGAGTGGAAGCCTTGTCTTCGCCGAAGACTCCTTTTCCCTTTCAATCTATGACTTAGCATGAAATGGACTTGAAAGAACACATTAGTCATAGCACATGAAAGAGATGATCAAAGGTATATATATGAGCTATGTGTGCAAAATATCAATAAATGTTTCTAGAATCAAGAATATTTAGCTCATGCCTAAATTTGGTAAAAGTTTGTTCATCTAATGGCTTGGTAAAGATATCGGCTAATTGTTCTTTGGTGCTAACATATGCAATCTTGATATCCCCCTTTTGTTGGTGATCCCTTAGAAAATGATACCGAATGGCTATGTGTTTAGTGCGGCTATGCTCAATGGGATTATCCGCCATGCGGATTGCACTCTCATTATCACATAGAAGAGGAACTTTGGTTAATTTGTAACCATAGTCACTAAGGGTTTGCCTCATCCAAAGCAATTGCGCGCAACAATGGCCTGCAGCAATGTACTCGGCTTTAGCGGTTGAAAGAGCTACATAATTTTGCTTCTTTGAAGCCCAAGACACCAGAGACCTTCCCAAGAACTGGCAAGTCCCCGATGTGCTCTTTCTATTAATTTTGCACCCTGCCCAATCGGCATCGGAATAACCAATTAAATCAAATGTGGATCCCCTGGGTACTAAAGGCCAAACTTAGGGTATAAACTAGATATCTCAAGATTCGTTTTACGGCCCTAAGGTGAGCTTCCTTAGGATCGGCTTGGAATCTTGCACACATGCATACGAAAAGCATAATATCCGGTCGTGAAGCACATAAATAGAGTAAGGAACCTATCATCGACCGGTATACCTTTTGATCTATGGATTTACCTCCTGTGTCGAGGTCAAGATGCCCATTAGTTACCATGGGTGTCTTGATGGGCTTGGCGTCCTTCATCTCAAACTTGTTTAGAATGTCTTGAATGTACTTTGTTTGTCTAATGAAGGTGCCCTCTTGGAGTTGCTTGACTTGAAATCCTAGAAAATACTTCAACTCCCCCATCATTGACATCTCGAATTTTTGTGTCATGATCCTACTAAATTCCTCACATGTAGATTCGTTAGTAGACCCAAATATAATATCATCAACATAAATTTGGCATACAAACAAATCATTTGCAAGAGTTTTAGTAAATAAAGTAGGATCAGCCTTTTCGACTTTGAAGCCATTAGCAATAAGAAAATCTCTTAGGCATTCATACCATGCTCTTGGGGCTTGCTTGAGCCCATAAAGCGCCTTAGAGAGTCTATAAACATGGTTAGGGTACTCACTGCCTTCAAAGCCGGGAGGTTGCTCAACATGGACCTGTTCCTTGATTGGTCCATTGAGGAAGGCACTTTTCACGTCCATTTGGTAAAGCTTGAAGCCATGGTAAGTAGCATAGGCAAGTAATATACGAATTGACTCAAGCCTAGCTACGGGTGCATAGGTTTCACCGAAATCCAAACCTTCGACTTGTGAATATCCCTTGGCCACAAGTCGGGCTTTGTTCCTTGTCACCACACCATGCTCGTCTTGTTTGTTGCGGAAGACCCACTTGGTTCCTACAACATTTTGGTTAGGACGTGGAACTAAATGCCATACCTCATTTCTCGTGAAGTTATTGAGCTCCTCTTGCATCGCCATCACCCAATCCGAATCTTGAAGTGCTTCCTCTACCCTATGTGGCTCAATAGAGGAAACAAAAGAGTAATGCTCACAAAAATGTGCAACACGAGATCTAGTGGTTACCCCCTTGTGAATGTCGCCGAGGATGGTGTTCACGGGGTGATCTCGTTGGATTGCTTGGTGGACTCTTGGGTGTGGCGGCCTTGCAACTTGCTCATCCTCCTTGTCTTGATCAATTGCATCTCCCCCTTGATCATTGTCGTCGTCTTGAGGTGGCTCATCTTCTTGATCATCTTCTTCATCATCTTGAGCCTCATCCTCATCTTGGGTTGGTGGAGATGCTTGCATGGAGGAGGACGGTTGATCTTGTGCTTGAATGGGCTCTTCGGATTCCATAGGACACACATCCCCAATGGACATATTCCTTAGCGCTACGCACGGAGCCTCTTCATCATCTAATTCATCAAGATCAACTTGCTCCACTTGGGAGCCGTTAGTCTCATCAAACACAATGTCACAAGAAACTTCAACTTGTCCAGTGGACTTATTGAAGACTCTATATGCCCTTGTGTTTGAATCATAACCTAGTAAAAGGCCTTCTACAGCCTTAGGAGCAAATTTGGACTTTCTACCTCTTTTAACAAGAATAAAACATTTGCTACCAAAGACTCTAAAATATGAAACATTGGGCCTTTTACCGGTGAGGAGTTCGTAAGATATCTTCTTGAGGATTCGGTGTAGATACAACCGTTGATGGCGTAGCACGCGGTGTTGACCGCCTCGGCCCAAAACCGATCCGCAGTCTTGTACTCATCAAGCATGGTTCTTGTCATGTCCAATAGAGTTCTATTTTCCCTCTCCACTACACCATTTTGTTGTGGCGTGTAGGGAGAAGAGAACTCATGCTTGATGCCCTCCTCCTTAAGGAAGCCTTCTATTTGTGAATTCTTGAACTACGTCCCATTATCGCTTCTAATTTTCTTGATCCTCAAGCCGAACTCATTTTGAGCCCATCTCAAGAATCCCTTTAGGGTCTCTTGGGTTTGAGATTTTTCCTGTAAAAAGAATACCCAAGTGAAGCGAGAATAGTCATCCACAATAACAAGACAGTACTTACTCCCGCCGATGCTTATGTAAGCGATCGGGCCGAATAGGTCCATGTGGAGGAGCTCGAGTGGCCTGTCAGTCGTTAAGATGTTCTTATGTGGATGATGAATGCCAACTTGCTTCCCGGCTTGGCATGCGCTACAAATCCTGTCTTTCTCAAAATGAACATTTGTTAGTCCTAAAATGTGTTCTCCCTTTAGAAGCTTGTGAAGATTCTTCATCCCAACATGTGCTAGTCGGCGATGCCAGAGCCAACCCATGTTAGTCTTAGCAATTAAGCAAGTGTTGAGTTCAGCTCTATTGAAATCAACTAAGTATAGCTGACCCTCCAACACTCCCTTAAATGCTACTGAGTCATCACTTCTTCTAAAGACAGTGACACCTACATCAGTAAATAGACAGTTGTAGCCCATTTTGCATAGTTGAGAAACGGAAAGCAAATTGTAATCTAAAGAGTCTACAAGAAAAACATTGGAAATAGAATGGTCAGGAGATATAGCTATTTTACCCAAACCTTTGACCAAACCTTGATTTCCATCCCCGAATGTGATAGCTCGTTGGGGATCTTGGTTTTTCTCGTAGGAGGAGAACATTCTTTTCTCCCCAGTCATGTGGTTTGTGCACCCGCTATCGATGATCCAACTTGAGCCCCCGGATGCATAAACCTATAAAACAAATTTAGTCCTTGATTTTAGGTACCCAAACAGTTTTGGGTCCTTTGACATTAGATACAAGAACTTTGGGTACCCAAACGCAAGTTTTTGCTCCCTTGTGTTTGTCCCCAACATACTTGGCAACTACTTTGCCGGATTTGTTAGTCAAAACATATGATGCATCAAAAGTCTTAAATGAAATGCTAGGTTCATTTGATGCACTAGGAGTTTTCTTCTTAGGCAATTTAGCACGAGTTGATTGCCTAGAGCTAGATGTCTCACCCTTATACATAAAAGCATGATTAGGGCCAAAGTGAGACTTCCTAGAATGAATTCTCCTAATCTTATGCTCGGGATAACCGGTAGGGTACAAAATATAACCCTCGTTATCCTGAGGCATGGGAGCCTTGCCCTTAACAAAGTTAGATAATTTTTTAGGAGTGGCATTAAGTTTGATGTTGTCTCCCTTTTGGAAGCCAATGCCATCCTTGATGCCAGGGCGTCTCCCACTATAAAGCATACTACGAGCAAATTTAAATTTTTCATTTTCAAGTTCATGCTCGGCAATTTTAGCATCTAATTTTGCTATATGATCATTTTGTTGTTTAATTAAGACCATATGATCATGAATAGCATCAATATCAACATCTCTACATCTGGTGCAAATAGAAACATGCTCAATGGTAGATGTAGAGGGTTTGCAAGTTTTTAGTTCAACAATCTTAGCATGTAAAATATCATTTTCACTTCTAAGATCGGAAATGGAAGCATTGCAAACATCTAACTCTTTAGCCTTAGTAATATTTTTCATTTTCAAATCTAAGGCTAGCAAGAGAGGCATTCAATTTCTCAATCTTAGCAATAGAAATAGCATGATCATTTCTAAGATTGGCATATGAATCATCACAAACATTTGAATCAACCTTAGCAATTAGTCTAGCATTTTCATTTCTAAGGTTGGCAATCAAATCATGACAAGTGCTTAGCTCACTGGTTAATTTTTCACATTTTTCCATTTCTAGAGCATAAGCATTCTTAACCTTAACATGCTTCTTATTTTCCTTAATTAGGAAGTCCTCTTGGCTATCCAAGAGATCATCCTTATCATGAATAGTGCTAATCAATTCATTTAACTTTTCCTTTTGTTGCGTGTTAAGGTTGGCAAAAAGAGCAAATAAATCACCCTCATCATCATTAGAATTTGCCTCATCACTAGAGGTGGCATATTTAGTGGAGGATTTAGATTTAACCTTCTTCTTTTTGCCGTCCTTTGCCATGAGGCACTTGTGGCCGACGTTGGGGAAAAGAAGCCCCTTGTTGACGGCGATGTTGGCGGCGTCCTCGTCGGAGGAGGAGTCGATGGAGCTCTTGTCGGAGTCCCACTCGCGGCACAGATGGGCATCGCCGCCCTTCTTCTTGTGGTACCTCTTCTTTTCCTCTTCTCCCCTTGTCGTCGCCCCTGTCACTGTCACTAGAAATAGGACATTTTGCTATAAAGTGACCGGGCTTACCACACTTGTAGTAAACTTTCTTGGAGTGGGGCTTGTAGTCCTTCCCCCTCCTTTGCTTGAGGATTTGTCGAAAGCTTTTGATGATTAAAGCCATCTCCTCATTGTCGAGCTTTGAGGCGTCAATGGGGAGCCTACTTGGTGTAGACTCTTCCTTCTTCTCCCCCGTTGCCTTGAATGCGACGGGTTGTGCCTCGGGCGTGGAGGAAGTGCCTTGCTCGATGATTTTCTTTGAGCCTTTGATCATTAGCTCAAAACTTACAAACTTCCCTATAACTTTCTCGGGAGACATTAGCTTGTATCTAGGATCACCTCGAATTAATTGAACTTGTGTAGGGTTAAGAAAAACGAGGGATCTAAGAATAACCTTGACCATCTCATGGTCATCCCATTTTGTGCTCCTGAGGTTGCGCACTTGGTTCACCAAGGTCTTCAAGCGGTTGTACATAGCTTGCGGATCCTCCCCTTGGTGAAGCATGAAGCGACCGAGCTCCCCCTCGATCGTCTCCCGCTTGGTGATCTTTGTCACCTCGTCTCCTTCGTGCGCGGTTTTGAGCACGTCCCAAATTTCCTTTGCACTCTTCAACCCTTGCACCTTATTATACTCCTCTCGACTTAGAGAGGCGAGGAGTATAGTAGTGGCTTGGGAGTTGAAGTGGTGGATTTGGGCCACTTCGTCCGAGTCATAGTCTTCATCCCCTACGGATGGTACCTGTACACCAAACTTAACAACATTCCAAATGCTTGTGTGGAGTGAGGTTAGATGATGCCTCATTTTGTCACTCCACATATTATAATCTTCACCATCAAAAACCGGTGGTTTGCCTAATGGAACGGAGAGTAAAGGAGTACGCTTTGAAATACGAGGGTAGCGTAGGGGAATCTTACTATACTTCTTGCGCTCATGGCGCTTAGAAGTAATGGACGGCGCATCGGAGCTGGAGGTGGATGGCGATGAAGAATCGGTCTCGTAGTAGACCACCTTCCTCATCTTCTTTTTCTTGTCGCCACTCCGATGCGACTTATGGGAGGAGGATTCCTTCTCCTTCCCTTTGTTGCGGGACTCTCCCGATGGAGCCTTCCCGTGGATTGTAGCGGGCTTGTCGCCGGTCACCATCTCCTTCTTGGCGTGATCTCCCGACATCACTTCAAGCGGTTAGGCTCTAATGAAGCACCGAGATCTGATACCAATTGAAAGTTGCCTAGAGGGGGGGTGAATAGGGCGAAACTGAAATTTACAAAGTTAATCACAACTACAAGCCGGGTTAGCGTTAGAAATATAAGCGAGTCCGAGAGAGAGGGTGGAAAACAAATCGTAAGCAAATAAAGAGTGAGACACAAGGATTTGTTTTACCGAGGTTCGGTTCTTGCAAACCTACTCCCCGTTGAGGTGGTCACAAAGACCGGGTCTCTTTCAACCCTATCCCTCTCTCAAACGGTCACTTAGACCGAGTGAGCTTCTCTTCTCAATCACATGAGACACTAAGTCCCTGCAAGGACCACCACACAATTGGTGTCTCTTGCCTTGGTTACAATTGAGTTTGTCACAAGAAAGAATGAGAAAGAAAAGAAGCAATCCAAGCGCAAGAGCTCAAATGAACACAAGTCACTCTCTCACTAGTCACTATTGATTGGAATTGAACTAGAGACTTGGGAGAGGATTTGATCTCTTTGGTGTGTCTTGTATTGAATGCTATAGCTCTTGTAATGTGTAGAAGTCTGAAAACTTGGATGCAATTGAATGTGGAGTGGTTGGGGGTATTTATAGCCCCAACCACCAAAATGTGGCCGTTGGAAGTCTGCTGTCGCATGGCGCACTGGACAGTCTGGTGCGCCACCGGACACTGTCCGGTGCGTCGCCACGTCAGCCAGCCGTTGGGGTTCGACCGTTGGAGCTCTGACTTGTGGGGCCTCTAGGCTGTCCGGTGGTGCACCGGACAAGTCCTGTAGACTGTCTGGTGCGCCTGCTGCGCGTGCTCTGACCTCTGCGCGCGCAGGCGTGCATTTAATGCGTTGCAGTCTACCGTTGCGCGCGAAGTAGCCGTTGCTCCGCTGGCACACCGGACAGTCCGGTGTGCCACCGGACGGTCCGGTGAATTATAGCGGAGCGGCCTCCATTTTCCCGAAGGTAGCGAGTTCAGCTTCGAGTTCCCTAGCGCATCGGACACTGTCCGGTGGCGCACCGGACACTGTCCGGTGCGCCAGACCAGGGTGCCTTTGGGTTGTCTTTGGCTCTCTTTGTTTGAACCCTTTCTTGGTCTTTTTATTGGTCTATTATGAACCTTTGGCACTTGTAAAACTTATAATCTAGAGCAAACTAGTTAGTCCAATTATTTGTGTTGGGCAATTCAACCACTAAAATCAATTAGAAAAAGGTGTAAGCCTATTTCCCTTTCACAAACCACCATATTTTCATGGTGAATATTATTGTATGTGGAGTGTAAAATATGGCACCATCTGACCTCACTCCACGAAAGCATATGAGATATTGTTGAGTTTGGAGCGCAGGCACCACAAGTGGGCGACGAGGACTACGACTCGGATGAGGCCGCCCAAATTAGTCATTTTATTTCCCAAGCAACTTCTATACTCCTCGCTTCCTTGTGTCAAGAGGAGTATAATAAGGTGCAAGGGTTGAAAAATGCCAAAGAGATTTGGGACGTCCTCAAAACGGCGCACGAAGGGGACGAGAGGTGACCAAGATCACCAAACACGAAACGATCGAGGGAGAACTCAGTCGATTCGTCCTCAACAAAGGAGAGGAGCCGCAAGCGATGTACAACCGGCTTAAAACAATGGTGAATCAAGTGCGCAACCTTGGGAGCACCAAGTGGAATGACCATGAAATGGTCAAGGTTATTCTTAGATCTCTTGTTTTTCGTAATCCCACTCAAGTGCAATTAGTTCATGGAGATCCTAGATATAAACAGATGTCTCCCGAGAAAGTGATTGGCAAGTTTGTCAGCTTTGAACTTATGATCAAAGACTCCAAACATATTGTCAACTTGGAGCAAGGCGCCACCTCCACACCCGAGGTGCAACCCGTTGCATTCAAAGCAACAAAAGAAAAGAAGGACGAGTCTACACCAAGTAGACTCCCAATCGATGCCTCCAAGCTCGACAACAAGGAGATGACTCTTACCATTAAGAGCTTTCGACAAATCCTCAAACAAAGGAAGGAGAAGGACTACAAGCCCCGTTCCAAGAGGGTGTGCTACAGGTGTGGTAAGTCCGGTCACTTTATAGCTAAATGTCCATGTACAAGTGACAGTGATAGGGACGACGACAAGAAAGGGAAGAAGAAGATGGAAAATAAAAGATACTACAAGAAGAAGGGTGGCGAAGCACACATGGGGCGGGAATGAGACTCTGACGAGAGCTCCACCGACTCCTCCTCCGACGAGGACGCCACCAACATCGCCGTCGTCAACAAGGGACTTCTCTTCCCAAACGTCGGCCACAAATTCCTCATGGCCAAGGACGGCAAAAAGAAGGTTTATGCATCCGATGGATCAAGTTGGATAATCAATAGCGGGTGCACAAACAACATGACTAGGGAGAAAAGGATGTTCTCCTCATACGAGAAAAATCAAGATCCCCAAAGAACGATCACATTCGGGGATGGAAATCAAGGATTGGTCAAAGGTTTGGGTAAAATTGCTATATCACCTGACCATTCCATTTCTAATGTTTTTCTTGTAGATTCTTTAGACTACAACTTGCTTTCTGTTTCTCAATTATGCAAAATGGGCTACAACTGTCTCTTTACCGATGTTGGTGTTAACTGTCTTTAGAAGAAGTGATGATTCAATTGCCTTTAAGGGAGTGTTAGATGGTCAGCTATATTTGGTTTATTTTAATGATAACAATGCTGAACTACACACTTGCTTAATTGCTAAGACTAATATGGGCTGGCTCTAGCATCACCGACTTGCTCATGTTGGGATGAATAATCTTCACAAGCTTGTAAAGGGATAACACATTTTAGGACTAATAAATGTTCATTTTGAGAAAGACAGGATCTGTAGCGCATGTCAAGCAGGAAAGTAAGTTGGAGTTCATCATCCACACAAGAACATCATGACGACCGATAGGCCGCTTGAACTACTCCACATGGATCTATTCGACCCGATCGCTTACATAAGCATCAGCGGGAGTAAGTATTGTCTTGTAATTGTGGATGATTATTCTCGCTTCACTTGGGCATTCTTTTTGCAGGAAAAATCTCAAACCCAAGAGACCCTAAAGAGATTCTTGAGATAGGCTCAAAATGAGTTCGGATTAAGAATCAAAAAGATTAGAAGCGATAATGGCACGAAGTTCAAGAACTCACAAATCAAAGGATTTCTTGAGGAGGAGGGCCTCAAGCATGAGTTCTCTTCTCCCTACACACCTCAACAAAATGGTGTAGTGGAGAGGAAGAATAGAACTCTTCTGGATATGGCAAGAACCATGCTTGATGAATACAAGACTCCGAATCTGTTTTGGGCGGAGGCAATTAACACCGCTTGCTACCCCTTCAATTGACTCTACCTTCACCGAATCCTCAAGGAAACATCATATTAACTCCTCACTGGTAAAAATCCCAATGTTTCTTATTTTAGAGTTTTTGGGAGCAAATGCTTTATTCTTATTAAAAGAGGTAGAAATTCTAAATTTGCTCTTAAAACATTAGAAGACTTTTTACTTGGTTATGACTCAAACACAAGGGCATATAGAGTCTTCAACAAGTCCACTAGATTAGTTGAAGTTTCTTGTGACATTGTGTTTGATGAGACTAATGTCTCCCAACTGGAGCAAGTTGATTTTGATGAATTAGATGATGAAGAGGCTCCGTGCGTCGCGCTAAGGAACATGTCCATTGGGGATGTGTGTCCAAAGGAATCCGAAGAGCCTCCATAAGCACAAGATCAACCATCTTCTTCCAAACAAGCATATCCACCTACTCAAGAAGAGGACATGGGTCAAGAAGAGGATGAAAACCAAGATGATGAGCCACCTCAGGAGGAGGACATTGATCAAGGGGGAGATGAAGATGATCAAGACAAGGAAGATGATCAAGAGATTCAGGATCAAAGACCAGCACACCCAAGAGTCCACCAAGCAATTCAAAGAGATCACCTCGTCAACTCCATACTTGGTGACATTCATAAAGGGGTAACCACTAGATCTTGAGTTGCTCATTTTTGTTAAATTACTCTTTTGTGTCTTCTATTGAGCCGTACAGGATAGAGGATGCACTAAGAGATCCGGATTGGGTGGTGGCAATGCAAGAGGAGCTCAACAATTTCACAAAGAATGATGTATGACATTTAGTTCCACGTCCTAACCAAAATGTTGTAGATACCAAGTGGGTATTCCACAACAAACAAGATGAGCATTGTGTGGTAACTAGGAACAAAGCCTGACTTGTTGCCAAAGGTTATTCACAAGTTGAAGGTTTGGATTTTGATGAAACCTATGCAACCGTAGCTAGGCTTGAATCAATTCATATATTACTTGCCTATGCTACTTACCATGGCTTTAAGTTATACCAAATGGACGTGAAGAGTGCCTTCCTCAATGACCCTATCAAGGAAGAGGTATATGCTGAGCAACCTCCCGGCTTTGAAGATAGTGAGTATCCTAACTATGTTTATAAGCTCTCAAAGGCGCTTTATGGGCTCAAGCAAGCCCCAAGAGCATGGTATGAATGCCTGAGAGACTTTCTTATCACTAATGGCTTCAAAGTTGGAAAAACTGACCCTACTCTCTTCGCTAAAACAATTGCTGAAGCCTTGTTTATATGCCAAATTTATGTTGATGATATTATTTTTGGGTCTACTAACAAGTCATCTTGTGAAGAGTTTAGTAGGATCATGATACAGAAATTTGAGATGTCTATGATGGGGGAGTTGAAGTATTTCCTTGAATTTCAAATCAAGCAACTCCAAGAGGACACCTTCATCAGCCAAACTAAGTACATTCAAGATATACTCAAGAAGTTTGGAATGAAGAATGCCAAACCCATCAAGACACCCATGGGAACAAATGGGCATCTCAACCTTGACATGGGAGGTAAATTCGTAGATCAAAAGGTATACCGGTCGATGATAGATTCTTTACTCTATTTATGTGCTTCTCGACCGGACATTATGCTTTCTATATGCATGTGTGCAAGGTTCTAGGCAAATCCTAAGGAAGTTCACCTTAGGGCCATGAAAAGAATCATGAGATATTTAGTTTACACTCCTAAGTTTGGGCTTTGGTACCCCAAGGGATCTACCTTTGATTTAATTGGGTATTTCGATGCCGATTATGCCGGATGTAAAATTGACAGGAAGAGCACATCAGGGACTTGTCAGTTTCTAGGAAGATCTCTGGTGTCTTGGGCTTCAACGAAACAAAACTCAGTAGCTCTATCCACTGCCGAAGCCGAGTATATTGCTGCAGGCCATTGTTGTGCATAATTACTTTGGATGAGGCAAACTCTTAGGGACTATAACTACAAGTTGAGCAAAGTCCCTCTCCTATGTGATAATGATAGTGCAATCCACATGGCAGATAATCCCGTTGAACATAGCTACACTAAGCACATAGACATCCGGTATCACTTTCTGAGAGATCACCAACAAAAGGGGATATCGTAATTTCTTATGTTAGCACCCACAACCAATTAGTCGATATCTTTACCAAGCCTCTAAATGAAAAGACTTTTAGCAAACTTAGGAATGAGCTAAATATACTTGATTCTCGTAACTTTGATTGAAATATTGCACACATTGCTCATTTATATACCTTTGATCATATCTCTTTCATTTGGTACAAATGTATATTTCTTATTTTTCTTGTGCCAAGGCTAAGACTAATGTGTTTTCAAGTATATTTCTATGATTAGTCTTCAATTGAAAGGGAAATGGAGTATTAGGCGAAGGCAAGGCTTCCACTCAACTCTGTCGGTATCATTTATCCTTTGCCTTACTCATAGACCTCCAATTGGTGCAAGCTTTCATTCATATCCATTATTTTCTAAAGGAGGATAAAATGGGCCCCAAAAGGGGAGAATTATAAGGCCTATCAAGTCTTCATTTTTGGCGCTTAATGCCAAAGGGGGAGAAAGTATTAAGCCCAAAGCAAAAGGACCGCACCACCATTTTCCATTTCAAAATTTTCAATTGGTATTTCATTTGGTTTGAAAATTTCAATGGGTATAATTTCATTTGATATCTGCTTCAAAAATGGAAATCATTTCAACCCTCTTGACAGCTAAGGGGAGAACCTTTTTAGGGGAGTTTTTGTTTAAGCCAAAGGAAAAGCATTTGAAGCAGGGGGAGAATTTTCAAAATCTTGAAAATGCGTTTTGAAATCATATTCTCATACCATTGGCTATTTGCAAAAGAATTTGAAAGTACTTTTCCAAAAGATTTGCAAAAACAAGCAAAGTGGTGCAAATGTGATCCAAAATATTAAAATAGAAGAAAGCAATCATACACATGAAGAAATTATTTCAATTGGTTTAACTCAAAGCAACTTATGCACTTCTGTCAACATTGCAAACTAGTTACATTTCTCGCTTTATATTTGCTTTGGTTTGTGTTGGCATCAATCACCAAAAAGGGGGAGATTGAAAGGGAAATGGGCTTAATCATTTCCTATAATCGATTTTGGTGTTTGATGTCCATCACAAACCACGTGGACTAACTAGTTTGCATAGTCATCATCTATCTTAGGTGCATAAAGTTCAACATAAACCAAGAAAGAAGTTAAGTTGGGGAATCAACAAAGTTTGGAGCAAAGACTATAAATGGTGCTGCCAGTGGCGCACCGGACACTATCTGGTGCCCATGCCGAGCAGCACCCCAACAGGTCGCTCTCGTGTTTTCCTAGAGACGCTTTGCTATAATTCACTGGACAGTCTGGTGAGCCAGCAGAGCAGCGGTAACCTGCGCCCAATGATCAACTGCAAAAGTGAAGAATGCATAGTCAGAAGTCAGAGCAGCAAAGTCAGAACACACCGGACATGTCCGGTGTGCCACCGGACTGTCCCGTGACGGTAGAGGACATAAGACTTCAACAGTCAAACGCTCCAAACCCCAACGATGTGCTGACGTGGCATGCACCAGACAGTGAACAGTACCCTGTCCGGTGCACCACCGGACTATCCGGTGCGCCATCGACAACAACAGCTAGAATAGTGGTTAGGGCTATAAATACCCCCCAGCCACCTCCATTCAAGTCATCCAAGTTTTCTGAACTTCACATTCAATACAAGAGCAAAAGACTACACTCCAAGACACAATCAATAGATCAAATCCTCTCCAAGCCACCAAATCAACTCAATTGTTTAGTGACTTGACAGAGGGTGTTTTGTGTTCTTTTGTTGCTCTTGTTGCTTGTATTGCTTTCTCCTTCCCATTCTTATTCTTCTAAGTGCTTTGTAAAGCTAGCAAGAGACACCTAAGTGTGTGGTGATACTTGCGGGGTCTTAGTGACCCAAGTGATTAAGGAGAGCCTCAATCGGTCTGAGTGATCGATTGAGAGAGGGAAAGGGTCGGAATAGACCCGACCTTTATGGCCTCCTCAACGGGGGTTAAGTTCTTTAGAACCAAACCTCGCTAAAACAAATCATCGTGTTCACTTGCCTTGATCTTCACTTGATTTGTTTCCCCTCTTTCCTCTCTCTAAAGTTTCCTTGCTAATATTGATTTGAGTTTGCTCCAAAAGTTATCCGCATCAATTTGAGCAACTCATAGCAAGAGAAACAATCTTCCGCATTCCGATTTAATCCTAACGCTAACCCCGACCTTAGTGCGAGTTTAAGCTTGTAAATTTCAGGTTTCGCCTATTCAGCCCCCTCTAGGCGACTATCACTTATTAATACATAACCTAGCTGATACAAACTTACCATGATTATACCTACTATTAAATTCATGTTTTATGACAGTCTTACATGTAAAAGGGCCTATGGTGGTGGTTATTTATTAGGTATGAAGCGTCAAGCCTATCATATGGGAAAGACCCCTAACCTATCACTAACTTACCTTCCAATCAAACTCTTCACTCCCTCGTTGTTGCTGGTCATCTTGGTTTTTCATTATGAACCGGAGATCCGATTGATGAACCGGAAACACGGTGATGAAGCTCTCGCCGAGCCAGTCACGACGATGTTCTAGGTTGCCTTGGAAGATCAAAGGATGGAGAGAAATTTCTTGCCGGATTTGTCGCTAGAGTTGAGGAGGAACTCGAACTTCGACGAGCTGGTCATAGCGGCTTATAGCGGCGAGCTTAGTTAGCAGCGGGCTGCTGTGGCTTAGATGGCATCAGTGCTGCTGCGAGGCTAGAGGAGATGAGTCTATGATTGATGGCTTGAGATGTTATGGTGGCATGTATTTATATAGGCTGAGAGGTAGGTGGTTACATGACAGATCTAATCTAGTACTTATCTGTTACAGTCCTATCCTATATGTTAGAAACTCTAACAAACTCGAAACCAAATCCGTTGCGCAGGTGAGGGACGATCCTGTCAAAGATGCATTGGATGGCATCACAGGTGATGTCATGATGATGCAGTCATCCTGCTAGGGAATAAAGAAAAGAAAAAATTAAAATGAACGTGGGAGAGCACATGGGCTTGGCGTGGTGTTATCCTCACAGGGCCAAGCAATGGGCCACATCTGATGTGAGTTCTCTTGTCTTTCCTGTTTTTAGTTTCTAAATTTCTATTTGATTTTATATTTTTATTTACCAATTTCAAATTTAATTTTGAGTTAAATTTTCAAATTCGAGTGAAATGCATAATCACAAATCCAACATGTCATGTAAGTATAATTGTATATATATGTTTACATCAGTTCTTTTGTTCGTGCTTCAAACATATAATAAATGATAATTCACACATTATTCATTTTAGGAAAATATTATTTTTGAATGTGTGATCAAATTAAATTTTTATTCGAAAATAAATTATTCATTACTTATTTATTTTAAGAAACGTAATTTCTACTGTATCATCTTAATTAAGAGATGCTTTAGCATATATCTTATAAAATACAACAAGGGATAAGTTAATTCATCTTGGAATAATATTTTTTATTAATATCTTATTAGAAACCATATTTTTAGGAGAAGTAATTTCAAGGAAAATTCTTATTAAAAGAAATTTAGTTATTTTTGGAGAATTTTGCCCAAGTCCCAAAATATGATTTTGGGTGTTACAAATTCTACCCCATTAAAAATAATCTCGTCCTCGAGATTAGTAGACAAGGGATGCAACCGATTTAGTTTGCAGTTTAGCTTTTAGTCCCTGATCAGTTCAAGAATCAATGGTTTTCTTTTCTTTAATATTAACGTGTAGGTGAATAGGAAAGTATGAGCTTCTTTTATGTTGAGCCATCTGATAGGCAGGATAAGAGATGGTTAGATCAAGGGTAGGTTGGGTTAAGAAAGGTTCAGGCGAAGAAAGACTACATTTCACATGGCTGATCCTAACTTGTCTGACGATCTGGTCTGACTCTCATCCTTCATTGACGAGGCTGATCTTCTCTTCTTGGGTTTTGATGTCGGCGTTCGAGTTAGGGACATATAGTTAAGATAGATTTGTAGGTAAACCAAATAGCTTAGTTGGTAGAGCAGATGGCTTAGTAAGTGGCTTAAGCTAAATGAGAATATGTAGAATCAGGTTTAGGTGTTTTTCTTCTAGGTTGGGCTGGATAGGTCATACAACCCACTATGTAGGTTAGGTTGTTGTTCATGGCCGAGTTGGTCTAAGGCACCAATATAGGTTAAAACATGTTGATAGGAGAAGGGTCTAATTTATTTCACCAGTAGTTCCACGATATCCGCACGAGCCTTGCTCAACTCGTTAAGGGCAAGGTCGAGCTCGGTGTGGAGCACGGTGATCAGTTTGACTGTGCTGCATAACCTGTGATTGCTCTCACCAATAGGTGAGACAATCACACTCCTGGTACTGCCAGTTGAATGGCGGAGGTAGTACTTTAGGTTAAGACCGTCAACCAACCCACAGAACAACGAGCAATATCGTGAAAGCGCACGTCGTGCAACATCTTGTGTGGCTGTCTCGGTAGTGTCCCTCTCAGAGATGGCATAGTGCTCTGAGTAGGCCTTTGCACCCTGGAGGTCATCCTTCAGACGGTGCACCAGGCAGGTAGCCTCCCAGCGGTCCGGGTATGTCCCACGACTGTGTTGATAGACTACATAGTGGTACTCGATCGACCAGATGTGTCAGTCGAAGGCCAGACACAGCAATGTGTCGAGGGTGTCGTGGAAGTGACAACCGTGAGTGACGTCACGAGTGATGGGTTGGGCGACCCATCCCTCCGGCTCCAGCTCCTCTGAAGGCACCGTGTTGTGGCTCGAGCTGCCACCGTTGTCGTCTTCGTCGGGATCTCTTCCAGCAGTTGGGGTGCCCTATGGTGATGCAGGGGTACCTCTAGCTGGGGCACAAATATAGGTGTACATTTGGGTCGGGCCTAACGAGCCGGCCCGAAGCACGGAAAAAAGCACGGCCCAGGCACGGCACGACCCGAAATAATTTAGTGCCGGGCCGGCACGGCCCGATATATCGGGCCGGGTTTGGGCTGAGGTCGCGGCCCATGGGCGGGCACGAGCATGGCCCGTTTAAGCCAGGCACGAAATGGCCCATATAGAGGCACGAAAAGCTCCATATATTTATTAAAACCACACTTCATTTTATACTTTCATGTACTTGATAAAGAACATAAAGCTAGTGATAATGCTAGTTAGATGTTTTTGTAGCTTTGAATTAGAGTATGTGATATAATTTTACTTTTGTTATGAACATTAGATAATAAACTGAACTTACGAACTTTGTATAGAGATGATTATACTATTTTTCCTTCTAAAAAAATGATTTGTAAACGAGTTAGTCATTGCATAGCTCTCGTAACTTAATACAAATATTAAGTTTGCTTTTGGTCAAATTTATTTGTCTTATCTTTTATTTGTTTTATTAAATTTGTTTTGAATTTAGGACTCTGATGTGAATTTCGGGTTATGATGTAAATTTCGGGCTCTGATGTAAATTTCGGGCCAAAAACTAAATTTCGGGCCAAAAACTGAATTTCGGGCTTTTATAATTTCGGGCCGCCCGAAATAAGCCCGACACGTTTAAGAAATTACGTGCTGCGCCGTGGGCCGAGGGCTAGGCCCATGGGCTGGCCCGGCACGGCCCGAAATTCAAACGGGCTGGGCCAACCCAAAATTCAAACAATACGGGCCTTTTCGGGCTTGGGCCGGGCCGGGCGGCCCGAATGTACACCTATAAGCACAGAGGAGGGATGCCTCCCATACTTCACCTCCTACCGAGGCGAGGTGGAGGAGGCCTGCTGCTCCCTCTCTTGACATCAACGTTCCTGATCCTCACGCAGGCGGTGGTGCAGCCTCTTCAGGTGACTCGACTGTCCGGGCACCGTGTGACGAAGTGGACGCTTCGCAAGACACGAGGGCAGCAAAGGGATCACCGCCTTACGCGTGGTGTGCCTAAGACGGGCCATCTACAAAATATGGCGTAAACATAAGAGTAAGAACAGAACTATATGACCAGCAAATAAACCATAAGCAGAATAAAATAAAATTTTTTGCAAGGTGTAGTATATATGTAGTAGTATAACATAGGGTTAGTAGAGATGACCAACTTTTGAAATAACACCAAGGGTCAAGGTGAGAATAAGGGTCCATAATCCTTAGAACGACCGTTCCACTCTAGATTAGCGGTCCTACAGTGCAGATGCCAATAGATAAGCGTTCTGAGTCCATGAGAGGTCATCCCCCTGTTTTCGCCTACTCTGCAGACCCCATGGACGTCGAAGATTGCTGCGCACAATGGAGCGGGAGCTGCACACCGCCAAATGCAATGACAAAGAGAAGGTTTCGTATTGTCCTCGTCTACTAAGGGGAGAAGCTCAGTCTTGGTGGGAGTCCTATCTTGCCAGCCATGCCGACCCTGAAGCTATGACTTGGGAGGAGTTCAGAGAACTTCTGCCAATATCATTGTCGGTACCCTGAAACTAGGGTACCCCTTACTACTGTGTAAAGACATAGTGCCCACGCGGCTGTCCATTAGTCGCATGGTAAAGGTGCTGTGTGTGGGACCAAGCCACGACTTGCCCCAGTCTCGGGCGAATACACTGGGTCCACACCAGCGCTCGACTCCACCACACGGGCGGGTCCGGAGACGCCACGTGTCCAGAGAAGGTGGTATACTCCAAGGCATAAACAGTAAGCTCGGACCCCCATGGGAGAGTGTCGGAGCCCTGGATATGCAATCCGAACCTCCTAGGTTGGTCCAGGACCGCCACGTGTGCAAGCCGGACCCCTGGAATGGGATCCGGACCCCCCCGTATGGGGCCGGGCCGCCCATAGTGGGGTCCAAAGGTCCCAGGAAAGAACATACACGGGCCTTGAGCAGGACCCAGGCGGGGGTCCGGTGCCGACACATGTCCAGACCTAGTCTGGTGTGGACCTGTCCGCATATGCTTCTGCTCCCCGCCCATGTGGAGACCCGATGCTGCCACGTGGCCTACTGCACGTGACGTAAGCCAACGGGCGGAGCCTGACATAAGGCCTCCGGGTTACGCGGCCGCTGCATTTATTGAGGATAAGACGTGCTGCCTGTCCATTCCATTGGCAGGCGATGTGCCGCCTCCGCATTTAATGAGGCATGTCCATTCCGCTAGCAGGCGGCGACCTGTCCGTTCTGCAGGCGGCGTGCCTGGCCAATCCACTAGCAGGCAGCACACCCATACTGCCGCATGCGCTATGCTCATCATTACTCGCATGTTACCAAGGAAGCAGTCACCGCGTATCAATACTGCAAGGGTTGCGGACATCATGGCGCTAGGAGATTGCTCAGGCGTCACTAGCATTGGATACTTCTATACTGTGTTCCTTCCATTTTGCCCCTGGGCCCACATGTCGGGGCTCAGTATCCTTGTATGTGTCTCCCTTGAGCTATAAAAGGGAAGGCACACAACGTTACAAGGCAGGTTGACATACACCCTCAGACTCTCACACAAGTTCTCTAGGCTCAAGCTCAAGTGCTCAGACACTCAATACAACACAAAGTGGAGTAGGGTTTTACGCTCCATCGGCCTGAACTACTCTAAATCCTCGTGTCCTCGTGTGTTCTTACACCTCCCATAGTCAGGCAAACCGCTAAGGCCCCCTCCTCATCTTAGGATTTAGGGCGGGTGCGTTCCGCCACCCGGCTGGAGAATTTCCTCTCCGACATTTGGCGCGCCAGGTAGGGGGCTTGGCTTTAGGTTTCTCACCTGTTTTTCTGTTCGACATAATGGTTCAGATCATCGAGCACCGCGACGTGGCTTTCGAGGTCTTCCTAATGGAGGAAGAAGTTGCATCTTCCGTGCCATGAAGCTCCAACCACCCTGCGCCTGGTGCTGCTGCTGTGCTCGCTGCGCAGCAGCACACTCCTGCACAGTCGTCCTGGCTCCGTCAAGGGTTGCTCCCGGAGTGTTGTCCACAGCCAGGGAGTTGTTGCGCCACCCTCCAAGCTCCACAGCCTCGCTAGGGGCCATGAAGCAGTGACGTGACGATGTCGATCGTCTCCTTGGCATGGCACAATCTGGCTCGACCGGGCCCAGGCCTCGATCGTTCCGGCGTCAACACGAGGCGTCAGCGTCAGTGCGCTCACCCTCGGTCAAGGCTGCACCGACTGAGGATCTACGGGCGGAGCTCAACCGCAGGCGGGCGAAAGAGGACGCGCCAGCCTCTCTGGAGAGGCCTGATGACATGCGGGCAGAACTCAACCGCAGGCGTGCGGGCGAGGATGCTCGAGTGTCTCTAGAGAGGGCGTGTGAGCGCCGACAGAACATCGAGGGTCGCAACCTCGACCTAGACTTCACCTCGGTCGCACCGCAAACTCCAAGGGGTGACCGAATTCAGGCGAGTGTCCCATTGGCCGGCGTGGGCTGCGCCACACTGGTGGATCATCTCTGCGCGGCAACTTGGCCATCCAAGTTCTGGGCACACCTGCCGGAAAAGTACGACGGTACGTCAAACCCGTCGGAATTCTTGTAGGTATACGTTACCGCCATTACGGCAGCAGGTGGAGACACTACCGTAATGGCAACATACTTCCATGTAGGCTTGTCCGGGCCGGCCCGGACCTGGCTCATGAACCTTGCCCTGGGATCAATCTACTCCTGGGAAGAGCTCTACGCGCGGTTCACAGCGAACTTTGCCAGCGCTTATCAGCAGCATGGCGTGGAGGCTCACCTTCATGCAGTGAGGTAGGAACCCGTGGAAACTCTCCGGGCCTTCATCTCCCGCTTCACTAAGGTACGGCGGACTATACCTCATATTTCCGATGCCTCCATCATCACCGCTTTCCGCCAGGGGGTACGTGATGAGAAGATGCTAGAGAAGTTGGCCACGCATAACGTGGAAACTGTCCCCACGCTCTTCGCTCTAGCTAACAAGTGTGCCAGAGCTGCCGTGGGCCGTGCATGGCACTCGGCACCACAGACCGGCGTCGCCCAGAAGGGTGGCTCGGGTGCCGTCATCTAGGACGGTAAGAAGAAGAAGAAGATCCATGGCCATGAGAGGCCGCAATCTGCTGCTACGGTCGCTGCAGCTGCGACTGGGGGCCGGAACGAGCGCAACAAGCGCCCACGGCTACAGGGAGGCAACAGCGGCTCATGCCCTGTGCACCCCAACAGTCGCCACAGCGCCTCGGAGTGCCATGAGATCATCAAGCTCGCGATGCGCGTCGACGAGCGGCGTGAGCAGACTTCCAAGGATGGCTCCCCACTCTGTGGCCTGCATGGCAAGGAGAGGGTCGACGACGGCGATGTGGTCGCGGGAAAGCGGGACCTCGAATATCAGTCACCCGAGGGGGGTCCTCAAGGACATTTTCACTGGAGACTCCGACTCCGGTGACGACAACGACCGCCACAAGAAGCTATATGTCATGTACGGCGGGAGCTGGGAGCTCACCTCCCACAGGAACATTAAGTCCCTGCGCCGCGAGGTCCTGTCGGCGACCCTGGGGGTCCTGAAGGCTGCTACACATCAGCTATGGAGGAGCACCACTATCTCCTTCGGGGCATCCGACTACCCCGACAACATGGCAGGGGCCGGTATACTACCGCTCATCACCGCCCCTGTCATCGCCAACATGCGGCTGCACCATATGCTGATTGACGGTGGGGCAGGGCTCAATGTCATCAGCCACGCTGCATTTAAGCAGCTGCAGATCCCGGGGTCCCGACTGGGACCCTCCCGTCCATTCTCCGGAGTGGGCCCACAACCGGTGTATCCCCTTGGGAGCATCATACTCCCGGTAACATTCGGGACCGAGGAGAACTTCCGCACGGAGAACGTTCAGTTCGACGTCGTGAAGGTTAACCTCCCCTTCAATGCCATCATTGGCAGGCCGGCCCTATACTGGTTCATGGCCATTGCCCATTACAGGTATTTGGTCCTCAAGATGTCGTCCCCGACTAGGGTCCTTACCGTGTGGGGCGACCGCACCGCTGCGGTGGCGGCTGTCAAGAAGCTGCATGCCCTAGCGGCAGAGGCTGCTCGTCCGGACGATGGAGGGAAGGACCCCTCGACCTACGGTACCAAGGCGCCTGCCAAGGTGCCAAAGGTGTAGCCATCCGGAGCAGACGGCGGGCCCGTTAAGACCACCCAGGTCAGCGCGGACTCCTCCCAGGCCACCCTCCCAGACCACCTGCATCACGGGCAATCTGGGGGAGAAATAGGAACTCGCGCTCGTCGCTTTCCTCTGAGCAAATGTCGACGTTTTCGCATGGGAACGGTCATAGATGCCTGGGATCCCTAGGGAGGTGATTGAGCACCATCTGAAGATCCACCCCAACACCAAACCGGTGAGTCAGAAGCCTCGGAGACAGTCCGTTGAGCGGCAGGACTTCATCCGTGAGGAGGTCCGGAAGCTGCTACACGCGGGCTTCATCGAAGAGGTTCATCACCTGGTGTGGCTGGCCAACCCAGTCATCGTCCCAAAGGCAAACGGGAAGCTTCGGATGTGCATCGACTACACCAGCCTTAATAAGGCTTGTCCCAAGGACCCGTATCCACTTCCATGCATAGATCAGATCGTGGAATCTACCTCCGGGTGCAACCTCTTGTCATTCTTAGATGCCTAGTCTGGTTTCCATCAAATCCAGATGTCTAGGGAAGATAGGAAGCATACCGCTTTTGTAACAGTGGATGGGCTTTACTGCTATGTTGTTAAGCCTTACGGTCTAAAAAACGCCTTGCCGACATTTGTGCGGGCGATGAGTAAGACTTTCGGTGACCTGATTAGGGACAAGGTGGAGATATATGTCGATGACATCATGGTCAAGACTGGGAGGGGGTTGACTTTGGTGGAAGACCTGACCCTAGTCTTTGACAAGCTGCGGGCGACGCGCACGAAGCTGAACCCAGACAAGTGCGTCTTTGGTGTCTCCGCTGGAAAGATGCTGGGATTCCTGGTCTCGCACCGGGTCATTGAAGCAAACCCGGAGAAGATCAAAGCGATTGAGGTGATGGGGCCTCCGGCCCGTATCAAGTACGTCCAGAAGCTTACGGGGTCATTAGCCGCCCTTAGCCGCTTCATTTCAAGGTTGGCTGAGAGGGTGCTGCCCTTCTTCAAGCTCCTACGGAAGTCCGGCCCATTCTCTTGGACCGAGGAGGCAGAGCAGGCCTTCCAAGAGTTGAAGAAGCACCTTGTGTCCCTGCCGATTCTGGTAGCTCCAGAGCCAGGAGAGCCGCTGTACTTATACATCGCGGCGGCTGCAGAGGCGATGAGCATGGTGCTGGTCGTTGAAAGGGTGGCACAAGAAGGCCAAGAGCCTGAGGGCCCGGGACCAGCTACAGGGGTCCGAACCGTTGAGAGGCCGGTCTACTACGTCAGCGAGGTCCTCCATGAGGCAAAGACCAGGTATCTTGAGACGCACAAGCTTATTTATGCTATACTTATTGCGTCCAGGAAGTTGTGCCACTATTTCTAGGCACACAGGGTCGTGGTGGTGACCTCCTTTCCGTTAAGGGCCATCCTCCACAACTCTAACGCCATAGGCAACATCGCCAAGTGGGCCGTGGAGCTCGCTGAGTTCCAGCTGGACTTCCAGCCTCGC
The DNA here is from genome assembly GCF_902167145.1 of Zea mays. NCBI lineage: Eukaryota > Viridiplantae > Streptophyta > Magnoliopsida > Poales > Poaceae > Zea > Zea mays. The sequence continues at coordinate 136,253,386 of NC_050101.1, forward strand.
CACGCCGTCAAGAGCCAGGTCCTGGCTGACTTCATCGTGGAGTGGACACCTCCCCCGAGCGCTCCTAGGGGTCTGGATCCCGATTCGGATCCCAGACCTACGGTGACCAGGGGTCTGGTCTTCACTGAGCCCCACTAGACACTCTTCTTCGATGGATCCGCCCGTCAGCAAGTTGGCGGGGCTGGGGTGGTCCTCATCGACCCAAGCGGAGATCAAGTGAAGTACATGGTGCACCTCGAGTTCAAAGCCACCAACAACATGGCAGAATACGAGGCACTGATCTTCGGCTTGTCTACGGCCCTATCCCTGGGGATCCACCAGCTCCTCGTGAAGGGGGACTCCCAGCTGATCATCAAGCAAGTCCGTGGGGAATGTAGCTGCAATGAGCCCAGGCTCGTAGCTTACCTCCTCCACGTAAGGAAGCTGGAGAAGGACTTCACGGCCCTGGAATTGCAACATGTTCCTCGGGCTGACAACTCAACAGCAGATGAACTCTCCACGAGGGCATCAACTTGGGCACCCGTGCCCGAAGGCGTCTTCGAAAGGCGGCTGCTGAGACCCACCGCCCAGCCTGCCAAACTGGGCGAAGGGGGCGAGACTAGCACCTCGAAGCTGGCGTATCATCAGCAGAACCCACCAAGGATTGTGTGTGCTACAGGGGTCCATGCCTATCCCTTAGTGCCACAGCCAGTATCTCAGAGTGGTCCTGATCCATGGATCTCCGAGATCTGGGACTATCTGAAGGAAAATATCCTTCCTGAAGATCATGTGTCCGTAGAGCGCATAGTGCGGTTGGCTAAGCGATACGCGGTGGTGGAAGGGGATCTCTACCACCGTGGCGCTAACGGCATTCTCATGCGGTGCATTACCTAGGGGAGGGTCGTGAGCTACTCATGGAGATCCATGGAGGTGAGTGCGGAAGTCATTCCTCATCCCGCACGCTGGTCGGTAAGGCCTTCTGGCATGGCTTCTACTGGCCAACTGCCCTCCAGGATGCAGCTGTGATGGTAAAGTCCTGCAAGGCGTGTCAATTCCATGCAAAGCAGATACACACACCAGCTCAAGCTCTATAGATGATTCCACCCTCCTGGCCATTCACCGTATGGGGGTGGATATCCTAGGACCATTTCCCAGGGCCGTCGGCGGGTACCGCTTTCTCTTCGTCGCCATCGACAAGTTCACAAAGTGGCCAGAGGCCACCCCTATGGTCAATATCACCTAGGGTGCTGCTGTTGCTTTCCTCAGGTTTATTGTATGTAGATTTGGGGTCCCAAGACATATCATTACAGACAACGGGACCCAGTTTACAAGTCGGCTCTTCCAGGAGTATTGTGAGGGCATCGGCACCCAGCTCTGCTTTGCGTCTGTGGCTCATCCCAAGAGCAACGACCAAGTGGAGAGGGCAAACGCAGAAATCCTCAGGGGACTCAAGACAAGCACCTTTGACTTCTTGAAAAAGCATGGTGCAAATTGGGTCAACGAGCTTCCATCTGTGCTATGGGGGAACCGGACCACACCCAGCCGAGCTACCTGGGAGACCCCGTTCTTCCTGGTCTACGAGGCCGAAGCCTGCCTTCCCTCAGAAATTATTATGGGCTCCCCGTGGGTCCAAGATTTCAATGAGTCTATGCAAAAACAGCTACGGTGTGAGGACATGGACTTCATCGACGAGCGGAGATGGCAAGCGGCGATCCAAAATGCACGGTACAACCAGGCGCTCAGGCGCTACCACCAGCGATTCGTGCATAGTAGGGAGCTCAGGGTCGGGGACTTAGTCCTAAGGCAAGTACTGAACCGAGAAGGGCTCCACAAACTCTCCCCCAGCTAGGAGTGACCCTTCAAGGTGACGGAAATATGCCGACCCGGGTGTGTCCTCCTTGCCACAACTGAAGGAGAGCCTCTTCCCAATGCCTAGAACATAGAGCACCTCCGTAAGTTTTACCCATAAAAGCAAAACTGGGGAATTTAGTTTTCTTCCTTTGTAACTAGGTAGCATATATGTACGCCAACCCGGTGAGGTTCACCCTCATAAACCCGGTCTGTTGGCCTACACTCTGTATATCAAGTTATAAAGAGAAGATTCATCCCCCAGATTTGTTTTGTGATGGTTTTATTCTACTTAAGTTTATAACCATTATTTTTTATCTAATCCACCCATACAGTTCCCACCCTTGCTGGTATAATGATATCCGAATTGAGTAGCCAGGCTTGCAGTTTAGGACCCCTCGGCAGGGGGGTCCGACAGCCTGGGGCTAGTTCTAGAGAATGGGTGCTCGCCTCCTGGGGTGGTCCGGAGCTGTGTTGCCGCTTAGCTTGGTTCCATACCCTAAGCCTCCACGCTCCGCCACTCTGTGACGGGTATCCTAGTATTTGGAACTATAGTCGTGTGGGTCCGGCAACCTGGGGTCAGGTTCTAAGGGAACGAACACACGCCTCCTGGGGTGGTCCGGAGCTGTGTAGCCGCTTAGCCTAGTCCCGTACCCTAAGCCTACACGCTCCGCCACTTTGCGACGGGCGTCCTAGTATTTGGAGCTGTGATCTAGGGGGTCCGAGCATACGACTTGGCTTCCCAGACTAAATCCTGCAAGTCCTGTTGCCTGAATCAAAGGATAGAAGATACCAGTTGGTGGGTCCTATGGGTGTGCTACTAAAACTTTCTAGCCGAAGCTATGTGCAGGTCCAGGTCCAGATCCAAACGCAGGTAGTCTCAGAGACTACCTCCTAGGGACCGGGCAGCTGATTTTCCCTTAGGTATACTGGTATCCAGCCTCGACACGTCGAGCCTACATCCTAGGGGGGCCAAGTACCAGGGAGAAGTTGGTAATGATGCACACAACAAGGACAGATAGCATACAGATAAGTGTTGTTTGATTGATAATTCTCAAAAGTATCTTACAAAACCAAAAATTATTAAAAGCCGCTTCCCAGCAGGATCCTTGCCTTCTCTTTGCAAATCTAGCTACTCATCATCAGCAGGATCCCACTGGAAGCATTCGGCCACCAGTTCTACGACATCTTGTACGCCCTCTCGGGCGGCGTCTTCAGTGTTGGCCACGGGACCAGCAATCACCAGCTCCAAGGAGATGGCCGGGTCGTGGCTCTAGAAGCACGTTAGGATATACTCGATCACTGCTCGGTAGAGCCTGCCACCCTCAGCCTCCAGGCGCATGCCAAGAATCTGGTCCAGGCGTCGGAGGCGGTCGGTGGTGGAGTCCAGCACCGGCAGCGCGTCAAAATGGACGTCGGCAGCTCCGACACCGGGATGGGACTCATCCCTAGCGGCACCAGTGTCGTGCTCGCCTCGCCGGCCCATGCAGCGATGCGCTGGACCCCAGCGCGATGCTCCGCCTAGAGATCTTCAAGTGCCTTCTTCGTCGCCTCCACCGCCTGGCCCCCGGTGCTGCCTGCGCCGCCTAGAACTGCCGGATCCGCTCTTCTAGCTTTTTCTCTTTCTCCTTCGCCTCGAGCTCATGCTCGACCAGCAACTTATCCCACCTTTCAAACATTTCCTCCATGAAGGCGAGGTCCTTCTCCCGCCAGGCGAGATCCGTCGCCCGCTTATCTAGGGACGCATCCTTCTCCTTGAGGTTCTCCTCGGCCAGGGCAATGTTGCTGGCCTTGTCCTCCAGCTCCCGCTCCCATTTTTGGATCCTCTCCACAGCCGCGGTCTACTGGGTCCGCTGCTCTTCCAAGATTTCGTTCATGGCACTCAGCTTGGCCTGGAGCTCTGTGATGGCCTCCTCCCTCTGGTTCAAGGCCTCCTCCCTCTTGGCCAACCTCTTCTCCTTCTAGCTCGCCTCCAGCTCCCGGGCGTACACCTTCGGACCGCTCGGAGGTGAACTGGTTGGACGCCGCCTTGGTGTGCTCCTCCAGCTGGGTGCGCCAGTCACTGAGGCGCTAGTGCTCGGCCTCGAGCGCCTCCCACTCTCGTAGGATCGCCGCCTTAGTCTCATGAAGAGCCTGATGGGCATGAGACAACACCCGGGGAGAAGAACTAGCGCTACTTCTGGCTCGGCGCCGGACCGGAGCCACCATCCAAGAACCACCTCCGTCTCTTCCAGAGTGGGCGAGGGGATGGAGCTGGACGCGCCCCCTACGTCCCCCGCCGCTATCGATGGTGTACTCGACGGCATCACCATCGTTGAGGCTACAGTAGCCGTCAGCGGCACCGCTGCTGCCGAACCCCCAGCTGGAGCATGGGAGCCCGGTGGCGCTGTCTCGGCGGCAGCAGCCGGGGGCGGATCGCCGGCACCACTCCTAGCAGATGCCTGCTTCTGAGCGCCAGACCCGCCGGCGGGCGCGACCTTGGGAGTAGAGGGGAGGAAGCCCTGATAGGCAGATGATGGGTTAAGACCCGTCGGCATGATAACTAGACTAAAAAAGAAGGGCTACACTTACTTGGGGCCCTGGACCTTCCAGCGACCCTGGAAGCGGGACGACCGCTGCTCCTGCTCCTGCCGCCGTTGTTGCTGATGTTGTTGCTGCTGCCCCTGAGGTGGTGGCGGCGGGCCCGATGGTGGTGGCGGTTGCGGTGGCGGCGGACCTGATGGTGGTGGTGGCGGAGGACTGACGCGCCTCTGTGCGCCCTGGGCCTGGGAGCCGTCCTCCTCGGCCCCACCGGTAGTCCTCTGATGCTTCTGAGTGCCGACCTCCTCGGCCCCATTGGGGGGGGGTCCAAAACAAGCGATCTGTCGGCGCGACACAGCCGGCGTCGCCTCTCTTCCTCCGACCCCCCTGGTGCCACGTGGGGCGGAGGAGCTGCTTGCGGGGTCCCTTACCCCTGTCCAGGGAGTTGGGGGCCATGGCGGGACCGGCACTAGGAGCCCTACTGGCGGGCTGGGGACCCCCAGCTGGTACACCGGGGATCTGGATTCCGCGAAGGGGGTCTCGGCCGCCGGTCTAACGGACCGCCACGCCACTCTCGTCGAGGGTCGACAGCGTGGCCAGCACCGCTGTTCACAGCCCTGGGTCATCACACAGCGCTGGGATGTCCTGGGGGAGTATCAAAGATTTGGGGACAAATGACTCACCAGTAATCCCCTTCACCACAAGTTCCAGCTCCTCCCAGGACAGATCGGTGCCCGGTCCACGCTGGATCCGACCGATGTCATTCGGGCCAGTGAACCAGCAGCATAGGCGCGACCTCCTCTGCAGCGGCATGACCCGGTGCTTCAGGAAGTCCCCGACCACATGCATGGAGGTCAGCCCACCAGTTGCCAAGGTCTTGATCCTCTCTAGCACCGGCAGAAGCTCTGGCGACAGTGATGGCTTGGTCCTCCAGTGCTTGCGGTCGAGGGATGGCCCGTTGCTCGGCAGGACGAGGCGGTCGTTGGCCTTGGCGCTGACGATCACCCAGTCGGCGCGTCAGCTTTCCCACCTCGCGCCGCCGAGGGTGGAGATGTAGGCCACGGCTGAATCCAGCCTCGTCTGGAAGTAATACGCACCAAGATGGTCCTTGGCCTTCCTAAATTTCACCAACACGAAGAAATGGCGGAAGAGGGAGGTACATGGGGCCACCCTACGAACATCTCGCAGAGGTGGATGAAGATGGCTGCCTGGAGGATGGAGTGGGGAGTGAGGTGCTGAAGTTGGAGTCCGAACTCCTCCAACAGCAGCAGGAAGAATGGCGAGATTGGCAGCGCCAGCCCGCAGGAGATGTAGGAGACGAACAAGACGAACTCCCCGGCAGCGAGATTGCCAAGGGGAGACGCGCCGGCGTGAATCCTTCTGGCGAGCCCCGGCGCACTCCACCCCAGTAGACCGCGCACCAAGTTGAGCGCCGCCTCAGTCTAGAAGCGGTCAAGATGAGCTAGCGAAGTCATGGCATCGGCAGCGGCGCAGGTGAAGAGTAGGAGAGCACGAATGCAAGGGGGCGCGGAGAGCTCGAAGGCGAAAGGGCACAACGATTGGGAGAGAATGTGAAAGCGTAACTGCTGCGCGCGTGGTGAATCCCTTTTCATGGAAGGCTCTCCCGCTCGTGCCCTGAGACGCTGCGGGAGATCTCGTCCGACGCGCACCTAGCGCCCAGGCGGCCCAGTCTCTAACTCGGGGGACCGAGTCCACAAGTCATATAGCTGGCGTGTCGGTCTCCGAGTGCAGAGGAGGCGAACCGTCACGCAGGGAGCGAACTGCCACGCATGATCACGCGCCGCTTCGGGGCCGCTGCAGAGGAATATTTCTTAAAACTAAGGCGACGGCAATGAGGCGCCCCGCGCATGGCCCGATGGAACCGCTAGACGTGGGGTCGTGGGTCAGTCAGCCGAGTGGACAGATATGGTAGTTGACGTGACCGAGGGCAGATTGACAGCGTGAGCATCGACTGATGCGTGGAGTTAACGCGGCATGTTAGCAGACATGCTAAGATGGCGCCCCCAGTCACCAGTCATGCCATGTTGAGGCGAAGTACAAGCTTTGGCCCCACCTGCAGGCTCGCATCCTCCCCTGAGGTGGGCCCAGGGGCCACTGTCGGTACCCTGAAACTAGGGTACCCCTTACTACTGTGTAAAGACACAGTGCCCACGCGACTGTCCCATAGTCGCGTGGTAAAGGTGTTGTGTGTGGGACCAAGCCGCGACTTGCCCCGGTCTCGGGCGACTACACTGGGTCTACAGCAACGCCCAACTCCACCACACGGGCGGGTCCGGAGATGCCACGTGTCTAGAGAAGGTGGTATGCTCCAAGGCATCAACATTAAGCTCGGACCCCCATGGGAGAGTGCTAGACCCCTGGATATGCAATCCGGACCTCCTAGGTTGGTCCAGGACCGCCACGTGTGCAAGCCGGACCCCTGGAATGGGATCCGGACCCCCCCGTATGGGGTCCGGGCTGCCCGTAGTGGGGTCCCAAGGTCCCAGGATAGAACATACACGGGCCTTGAGCAGGACCTAGGCGGGGGTCTAGTGCCGACACGTGCCCAGACCTAGTCTGGTGCGGACCTGTCTGTATATGCTTCTGCTCCCCGCCCATGCGGAGACCCGATGCTGCCACGTGGCCTACTGCATGTGACGTAAGCCAACGGGCGGAGCTTGACGTAAGGCCTCCGGGTTACGCGGCCGCTGCATTTATTGAGGATAAGACACGCCACCGGTCCATTGCACTGGCAGGCGACGTGCCGCCTCCGCATTTAATGAGACCTGTCCATTCCGCTGGCAGGCGGCGACCTGTCCGTTCTACAGGCGACATGCTTGGCCATTCCACTAGCAGGCAGCACACCCATACTGCCGCATGCGCTATGCTCATCATTACTCGCACGTTACCAAGGAAGCAGCCGTCGCATATCAATACTGCGAGGGCTGCGAACATCATGGCACCAGGAGATTGCTCAGGCGTCACTAGCATTGGATACTTCTATACTGTGTTCCTTCCATTTTGCCCCTGGGCCCACATGTCGGGGCTCAGCATCCTTATATGTGTCTCCCTTGAGCTATAAAAGGGAAGGCACACGACGTTACAAGGCAGGTTGACATACACCCTCAGACTCTCACACAAGTTCTCTAGGCTTAAGCTCAAGTGCTCAGACACTCAATACAACACAAAGTGGAGTAGGGTTTTATGCTCCGGCGGCCTAAACCACTCTAAATCCTCATATCCTCGTGTGTTCTTACACCTTTCCATAGTCAGGCAAACCGCTAAGGCCCCCTCCTCATCTTAGGATTTAGGGCGGGTGCGTTCCGCCACCCGGCCGGAGAATTTCCTCTCTGACAATCATGTTCCAGAAGGCATGATGATATTGAAGGAGGAATTTCTAGCACTAAAGTAGGGACCTATGTCCGTCAGTGAGTACAGAGATAAATTTCTACAACTATCTCGCTATGCACTTGAAGATGTCAACACTGATGCAAAGAGGCAGTACATGTTAGGTTTAGTTGACCCCCTACATTACCAGTTGATGAGTCATACCTTCTCTACCTTACAACATCTGATTGATAGAGCAATAATGACTGAGAGGAAGTGCAAGGAGATGGAAGATCGGAAGCGCAAGATTGGTGGACCATAGACTGTGAGCAACAGTCGCCCCCACTTCTCAAACAATTCACCCCAGCAGTTCAAGCAGAGTCACCCTCAGGGATATCAGCAATATAACCAATGTCCGCATCAACTTCATTTCCAGAGGCAGTGCCCTTAGCCGCAGCAGCAGTATTGCCAGCACAACCAATCGGGAGGAAATCAGTATCAGAGACAACAATCAGACACCTCACCTTCCTGTCCCAACAACAAATCAGAGCAAGCAGGCAGTCCTAGCACCAGGAGAAGGTAGAGGATGCTTCCATTGTGGAGAGCAAGGTCACTGGGCAATGCAATGCCCGAAGAAAGCAGTCCAACAACAGTCAGCTTCTAGCACCCCTAAAAGCCGCCTAGAGGCGGGGTGAATAGGCGAAACCTGAAAATTATAACTTTAAACCCCAACTAGATCCCTTGATTAGTGGTTAGAACAAGATGCACAATTATCGGAGTATAAAAACTAAGTCCTTTTCTTGTAAAGAGTGTTGCTTTCAAATAATGCGGAATTGATAAATCAATACAACTAATAAGTTTATGGAGAATAAAGCAAGAGGGCTTAGATAAGAAGAGCAATAACACAAGTTCTTTCTTGCAAGGTGTTGCTTCTCTAAATGAGAATTTAACTTGAAGCAACACAAAATAATATTGGCAAGAGATAGTGCAACAGAACTTAGAGAGGAAGAAAACGAACAAATCACAAGCAATAAACACAAGAGACACGGGTGATTTGTTTTACTGAGGTTCGGTTCTCGAGAACCTAATCCCCGTTGAGGAGTCCACTAAGGATGGGTCTTTTTCAACCCTTTCCCTCTCTCCACCGATCACCAAGACCGGCGAGCTCTTCTTCTTTATCTCAAGGATCACTAAGACCCCACAAGGATCACAACATTCTTAGGTGTCTCTTGCTAGCTTTACAAGCCTCCAAAACTTTGGAGGAGAATGAATGGGAGTCAACTCCACACTCAAATGATCACAAGATGTAGCACTAGCTTTCTCTCAATGATTCTCACAAGGCACTATCACTAAACGCACACGAGTAGCTCTTTCTTGCTTAATCTCCTTTTTGTGGCACTTGTAAGGCTTTGATGTGTATAGAAGTGTTGCTCTAGTAGATAGGAATGAATATCCAACTCTTGTGTATAAAATGGATCAATGAATACTTGTGAATGGGATGGTTGGGGTGGCTTTTATAGCCCTCAACCACCCATATAGCCGTTGGGGCGCATCTGCCAGAAATTGTACTAGCGGATGGTCCATGGCTAGGGCCCGGACAGTCCGCGACCCTCCAACGGTCAATTCTGACATCTTCAACGGATATGCCTGACAGATCAACGGCTATCTGCCTCGATGACACCATGCGGACGGTCCGCCCTTGGTCCCGGACGGTCCGCCCTTGGTCTCGGACGGTCCGCGCCAGCTCTATAATTCCTTTGGCTCAACTTGTCACCTTCGGACTGAACCGAATCTTCACGTGCGCACGGTCCATGAATTATAGTCGGACGGTCCACACTATATAGTCGGACAGTTCGTTGTTTAGTCGGACTATCCACGATTTTTAGTTCTCGGCCGAATTCAAAATGATGTCGCGGACGGTCCGCCAGAAGGGGCCGGACTGTCCGCGCTACGCAATTTTAGAACTTGAGTTTCTGACTACCCATTGATCTTTGAACAATCTTCTCCAAGTTGCTTTGGCTGAACTTGAGAGAGATCCTATGACTTAAAAAAATATCTCAAGTGGTTTTCCATCTAGTCTAAGTCATGGATCATGAACATTTTGATTCTTTCACTCATATTTCTTCTTTTGTTCAAACCAGCTCCAAAATAGCGATATATTGATTTTGAGCTTCCCAACCTTTCTAGAAGTGTTGAATACATTCCTCGGGGTATTTTGAACTTATCCAAAGAGTAGAATTATTGGTAGTTCATATATTCCATGTTTTACCCCTATTTGGTTGAGTCTGAGCTGATTCTGACTAAGAAACTGAATTGTTGAATCTTATGAACCTGTGAATCAAAGACTAGGCAAACTAGTTAGTTCGAATAGTTGTGATGGTCATCAGGCACCAAAATATAATAAATGGTTTAAGGCCATTTCCCTTTCAATCTCCCCCTTTTTGGTGATTGATGCCAACACAAACCAAAGAAAAATATGAAGTATAAAACTGTAACTAGTTTGCAATGGTCAAGTGTTCATAAGCTACTAAAATGAAAGTGGTTTTAAGTGCATGTGAGTGATATGAATAAGATTGTAGCTTTGGACCACTTCTGCACCACATGTGATGGTTTTTGCAAACTTTTGATAAAATCTTTTCAATATATTTTTTTGCAAATAGTCAAAGGTATATGAATAAGATTGTAAGAAGCATTTTCAAGATTTGAAATTTCTCCCCTGTTTCAAATGCTTTTCCTTTGACTAAACACAACTCCCCTTGAATGAAATTCTCCTCTTAGTTTTCAAGAGGTTTTTCCAGTTTTTGAAAAATACTAAGATACCAATTTGAAAACTTCTTTTAAAAATTTTGGTGGTGGTGCGGTCCTTTTGCTTTGGGCTCATACTTTCTCCCCCTTTGGCATTAATCACCAAAAAACAAAGACATTTGAGAGCCCTTTTTACTTTCTCCCCCATTGGTACAAGTAAATATGAGTGAAAGGATTGTACCAATGTGAGAGTGTTGTGGAGTGACAACGAAGGATAAATGATACCGGTAGAGTGGAAGCCTTGTCTTCGTCGAGTACTCCATTTCCCTTTCAATCTATGACTAAGTTTAGAAATACACTTAAAACACATTAGTCATAGCCTTGGTGCATAAATAATAGGAATTATGCGTTTGTACCAAAATGAAAGAGATATGATCAAAAGATATGTCAATTAAGCTTTATTATAGTTTTATATAATATAGATTGCTCCCCCTAAATATGTGCCTTGAGAGGAATACATATTTTGGCCTTAAATGCCAAATGCACATAATGAGGTCAATGAGAACATATCTATATCATAGAAATTGTGAAGTGCAATATGTCATAAACGCGATGCTCATCATAGACTACGCACTTCAGAAAGCATGTTATAAACATTTGAAGGATTTACCCTTAAGGATTTCAAAGAGGCTTAAGGAAACTCCACCTTTGGAATAAAGGTAGCTTATCCTCATTACAAGGTTAAGCTTTAAGCTCTTTGACAATAAAATTACGTCACCTAGTTTTAACAAAAATGCATTAATGCAGGAATGAAATTTTTGAGAGGTTAAACTAGGTATGAAGCAGGGATATGCATAGACATGCTTTCTCTTCCTTTTATAAAAGATATGCAAAGAATGTATAAGAGGAAGATTTAGGTACATGTGTAAATGAGAAGAAGTAGTATACCCTTTTGTACCTTCACATAGAGACACTCTCTTCATTGTGCTTTGTCCTTAGTCTTAGTTACTTAAGACATATACTAAAGATAATGTACGGAAATATTTTTCACAAGAGAGAGTTCTACAACTAGTGATCCTTTTCTAATTCATTGTTATCATATATCAAGTAGATCACAAATTGCATAAATTTATCCTGAATTCTCCTTTTATCTCAGAGTATCTCAAGTAGATATTGATTGATAGTATATGAGGCACTAAGAAACATAAGCGTCAATTGAAGTTATTCAATGATTAATGCGATCAAAAGAACAACATATGCATTAGATTATCAAATAAGCTTAAAATAGGAGATTCCAGTAAATATGCTACTTTAACAATGAAAGCTACAATCCTTAAAAAATGATATCACTTTACCAAATTGAATTGATTTGTAGTAGCATACTTCATGAGAAACTTATTCTCATACTTGAGACTATATGAGATTACTAAGAGAAAGTGTTAGTCTCAACATAATCAAGATATAGAGATGGGCTCCCCCTAAAGACATGCATCAAGAATTTGAATGACTTGGTTAGATGCATTCTCCTTTAAAGACAAATAGGGGGAAGCAATGTACATCTTGATTAAGGCATATAAAATCTGCGATAATCAGCTTATGCCTTGAATTCTCAAAATGAAAAAGATTTAGAATACTTACAACCACACCATTGATTAATTTGACGATCTTAATGTCTAGGTAGGTGTTGCTATTTTTGACATCTTCCTTTTCGTTTGAGTGTCCTCCTTTTAGAGTTGTCCCTTTTTCCTTTCAAACTTATTGAAAATACTTGAAAAAGAGATATTATCAGCACAAAGAAGTATATGACTAATGATGATTTCTTTAGATAAGAGATATAAACAATTCATCATCCACAACTCACACAAATATGAAGTAAAATCCTTAATATTAGTGCACATCATTAGAAAGGAGGTATGTGCACCTTTTAACATTTCTAAACAATCATAGGAAATTTACTTCTTCATATTGAATTTATTAACATAACATAGAAGCATATCAATATGAGAACATATACAACAGAGGTATAATTTAGATTCTAATGGACTAGTGCACATATGAAAGCAAGATTGTATGCATTTTTAGCCATTAAATAATGAATTTAATCTTCACATTAGTATATTTAGAATAAATACCAATTGATGGGAACTATTATTGATTGAAAAGATGAGTCCCCATACCTTTGCTTTTACCTTTCTTCCTTTAGGTGAAGAGCACCCCTTGAGGCTTGTGTCTTTTAATAATTGAACATGCACTCACTCTCTTGAAGATTTTCGTAAGTATGCTCAAGAGATATGTCATTCGTAACACACGCACTAGTTTCCCCTTTTAGTAACCATTTTTGAAAGGAATGAAAGGTAGATTACTAAAACATGGAAACTTCATAACATGAACTATATTATCCCATAGATGATGTTATGCTCAATTTTAACTCATAAAACAAGCATAAGCAACTTCTTAAGATTATGGGAACAAATCTACTTCATAACATGGAGAGCGATGAATGTAAAAGAATCATATCAAATTTAAGCAAGAAGAAATGCAACACAAATCATGGGATTGATTTTTCTTTTCATGTTAGACTACGCATTACCATAGATAAACTTATTCTCTATATGTGAGACTACTTAGGTCAATTAGACAAAAAGCATTAATCTCACGATTCTAGTCATAAAGAAATATTTCCTTTATAAGTGTCCTAAGGATTTGAATTCCTTATGTGGCACCTTATTCTTTTAAGAACTTGGAATATGTCTCTATGTCTAGACCATGGCAATAATGGGATAATTAGTGTAAAACATGCCATATAGTACTTACAAAAATTTAAAGCATGTAGATTGTCACAATGTTGAAATGATGAAAATTCATCTACCATGTGAGAGGAACTTTCTCCAAAGAATGGTGACATAATTAAAAGATATTTTAAGTGCTTCCTTTTCCTATGTGACTACATAGGACACAAAAGAAATGATAATTGAAGATACTTGCACTTAAAGGTATAAGTGTTACCATCCTTTGGTTTTCCTCCATGTTGTAGGCTTTTGATTCCCCACACAGGATAATCCTTTATTCCCCACAACATCAAAATCTTGCTCGAGATGATATGAGTTGTAGATATAATAACTCAAAAATAACTTTGGGTCAATCCTAAAGATATAGATTATTGTAAGATTGATAGCTTGAGTCAATATGAATTGAATTGATCCTCTCAAGCACTTCTAAAGCTTCATATCATCTCCCTCCCCTACAAATCTTGTCAAGCATATTTTGGTCCCCATCTCTTGATGGGTCCATCAAGGTTAGTCAACAAAGATCTAGGAACCCAAATGTCCTTTGTGCTAGCACTTGGTAAACTCATTACCTTTCTAGCACAAGTTGCAATTTTGGGTTGTCTAGTTACATATGAATTAATTGACAAGTTAGGAGCGGGATAGTTACCAATAGGACAATCCTTACATTGATGTCCTTTCTTTCGGCATATGTAGCTTAGGCGATCTTCATGTCTTGAAGATTTCTTCTTTCCTTGTTTCTTGCTTGCTACATGGTTAGTGAATATTTTCTTTTCTAAAACTATGCCTTTTTGTTTTACATAGGGACATGACTTAACTAAATGTCCCTTCTTAGAGCATCTAAAACAATGTTTATTATCCTTATTAATAATCAAGCCATTCTCTTTAATATAGGGACATGATCACATGACCTAATCAAGTGCTCATTTTCAAAGCATTCACTACACTTCTTACTTTTCTTAGTGTGAAGTGTGGCTTGTTCATTACCTTGGATGTTACCTTGCATGGAGGCATGGTTGAGGCTTTTGGCAGAGGTATTGATTTTCTTCTTTTGTTCCTTCCTCTTGACAATCCTCAAATCCTTGACTTTTTCTTCAAGGGATTTTGTGCTTGCCACGGTTGTTCCCGTCTCAAGCTTTTTCACCATGTAATCACAATTATCTTGAGAAGGTTGGGTAGTGCACTTCCCTTTTAGTTGTGTCAAGCTTGTTCTTGGCCTCTCATTTTCTTTCTTGAGCTTTTGACATGTATCATCTTTTGTTCCTGTAAGTTCTAGCTCAAAGGAGGATTTTCTTGTTGACGAGCAACAAGTATTAGCACATGGTAATATAGTTTCAATTTGAATACATGTGCATGAGTGAGGTTGTTGGGATTTTAAGTTTTCTATCACAACCTCATGAGCAATGTCTAACATGATATGATCATTCATAAGGTTTTCATGAGAACATAAAAGCATATCATGTTTTTCTTGAATGGCTAGATTTTCAATTTTTAGCCTTTCTACTTGGTCCTTAAGTAAGGCATTCCTATTTACTAATAGAGCGACACAAAATAAGGAGTTATCTTGCTCAATTGAAATAGATTCATACCTTTGGACCAAATCAACATGAGAGCACTTTAGCTCCTCATGTTCTTTAGTCAACTCTTCAAAGCACTGCATTTTTATGGTGAGAATATCTTCTAGCATGTGAAGAGCTTCACTTTGCTCTCTCTCTTTTTAGAAGTTTGAGCATGACCGCCTTATCTTCTTGGCTTAGATGAGCATAGAGTTGCATGAGGCTTCTTTCATCCTCCTCATCCTCATTTGTGCTTCCACTATCATTTTCATTAGCCACACAACATATGTGGGAATCGAAATGGGAAGACAACCCTTTTGGAGATGTGGATTCATCGTTTGGTCTTCGACGTTCATTTTCTTCTTCTTCTTCCTTCAAAGGGTTAGTTTCACAAGGACTAAAAGAAGTAGAAGCAACAGATGAACTAACATGTTTGGACTCATTAAATTTACTTTTGATTCTAGTTCAAATAGCATGCGCATCATGAATAGATTCATTATAATTCATTATGAAGGCACGATAATATTCTTTGCTAAGAGAATTACTTAAGATGTCATAAGCAAGATAGTTTAAGCGTATACATCTTTGATCTTCCTCGGAAGCATTTTCCCCATTATAACTAGAGGGTATAATACTCTTGTCTAAAATTTGTTCTAATTGTGAATCTACGGTTCTAAAAGCATTAATCACACTAGTAGACCATGAAACATAATTAGAACAATCCAAAAGTAATATCTCAAGAGTTACCTCATTGTTTTCCTTTGAAGGTGTCCTCTTGTTCTTTTGGGATCTTCTATGAGCCATCACTTCGAGTTGTTAGACTCAATATGAAGTGCCTAGCTCTGATACCAATTGAAAGTTGCCTAGAGGGGGGTGAATAGGCAAAACCTGAAAATTATAACTTCAAACCCCAACTAGATCCCTTGATTAGTAGTTAGAACAAGATACACAATTATCGGAGTATAAAAACTAAGTCCTTTGCTTGTAAAGAGTGTTGCTTTCAAATAATGCGGAATTGATAAATCAATACAACTAATAAGTTTATGGAGAATAAAGCAAGAGGGCTCAGATAAGAAGAGCAATAACACAAGTTCTTTCTTGCAAGGTGTTGCTTCTCTAAATGAGAATTTAACTTGAAGCCACACAAAATAATATTAGCAAGAGATAGTGCAAGAGAACTTAGAGAGGCAGAAAACAAACAAATCACAAGCAATAAACACAAGAGACATGGGTGATTTGTTTTACCGAGGTTCGGTTCTCGAGAACCTAATCCTCGTTGAGGAGTCCACTAAGGATGGGTCTTTTTCAACCCTTTCCCTCTCTCCACCGATCACCAACACCGGCGAGCTCTTCTTCTTTATCTCAAGGATCACTAAGACCCCGCAAGGATCACCACACTCTTAGGTGTCTCTTGCTAGCTTTACAAGCCTCCAAAACTTTGGAGGAGAATGAATGGGAGTCAAAACTCCACGCTCAAATGATCACAAGATGTAGCACTCGCTTTCTCTCAATGATTCTCACCAGGCACTATCACTAAACGCACACGAGTAGCTTTTTCTTGCTTAATCTCCTTTTTGTGGCACTTGTGAGGCTTTCATGTGTATACAAGTGTTGCTCTAGTAGATAGGAATGAATATCCAACTCTTGTGTATAAAATGGATCAATGAATACTTGTGAATGGGATGGTTGGGGTGGCTTTTATAGCCCTCAACCACCCATATAGCCGTTGGGGCACATCTGCTAGAAATTGTACTAGCGGATGGTCCGTGGCTAGGGCCCGGACGGTCCGCAACTCTCCAACGGTCGATTCTGACATCTTCAACGGATATGCCTGACAAATCAATGGCTAGATCAACGGCTATCTGCCTCGGTGACACCATGCGGATGGTCCACCCTTGGTCCCGAACGGTCCGCACCAGCTCTATAATTCCTTTGTCTCAACTTGTCACCTTCGGGCTGAACCAGATCTTCACATGCAGACGATCCGTGAATTATAGTTGGACAGTCCGCACTATATAGCCGGACAGTCCGTTGTTTAGTCGGACTATCCATGATTTTTAGTTCCCGGCCGAAGTCGAAACGATGTCGTGGATGGTCCGCTAGAAGGGGCCGGACAGTCCGCGCTAGGCAATTTCAGAACTTGAGTTTCTGACTTCCCATTGATCTTTGAACAATCTTCTCCAAGTTGCTTTGGCTGAACTTGAGAGAGATCCTATGACTTAAAAAAATCTCTCAAGTGGTTTTCCATCTAGTCTAAGTCATGGATCATGAACATTTTGATTCTTTCACTCATATTTCTTCTTTTGCTCAAACCAGCTCCAAAATAGCGATATGTTGATTTTGAGCTTCCCAACCTTTCTAGAATGTTGAATACGTTCCTCGGGGTATTTTGAACTTATCCAAAGAGTAGAATTTTTGGTAGTTCATCTATTCCATGTTTTACCCCTATTTGGTTGAGTCTGAGCTGATTCTGACTAAGAAACTGAATTGTTGAATCTTATGAACCTGTGAATCAAAGACTAGGCAAACTAGTTAGTTCGAATGGTTGTGATGGTCATCAAGCACCAAAATATAATAAATGGTTTAAGGCCATTTCCCTTTCAACCCCTGCAAAACAAGGAGCACCACAGCAAGCATCAAGAGATCGTGGCCAGGCCTACAATCATGGAAAGGTGAACCACTTGGAGGCTGAAGCAATCCACGATGCACCAGTTGTGGCAGTAGGTATGTTTCCAGTCGAATCTCATCCAGCAAAAGTACTATTTGATACTGGTGCCACACATTCTTTTGTTACTACATCATGGGTAGAAGCACATAACATCCTCGTAGAACCAATGATTCCACCACTAAGAGTTAATTCAGTTGGGGGAAAATTCATTTAGATAAGATGTGCCCAAACCTAAGGATTGAAATAAGGGGGATAGATTTGGCAAGCAATTTAGGCTTGACCGAACCATAGGAAAATCATCATGTCTTGTGTGCTTATTTGCTTATGATTTTTCTCCCTTTTCCAATCTCTGTCAAATTCACTTGTAATATTGCTCTTAATCAATTCTATATCTTGAAAGAGCAATCAAGTGAAGAGGACTAGCTCTCTTCTTCCCTACTCAAACTTGGCTTAGTTTGTACAAACTCTCATTTCTAGACCAAGTTTGTGTTTTAGTGTTGATTTTGTAGGATCACCTATTCACCCCCACCTCGCTAGTTGAAGGATGATGAGCAACCGAGTTAGCTATTAAAAAAGTAGGTCTACTTCTTAACTCATATCTTTCTCGGTCTTTTGGCTAAGATAATGTGCAATATCTGCATTTAATATTAGGTGTGCGGGTCATATGTCTACTTTAATTTTTATGTTCATTTTTTTGTGAGGAGGATCCTTTTTATTTTAAATTTATTTTTTGTATGGAGGGTCCATCGCACTGGTTTACCACTGGGCCCTCGCGTGTCGTACAGTCGTTGCACTATACCATTAAATATGATTGGTGTACGGTCCCAATACACGAGTATTATAACAGTAATAAATATAAGCACCTCTTTTAGTTCAAGAAATACCTTGTGCAATCCATCATGTTGATGCAAACATGCAATCAACAGATCTAGTGCATCTAATTATAATTCAACGCTGACACATATTTTGCATTTAACTCCTTTCACCCGAAACCTAGTACCTATTTTATATTTAACTCCTTCCATATGAAATTGTTAGATCTAGATTGAATGCTCTAGATGGTTTGATTGCATGCTTGAACAAAATGGATGATTGCACAGTATATATCCTCCTTATATATAATATATTTCTAATAATAAGATTAATAGTTAGCAACCATTCAACTAATATTAGCAGATCTATTTTGATCCATTAGTACTAATTTTAACATTTTGTGTCCACGTCCACACAACTATCCAACCCTGATAACAATGTGTATTAAAGGGGTGTTTAGTATGCCTTTAGGGGAGCTAGCCAGAGTGCAAATTCCATACAAGCTGCGGAAGAAATTTTCAGAGTACCTTATATGTTGCAGCGCATACTCTAGAATGAAGCGAACTCATATGAAACACCTCTAAATCACATTATAGCCATATGTCCTGAACTCCATGTCCTTTGCACTTGAATACGAGTTTGTTAGAACAACACTTATATAGGTTAGAACAACCCGTATCTAGATCGCAACTCAGCTGACATTTATATTAAGGGCCTATTTGAAAGGGAAATAGGGTCAAACCTTTTCTTAAATGATTTTGGTGGTTGAATTGCCCAACACAAATAATTGGACTAACTAGTTTGCTCTAGATCATGTATTCTATAGGTGCTAAAGGTTCAACAAAAACCAATAAAACGATCAAGTTAGGGTTCAAAAGAAAGGAGCAAAAAACCGAAGGCTACCTTGGTCTGGCACACCGGACTGTCCGGTGTGCCACCGGACAGTGTCCGGTGTGCCATGGACCGTACACTCTGAACTCTTCAGCTTTGGGTTTCTGGAATGCCACTCCGCTATAATTCACTGGACTGTCCGAAGTAGCACTGGACTGTCCGGTATGCCAGCGGAGCAACAGCTAGCAAGCGCAACGGTCGTCTGCAAAAGCGTGAACAGTGTGCACATAAGTCAGAGCAGGCGCCAGAGGCGCACCGGACAGTGCACAGTACCTGTCTGGTGCGGCACCAGACTGTCCAGTGCCCCATGAAGATAGAGCTCCAACGGCCGAAACCGTCAGAACCCTAACGGTTGAGTAGCGTGGCTGGCGCACCAGACAGTGTCCGGTGGCACACCGGACTGTTCGGTGCGCCCATCGACAGACAGCCTCCCCAACGGTTGTTTTGGTGGTTGGGGCTATAAATACCCCCTGTTGGGGACTTGTTCTCAAATGCTATAAATTAAGAACAAGGCAACACAGAATGTTATATGTTAATGCCCTTCGTCCTACGAAGCATTATTACCCTTAGGATATAATGATCTTCGGACGAAGGTCATGAAGGACATACCTTTATCATTGTAGTATACATTAATGAAAGAAGAAGCATATGAAACATAAAAAACAATATGGGTAATTATGTAGCATTATTAACTCATTTTTTACTATATTATCCTGAATGAATGAAAACAATATAAAATTACAAATTGTACCTTCGGCTTGACAAAAAGCGAAAGTACTAGCGTGACGCAAGAGCAAGTACAAGTCAGCGTGAACAGTACGGGGGTACTGTTCATCTATTTATAGGCACAGAATGCAGCCTATGAGAAATTACACTCATGCCCTTTACATTTACTATTGATTTTAGGACAATCCATTGAGGTCCATATTGCCTTTTCCCCTTTAAGTCGGTTCCTTTTCCCGCTGTTGTGCCGAAGCTCCCATGCGCGTGGCTTTGGGACTACATCACCCTTCATATCGTTCATGCTTCTCACATTGTATATGGTTTAGATCCGAGTCCGAAAGTACCTATTCATATACCACACTTGGAAAATATCGTCAAATCATGTTTTTGAGGACCTTTGGAAGACGAAGGCCCCCAACAGTAGCCCCTCGCAGTATTAATTTGTTTAAGATAACGAATTCAGAATGTGACATGGACGAAGGCCTTAAGCTGAAGGTTCGAAAAAACACCTTCCCTTTAGTAGAATAGCAACAGTCAGTGATGGATGGGACCCCCCCTATTTGGGACGTGATGCACGTATAAATAAGAACTCACACCAGCCACATTTGATACGCTGCCTGCGCCATTTGCTTTATTTTCTCAATTTCATAGCTCTTGCTCACTAACGCTTGCTAGTTTTTCAAGCTTTCTGAGCTTTGGTTACAAAGACGCATTTTGGTCATTTCTGAAGGAGAAATGTCTCAAGACAAAAAGGTTGCTGCTGAGATGAAGCTAACTGAAGAGGAGAAGCTTTTTGAGGAGAAGAAGGCTATGAATCCTCACATTGCTGGATTTATCGAGTCAATGGCAAAAACAAATACAGAGAAGGTTACTAAGGAGATCCTGGAAGGCCTATCTGAAGATATTGGTGACAGTGATAGTTATGATATAGAAAGTGGGGGCGAAGATTCTGAGGATCAGCCCTGGAGGCCAAGTCATACAATCTTTGGGAAATCAACGATTAAACAGAGTCATCTTGATATTATGAGAGGAAGGTACTTTCGGGACATGTCTATTGTAAGGGCTGGCGGAGACAACAAGGTCCCTGCCCCCGAGGAAAATGAAGTTGTGATTTACCGAAGCTTCTTCAAAGCTGGGCTTCGGTTCCCACTGAGCAGGTTTGTAGTTGAAGTGCTGAAAACCTACCAAATCTTCCTTCATCAGTTGACCTTCGAAGCCATATTGAGGATGGGAATCTTCGTCTGGGAAATAAAAAGCCAAGGGATAGAACCAAGCACGAAGTGTTTCTGCAGCATGCACGAACTTCTGTATGAGACAAAGGCCATGGGTAAAGAACAGTATCACAACAACTTCGGTTGTTATGGATTTATTGCCCGTCCCAGCGCAAGCCATCCAGTGCCAACATTTCGGAAGAGATGGCCCGAAAATTGGATGGAAGAATGGTTTTATGTGAAAAACGATTTGACAGTGAGGGAGGACATCGAGGAGGTTATCATGCGCCCCATATGGTCCCGCTTCGGTCTCCGAAAGCCGAAGGTTGAAATTGATGAAGCCGCCGAAGCGTGTCAGAAGGCGTTTGGTATTGTCTGTTTCTTCATTGGTATAAGAGATTTAATTCAAGAGCATATAGCATTCAGAGTATGGCCGCTTGCAGAGAGCTGGGAAATGCCGAAGGATAAAATCACCAAGTCTAGCGAAGGTGAACTGGTCTGACTGAAATACACATTCAGGTATGGGGATAAGTTCGATGAGCCAAACGATGACTGGCTGAAATGCATCGAAGTTACAAGTGATGAACTGCTTGGATCATATTCCAAGGCAGAAGATAATGCATTATCCACAGCCTTCAGAAGTCGGGGAAAGAAGAGATTGAATAGAGTTTTTGATGCTATTGGCTTCGTCTACCCCGACTACCGCTACCCGCTGCGGGGGCTAGGGAAGAAAAGAAAAGCTGCTGCTTTGGCTGCCCCAGCTGAGACTATGCCGAAGGCTGCGGGCGAAAAGATGAAGGTACTTACCCACAGGCCGCGTTACATTGAACTGGCTGCGATACCTGAACTTGGCGAAGGGACCTCTTCAGCTGCTGAATCAAGAGAAATTGTTCCTCCCATGCAGAGGACTGAAGAGCCGGCTATAATGTTGAAGGTACCTTCGGTTAAGCTAGTTGAAACGAAGGTTGACAAAAATAAAGCTGAAAAGTCAAAAACTGAGGAAATAACAAAGATGTCAGAGATTTTAAGCCCTCCAACAGAAGCAACAATGCTGAAGACACAAAAAGGTTCTGCCACAACTCCTAAGAGGAGAAGGATGGCAAATGTACTGGATGTCGTATTAGAAATGGCAAAAACCTTGAATCCTGCTCCTTCCAGAAAAATTGTCGAAGCTTCTAAGGGACAACGCGAAGCTGAAACAAAACAAGCATAAGTCGAAGCTTCAATAATTCAAATTGAAACCGAAGTTGGGCCTTCAGAGCCTATTGAGATAAAGCCTGCCGAAATTGAAGAAAAAGCAACAGAAGAAAAATCCACAGAGCAAATTTCGTCTGAAAATGTTGCAACTCCTGCTCCCGAAGCTTTAAAAGAGAGCATTGATTACATCATCCGGCATGCTTCAGGAAAGAGACTTTCTCAGGAAGAAAAACGAGAGGCTCAACATTATGCCCAAAAACTGAAATACCCGAAGGGGGCATTAGTTTTTAATGGCAGTGGGGAAGAAGATTTTTGTACTGTCTCCCGGATAATATAGAGATATCCGTCTGCCGGGAGATAGGTAGGAGCTTCGAATTCCTGAAGCTGGAAGGAGGTCTTTCAATATTATCAAAGGATGAACTGGCTGACAGTTTAGCGTATAATAGCATAAAGGTATAAAAGTCAATTTTGTATTTTGAAAACGAAACATTTCATTTGTTTATACTTAATTTTGTCCTCCTCTTGTAGGGCTTAATCCTTAGCAATGCCCTTAGAGCACAGAAAAACATTGAAGATGAAGGGTATACAATGGCTCTGAACAACCTTCGTTCAGAGGTAATCGAGTTGAGGAACGAAGGCCTTGAAAAAGACAAAATATTGATTTCATTGGTAAACAAAGTGAAAGAAGATGAAGCTAGTTCCAAGGCTCAAGCTGAGATTCAAAAGAATGAGATCGAAGACCTTCGGAAACAATTGGCAGAGGCCAAAGAAAAATGCGCTATCGCAGAAGCAGACCGAGAGGCCAGCAAATATTGGAAAAAGTATTTAGAAAAAACAGTTGAAGAACTTCGCGCATCCAAAGAAAGATGTTTTGAAAAATCTTTGGGCTGTGTTGAGAAGATAAAGGCTAGCTTCGCCAACGTGGGTGCTTATTCAAATGAAGATAACTTCATACGAGGCGATCCTAAGGGTGTTATCAAGTGGATAAGCGGGGAGGCCAAAGCTTTTGAAGAAATTCTAAGTGATCGTGGGGATGTCTGCGCGTTCTCCGGTGCAAGAGAAATTTCAGCCATTCTGGAGAAGGCGGGTTGTGACCATGTCAAAACCCTGGCCTAGGCCGAAGCTGCCTTCTCCGTAGATGACACAAAATATCCCCCAGCTGAAGCAAGCTTAGCGGGCGGAAAATTTTACACTGACATCTGGGCAAATGGTGGTCGAGAAATAGCTCACGAAATTATGAAGAAGAGCGAAAAAGACATCCATGAGGCCCGAGTACAAGCTAAGCAAGCTGAAGAAGCTGCAGAGCGCGAGAGGCGCATAGGTATTGTTTCGCGTCATCTAGCTTCGGCATTTGTTTTCGTGACCTCGAACTGATTAATTTTTCTACTGTAGCTGAACTATCTCCTCCACCGGAACCGTTCGACCCCCTGGCCGACCCGGAAATGAAGGAAGCAATAGAGATCATCAATGTGGCCGAATCTATTATTGACGAAGTTGTTAACAAGTTGTTAAATGAAGTTGCGGAGAAGGTCCTGAAAGAGGACTAGTACTTGTTGTAAAAATATTTTTAGATGATGAATGTAACTTTGCTGTATCAAGACTGTAATATTCGATGTACATATTTTTGAATTTAATATGTAAATTACTTGTAATTCAGTTCTTTGCGATGCATGAAACTTTATATACATACCGCTTTTGAGCCTTTGGCGAAAAAACACCTTCCCTTCTTTTCATGCTTCGTAAAGAAGAAAATCCGTGCTTCGTGAAAATATCTTTGCTTCGTAAAAACATCCCAGCTTCGTAAACAAAGGATCCCTTCTTTTGCAATAGAGCTAATGAAGCTGTATTTCTCAGCTTACTATGTGCCTTAGCACGTTTTCATTTTTTATAAAGCAGTCTCCGAAGGTCGACTTCGTATTCAATTCGTGTCATCGGTGCAATATGATGTATGATGTGATGCTATGCAGGATGATGTGATGATATGATGCGAAGGATGATGCTAATGCCAAAGATATGCACCCACACACCCACACTGGAACACACCATCTCTGCGTCCCCTTAGGAACGATCAGAATCTCTTTGCCATTTATTTTTCGGCTTCACCATTTATTTTTCGGTGTAAGTTCTGCATCCCCTTAGGAACGTCTTTTGAACTTCTTCGCCTTCTATTTCGGCGGTATCACCGCTGACTTTTCAGTGTAAGTTCTGCATTCCCTTAGGAACGTCTTTTGAACTTCTTCACCTTATATTTCGGCGGTATTTGGCTCTGCATTCCCTTTGGAACGACTTTTGAGCAGAAAACTTACACTGTGCTCCCTTAGTAATGACTTTTTTGTAGCTTCGTCAAAACTTACGCTGCGCTCCCTTAGAAACGTCTTTTCCTTATAGCTTCGGTATTTATCTAGCTCTGCATTCCCTTAGGAACGACTTTTGAGCTTCGTAAATCTGTGAAGAAGATATATTTCATTTTAATAGAAACGATAAATCTGTGAAGAAGATATATTTCATTCTAATAGAAACAAAACTTTTTTGAGTAACTAAAACTAGGTTTACATTACTTGTTCTTTATTGAAAAACAAAAATAACATAGAATGTAAGAAATTTTTCAGAGGTAGGATATTTCTCAATAAATGTGCTTTGTTTCCGGCACAGTACTGTTGACTGTGCGAGCTTCGGATTCGTCCCTGAATTCCCGTTGCTGTTGTGGCGGAACTGCCCGAATTATTCCAGCTTAAGTGCCTAAGTCACGCCTCAAGGGTCGTAACACACTTAAATCGGAATAACCCGTCCGTCCCTCAGATCTAGTCTGATAGAGCCACTTATCCAGGATCAAATTCCACAATCTCACTCGAAGGTGAGTCATAGAAGAAATACAATAAAGCAGGAAACCTCAAATTAAGTACTGGAGTTATTACATGAATCGGAGTTTTTCAAGTTGCTGATAAGAGTTTATAAAATAAAATGCAGCGGATAATCGATGTCGTCGGTAGCGAGGAAATGGGCAAATCCTAGCCCACTACTCCTCATGCTCCTCTCCTGTCGGAGCAGCGTCCCACTCGACCATCCAACCCAGTGGCAGGGTGGTAGGCCAAGTCACACCGTCAACCATATCCTAAAGCATACCTGCAAAAATTATGTCACAAGCAAGGCTGAGTATACTAATACTCAGCTAGACTTACCCGGTGTGAGGAATCTACTCCTCTACCTCTAGACCATGCAGCTGTTTGGCTGAGGGGTTTGGTTTGCCAAAAGCACTAGCTATTTTTAAAATCAAATTTTAGCTTTTCCATTTTTAGCATCATTAGCTTTACTAAGTTTGCCTCTTCTAAGCATACATGGTAACAAGCATTTAGTGCAATCAACAAATTGTCTCATGTATCCTCATTTCAATTCTTACTCAATGTAGTACAAGGGGTCAAGCAGTCTCATTAGCTGCGAGAAGCAGACGATTCGAATCGAGTTTTATCCTTGCAAGGTAAACCTAAACACACGACATGTCAGGGTACTCCAACCCCACACATGTCAACCGTCCCCATCGATTCCCCGTTCGCGTCCAGGCCTCACCGCCTTGGTATACAATGCTCCACTGACCTCGGCTGCCGCCGTGCAGTGACCGCACTTGTACCCACCATAGCTAGCATGGGAGACCTAGTCTCAGGTCGCGTGAGGGATAAAGTCCGCGCCCAGCTTCACTCAGGTACTAGGTTTATCGGTTACCATATTTCCCGACATGTGCTTAGTACGTTCAAATGCTTGACTCAGGTATCCACACATTAATCCTTAATTCCTTTTTCCCGTCTTATGGACAAGGCATCCACCCTAGATCCAAGTCCATAGACCATCATAGATCCCGTTATCAAGGTGAATACATTCAATTCCTGACCTCGCGCGAGTGCTAGAAAAATCACTCGACTTCTACCGAGATCCTGATTAGCATAGCAGCTACTCGACCTAGCATACTAGTATTCATCTCAAAAAGGAAGCCTAAGTTCATGCAACTAAGATTTCAAGCAACTCCTACACTTAAGTGCACATTGCAATCCTACAAACATTAAGTGTAGTAAAGTAGCATATAATAACACAGTTATGCATAAAACCGGGGCTTGCCTTCAATAGCTGGGGCTCCGGGGAGATCCTCGCTGGCAGCCTCGGGAGCTTGCTCCTGATCTTCCTCTAGGACAGCTCCTTGCTCGGGGATGAGCACGTACTCTCTGTCAGCGAGATTACAATCTAATGAATGCAATAAGTAAGATACATGCATGATATGATATGGGCTTTAGCAATTAAACTTTGATGGTGAATGATCCACTTACATTAGATAGAGTTAAATCTTGTTACACAAGATTTTTGGTGGTATACTTAGTAATTTAGATCACACTCAGTTAAACTAAGTGGTAAGTTCATTTTGGTGTTCCACTGAATTCTTTTTAAGTCTTAGTGAGAATTGTCAAGATTTCAAGTTGGACTTATTGGGGCGAGGTTCATATTTCCGTTCTTTCCCTTGATTTCCTTTATGTTTTTAGAGTGGGTTTGAACTACAAGTTATCTTAATAAATTTCCAAAAATTCTGCAAAAATTATAGTGGCTTCTTATTGGTGTATAATTCTCTGTCTCAAAATTTAGGGTTTAAAAAGTGAGGGGTTCTCTCTATACAAAATTATCAAGTATTAGGGCAGAGGGGGTGTTTGAACTACAACTCCTTTTTAGCAGAGGGTTATTCTCTAAGACATATTTTTTCTGGCATCTAGAGGTTATGACATGACTTTGCACAAAGTTTTAGCCATTAACACTTATTAGTTATTTTACCATGATTTTCTAAAGTTTCTAGCCAAAGGGGTGCTTTCTACTACCACTATATTTGAAAAATATCAAACAACAGATTTCTAATTTTTCCTAGCTTCTTCTTTGCGCAAGAGCAATCATTTTGAAATTTGGCATCTTTTTGCTTAAGGGAAGGGTGGTAGGAATTTCTTGAACTAAATGGTCTTTTTCATGAAGTATTGGCAATAGGTATTATTTTGCATCTTTTAAATGGGTTTGCATTTTTCTCTGGTGACATATCTTATTATTGATCTAGCAAAATTTTATTTGCCCATTATTGCATCATTTTGGGGTTGCTCATGATTTAATTGAAATATGCCTCATTATCAAGTTTTATTTGTTTACCCTGATTAAAATGATGGGCTAGGGTGTTTATCATTTTTGCAGTGTGGTTCTGGTGGTTACAAGTCCACTGGATTTTTATTAACAATTTTGGGTCTGATTTTATAACTTCAATAATTGTTTTCTAGTTGGAAAAATGCTAAATAAAATATTTCACTTTGAATCTGTTCTGGACTAGGAGTCCCTTTATTTTTCCTAGATTCTCTGTTACTTAAGTAGACTAGGAAAAATAATTTCATCCACTGGTCATTAATTTCTAAGGCCTTTCTGATTTTCCTAAGTTTTGGGCAAAAATGGCTTTTAATAGATATCCCCACGAAATTTTTCAATACTGGGGTTCTTACTATTTTTAAACAGTGTTTAAATGGGGTTTGAACATCTACAAATTTTCTTAAGTTCAGCACAAAAGCCTAACTAATTTCCCTTAATTAAACAAGGTTTGGTTAGTTTCTGTATTTAATTCTAAACTCTAAAATTTAGAATAGAAAGCATGGGGTTTAGCATTTTTATTTGGTAGTCCATAATATTTAGAATCCAGCAAAATTGGTTTGACAATTTTTGGTTAAGTATTTCTCAAGTTATGAATTTTCTAAGTTTTCTGTTCATTAAAAAGATTAAATAGAAATGATTAAATGGAAAACTACTTTGCAACGGGGTCCCTGGCGGGTGTTTTAAGTTTCTTTATAGACTAGTCCTTGGGCTACTATTCAATTGAGTCGCTGACAATTCAGAAAACCTCCTGGGTTCTTCTAATCCTAACCCGAGGTCCTTCCCCCAATTTAAACAGTACCCGCGGCAGAAGAAAGGGCGGAGGGGCTTACCGGCGGCGAGACTGCTCCGGTGAGGCGACCGAGGGTGTAGGAGAGGTCCTGAGGGTCACGGCGATGTGCGGGTCGCCGTCGGGGATGGTCGGAGTCGGTCGGTCCACGTACGCAGGCAGGGGAGCTCGTCAGTGATGAGGAGTCCGGCCTATCCAGGGCACAATTGACCAATCAAACGGGTCAGCGAGCTTCAGCAGGGATCAAGGAGGGTGTGCACGTGAGGAATTGAAGAACGGCTCACCGGATTGCTCGGTCTACGCGCGCGGGCGGGCGACCGAAGTCCGGTGAGGGCGATCTTGGCCTTCCGGTGAAGTTCTACCGGGTCCGAGGGCTGGGAAAGCTTCACAAGCTAATGGCGAAGCTAACCGAGCGGCTGCGCGCGGCTTGGAAGTGGCTGGAGTGGGCTGGCCACGATGGTCGAGGCTCTGGCGGCAATGGCGGGCGGAAAAGAGCTCGCCGGAGCTAAGGAGGGGAGTCTGGTCGGCGAAGGTGAGCATGGGGTGAAGTGAGGCGCGCCTGGGGAGGCTTTATAGGCGCGGGCGAGCACGGCCGAGGGCGGGGCTCTGACAAGCGCTTGGGGCGTGCGTTGGCGAACACCAGTGCGCGCTCTGGCGCCTGGCACAGCGTCGAGCACGAGGCAACGCAGAGAGAGGTCAAGTTCAAGCGCGGATTGGCTCCAAATCTTTGAGATTATGGCCATGATCCCTGTCGGGGACCATAATTAGGGGTACCCTCAAGGACCCTAAATCTCAGCTGGTAACCCCCATCAACACAAAGCTGCAAAGGCCTGATGGGTGTGATTAAATCAAGGATCGGTCCATTCAAGGGACACGATCGTGCCTCGCCCGAGCCTAGCCTCGGGCAAGGGAAGCCGACCCCGGAGAACCTACGTCTCGCCCGAGGACCCCCCTCCAGCAACAGGCACACGATCGG
Organism: Zea mays; assembly: GCF_902167145.1. Taxonomy (NCBI): domain Eukaryota; kingdom Viridiplantae; phylum Streptophyta; class Magnoliopsida; order Poales; family Poaceae; genus Zea; species Zea mays. Next base: position 136,282,567 of record NC_050101.1, read on the forward strand.
CTCGCCCGAGGCCTAGTCTTCACCGAGAAGCAACCTTGGCCACATCGCCACGCCGACCGACCAAATCGTAGGGGCATTTAATGCAAAGGTGGCCTGACACCTTTATCCTGACGCGCGCCCTCCAGTCGACAGAGCCAAAGTGACCGCAGTCACCTCGCCGCTCTACTGACCGGTCTGACAAGAAGACAGCGCCGCCTGCGCCGCTCCGACTGCTGAGCCACCCGACAGAGTGAGGCTGACAGCGGCCAAGGCCGGCCTCGGGCGTCATAGGAAACTCTGCCTCGCCCGACCCCAGGGCTCGGACTCGGGCTCAGCCCCGGAAGACGGCGAACTCTGCTCCGCCTGACCCAGGGCTCGGACTCGGGCTCAGCCCCGGAAGACGGCGAACTCCGCTCCGCCCGACCCAGGGCTCGGACTCGAGCTCAGCCCCGGAAGACGGCGAACTCCGCTCCGCCCGACCTAGGGCTCGGACTCGGGCTCAGCCCCGGAAGACGGCGAACTCCGCTCCGCCCGACCCAGGGCTCGGACTCGGGCTCAGCCCCGGAAGACGGCGAACTCCGCTCCACCTAACCCAGGGCTCGGACATGGGCTCAACCCCGAAAGACGATGAACTCCGCTTCGCCCGACCCCAGGGCTCGGACTCAGCTCTGGCCTCAGCCGACGGTCTCCGCCTCGCCCGACCCAGGGGCTCGGACTCGACCACGGCCATGGAAGACAGACTCGACCTCGACCTCGGAGGAGCCTCCACCTCGCCCAACCTAGGGCACGGACCGACCACGTCGACAGGAGGCACCATCATTACCCTACCTTGAGCTGACTCAGGCTACGGGGAACAAGACCGGCGTCCCATCTGGCTCGCTCCGCCAGATAGGCAATGATGGCGCCCCGCACGCTCTGTGACGACGGCGGCTCTCGGCCCCCTTACGGAAGCAAGAGGACGTCAGCAAGGACTCGACAGCCCCAACAGCTGTCCTCTCGCCAGGCTCCAGCGCTCCTCCGACGGCCACGACACCACACGAACCGGGTGCTTAAACCTCTCCGGCTGCCACGACGGCATGTACTTAGGGCACTAGCTCTCCTCCGCTAGACACGTAGCACTCTGCTACACCCCCCATTGTACACCTGGATCCTTTCCTTACGCCTATAAAAGGAAGGACCAGGGCCCAATTACAGAAGGTTGGCCCGCGCGGAGAAGGACGAGACGGCGCTCGCGCAAGGCCGCTCGCTCCCACTCCCGCGTGGACGCTTGTATTCCCCTACTGCAAGCGCACCCGACTCGGGCGCGGGGCTAACACGAAGGCCGCGGGATCCACTCTCTCACGCCTGCCTCCCTCCGGCTGCTTCCTTTCCCCCCTTCGCGTTCCGCCTTGCGTCGACCAATCTAGGCTGGGGCACGCGGCGACATTTCACTCGTCGGTCCAGGGACCCCCCGGGTTTCGAAACACCGACAATCCCGTTGAGAGATCTCTTCCTCTGACATCCCTTTGTCGTTTGTGTGTGGAGGCTTGTAGGTTTTGCTGACTGGATCAAGAGATAGAGAGGGGAGAAATCTGGTTTGTCTCACTGCCGCGCACAGAGAGAAGATCGCGGTTTTGACGTGTCCAAGGCACGTGTCCCGATGCCATCTTCTGACATGAGATAGAGGGGTTAGTTAGGCACAATTTTGTCAATGGGGTCATTAGGTTTTGAGCTAGGGATCAAGGTGAACACGCTCGGCCTTTAGCTCAAGGGCTGAAATTCAGAATTCTGAATTTGAAAAATTCCCATTTGAGAAGCTTGTTTGGAGATCTTATTAAACTATTTTGGACAAGCTTCCATAATCTTTATTGCAGCTTACTTAGTGTACCTCAATGTTTATATTTGGCCCAAGCCATGATTTTATATTTTTCATACTCTTTTGCCTTTTCTCTTCAATTTTGCTTAGAGAGCTCAATTAGGGTTGTTATTAGGGTTTCAACATTTTGCCCTTTTGAAACTCATTTGTTTTTGAACATGATGCTTTTAAGTATAAACTTAGTGGATCCTTTATTCTTAATTAAATTTGATGCTCATGCTCAATTTGGTTCACATAACATGATGGTTCTTGGGTTAGCACTTGAGAGAAACCCTAGGTGACACTGGGGTGTCACAGCTGTTGAGAGTGCTAGTGCCCTTCTGGCTGCTGGCTTCGGGAATGGATCGGTTGTAGTGGTGGTGGGGGTGGAAGTTGTGGCCAAGAAGCCTGTGAATGGCTAGCCGAAGCAACAGAAACTGCAGGATGATTGCCCACATATTCTGGTATGTAGGGAGAATGGCACGAAGTATTGTGCAAGACCTGCTTCGGCTGATTCTGCCGAGCTTAGGCTTCTGCTATCTCCTTTTGCTTCTGAATGGTGATTTGGCACATTCTTATAGTATGGCCCTTGTCTTCACCATAGAATAATTAGTAGATCTTTCTTGGTTGATCCCCAAATCTTCCCTCGAAGCCCCTGGCGCCTCTGCCTCTTGGAGCTGGTGGCCTGAAAGAGTTTTGCTGTTGCCCCGAAGATTGTGAGGTGCATTGCGACCATTGAGGCTGACTTCCTTTGTCATCACTCTGAGTGGAATTGTGGATTGACCTGACATGCCTCGGGTGGATTCTTCCTCCGAAGCCCCTGGTCATTTCCGAGAATCTGTAAGCTTCTTCTCTTCTCTGGCAAAAGTCATTGTCAGCCCAGATGTACTCATCCATTTTCTGGAGCAGCTTCTCTAGAGTTTGTGGGGGCTTCCTGGCGAAGTACGGAGCCATAGGTCCTGGTCGAAGGCCCTTAATAATGGCCTTAATAACAATTTCATTAGGCATCGTGGGCGCTTGTGCCCTCAATCGCAAGAACCTTCAGACATACGCCTGGAGGTATTCCTCATGATCTTGCGTGCATTGGAACAAGGCCTGAGCTGTGACTGGCTTCATCTAAAAACCTTGGAAACTGGTCACCAGCATGTCCTTAAGCTTTCGCCACGATGTGATAGTCCCTGGCCGAAGAGAAGAATACCATGTTTGAGCTACATTCCGGACTGCCATGATGAAGGACTTTGCCATGACTGTGGTATTGCCCCCATACGAAGATATAGTTGCTTCGTAGCTCATCAGAAACTACTTTGGGTCTGAATGCCCATCATACATGGGAAGCTGAGGTGGCTTGTATGACGGGGGCCATGGGGTAGCCTGCAGTTCTGCGGCCAAGGGAGAAGCATCATCAAAAGTAAAGGTATCATGATTAAAATCATCATACCATCCATCTTCGTTGAATAAGCCTTCTTGACGAAGTTCCCTGTGTTGGGGCCTTCGATCTTGTTCATCTTGAACAAGATGGCGCACCTCTTCAGTAGCTTCGTCGATCTTCCTTTGAAGATCAGCTAGCCGCGCCATCTTCTCCTTCTTCCTTTGTACTTGTTGATGAATGATTTCCATGTCCTTGATCTCTTGGTCCAATTCCTCCTCCTAGAGTGTTGGACTAGTAGCCTTCCTCTTCTAGCTTCGAGCTTCTCGGAGAGAAAGAGTTTCCTGGTTTGGGTCCAGTGGCTGCAGTGCAGCAGCCTCTGTCGCTGAAGCTTTCTTTGGCGGCATGACGAAGGTCAGTGCTTGCCGAAGGTGGTCGAAAGAGTTCACTGGAGGTGGGCGCCAATGTTGGGGACTTGTTCTCAAATGCTATGAATTAAGAACAAGGCAACACAAAATGTTATATGTTAATGCCCTTCGTCCTACGAAGCATTATTACCCTTAGGATATAATGATCTTTGGACGAAGGTCATGAAGAACATACCTTCATCATTGTAGTATACATTAATGAAAGAAGAAGCATATGAAACATAAAAAATAATATGGATAATTATGTAGCATTATTAACTCATTTTTTACTATATTATCCTGAATGAATGAAAACAATATAAAATTACAAATTGTACCTTCGGCTTGACAGAAAGCGAAAGTACTAGCATGACGCAAGAGCAAGTACAAGTCAGCGTGAACAGTACGGGGGTATTGTTCATCTATTTATAGGCACAGGACGCAGCCTGTGAGAAATTACACTCATGCCCTTTACATTTACTATTGACTTTAGAACAATCCATTGAGGTCCATATTGCCTTTTCCCCTTTAAGTCGGTTCCTTTTCCCGCTGCTATGCTGAAGCTCCCATGCGCGTGGCTTCGGGACTACATCACCCTTCATATCGTTCATGCTTCTCACATTGTATATGGTTTAGATCCGAGTCCGAAGGTACCTGTTCATATACCACACTTGGAAAATATCGTCAAATCATGTTTTTGAGGACCTTCGGAAGACGAAGGCCCCCAACCACCACCATTCAAGGCATCCAAGTTTCTAGCAATTTGCATTCAATACAAGAGCTCTAGACTTCACTCCAAGACACAAAACAAAAGATCAAATCCTTTCCAAGTCCCAAACTCATTCCAAAGACTTAGTGGCTTGTGAGAGAGAGACATTTGTGTTCTTTTGAGTTCTTGTCGCTTGGATCGCTTTTCTTCTTCCTCCATTCTTGTTCTCAAGCTACTTGTAATCAAAGCAAGAGACACCAAGTTGTGGTGGTCCTTGTAGGGGTCTAAGTGACCCGTTTGATTAAAGGAGAAGGCTCACTCGGTCTAGGTGACCATTTGAGAGAGGGAAAGGGTTGAAAGAGACCCGGTCTTTGTGACCACCTCAATGGGGAGTAGGTTAGCAAGAACCAAACCTCAGTAAAACAAATCACCGTGTCATCCGCTTCATTTGCTTTTGATTTGTTTTTGCCCTCTCTCTCGGACTCGGTTTTTTATTCTAACGCTAACCCGGCTTGTAGTTGTGCTTAAAGTTTATAATTTTCAGATTCCGCCTATTCACCCCCCCCCCCTCTAGGTGACTTTCAATTGGTATCAGAGCCTGGTACTTCATTAGAGCTTAACCGCTTGAAGTGATGTCGGGAGATCACGCCAAGAAGGAGATCGTGACCGGCGGTGACAAGACTACAAGCCATGGGAAGGCTCCATCAAGGAACCCGGCACCAAGCACAAGGAGGAATCCCCTCCACGCGTCAAGTCGCATCGGAGTGGCGACAAGAAGAAGAAGATGAAGAAAGTGGTCTACTACGAGACTGACTCTTCGTCGCCATCCACCTCTGGCTCCGATGCGCCGTCCGTAACTTCTAAGTGCCATGAGCGTAAGAAGTTTAGTAAGATCCCCTTATGCTACCCTCGCATTTCTAAACGTACTCCATTACTTTCCGTCCCACTAGGCAAACCACCGGTTTTTTATGGTGAAGACTATTGTATGTGGAGTGATAAAATGAGGCACCATCTAACCTCACTCCATGCTAGCATTTGGGACATTATTGAGTTTGGAGCACAGGTACCATCCGTGGGGGATGAAGGCTATGATTCGGACGAAGTCGCCCAAATCCGGCACTTCAACTCCTAAGCCACTACTATACTCCTCGCCTCTCTATGTCGAGAGGAGTATAATAAGGTGCAAGGGTTGAAGAGTGCCAAAGAGATTTGGGACGTACTCAAGACCGCGCACGAAGGAGACGAGGTGACTAAAATCGCCAAGCGGGAGACAATCGAGGGGGAGCTCGGTCGATTCATGCTCAACCAAGGGGAGGAGCCGCAAGCCATGTACAACCGGCTCAAGACCTTGGTCAACCAAGTGTGCAACCTCGGGAGCACCAAGTGGAATGACCATGAAATGGTCAAGGTTATTCTTAGATCACTTGTTTTTCGTAATCCCACTCAAGTTCAATTAATTCGTGGTGATCCTCGATATAAGTTAATGTCTCCCGAGGAAGTTATAGGAAAGTTTGTGAGCTTTGAGTTGATGATCAAAGGCTCCAAACAAATCGTCGAGCAAGGCGGCACCTCCACACCCGAGGTGCAAACCATCGCATTCAAAGCGACGGAGGAGAAGAAAGAAGAGTCTACATCAAGTAGACTTCCCATCGATGCCTCCAAGCTCAACAACGAGGAGATGGCGCTCATCATCAAGAGCTTTCGCCAAATCCTCAAGCAAAGGAAGGGGAAAGACTACAAGCCCCGTTCCAAGAAAGTTTGCTACAAGTGTGGTAAGCCCGATCATTTTATTGCTAAATGTCCATTATCTAGTGATAGTGACAGGGGCAACGACAAGAAGGGAAAGAGGAGGGAAAAGAAGAGATACTACAAGAAGAAGGGCGGTGATGCCCACGTATGTCGGGAATGGGACTCCGATGAGAGCTCCACCGACTCCTCCTCCGACGAGGACGCCACCAACATCGTCGTCAACAAGGGTCTTCTCTTTCCCCAACGTCGGCCACAAGTGCCTCATGGCGAAAGACGGCAAGAAGAAGACGGTAAAATCTAGAGCCTCCACTAAATATGCAACATCTAGTGATGAGAGTAACTCTAGTGATGATGAAGATAACTTGCTTGCTCTTTTTGCCAACTTAAACATGCAACAAAAGAAAAAATTGAATGAATTAATAGGTGCTATCCATAAGAAGGATGAACTCTTGGATAACCAAGAGGAATTCCTTATTAAGGAAAACAAAAAGCATGTTAAGGTTGGAGATAGAAAAATGTGAAAAATTGACTAGTCAGCTTAGCACTTGCCATGACACTATCTCCAACCTTAGAAATGAAAATGCTAAATTAATTGCTAAGGTTGAGAAGTCAAATGTATGTGATGATTCAATTGCCAATCTTAAAAGTAATAATGCTAGTTTGATTGCTAAGATTGATGAATTGAATGCCTCACTTTCTAGCCTCAAAATTGAGAATGAAAAATTAATTGCTAAGGCTAAGGATTTAAATGTTTGCAATGATGCTATTTCCAATCTTAGAAATGAAAATGCTATGTTACATGCTAAGATTAATGAATTAAATGTTTGCAAACCCTCTACATCTACTGTTGATCATGTTTCTATTTGCACAAGATGTAGAGATATTAATGTTGATACTATCCATGATCACCTAGCTTTAATTAAACAACAAAATGATCACATAGCTCAACTTAGTGCTAAAATTAATGAGCATGAGATAGAAAATGAAAATTTTAAATTTACCAGGAGCATGCTCTATAGTGGGAGACGCCCTGGCATTAAGGATGGCATTGACTTCCAACAGGAGGCAATGTCAAGCTTAATGCCCCTAAAAGATTGTCTAATTTTGTCAAGGGCAAAGCTCCCATGGTTCAGGATAACGAGGGCTATATTTTATATCCTGCTGGTTATCCCGAACATAAAATTAGGAGAATTCATTCTAGGAAGTCTCATTCTGGCTCTCATCATGCTTTTATGTATAAGAATGAGACATCTAGTTCTAGGCATTCTACCCATGTTAAAATGCCTAAAAGGAAAACTCCTGCTGCATCAAATGAACCCATTATTTCATTTAAGACTTTTTATGCTTCCTATGTCTTAACTAACAAATCAGGCAAAGTAGTTGCCAAATATGTTGGGACCAAACACAAGGGGTCAAAGACTCGTGTTTGGGTACCCAAGGTGCTTGTTTCTAATGTGAAAGGACCCAAGACCGCTTGGGTACCTAAGAACAAGGCCTAAACTTGTTTTGTAGGTTTATGCATTCAGGGGATCAAGTTGGATCATTGATAGCGGGTGCACAAACCACATGACTAGGGAGAAAAAGATGTTCTCCTCCTATGAGAAAAACCAGGATCACCAAAGAGCTATCACATTCGGGGATGGAAAGCAAGGTTTGGTCAAAGGACTAGGTAAAATAGCTATATCACCTGACCATTCCATTTCCAATGTTTTTCTTATAGATTCATTAGATTATAACTTGCTTTCAGTTTCTCAATTATGCAAAATGGGTTACAACTGTCTTTTTACGGATATAGGTGTTACTGTCTTTAGAAGAAGTGATGATTCAGCAGCATTTAAGGGAGTGTTAGAGGGTCAGCTATACTTAGTTGATTTTAATAGAGCTGAACTCGACACTTGCTTAATTGCTAAGACTAATATGGGTTGGCTCTGGCATCGCCGACTGGCCCATGTTGGGATGAAGAATCTTCACAAGCTTCTAAAGGGAGAGCACATTTTGGGACTAACCAATGTTTATTTTGAGAAAGATAGGGTTTGTAGCGCATGTCAAGCAGGGAAGCAAGTTGGTACCCATCATCCACACAAGAACATCATGACGACCGACATGCAGGTTGAGCTACTCCACATGGACCTATTCGGCCCGATAGCTTACATAAGCATCAGTAGGAGTAAGTATTGTCTTGTAATTGTGGATGATTATTCTCGCTTCTCTTGGGTGTTCTTTTTGTAGGAAAAATCACAAGCCCAAGAGACCTTAAAGGGATTCTTGAGACGAGCTCAAAATGAGTTCGGCTTAAGGATCAAAAAGATAAGAAGCGACAACGGGACAGAGTTCAAGAACTCACAAATAGAAGGCTTTCTTGAGGAGGAGGGCATCAAGCATGAGTTCTCTTCTCCCTACACGCCTCAACAAAATGGTGTAGTGGAGAGGAAGAATAGAACTCTACTTTACATGGCGAGGACCATGCTTGATGAGTACAAGACACCGGACCGGTTTTGGGCCGAGGCGATTAACACCACCTGCTACTCCATCAACTGACTCTACCTTCACTGAATCCTCAAGAAGACATCATATGAACTCCTCACCGGTAAAAAGCCCAATGTTTCATATTTTTGAGTCTTTGGTAGCAAATGCTTTGTTCTTGTTAAAAGAGGTAGAAAATCTAAATTTGCTCCTAAGACTGTAGAAGGCTTTTTACTAGGATATGATTCAAACACAAGGGCATATAGAGTATTTAACAGGTCCTCGGGACTAGTTGAAGTTTCTTGTGACATTGTGTTTGATGAGACTAATGGCTCTCAAGTAGAGCAAGTTGATCTTGATGAGCTAGATGATGAAGAGGCTCTGTGCGTCGCACTAAGGAACATGTCCATTGGGGATGTGTGTCCTAAGGAATCCGAAGAGCCTCCACAAGCACAAGATCAACCTTCATCTTCAAATCAAGCATCTCCACCAACCCAAGATGAGGATTCGGCTCAAGACAATGATATTGAAGATCAAGAGGATGAGCCACCTCAAGAGGAGGACAATGATCAAGGGGGATATGACAATGTTCAAGACAAGGAAGATGAACAGGGTCATAGACCGCCACACCCAAGAGTCCACCAAGCGATTCAAAGAGATCACCGCGTGAACACCATTCTCGACGATATACATAAGGGGGTAACCACTCGATCTCGAGTCGCACATTTTTGTGAACATTACTCTCTTTACTAAAACTATTGCAAATGATTTGTTCGTATGCCAAATTTATGTTGATGATATCATTTTTGGTTCTACTAACAAATCTACTTGTGAAGAGTTTAGTAGGATCATGATTCAAAAATTCGAGATGTCTATGATGGGGGAGTTGAAGTATTTCTTACGATTTCAAGTCAAGCAACTCCAAGAGGGCACCTTCATCAGCCAAACCAAGTACATTCAAGATATACTCACCAAGTTTGGAATGAAGGATGCCAAGCCCATCAAGACACCCATAGGAACCAATGGGCATCTTTACTTTATTTATGTACATCTCGACCGGATATTATGCTTTCCATATGCATGTGTGCAAGGTTCCAAGCTGACCCTAAGGAAGTTCACCTTAGGGTCGTAAAGCAAATCATGAGATATTTAGTTTACACTCCTAAGTTTGGCCTTTGGTACCCCAGGGGATCAACCTTTGATTTGATAGGATATTTTGATGCCAATTGGGCAGGGTGTAAAATTGATAGGAAGAGCACATCGGGGACTTGTCACCTTCTGGGAAGATCCCTGGCGTCTTGGGCTTCAAAGAAACAAAATTCAGTAGCCCTATCAACCGCCGAAGCCGAGTATATTGCCGCATGCCATTGTTATGCGTAATTATTTTGGATGAGGCAAACCCTCAGGGACTATGGCTACAAATTGAGCAAAGTCCCTCTTCTATGTGACAATGAGAGTGCAATCCGCATAGCGGATAATCCCGTTGACCACAGCCGCACTAAGCACATAGACATTCGACATCACTTTTTGAGAGATCACCAGCAAAGAGGGGATATCGAGATTGCTTATATAAACACCAAAGATCAATTAGCTGATATCTTTACCAAGCCATTAGATGAGAAGACCTTTTGCAAACTTAGGAATGAGCTAAATATAGTTGATTCTCGGAATTTTGATTGAAACATTGCACATATTGCTCATTTATATACCTTTGATCATATCTCTTTTATGTGCTACGACTAATGTGTTTTCAAGTCCATTCTTATGCTAAGTCGTAGATTGAAAGGGAAATAGAGTACTCGGCGAAGAAAGGACTTCCACTCCATTCTATCGGTATTATTTACCCTTCGCCGTCACTCTGCACCACTCTCCACTCTGGTATAATTTTCACTCATATTCATAGGTACCTTTGGGGAGAAAGTATAGGGCTCTAAAATGTCTCCGTTTTTTGTGATTAATGCCAAAGGGGGAGAGAATATTAGCCCAAAGCAAAAGGACCGCACCACCATCGATTTTACAGTAGTTTTTCAAAAAAAGGTTTTGACTAATAGTAGTATCTTTCAAATGGTATTTTCAAGAAAATTGGTAATACTCTCTTGAACACTAAGGGGAGAATTTCATTAAGGGGGAATTTTGTTTAGTCAAAGGAAAAGCAATTGAAACAGGGGGAGAAATTTCAAAATCTTGAAAATGCTTCTTGCAAATCTTTCTAATATGCCTTTGACTAGTTGCAAAAGACCTTGAAAAGAATTTCCAAAAAGAATTTGCAAAAACAAAACAAGTGGTGCAAATGTGGTCCAAAATGTTAAATAAAAGAAAGCATCCAAGCATATCTAGTGATATAATAATATTGGTTTAGCTCTAAGCAACCTATGCACTTACATTATGCAAACTAGTTCAATTATGCATTTATATATTTGCTTTGGTTTGTGTTGGCATCAATCACCAAAAAGGGGGAGATTGAAAGGGAAATAGGGTCAAACCTTTTCTTAAATGATTTTGGTGGTTGAATTGCCCAACACAAATAATTGGACTAACTAGTTTGCTCTAGATTATGTATTCTACAGGTGCTAAAGGTTCAACAAAAACCAATAAAACGATCAAGTTAGGGTTCAAAAGAAAGGAGCAAAAGAAACCGAAGGTTGCCCTAGTCTGGCGCACCGGACTGTCCGGTGTGCCACCGGACAGTGTCCGGTGCACCAGGGACCATACACTCTGAACTCCTCAGCTTCGGGTTTCTGGAATGCCACTCCGCTATAATTCACCGGACTGTCTGGTGTGCCAGCGGAGCAACGGCTAGCAAGCACAACGATCGTCTGAAAAGCATGAACAGTGCGTGAACATTGCGCGCAGAAGTCAGAGCAGGCGCCAGAGGCGCACTGGACAGTGCATAGTACTTGTCCGGTGCGGCACCGGACTGTTCGGTGCCCCATGAAGACAGAGCTCCAACGGTCGAAACCATCAGAACCCTAACGGTTGGGTGACGTGGCTGGCGCACCGGACTGTCTGGTGCGCCCATCGACAAACAGCCTCCCCAACGGTTGTTTTGGTGGTTGGGGCTATAAATACCCCCCAACCACTACCATTCAAGGCATCCAAGTTTCCAGCAATTTGCATTCAATACAAGAGCTCTAGACTTCACTCCAAGACACAAAACAAAAGATCAAATCCTCTCCAAGTCCCAAACTCATTCCAAAGACTTAGTGGCTTGTGAGAGAGAGACATTTGTGTTCTTTTGAGTTCTTGTCGCTTGGATCACTTTTCTTCTTCTTCCATTCTTGTTCTCAAGCTACTTGTAATCAAAGCAAGAGACACCAAATTATGGTGGTCCTTGTAGGGGTCTAAGTGACCCATTTGATTAAAGGAGAAGGCTCACTTGGTCTAGGTGACCATTTGAGAGAGGGAAAGGGTTGAAAGAGACCCGATCTTTGTGACCACCTCAACGGGTAGTAGGTTTGCAAGAACCGAACCTCGGTAAAACAAATCACCGCGTCATCCACTTCATTTGCTTTTGATTTGTTTTCGCCCTCTCTCTTGGACTCGGTTTTTTATTCTAACGCTAACCCGGCTTGTAGTTGTGCTTAAAGTTTATAATTTTTAGATTCCGCCTATTCACCCCCCCCCCCTCTAGGCGACTTTCACTATTTTTTTCTCAAACAGCGTAGGAGATCTGCGTGTCATTTCATTTAAGAAGAGAAAAACAAAAGTCTAGCAAAGCCAGACCGAATACAACAAGGACACACTCACACCCACACATCTAAGGACATGCCAAGCGGTCCAAAAAAGATCTAACAAGGATCCACCATTGCTATAAAAGTGATCCAGCCAAGAGCTCCTGCAACTTAGAAGCTCTAGCCATGCACCATAAATTGCTTTCTTCTGCAATTCTCTTAAGAAGATCAGGAATGCATGGCCTACCATTCTAAAAAACACAACTATTTCTATGTTTCCAAATTTCCCAAGCTGCAAGGATGATCAGAGTGTTCAGCCCTCTACGCTTTTCTTGTGGCACCATAGGAATCACCTTACTCCACCATTTAGGAAAAGAAAAATTAGTCAAACCAGGAGCTAGGTCTGGGACATGCAGAGTCTAGAGTATGTGAAACCAGATCTGTCTAGAAAACTGTAGCCGACCAGAAGGTGGTTAATTGTCTCCGTGACTTGATCACAAAAAGGACAAGCCCCAGGATGGGGTAAACCTCTTTTGGACAGCCTATCTATCGTCCAACATCGCTTCTTGAAAACCAGCCAAATAAAGAATTTGCAACGAAGGGGAGCCCAGCTTTTCCAGATTTTCTTCCAACGTGAAAAACAGATGGTTCCCAAGAAGAAGGCTTAGGCAGAATGGCTAGTGTATTCTCTTGAATCTGTCAATTTCCATCTAAAAGTATCTGAAACATCTTGTTGAAGAACTACCCCTTGCACTCGGTCCCAAACATGACATATTCCACAAGTACTGGTATGGTTAAGGCCCCTTTTATATCAGCCACTCACCTGTGGTTATATATAGCTTCTACTACAGTTCTTCTGTTGATCACTCGCCTTGTAATGTTTTGGATCAAATGAGGAGCCAAATCAGCAATGGAAGTTCCGTTTAACCACCTATCCTTACAGAACAAAATGTTTCCCCATTACCCAGTACTGGAGCTATTGCCATGTTAAATAAAGCAGTACATTCCGAGGAGCCTCAATTTGGAAACTGAAAGGGAAATAGGATTAACCTTTTCCTACAATTAATTTTGGTGGTTGAATGTCCAACACAAACATATGGACTAACTAGTTTGCTCTAGAACTCATGTATTACAGGTGCATAAGGTTCAACACAAACCAATAAAAGATTCAAGTTAGGGACTAAATTGAACCGGAGCAAAGAACTGAGTGTGCTGTGGTCTGACGCACCAGACTGTCCGGTGTGCCACCGGACAGTGTCCGGTGCACCAGGACCGTACAGGGTTGAACCAGCCACTCTCGGGAAAACGCAGGCACGCTCCGCTATAATTCACCGAACTGTCTGGTGTGCCACCGGACTGTCCGGTGAGCTAGCAGGCAACAGCTATCTAGCGCCAACGGTCGACTTTGCAAAGTGCTACAGTTGTGAATAGTGTCACGCAGAAGTCAGAGCAGCAAAGTTAGAGGGGCACTGGACTGTCCGGTGTGGCACCGGACTGTCCGAGGTCGCAAGAAGACAAAGCTCCAACGGTCGATGATCTCTGAACCCTAACGGTTCGGTGACGTGGCGGCACACCGGATACTGAACAGTGAGTGTCCGGTGGCGCACTGAACTGTCCGGTGCGCCCATCGCCAGCAGCCTCCCCAACAGCTACTTTGGTGGTAGAGGGCTATAAATACCCCCAACCACCACAACTCCAAGCATCCAAGTATTCTGAACATTGCATTCAATACAATAGCAAAAGACTCTACTCCAAGACACAACAAATAGATTGAATCCTCTCCAAGCCACCAAATCAACTCAATTCCATTAGGGACTTGAGAGAGGGTGTTTTGTGTTCTTTTGTTGCTCTTGTCGCTTGGATTGCCTTTCTTCTTTTCCCATTCTTACTCTCAAGTGCTTTGTAAGCGAGGCAAGATACACCAAGTGTGTGGTGGTCCTTGTGGGGTCTTAGTGACCTGTGAGATTAAGGAAGAAGGCTCACTCGGTCTAAGTGACCGTTTGAGAGAGGGAAAGGGTTGAAATAGACCCGGTCTTTGTGACCTCCTCAACGGGGACTAGGTTCTTTGGAACCGAACCTTGCTAAAACAAATCACCATGTTCACTCGCCTTATTTCTTGGTTGATTTGTTTTCCCTCTCTTCGGACTTGAATTTTACTCTAACGCTAACCCCGGCTTGTAGTGTGTGTTTTAAGTTATAAATTTTAGGTTTCGCCTATTCACCCCCCCCCCCTCTAGGAAACATTGAATTAGTATTAGAGCCTGATGCTTCATTAGAGTCTAACAACTCAAAGTAATGTTGGGAGATTATGCCAAGAGGGAGATCGTGACCGGCGACAAGCCCGCGAGCTCGGGGAGGACTCTCTCAAGGGAGTCCGGCAACAAGCACAAGGAGGAATCCTCTTCCTCCATCAAGTCCCATCGGAGAGGCGACAAGAAAAAAATATGAAGAAAGTGGTCTACTACGAGACCGACTCATCATCGCCATCCACATCAAGCTCTGAGTCATCCGTCGCTTCTAAGAGCCATCAGCGTAAGAAGTATAGTAAGATGCCCCTTCGCTATCCCCGTATTTCAAAACGCGCTCCTCTACTTTCCGTTCCCTTAGGCAAGCCACCATATTTTGATGGTGAAGATTATTCTATGTGGAGTGATAAAATGAGGCATCATCTAACCTCACTCCACGAAAGCATATGGGATATTGTTGAATTTAAAGCGCAGGTACCAAAAGTGGGGGACAAAGACTATGACTCGAACGAGGCGACCCAAATTAGGCACTTCAACTCTCAAGCCACGTCTATACTCCTTGCCTCCTTATGTCGAGAGGAGTATAACAAGGTGCAAGGGTTGAAGAACGCCAAAGAAATTTGGGACGTTCTCAAAACCGCGCCCGAAGGGGACGAGGTGACCAAGATCGCCAAGCGTGAAACGATCGAGGGAGAACTCGGTTGATTCGTCCTCAACAAAGGGGAAGAGCCACAAGCTATGTACAACCGGCTCAAGACGATGGTCAATCAAGTGTGCAACCTCGAAAGCACAAAATGGGATGACCATGAAATGGTCAAGGTTATTCTTAGATCTCTCGTATTTCGTAATCCTACTCAAGTTCAATTAATACGTGGGGATCCTAGATACAAGCTAATGTCTCCCGAGGAAGTGATTGGCAAGTTTGTGAGCTTTGAACTTATGATCAAAGACTCCAAACATATTGTCAACTTGGAGCAAGGCACCACATCAACACCCGAGGTGCAACCCATCGCATTCAAGATGACGGAAGAAGAGAAGAGGGAGTCTACACCAAGTAGACCTCCAATCGATGCCTCCAAGCTCGACAACGAGGAAATGGCGCTCATCATCAAGAGCTTCCGCCAAATCCTCAAGCAAAGGAGGGGGAAGGACTACAAACCCCGCTCCAAGAGGGTGTGCTACAAATGTGGTAAGCTCGGTCATTTTATTGCTAAATGTCCAATGTCAAGTGAAAGTGACAGGGATGACGACAATAAGGGGAAGAAGAAGGAGAAGAAGAGGTACTACAAGAAGAAGGGCAGTGATGCCCAGGTGTGTTGGGAATGGGACTCCGACGAGAGCTCCACCGACTCTTCCTCCGACGAGGACACCGCCAACATCGCCGTCAACAAAGGCCTCCTCTTCCCCAACGTCGGCCACAAATGTTTCATGGCTAAGGACGGCAAGAAAAAGAAGGTACAATCTAGAGCCACCCCTAAGTATACTACATCTAGTGATGAGGGTAGCTCTAGTGATAGTGAAGATGATTTAATGTCTCTTTTTGTCAACCTTAACATGGAACAAAAGAAAAAATTGAATGAACTAATTGAAACCATTAATGAGAAGGATGATCTCTTGGAAAGCCAAGAGGACTTCCTTATTAAAGAAAACAAAAAAAATGTTAAATTGAAGAAGGCTTATGCTCAGGAAGTAGAAAAATGTGAAAACTTGACTAAAGAGCTTTGCATTTGCCATGATTCAATTATCTGTCTTAGAAATGAAAATGCTAGTCTAAATGCTAAGATTAATGAATTGAACATTTGTCATGATTCAATCTCTAGACTTAGAAATGAAAATGCTAGCCTAGTTTCTAAGATTAAAGATTTAAATGTTTGCAATGATTCTATTTCCTGTCTTAGAGGTAAGAATGTTAAATTAAATGCTAAGATAGAAGAATTAAATACATGCAAACCCTCTACATCTACCATTGATCATACTTCTATTTGTAATAGATGTAGAGATGTTAATGTTGAAGCTATTAATGATCATCTTGCTATGATTAAGAAACAAAATGATCATATAGCTAAATTAGATGCTAAAATTGTCGAGCATGAGCTCAAAAATGAAAATTTTAAATTTGCTCGTAGTATGCTTTATAATGGAGACGCCCTAGCATTAAGGATGGCATTGGTTTCCAACAGGGAGGCAATGTCAAGCTTAATGCCCCTAAAAGATTGTCTAATTTTGTTAAGGGTAAGGCTCCAATAGTTCAGGATAATGAGGGCTATATTTTATATCCTCCTAACTATCCTGAGCACAAAATTAGGAAGATTCATGCTAGGAAACCTCATATTGTTTCTCACCATGCATACATATATAAAAATGAGGCATCTAGCTCTAGGCAAACCACTCATGTTAAATTGCCTATAAAGAAAATTACTGCTGCATTAAATGAACATAATGTCTCATTTAAGACTTTTGATGCATCCTACGTTTTAACTAACAAATCAGGCAAAATAGTTGCCAAATATGTTGGGGGCAAACACAAGGGCCCAAAGACTTGTGTTTGGGTACCCAAGGTGCTTGTTTCTAATGTCAAAGGACCCAAGACTGTTTGGGTACCTAAGAACAAGGCCTAAATTTGTTTTGTAGGTTTATGCATCCAGTGGCTCAAGTTGGAAAATCGATAGCGGGTGCACAAACCACATGACATGGGAGAAAAGGATGTTCTCCTCCTATGAGAAAAATGAAGATCCCCAAATAGCTATCACATTCGGGGATGGAAATCAAGGTTTGGTCAAAGATTTGGGTAAAATTGCTATATCACCTGACCATTCTATTTCCAATGTTTTTCTTGTAGATTCTTTAGATTACAACTTGCTTTCTGTTTCTCAATTATGCAAAATGGGCTACAATTGTCTATTTACAGATGTAGGTGTTACTGTCTTTAGAAGGAGTGATGATTCAATAGCATTTAAGTGAGTGTTAGAGGGTCAGCTATATTTAGTTGATTTTAATAATAATCAAGTTGAACTTAACACCTGCTTAATTGCTAAGACTAATATGGGTTGGCTCTGGCATCGCCGACCTGCCCATGTTGGGATGAAGAACCTCCACAAACATCTAAAGAGAGAGCACATTTTAGGATTAACAAATGTTTATTTTGAGAAAGACAGGATTTGTAGCACATGCCAAGCAGGGAAGCAAGTTGGCACTCATCATCCACACAAGAATATAATGACAACGGATAGGCCGCTCGAGCTACTCCACATGGATCTATTCAACCCGATCACTTACATAAGCATCGGCAGGATTAAGTATTGTCTAGTAATTGTGGATGATTATTCTCGCTACACTTGGGTATTCTTTTTGCAGGAAAAATCTCAGACCCAAGATACTCTAAAAGGATTCTTGAGACGGGCTCAAAATGAGTTCGGATTGAGAATCAAAAAGATAAGAAGAGACAATGGGACGGAGTTCAAGAATTCACAAGTAGAAGGATTTCTTGAGGATGAGGGCATCAAGCATGAGTTCTCTTCTCCCTACACACCTCAACAAAATGGTGTAGTGGAGAGGAAGAATAGAACTCTACTGGACATGGTGAGGACCATACTTGATGAATACAAGACACTGGACCGGTTTTGGGCGGAAGCAATCAACACTGCTTGCTACTCCATGAACCGACTCTACCTTCACTGAATCCTCAAGAAAACATCATATGAACTCCTCACTGGTAAAAAGCCCAATGTTTTATATTTTAGAGTTTTTGGGAGCAAATGCTTTATTCTTATTAAAAGAGGTAGAAAATCTAAATTTGCTCCTAAAGCTGTAGAAGGCTTTTTACTAGGTTATGATTCAAACACAAGGGCATATAGAGTCTTTAACAAATCCACTGGACTAGTTGAAGTTTCTTGTGACATTGTGTTTGATGAGACTAATGGCTCCCAAGTGGAGCAAGTTGATCTTGATGAGCTAGATGATGAAGAGGCTTTGTGCATCGCGCTAAGGAACATGTCCATTGGGGATGTGTATCCTAAGGAATCCGAAGAGCCTCCACAAACACAAGATCAACCATCATCTTCCAACCAAGCATCTCCACCAACCCAAGATGAGGATCAGGCTCAAGATGATGAAGATGAAGATCAAGAGGTTGAGCCACCTCAAGAAGAGGTCAATGATCTAGGGGGAGATGAAGATAATCAAGACAAGGAAGATGAGCAAGAAGTTCAGGGTCAAAGACCGCCTCACCCAAGAGTCCACCAAGCAATTCGACGAGATCACCCCGTCAACTCCATCCTCGGTGACATTCATAAGTGGGTAACCACTAGATCTCGAGTTGCTCATTTCTGTGAACATTACTCTTTTGTTTCCTCTATTGAGCCATACAGGGTAGAGGATGCACTTAGAGATCCGGACTGGATGGTGGCAATGCAAGAGGAGCTCAACAATTTCACAAGGAATGAGGTATGACATTTAGTTCCACGTCCTAATCAAAATGTTGTAGGTACCAAATGGGTATTCCGCAACAAGCAAGATGAGCATGGTGTGGTGATAAGGAACAAAGCCCGACTTGTGGCCAAAGGTTATTCACAAGTCGAAGGTTTGGATTTTGATGAAACTTATGCACCCGTAGCTAGGCTTGAGTCAATTCGCATATTACTTGCCTATGCTACTTACCATGGCTTTAAGCTTTATCAAATGGACGTGAAAAGTGCCTTCCTCAATGGACCAATCAAGGAAGAGGTCTATGTTGTGCAACCTCCCGGCTTTGAAGATAGTGAGTACCCTAACCATGTTTATAATCTCTCAAAGGCGCTTTATGGGCTTAAGCAAGCCCCAAGAGCATGGTATGAATGCCTGCGAGATTTTCTTATCACTAATGGCTTCAAAGTCGGAAAAGCTGATCCTACCCTCTTCACTAAAACCATTGAAAAAGACTTGTTTATATACCAAATTTATGTTGATGATATCATATTTGGGTCTACTAACAAGTCTACTTGTGAAGAGTTTAGTAGGATCATGATTCAAAAATTCGAGATGTCTATGATGGGGGAGTTGAGATATTTTCTAGGATTTCAAATCAAGCAACTCCAAGAGGACACCTTCATCAGCCAAACAAAGTACATTCAAGACATACTTAAGAAGTTTGGAATAAAGGATGGCAAACCCATCAAGACACCGATGGGAACAAATGGGCATCTCGACCTCGACACGGGAGGTAAATCCGTAGATCAAATGGTATATCGGTCGATAATAGGATCTTTACCTATGTGCATCTCGACCGGATATTATGCTTTTTGTATGCATGTGTGCAAGATTTCAGTCCGATCCTAAAGAAGTTCACCTTAGGGTCGTAAAGGGAATCATGAGATACTTTGTCTGCACTCCTAAGTTTGGGCTTTGGTATCCCAAGGGATCCAATTTTTATTTAATAAGAAATTCTGATGCCGATTGGGCAAGGTGTAAGATTGATAGGAAGAGCACATCAGGGACTTGTCAGTTTCTGGGAAGATCCTGGTGTCTTGGGCTTCAAAGAAACAAAATTCTGTAGCTCTTTCTACCGCCGAAGCCGAGTACATTGCCGCAGGCCATTGTTGTGTGCAATTACTTTGGATGAGGCAAACCCTTAGGGACTATGGATACAAATTGAGCAAAGTCCATCTCCTATGTGACAATGAGAGTGCAATCCGCATGGCGGATAATCCTGTTGAACACAGCCGCACTAAGCACATACACATTCGGTATCACTGTCTGAGGGATCACCAGCAAAAGGGAGATATCGAAATTGCTTATGTTAATACCCAAAACTAATTAGCTGATATCTTTACCAAGCCACTAGATGAGAAAACCTTTAGCAAACTTAGGAATGAGCTAAATATAGTTGATTCTCGGAATTTTGATTGAAACATTGCACACATAGCTCTTTAATATACCTTTGATCATGTCTCTTTCATTTGGTACAAATGCCTATTTCTTATTCTTCTTGTGCCAAGACTACGACTAATGTGTTTTTCAAGTGTATTTCTATACTGAGTCATAGATTGAAAGGGAAATGGAATTTTCGGCAAAGACAACGCTTCTACTCAACTCTAACGGTATCACTTAACCTTTGCCACTACTTCACAAACTCTCAATGGTATGATCCTCACTCACATTTATTTTACCATTTGGGAGGTAATGTTAGGCCCCAAAGGGGGAGAAAATGCAATAGGGCTCCAAAGTTCTCCGTTTTTGGCGATTGATGCCAAAGGGGGAGAAAATATTAAGCCCAAAGCAAAAGGACTGCACCACCATTTCAAAAAATTTCGAAATGAAGATTTAATTAGTTATCACAAATGTTTGTTTTTCAATTGGTATTCATGGCAATTTCAAATTAGTATCCATTTTCAAAACCCTCTTGAAAGCTAAGGGGAGAATTTCATTCAGGGGGAGCTTTTGTTTAGTCAAAGGAAAAGCATTTGAAACAGGGGGAGAAATTTCAAAATCTTGAAAAAATGCTTCTTGCAATCTTATTCATATACCTTTGACTATTTGCAAAAGAATTTTGAAAAGACTTTGAAAATATTTGCAAAAACAAAAACATGTGGTGCAAAAGTGGTCCAAAATGTCAAATAAAAGAAAGCAATCCATTCATATCTAGTAAGATTATCAATTGGTTTAATTCCAAGTAACCTATGCACTTACCATATCTAAACTAGTTCATTTCTGCACTTTATATATTTGCTTTGGTTTGTGTTGGCATCAATCACCAAAAAGGGGGAGATTGAAAGGGAAATAGGGTTAACCTTTTCCTACAATTAATTTTGGTGGTTGAATGTCCAACACAAACATATGGACTAACTAGTTTGCTCTAGAACTCATGTATTACAGGTGCATAAGGTTCAACACAAACCAATAAAAGACTCAAGTTAGGGTCTAAATTGAACCGGAGCAAAGAACTGAGTGTGCTATGGTCTGGCACACCGGACTATCCGGTGTGCCACTGGATAGTGTCCGGTGCACCAGGCCCGTATAGGGTTGAACCAGCCACTCTCGGGAAAACGCAGGCACGCTCCGCTATAATTCACCGGACTGTCCGGTGAGCCAGCGGGCAACGGTCGACTCTGCAAAGTGCTACAGTTGTGAACAGTGTTGCGCAGAAGTCAAAGCAGCAAAGTTAGAGGGACACCAGACTGTCAGGTGTGGCACCAGACTGTCCGGTGCCGCAAGAAGACAAAGCTCCAACGGTCGACTGAGCTCCGAATCCTAACGGTTGGGTGACGTGGCGGCGCACCGGCACTGAACAGTGAGTGTCTGGTGGTGCATCGGACTGTCCGGTGCGCCCATCGCCAGCAGCCTCCCCAACGGCTACTTTGGTGGTTGAGGGCTATAAATACCCCCCCAACCACCACAACTCCAAGCATCCAAGTATTCTGAACATTGCATTCAATACAAGACCAAAGGACTCCACTCCAAGACACATTAAATAGATTGAATCCTCTCCAAGCCACCAAATCAACTCAATTCCATTAGGGACTTGAGAGAGGGTGTTTTGTGTTACTTTGTTGCTCTTGTCACTTGGATTGCCTTTCTTCTTTTCCCATTCTTACTCTCAAGTGCTTTGTAAGCAAGGCAAGAGACACCAACTATGTGGTGGTCCTTGTGGGGTCTTAGTGACCCGTGAGATTAAGGAAGAAGGCTCACTCGGTATAAGTGGCCGTTTGAGAGAGGGAAAGGGTTGAAATAGACTTGGTTTTTGTGACCTCCTCAACGAGGACTAAGTTCTTTGGAACCGAACCTCAGTAAAACAAATCACCGTGTTCACTCGCCTTATTTCTTGGTTGATTTGTTTTCCCTCTCTTCGGACTTGAATTTTACTCTAACGCTAACCCCGGCTTGTAGTGTGTGTTTTAAGTTATAAATTTTAGGTTTCGCCTATTCACCCCCCCCCCCTCTAGGCAACTTTCAACTGCCCGGTGCCACAAGCAGACAAAGGCACCAACGGTCAACTGCTCCAGAACCCTAACGGTTGGGTGACGTGGCGAGGCACCAAACACTGAACAGTGAGTGTCCGGTGGCGCACCGGACTGTCCGGTGCGCCCATCGACAGCAGCCTCCCCAACGGCTACCTTGGTGGTTGGGGGCTATAAATACCCCCCAACCACCACAACTCCAAGCATCCAAGTTTTCTGAAGTTCACATTCAATACAAGAGCTCTAGCATTCACTCCAAGACACAATACAAAAGATCAAATCCTCTCCGAGTCCCAAATTCACTCCAAACACGTAGTGGCTTGTGAGAGAGAGATTTTTGTGTCCATTTGAGTTCTTGTCGCTTGGATCGTCTTTATTCTTTTCTCATTCTTATTCTCAAGTGCTTTGTAAGCGAACCAAGAGACACCAAGTGTGTGGTGGTCCTTGCGGGGTCTTAGTGACTCGTGCGATTAAGGAAGAAGGCTCACTCGGTCGAAGTGACCGTTTGAGAGAGGGAAAGGGTTGAAATAGACCCGGTCTTTGTGACCTCCTCAACGGGGGCTAGGTTCTTTGGAACCGAACCTCGGTAAAACAAATCACCATGTTCACTCGCCTTATTTCTTGGTTGATTTGTTTTCCCTCCCTTTCGGACTTGAATTAAATTCTAACGCTTACCCCGGCTTGTAGTGTGTGTTTAAAGTTGTAAATTTCAGATTACACCTATTCACCCCCCACCCCTCTGTTGGGGACTTGTTCTCAAATGCTATGAGTTAAGAACAAGGCAACATAGAAAATATTAATCGGTAAAGTCCTTCGTCCTTCGAAGCATTATTCCTCTCAGGATATAATGATTTTTGGACGAAGGTTATGAAGGGCATACCTTCATAAATATATTATATAATGACGAAGGATGAATTGTAAAGAATATAATGAACAACATAAACAATTATATATTATTATCATGTATAAACAGAAATAACGTTGAATTACAAATGTACCTTCAACTTGAAGGAGATGAAAGTACAAGCGTGACGCAAAGGTGGATGCCAAATCAGCGTGAACAGTACGGGGGTACTGTTCACCTATTTATAGGCACAGGACACAGCCTATGCAAAATTACATTCATGCCCTTTACATTTGATAATAGTTCTATTGTAATCTATCGAGGTCTGAATAGCCTTTTCATCTTTAAGTCGGTTTCATTTTGTTGCTATCATGCCGAAGCTTTCCTGCTCACACCTTCGGCGCTGTATCAACCTTCGTATTATTCTGGTCTGCTGTGATACCGACTTGAGTCCGAAGATGCCTGTTCACACATTAAACTCCAGAAATATTGTTAAATCCTGTTTTTGAGGACCTTCGTAAGCCGAAGGCCCTCAACAGTAGCCCCTCGCAATATTAATTTGTTTAAAACAATAAATTTAGATTGCGACATGGACGAAGGCTTTACGCCGAAGGTCCGAACTCTAAGCAACTTTCAATTGTTATCAGAGCCTGGTTTCATTAAGAGTCTAACCAACTCGAAGTGATGTCTGCAGTTCACGCCAATAGGGAGATGATGACCGGCGACAAGCCCACAAGCTCGGGAGGACTCTCTCAAGGGAGTCCGGCAACAAACACAAGGAGGAATCCTCTTCCTCCATCAAGTCCCATCGGAAGGGTGACAAGAAGAAGATGAAGAAAGTGGTCTACTACGAGACTGACTCTTTGTCACCCTCCACATCAAGCTCCGAGTCATCCGTCGCTTCTAAGCGCCATGAGCGCAAGAAGTATAGTAAGATGTCCCTACACTATCCTCGCATTTCAAAGCACGCTCCATTACTTTCCGTTCCACTACACAAACCACCATATTTTGATGGTGAATATTATTCTATGTGGAGTGATAAAATGAGGCATCATCTAACCTCACTCTACGAAAGTATTTGGAAAATTGTTGAGTTTGGAGCGCAAGTACCGAAGGTAGGGGACAAGGACTACGACTCGGACGAGGCAACCCAAATTAGGCACTTCAACTCCCAAGCCACGTCTATACTTCTTGCCTCCTTGTGTCGAGAGGAGTATAACAAGGTGCAAGGGTTGAAGAACGCCAAAGAAATTTGGGACATCCTCAAGACCGCGTATGAAGGGGACGAGGTGACCAAGATCACCAAGCGCGAAATGATCGAGGGAGAACTCGGTTGATTCATCCTCAACAAAGGGGAAGAGCCGCAAGCCATGTACAATTGGCTCAAGACGATGGTCAATCAAGTGCGCAAACTCGGAAGCACCAAATGGGATGACCATGAAATGGTCATGGTTATTTTAAGATCTCTCATATTTCGTAATCCCACTCAAGTTCAATTAATACGTG
The DNA here is from genome assembly GCF_902167145.1 of Zea mays. Lineage (NCBI taxonomy): Eukaryota > Viridiplantae > Streptophyta > Magnoliopsida > Poales > Poaceae > Zea > Zea mays. Next base: position 136,307,272 of record NC_050101.1, read on the forward strand.
GAGATCCTAGATACAAACAGATGTCCCCCGAGGAGGTGATTGGCAAGTTTGTGAGCTTTGAACTTATGATCAAAGACTCCAAATATATTGTCAACTTGAAGCAAGGCGCCACCTCAATACCCAAGGTGCAACCTGTCGCATTCAAAGCGACGGAAGAAGAAAAGAGGGAGTCTACACCAAGTAGGCTTCCAATCGACACCTCCAAGCTCGACAACGAGGAGATGGCGCTCAATATCAAGAGCTTCCATCAAATCCTCAAGCAAAGGAGGGGGAAGGACTACAAACCCCGCTCCAAAAGGGTGTGCTACAAATGTGGTAAGCCCGGTCATTTCATAGCTAAATGTCCAATTTCTAGTGGAAGTGACAGGGATGAAGACAAGAAGGGGAAGAAGGAGAAGAAGAAGAGATACTACAACAAGAAGGGCAGTGATGCCCACATATGCCGTGAATGGGACTCCGACGAGAACTCTACCGACTCCTCCTCCGACGAGGACGGCGCCAACATCACTGTCAACAAAGGCCTCCTCTTCCCCAACGTCGGCCACAAATGTCTCATGGCTAAGGACGGCAAAAAGAAGAAGGTACACTCTAAAGCCACCCCCAAATATACAACATCTAGTGATGAGGGTAGCTCTAGCGATAGTGAAGATAATTTAATGTCTCTTTTTGCTAACCTTAACATGGACCAAAAGAAAAAAATTAAATGAATTAATAGAAGCTATTAATGAGAAGGATGAACTCTTGGAAAGCCAATAGGACTTCCTCATTAAAGAAAACAAAAAATATGTTAAATTAAAAAATGCTTTTGCTCAGGAAGTAGAAAAATGTGAAAATTTGACTAAGGAGCTTAGCATTTGTCATGATTCAATCTCTAGTCTTAGAACTGAAATGCTAGTTTAATTTCTAAGGCTAAAGAATTGAATGTTTGCAATGATTCTATTTCCTGTCTTAGAGATGAGAATATTAAATTAAATGCTAAGGTTGAGGAAGTGAATGCATGCAAATCATCTACATCTACTATTGATCATGTTACTATTTGTACTAGATGTAGAGATGTTAATATTGATGCAATAGATGATCACCTCGCCATGATTAAGAAACAAAATGATCACATAGCTCAATTAAATGCTAAAATTAATGAGCATGAACTTGAAAATGAAAAGTTTAAATTTGCTAGAAGCATGCTCTATAATGGGAGACGCCCTGACATTAAGGATGGCATTGGTTTCCAACAGGGAAGTAATGTCAAGCTTAATGCCCCTAAAAGATTATCTAATTTTGTTCAGGGTAAGGCTCCTATGGTTCAGAATAATGAAGGATACATTTTATATCCTGCTAATTATCTTGAGCACAAAATTAGGAAGATTCATGCTAGAAAATCTCATTCTATTTCTCACCATGCTTTTATATATAAGAATGAGGCATCTAGCTCTAGGCAAACCACTCATGTCAAATTGCCTAGAAAGAAAATTCCTGCTGCATCAAATGAGCATAACATTTTATTTAAGACTTTTGATGCATCCTACGTTTTAACTAACAAATCAGGCAAAATAGTTGCCAAATATGTTGGGGGCAAACACAAGAGTCCAAAGACTTGTGTTTGGGTACCCAAGGTGCTTGTTTCTAATGTGAAAGGACCCAAGACCGTTTGGGTACCTAAGAACAAGGCCTAAAATTGTTTTGTAGGTTTATGCATTCAATGGTTGAAGTTGGATAATCGATAGTGGGTGCACAAACCACATGATTGGGGAGAAGAGAATGTTCTCCTCCTATGAGAAAAATGAAGATCCACAACGAGCTATCATATTCGCGGATGGAAATCAAGGATTGGTCAAAGGTTTGGGTAAAATTGCTATATCCCCTGACCATTCTATTTTCAATGTTTTTCTTGTAGATTCTTTAGATTACAATTTGCTTTCTGTTTCTCAATTATGCAAAATGGGCTACAAGTGTCTATTTACAGATGTAGGTGTTACTGTCTTTAGAAGAAGTGATGATTCAATAGCATTTAAGGGAGTGTTAGAGGGTCCGCTATATTTAGTCAATTTTAATGATAACAAAGCTGAACTTGACACTTGTTTAATTGCTAAGACTAATATGGGTTGGCTCTGGCATCGCCGACTTGCCCATGTTGGAATGAAGAATCTTCACAAGCTTCTAAAGGGAGAGCACATTTTAGGACTAACCAATGTTCATTTTGAGAAAGACAGGATTTGTAGCGCATGCCAAGCAGGAAAGCAAGTTGGCACTCATCATCCACACATGAACATAATGACGACAGACAGGCCGCTCGAACTACTCCACATGGATCTATTCGGCCCGATTGCTTACATAAGCATTGGTGAGAGTAAGTACTGTCTAGTTTTTGTGGATGATTATTCTTGCTTCACTTGGGTATTCTTTTTGCAGGAAAAATCACAAACCTAAGATACACTCAAAGGATTCTTGAGACAGGCTCAAAATGAGTTCGGATTGAGAATCAAAAAGATAAGAAGTGATAATGGGACGGAGTTCAAGAATTCATAAGTAGAAGGATTTCTTGATGATGAGGGCATCAAGCATGAGTTCTCTTCTCCCTACACACCTCAAAAAATGGTGTAGTGGAGAGGAATAATAGAACTCTACTAGACATGGCTAGAATCATGCTTGATGAGTACAAGACTCCGGGCCAGTTTTGGGCGGAAGCAATCAACATTGCTTGCTACTCCATCAACTGGCTCTACCTTCACCGAATCCTCAAGAAGACATCATATGAACTCCTCACCGATAAAAAGCCCAATGTTTCATATTTTAGAGTCTTTGGTAGTAAATGCTTTATTCTTATTACGAGAGGTAGAAAATCTAAATTTGCTCCTAAGGTTGTAGAAGGCTTTTTACTAGGTTATGACTCAAACACAAGGGCATATAGAGTCTTCAACAAATCCACTAGATTAGTTGAGGTTTCTTGTGACATTGTGTTTGATGAGACTAATGGCTCCCAAGTGGAGCAAGTTGATCTTGATAAATTAGATGATGAAGAGGCTCCATGCGTCGCGCTAAGAAACATGTCCATTGGGGATGTGTGTCCTAAGGAATTCGAAGAGCCTCCACAAGCATAAGATCAATCGTCATCTTCCAATCAAGCATCTCCACCTACCCAAGATGAAGAACAGGCTCAAGATGATGGGAATGAAGATCAAGAGGATGAGCCACCTCAAGAGGAGGACAATGATCAACGGGGAGATGAAGATGATCAGGACAAGGAAGATTATCAAGAAGTTTAGGGTCAAAGACTGCCACACCCAAGAGTTCACCAAGCAATTCAACGAGATCACCCAGTCAACTCCATCCTCTGTGACATTCATAAGGGGGTAACCAGTAGATCTTGAGTTGCTCATTTCTATGAAAATTACTCTTTTGTTTCCTCTATTGAGCCATACAGGGTAGAGGATGCACTTAGAGATCTGTACCGGGTGCTGGCAATGCAAGAGGAGCTCAACAATTTCATAAGGAATGAGGAATGGCATTTAGTTCCACGTCCTAATCAAAATGTTGTAGGTACCAAATGGGTATTCTGCAACAAGCAAGATGAACATGGTGTGGTACTGTGGTGACAAGGAACAAAGCCTGACTTGTGGCCAAAGGTTATTCACAAGTCGAAGGTTTGGACTTTGATGAAACTTATGCACCCGTAGCTAGGCTTGAGTCAATTCGTATATTACTTGCCTATGCTACTTACCATGGCTTCAAGCTTTATCAAATGGACGTGAAGAGTGCTTTCCTCAATGGACCAATATCAGCAGACTAGTCAGGATGAAGGACTTGTCTCTATTTGGCTACAACTCTCATGACTGCCATGTGATGATGACGGTGTTCCTCCCAATTGCGGTAAGAGCCCTCGAAACAGAGCATGTCAAAGTTGTCATCACACGCTTGTGTTACTTTTTCAATGCGGTTTCACAAAAAGTAATAGCTTTAGAAGACTTGGACTATCTAAAGGCATACATCATCGAGACTATGTGCAAGCTTAAAATGTGTTTTCCTCCATCATTTTTTGATATGCAAGTACACCTAATCATACATCTCGTGGATCAGATAAAATATTAGAGCCACTATATTTACATCATATGTTTCAGTTGGAGCGATACCTGGGAGTATTAAAAGGTTATGTGCGAAATCGCGCTCACCCAGAGGGTTCAATCATGGAGGGATACACTACAGAAGAAGTGATTGAGAGCTGTATAGATTACATCAGTGACGGAACAATGATAGGTGTGCCTGTACCTAAACATGAGGGTAAACTATGTGGGAGAGGAAGAATGGGCAAGAAAACTTTTCGCGTTGAGGATTACAAGCTAGTACATTGTGCTCATGGTAGTGTACTACAACATCTCACGATAGCCGAGCCTTACATAGAGGAACACCTGGATGAGCTTCGTAAAGAAAATCAGAACCGCACAGAGGACTGGATCATGAGGGAGCACAAACATCGTTTCAGCGAATGGTTAATGGACAAAAACATCCCATTCGGAGACTCTTTGGAAGAGAAAACAATGAAGAATTTGGCTTCTGGGCCATCGTGTTTTGTGACATCATGGCAAGCATATGACATCAATGGGTACACATTCTACACTAAATCAAAAGACATGAAAAGTGTTGCACAAAATAGCGGTGTTCGTATCGATGCTTTTGACCTACATGGACAGAAGACCACATATTTTGGATTCATAGAGGAAATATGGGAACTTGATTATGGCCCAAGCATGAAAATACCATTATTTAAGTGCCAATGGGTACAACATCCCGTGGGGGTGATAGTGGATAACTACGGACTCACACTGGTAGACTTAAAGAAAGTAGGATATAAAGATGACCCGTGGGTTCTCGCCGAATGTGTTGCACAAGTGTTCTATGTACTCGATCCAGCAGATGAGAAGATGCATGTAGTTATTTCTGGAAAGCAAAAAATTGTTGGAGTTGAGAATGTGGGAGACCAAGATGAGGAATACAATAAGTATGAAGAGATGTTCGTCTTTAACGGTCCAGAGAGAATCAAGCGTGTGGAAAAGAAAATTGATAAGAACTTAAAGCCATACATGCGGAAAAATGGTAGTTCATGAAAAATTGTATGAATCAAATTGTATTTGTTATCATGTATGATCGACTATGAATTGTGGTTGCCAATTAATTTAAAATCTCTCTAGTTATCTATGTGTGCTATTATAATTCATTTAAATTGTATTTGCATATTATTGTTAAAAATTAATATTAATTCATTTAAATTGTATTTGCATATTTCTGTTAAAAATTAAATATTAATTCATTTAAATTGTATTTGCATATTTCTGTTAAAAATTAAAATTATTTTCATATTTAAATTGTATTTTCATATTTTTACAATCACAGACGGTTTTTTCTTAGGGTCCGTTTGTGAAAAGGATAGAGCACCACAGGCGGTCCTAAACAAAAACCGCTTGTGATACTATTACATTACAGGCGTACTGAACCGCCTGGGACATCACAGGCGGTTTTCTAACCGAACCGCCTGTGATGTAAAAAGCCTACCGCTTGTATAGAGCCAAATTGTACTAGTGAGGTCTATGTTTAGCAACCTCCCGGCTTTGAAGTTGAGCAATAAGCAAGCCCCAAGAGCATGGTATGAATGCCTGCGAGATTTTCTTATCACTAATGGCTTCAAATTCGGTAAAGATGATCCTACTCTCTTTACTAAAACTATTGCAAAAGATTTGTTTGTATGCCAAATTTATGTTGATGATATTATATTTGGGTCTACTAACAAATCAACTTGTGAAGAGTTTAGTAGGATCATGATACAGAAATTTGAGATGTCTATGATGGGGGAGTTGAAGTATTTCCTTGGATTTCAAATCAAGCAACTCCAAGATGGCACCTTCATCAGCCAAACAAAGTATATTCAAGACATACTTAAGAAGTTTGGAATGAAGGATGGCAAACCCATCAAGACACCCATGGAAACCAATGGCCATCTCGACCTCGACACGGGAGGTAAATCCGTAGATCAAAAGGTATATCGGTCGATGATAGCATCTTTACTCTACTTATGTGCATCTCGACCGGATATTATGCTTTCTATATGAATGTGTGCAAGGTTCCAGGCTGATCCAAAGGAAGTTTACCTTAGGGCCGTGAAGAGAATCATGAGGTATTTAGTTTACACTCCTAAGTTTGGGCTTTGGTACCCCAAGGGATCCACTTCTGATTTAATAGGATATTCCGATGTCGATTGGGCAGGGCGTAAAATTGATAGGAAGAGCACATCAGGGACTTGTCAGTTTCTGGGGAGATCCCTGCTGTCTTGGGCTTCAAAGAAACAAAACTCAGTAGCTCTTTCCACCGTCGAAGCCGAGTACATTGCCACAGACCATTGTTGTGCGCAATTACTTTGGATGAGGCAAACCCTCAGGGACTATGGCCACAAATTGAGCAAAGTCCCTCTCCTATGTGACAATGAGAGTGCAATCCACATGGCGGATAATCCCGTTGAACACAGCCGCACTAAGCATATAGACATTCGGTATCACTTTCTGAGGGATCACCAACAAAGGGGGGATATCGAAATAGCTTATGTAAACACCAAAAACCAATTAGCCGATATCTTTACCAAGCCACTAAATGAGAAAACTTTTAGCAAACTTAGAAATGAGCTAAATATACTTGATTCTCAGAATTTTGATTGAAACATTGCACACATAGCTCATTTATATACCTTGATCATGTCTCTTTCACTTTGGTACAAATGCATATTTCTTATTATTCTTGTACCAAGGCTATGACTAATATGTTTTCAAGTGTATTTCTATACTAAGTCGTAGATTGAAAGGAAAATGGAGTCTTCGACGAAGACAAGGCTTCCACTCAACTCTAACGGTATCATTTACCCTTCGTCGTCACTCCACAAATCTCTCAAATTGGTATAATCCTTCACTCATATTTCATTTACCAATGGGGGAGAAAATATCCAGAGGGCTCTCAAGGTCTCCGTTTTTGGCGCTTAATGCCAAAGGGGAGAAAATATTTAGCCCAAAGCAAAAGGACCGCACCACCATTATTTCAAAAATTTTCGAAATAAAGTTTCAATTGATATTTTTTCACATTGGTATCTATACTTCACTTGATTTGTGCAAGTGAAATTTCAATTGGTATCTAATTTACAATTAATCCTTCAATTGGTATCCATTTCAAAAACCCTCTTAAAAGCTAAGAGGAGAATTTCATTCAGGGGGGAGTTTTGATTTAGTCAAAGGAAAAGCATTTCAAACGGGGGGAGAAATTTCAAATCTTGAAAATGCTTCTTGTAATCTTTTTGCTATACCTTTGACTATTTGCAAAAAGACTTTGAAAAGATTTTACAAAAGGATTTGCAAAAACAAAACAAGTGGTCCAAAATGTTAAATAAAAGAAAGCAATCCATTCATATCTAGTAAGATTATCAATTGGTTTAATTCCAAGTGACCTATGCACATTCCAAAATGCAAACTAGTTTATTTCTGCACTTTATACATTTGCTTTGGTTTGTGTTGGCATCAATCACCAAAAAGGGGGAGATTGAAAGGGAAATAGGGTTAACCTTTTCCTACAATTAATTTTGGTGGTTGAATGTCCAACACAAACATATGGACTAACTAGTTTGCTCTAGAACTCATGTATTACAGGTGCATAAGGTTCAACATAAACCAATAAAAGATTCAAGTTAGAGACTAAATTGAACCGGAGCAAAGAACTGAGTGTGCTGTAGTCTGACGCACCGGACTGTCCGGTGTGCCACCGGACAGTGTCCGGTGCACCAGGACCGTACAGGGCCAACCAGCCACTCTCGGGAAAACGCAGGCGCGCCCCGCTATAATTCACCGGACTGTCCGGTGTGCCACCGGACTGTCTGGTGAGCCAGCGGGCAATGTCTCTCCAGCGCGCAACGGTCGACTCTGACAACGGGAACAGTGCAGCACACTGCGTGGAAGAAGTCAGAGCAGCGAGTCAGAGGGGCACCGGACTGTCCGGTGCACCACCAGATTGTCCGGTGCCACAAGCAGACAAAGGTGCCAACAGTCAACTACTCCAGAACCCTAACGTTTGGGTGACGTGGCGGGGCACCGGACACAGAACAGTGAGTGTCCGGTGGCGCACCGGACTGTCCGGTGCGCCCATCGACAGCAGCCTCTCCAACGGCTACCTTGGTGGTTGGGGGCTATAAATACCCCCCAACTACCACAACTCTAAGCATCCAAGTTTTTCTGAAGTTCACATTCAATACAAGAGCTTTAGCATTCACTCCAAGACACAATACAAAAGATCAAATCCTCTCCGAGTCCCAAATTCACTCCAAACACGTAGTGGCTTGTGAGAGAGATTTTTGTGTTCATTTGAGTTCTTGTCGCTTGGATCGCATTTCTTCTTTTCTCATTCTTATTCTCAAGTGCTTTGTAAGTGAACCAAGAGACACCAAATGTGTGGTGGTCCTTGCGGGGTCTTAGTGACCCGTGAGATTAAGGAAGAAGGCTCACTCGGTCTATGTGACCGTTTAAGAGAGGGAAAGGGTTGAAATAGACCCGGTCTTTGTGACCTCCTTAATGGGGACTAGGTTCTTTGGAACCGAACCTCGGTAAAACAAATCACCGTGTTCACTCGCCTTATTTCTTGGTTGATTTGTTTTCCCTCTCTTTCGGACTTGAATTAAATTCTAACGCTAACCCCGGCCTTTAGTGTGTGTGTTTAAAATTGTAAATTTCAGATTACGCCTATTCACCCCCCATCTAGGCAACTTTCAAAAACCAACCCAAGGACGGGGACAGTCCACTTTATTGGCCCACAACCAACGAACCTTCAGAGCCCATCCTAATTTTTCCAAATTCAAAATCCCTAGACCTCCTTATTCAAGTGGTCGCTGCACCTTTACCCAATACACAAGACAGCTACCCCCATGTGCCTTTTCCTATCCTTTCCACAAGAAACCCCTTCTTCTTTTGTCTAAAGCTTTTATGACCCATTTAGGGAGGTCCACAACCAGCATTTGATAGATGGGAGAGGCTGTTAGAACTGCACGGACCATGACCAAACGACCAGCCATGTTCATTAAGGACGCTTTCCATCCCGGCAAATAATCAGAGAATTTGTCCACAAGCCGTTGGAGGGCTTCCTTGTGGGGTTTATGAATGGAGAGGGGCAGACCAAGGTAAGTCATAGGGAAATCAGCAATATTACATTTTAGAATCTCCTTAGTTTGGTGTCTTTCTTCTTCAGAACAATGAATAGGAGCCACTAAGCTTTTAGAAAGATTAGTCTTCAGACCAGAAACATGCCCAAAGAGCTCGAGGATGGCCTTGATCACCAGCAGATCCAACTGAGAAGGCCTCAAAAACAACACTACATCATCCGCATAAAACAAAATCCAATGTTTAGCATGCTAAACAGTAATAGGCTTCAAAATATTATTCATTATAGCATAATCAACAAAATAATTTAGCATATTCATGACCATGATGAAGTGCATGGAGGATAGAGGGTCCCCTGTCGAAGCCCACGCCGATGATGGACAGGCAAGCCAGGTTCACCATTGACTAGGAAATGGGTGGAAGATGTGGAAAGAAGCAGGCAAATGAGATTGCACCAGCGCTGTCCAAAACCCACAAATTGCATAACCTCCAATGAGAACGGCCAAGATATCGAGTCAAAGGCCTTATATATATCCAATTTGAGGAGCACATGAGCTTATTTCTTCTTGTGGAAGGCCCTAACCATTTGTTGAACAAAGATGAAATTATCATGCATATTCCTCCCCTAACAAAAGCACTCTTATTTGTTGAAATAAGTGATGGTAACAAGGGTGCCAATCTATTTGCAAGAATTTTAGTCACAAGCTTAGCAAAGCTATGAATGAGACTAATGGGCATGTAATCTTTAACCTCTATGGCATCCACTTTTTGGGCAACAGTGAGATGAATGTTGCATTAAGCATCCTGAACTTAGACATATGACCCTGAGAATGGTGGCAAGGGCAAATCATGCTTGATGATGTGCCAGCAAGCTTTATAAAACCGACCAGTGAACCCATTGGGACCCGGAGCTTTATCAGATGACAAGGTTTGTATGGTTGCCAAACTTCCTCCTCTGAGGTTGCCAAACTTCCTCCTCTGAAAAGGGAGCTTCGAGGGCTGAAAGATCATGTTGTTGCACCCCCATCTCAAGGAAATCAAGTGTAAAATCCCTGTCAGCTACTGGTCCAAGCAAATTATCATAAAAATTCAGAACTGCCACATGCTTTTCCTCTTATGTGACAGCCAGCGAGTTATTAGTTTGCAACTTGGCAATGAAATTTTTCTTTTTATTAAAGCGGACCTGCAAGTGAAAGAAAGAAGTGTTAGCATCGCCTTCTCGAAGGTAAAGAACCCTAGAGCGCAGCCGGGCGATGGTTCGCTCTAAGGAAGAAAAACTGAGGCAATGCATCTTGACTTTTTCCTCGGCCATTGCTCACTATCAGACAGGACCCTAGAATCTCTAGCAAACTCCAACCTATGTAGGATTTCTTTTGCCATCTCTAACTAGAGCTTGATGTTCCCAACCTTTCTTTGCCCCCATTTTGAAGATCTTTACTAAGTCGTTGTAACTTGAGGAATAGGCGCACAACAACACAAATAGATTGCACAGGAGCACACCAATTTTGGTGGACATCCTCGACGAACCCTGGCACCTTGGTCTAGAAACTCTCAAAGTGGAAGCAGTGCTTTCCTTTAGTTTGGATTTTAAGGCCAAGGAGCAAAGGACAGTGGTTCGAGACAGCAGAAGCAGTGCTTTGCAGCACCGAATTAGGGAAGATGTTTTCCAGTCCTGACAACAAAACCTCTATCCCAACGGACAAACGTGGGGGATCTACATTCATTTCACCAAGTGTACTTTCGGCCCAAAAGTGGAACTTCCTTGATTTCCATGTCATCTAAGAATCGATGAAATCTGCCCATCATAGCTCTGTCCACATTGCAATTATTCTTGTCTGGCGCCTAATATATCATGTTAAATCTCTGGCGATCAACCACGACCCATACACAATCCTCTAATGTCCCTTAATTCCTACAAGAGCATCACTTTCTCCTCATGGACCATAAACTCCTGTAAATCACAAATTCCGACCTTTAGGTTTAGCAAAGACAACCGAGGCCGATAAATTATCCACTCTAGAAGCCACTGTCAGGCAAATACTACTCTTCCATGCAATCAGAACACCACCCCAAGTGCCAATTGCCGGTAGAGTCACAAATTTATCAAATTCTGAACCACATGCTGAGATGAATTTAGAAAAGCTCATATTAGCCACTTTAGTCTCCTGGAGACAAATAATGTCGGCCTTACAAGATGTAATAACCTCTCGGGCAGCATCACGCCGCGCCTTATTGTTGAGGTCGCGCGCATTCCAAATCAGAATCGAAGCGAGGTTCATTGGATCAGAAGAAAGAGGAGCAACTTGGGACAACAAGGACAGGCTCAGAAGCCAGCAAGTGTGTTGGACGAGCGCACCTGCTCGCCTTCACCAATTGTCTAGGCAAAAAGTGACGACAAAGATGATACATGTGATTCTGCAAGTAGATTCCTAAACAGCTTATTGTAAATACCTTGTGCTTCAAGGTCAAACTTCTCATGTTCATCAAAACCCAATGACTTCATGACCTTTTTTGCGCCAGACTGATCATAGGCCCTGGTGAGCAAGGCTGAGCCCTGCAACCCGTCTACTTCTACGAAGGGAGCATTCATTGGAGGGGCCTTGTCTTCTTTCGTGAATCATAGGGGATGGCAACAGCGCATCAACCGATTTACAAGCACCTTGGAGTTTATACAATGCAGATTCCTCTGGGGAGACTGAGCGTGGCGCGGGCGAGGAGCTTTCGGAGCAAGGACGCCTCTTGGAGTAGGTGTGAGGGAAGGCTTTCACCAACCCCAGGTCATCCATCAGCACAAGAGGTTCAACCGACTTTCGACTACTATTTGATAATGCAATTACTGGGTTACAGTTGATATCTGTATTAGGTTGTGTTAGTTTACTTATTAATTATGGCCATGTTTATTTCGGATTATAATCTCTCCAGATTATATAATCCAGCGCAAATAATCCAGCATATAAACAAACACCTAAATTATGGGTTCAGTATATAATCTAAAGCTCATATTATAATAATCTCATAATCTCCTCAAGAGTAGCTTATTTGAGATTAACTTTGGCAAAAGATCCACTACTCATGGTTATGTAAATAGAAATTATAATAAATAACATCCTTCTTTCCTCATCTCAAATAAACAAATAAGGGTATTGTTGTCTCTATGAATAATCTACATTTATATAATCTAGACTACCAAGCAGCTATATGTAGATTATAATCTATCCAGATTATATTATAATCTGAATAGATTATAATCTATCCAGATTATATAATCTATTCAGATTATATAATCCAGATTATATTATAATCTGAATAGATTATAATCTAGATTATATAATTTAGATTATAATCCAGATTATATAATCTATAAGCTGAAACAAACAGACCCTATATAAGCACGCGTGCTTATGAAATGAAGGTATATAAGTTACATAACCTACCTAAATGTTCGTTTAACTCTCAACTTATTATATAATTTAGGGAGAAAACAAACACCGCCTTAATCTGCATAAACTCACTTCTCGATTTTTTTATCTTTTTTATCGTGCTGAGAAGATCTTATAGCGGAGAATTATCTACGCAGCCATGGGCCATGGCCCAATGAGGGCATCAGTTTCTCTGCAAGATTGAAACCACCAATTGGTCGTGCAAAACCAGCACTGGTTAAATATAGAAATAGAAATTTCTGTATAGAATACATACGTACATGTCCATGATTGATTAAACAGCGTCCACCTATTTATGTTGGGAAGCCCTAGTTTTCTTTACTGGCAGTTCATTTTTAAACTAAACCATGACAAATAAAAAAAGCGGAGGGAGTATATTGCAGACTCCCTCCACACATCCAACTATTTTGAGAAACAAGTGTCTTTTCTTCTTCCTTTTCTTTCTTTTCTTTTTTCCTTCGTGGCCTCATGGGGCTTCGAATGAGGCCGAGGGTTGGTGGTTTGGCTCTGGGTGCCTTTAAGCTGTTCTCTAACAACTATCTACACTGCACAAATACTGAATCCCGAACATGATCAACTTAGATCAAAACCAGCTTCTGAGTTTATCGCATACAATAGTTTGGTTTGCATCTGCTCCTTGCTGTTCAAGAATCAAAGCAAACTGTTAATCACGTTGTAATTAGCTCATCAAACAGAATACACAGCAATTCAGGGGTCACCACGAAACACTAATGTGGTTAAACTAACTGGCCGTTTGTTTCCTGCGCTAAAATTAATACATATCACATCAGATGTTTGAATGCTAGTCACAAGAATTAAATATAGTCTAATTACAAAACTAATTAGACAGATAGGAACTAAACAATAAGACGTACCTATTAAACCTATCAATTCCATGATTCACCCATGTTATGCTACAGTAAACTTTTGCAAATCAATGATTAATTAGGCTTAAAAATTATATTGGTGTTTAGTCTTTAGTTGTATAATTAGTTTTGTAATTAGACTATATTTAATACTGATAGACATTCAAACATCCAATGGCGACCCGTGCTAAACTTTAGTCTCTATAACAAGAGGCACCTTTTATAGGGTGGAAGCTTCAGAAGGTTCATGCAGGTAGCTGATGTAGGCAAGCGGTCTGCATGCTCCTCCAGCCCTGGAACACCAGCTCTGCACTCAATCGAAGGGGCAAAAAAAATGAAGTTAGGAGAACATTGCACCATCCCATATGGAACATAAACAAGCAGTTAGATGTAGCCAACCTCTGAATGCAGAATTTTGGTTCGAGATACTGAAATCCAAGGAGGGGGCCACGAGAACATCCAGTAACAAACCTGTCCATTTATTGGCATCAACATACACAGAATATTAAATAAACGGTTCATTGTTACACTGCGACAAGTCATGGTGATTAATATGTGGTACCCTACATGCCACAAAGAGATCTCTAGAGAAAACAGCAGCACAAGGGAGAGGAGCTAACAAGAGACTAGACATGAATACTGCCGGGTTTTTAAATATATGACATCAAACATCACATGTAAAAAAGAACGTAGTATGTGTTAGTGTCAAAAAATACAACTAATGGTTATTAAATATATGGCAGTTTTGGCACTGTATTTTATCCCCTTTTGGTCTTGGACATCTCACCCCTGCTATGGAAGATAGCAGCTTTTGCTGACTGGTGAAGTGTTTGCAATAGGGCTCATAACGACAAGGGCATTAATAGTGCCATTATTCTAGGAGCATGGTGTTTGTGCATACAACGTAACCGAGCAGTCTTTCATGGTGATCCTCCTTCCATCAGAAGGTGCAGAGATACTTCTTGGATGAAATGGTGTGTTGGGTTCTAGCTGGAGCCAAACATCTTGGAAGTTTAGGCTTAGCTGAAGCCCTTAGTGTGGTCGGGTCAAGTACCTAGGTTGTTTTTTAGCTTTAAGTGTGTGAGTTATCTTGGGGTTCCTGCATTGCAGGTTTCTCCCTTCTTGTAGGATGTGATGTTCTCTTCTCTCTAATATGTTACGATGCGCAGCTCTCCTGCGCATTTCGAAAAAAATACAACTAAAGCATTTGTTAGCGAGTGAGGGTAGAAGAGGCACTAACTTGAGAAACTTTTTCTGGTTGTCCGAACTTAAGCTCTTCAAGACCTCCCAAAACATCTCAATAAGCTCATGGTCCTGAAAAAAGAAGCCATCACTAATCAAGACAAGAACCAACAAAAATAATCTGACCTTCCTATATATATGAACTTAAAATGGGAAAATGCATATATCTGAGTTTTTATCGTGCAATTCAAATTTGATGTGAAGCTTTTGACACTAATACTTGTCTGAAACTTCGGCATCCAAAAAAACCAAAACTTTGCTCAACCGTCAGTTTTGGTTTTTTTTTTTTTTGCAACCAGGTTTGTGCACAGGTACTATCCACAACATTTCAGTCCTTACACAGCATTACATAAACCATGCAGACTCTCAGTCACATTCCAATAGGATTGCTAAGCTACATTTAGTGATGAAAAGAGGGGTCTTGTTACATAAGAAAGCAACACATACCGGATGATATCCTGCAGAATAGTTGGTGTTCGACCGCAGGTCATCAATATCCAAGCTTTCTAAAGATCCAGATATAAGAACCTGCAGGAAACAACACAGACAAATAAGAAAACAAGGTAGGAACATGCCATTTAAAATACTGCTTTCTCTGAAACAAACATAAAAACAAGCCAAAGCAGCTTAGCAACTATAGTGGCATTATTTCTTCCCCAAAAATTACACATTCCATACAATATCACTAGAGATAAAGAGCCATGTAGTGGTAAAAGGTAAGCTGAATTGTTGAAGTACCTGAATTTCATGTTCATTGAACATATCAATCCAATCTTTTGGTATAAGCTGCTGAAAACCTCTCAAGAAGTGTGTACTTTGTGCACGGATCTATTGATAGAAACCAGGAAAACATTTAGCAAAGCCTCCTAATGCATCCAATGATATGAATATTGACTACTGTCTTTTTACCTGGTAGTTTAACCGATGATTGGCGACAAGATGGATAAAAGTAATAACATTATCATTTGTTACACGCATGTGCCTCCCACCAGGGAGAAGTTCTTCTTCACATTGTTCACCATATTCATTATTTACAATAACAAAATATAGTTCCAACTCTGAGATATCACCATTATAATGCTGAGAACAGGAAAAAAACGAGATCAGTTAGGGGCAAACTTAACATTAGATTGGATTGAACTTCCCAGATTTCTTTCATATCCTAGTATCCACAGCTATGAAGCCACAGTACCCCCCCCCCCAACAACCTTCCACATCTCAATATTTGGATTACAGTATCATGCATCAAGCTGGATTCTTTCGTTTTCTCGGTTTTATTGTTATTTGGTAACTACAAAATTGTAGTTCTTCAATAAGAATATTGTAAATACTCCTTCCTCTATTCCAAAATGTAGCCATTTTAGTTTTTTCCTAAATCCTAAGCAAAACATCTCAACTTTGACCAATTTATAGAAAAATAAATTAACATCTGCAATATCAAATAAATGCACTATTATGATAAATTTCATGGTGGGTTTAATTAAACTACTTTGCTGTAGATGTTCACACATTTTTCTGAACAAATTTAGAGAAGTTTGACTCAGCGCAAAACTAAAATGATTTACATTTTGGTACAAAGGGAGTAACTATTACATTTTGGCACAAAGGAAGTAACTAGAAAGTTAGAAAGTTAGACATTTTGGCACAAAGGGAGTAATTATTACATTTACATAGCAGCACCTAATTACACACATCTCAAAAAGATGAATTCTTTCTAACTCCAGAAACAATTATCTACTTTACCCATTGATTGAAATAGGACCAAACCTTTAAAAATAGAAGATGCCGATACAATTCTGGATCCAATGAAGGAAGATCATTTAAAAAATTGTACCTGATACATGAGTAGAAGATCAGTACAAGCTAACATAAAAAAAGTACAACACAAAGAAAACCACAGAACAAGGGAGGGAGATGAGTACTTTTGTTTCAACTTGCTCAAGAAGAACGTTGCAAACGGCAAGTCAACAAGTATGCCTTCATACATTGCCTGAAAAAAAATGAAACAGAAAGGACCCTTGTTTAGGGTTAGGCATGGGTCTTCTACTCTACTTATATTTGTCAAAGTTTCATGGAGGAAGGCATTCTTGACGTCGAGCTAATGGACCACCCAGTCCCGAGAGAGGGTGAGGGAGAGGACGGCACGAACAGTGGCAAACTTGACAACGGGGCTAAAGGTCTCAACAGGCGCTGGATGAAGCCCCGAAGGACCCAACAGGCCTTGTAGCGATCGAGCGAGCCATCAGAGGTCAGCTTGTAGCGAAAGATCCATTTGCCGGTAACCACATTGGTGCCAGGTGGACGCGGCACCAGGTCCCAAGTGTGGTTGGCCAGCAAGGCCGCGTACTCCTCCATAGCGCAACGCCAGTGGGGATCGACGAGAGCTGCACGAATGGAGGGAACCGAGGAGGCGTCCAGAGGAGCGTCGCCGTCAGTATCAGCCGGTCGATGGGACAGAGAACGCTGGTGGTGCGGATAGTCACCATCGTGTAGACGTGGTCGAGGTAGCGGTGGATGGCGACCAGGTGGTACACCGAGGGCTCGGTGCAAGGACGAGCGGGCGGGTCAGCAGGAGCCGAGGGAGCGGCCCGCCCGCGACGATGGTAGACGAGGGCGGGGTCGGTGAAGCGAGCCAGACGGGGTCGCGCTCGTCGACGGGGCTGCGCATGGCGCGGGCAGCGTCGATGGAGCCGCACGTGGCGCGGGGAGAGGAGCGAACGAAGGCGTCGGGGCCTCGCATGGCACGGGTGGAGGCGCCGGTCGTGGCGTCTAGCCCACGTGTGGCACGGGAAGAGGCGCAAGCGGAGGTGTCTAAGTCGGATGGGGCACGGTTAGGAGCGACCGGGGTGGAGGTGGAATAAGATCAGACTCAAGGAGGGAGTTGAGATCGGTAAGCGGGGAGGAGCCAGCAAGGGGAAAAACATCTTCGTCAAAACAACATGACGAGAGATGATGATGCGGTGAGAGAGGAGGTCAAGGCAGCGGTAGCCCTTGTGGTCACGAGAGTAACCGAGGAAAAGACAGCGAGTGTAGCAGGGAGATAGCTTGTGGGGAGTGGTGGCGGAGGTGTTGCGATAGCAGGCACATCCGAAAACATGAAGGTGGTCATAGGAGGGGGTTGTGTCATACAGAGCAAAGTGGGGAGTGGGGTGGCTCACCGCCTTCGAGGGGAGGCGGTTTAGGAGATGGGTAGCGGTGTTCATGGCATCTGCCCAGTAGCTGGCAGGGAGAGACGCCTGAAAGAGGAGGTAGCAAATCATGGTAGTGGTGCGAATGATGCGTTCGACCCGGCCGTTCTGGGGAGAGATGTAAGGGCACGAGAGACGCAACTGAACGCCGTGGGAGAGAGGAGCGAGGAGCGGAGTTGTCAAACTCGCAGCCATTTTCACACTGAAGGGCACAAACTGGGCGACGGAACTAAGTGGCGACCCAGGCGAAGAAGTGGGCGAGGGTGGTGAACGTGTCGGACTTCAACCGAAGCAGAAAAGTCCAAAGAAAATGAGAGAAATCATCCAAAATCACCAAGTAGTATTTATATACGGAAAGACTGAGTACATGTGATGTCCAGAGATCACAATGAACAAGATCATGCTTAGCCAAAGAAGAAGAGGTAGTGAAAGGGAGACGAGTACGGCGGCCTAGCTGACAAGCATGACACAGACCCTCAAAATGCCCCCTATTATAAGAAATGTCTGAACTACTGGTGAGAGCTTGGTCATGACGCCAGGTCCTAGATGGCCAAGACCATGGGTTTTAAAGCGGTAAGGCGAGACAAGGCGTTGGACCACCTCCTGGACGCCTAGGCGATGCCTTAAGAACAGAGGCCGAGACGATGATGCCAAGTGGCAGAGGAGGTTGTGGAGACCAGGACAGACATGGAGGACGCGCTGGTGGAGGAAGATGGTCGGAGCTTGTAGAGGAGCCTGGAGAAGTCGCAATTGGCGAGAGGGATCCTAGTGGCCAGATCCTTCATAGAGAAACCAAACAGGACAAACTCAATAGAGCAGGAATTGTCAGCAGTGAACCGACGAACGGAAAGAAGGTTGAGTAATATGGGGAGTGACGAGAACATCGTTGAGATACAACGGTTCTAAGAGAACCAAGACACCTACTAAGGTGACTGGTAGAGTGGAACCGTTCCCAACGACGATGAAGGAGGGATGGGGAAGATGGGAGCGAGATAATGTGCCCGCAGTGGAGGTGGTGTGGTAGGACGCACCGGAGTCAACCACCCAATCGGAGGGAGGTGGTGTCAATGCCATGGTGCTGAAGGCGACGCCGAGGTCCCACCCTCCAGCCGACGGCGACCAGGGTGTCGGGGTAGGGGTCGCCAAAGGCGGGAGCAAGGGCGAAGCGGGGGTCATCGGGAGCACATCGTATGGTGGCACCGTCAGGAGAGCCAACGGAGGAGGACGCGGCAAGGAGGCACCCGTGGACAGACCCGGCCACATGGAGATGGTCTCGATCCAGGGGTTGTAGAATGACGGCCACGCCGGGCAGTCACCCTGACCGAAGGGACCACCACAGGTGGAATCACCATTCCCGTGGCCGCCCTTGCGGGGACGACGACCTCCGTCGACGGTGGGAGTCGGACGAGGAGCTACAGGGACAGTGGGGGCAGGGCGGTGGCAGCTCCGTCGACTAAGGGCAAGGGGCCTAGCCCCCTGACGGTGCCTGACTACCGGGAGGCGCGCTGTAGGGCGCCAGGGCAGGAGCAAGTGTCTTAGTCTCCCGGGTGAGCTCCTCCAGGAGAAGCTTGTTGTGGACGACGTGAAAAGTGGGGATGGGCAAGGTCCGCTTGATGAGAGCCTTCAGGTGGTCGTAGCAGGGGCTGAGGCCACACAGAAGGTTCAGCACCAGGGGACAGTCGGCGACAGGCTCACTGATGTCGCGGAGAGAGTGGCATGCCCTTCATCTGGCGGCAGTACTCGCTCACGGATAGGTCCCCTGAGAGAACAGGTGGAACGACGCGTCGAGGTGGAGCGTCCGAGCCTCCCGATACCCGATGAACTGCTCCTCAAGTGCGATCCAAGCCTCGCGAGCGGTGCCCTCCTGGTCGCGAACGATGTCATAGAGCTCGACGGTGATGGTGTCGTTGAGCCACGAGAGGACCACACTATTCATCTGGTACTAGGATGGGGACAGCGAGGGGACGGCATCATCGAGGACGTGGTCAACGAGGGCGAACCGCCGGAGCATGACTGTGTGAGGACCACCTGAGCGCGCCAACGAGGGTAGTGGGGCGACGTCGGGTCCAACACGTGGGATCGGATGTTGTCAACCCCGACGGCCTGAGCGTGGAGAGCGGCGATGGTGTCGGCGTCGAGCCCGAATAAGCGTGAAGCCTCAGGAGCCACCAGTGGGGTGGGGCTGCGACCAAGGAGGAGGCGTTGTGTAGCCATCTGAGTGGTCAAGGCGGAGCCCATGGCGCGCTCTTGCTCCAAGGCGAGGGACGCAAGACATTCGCGCTCCTAGGAGACAGCGACAGCCGCCCCAACTCGAAGGAGACGAGCGGAGAGGCCAATGAAGATGCAATGATGTCGACCCACGCGGGGTCGGCGAGGGGAAGGTGGTGAGCGGGAAAACCTGGCAAGGAGTGTCGGCCGCGCTGTAGCGCGAGCACGGGAGGGGGAGTTCCGGGGAGGGGTCCAAGGCCGGCGATGAAGGGGGGCATTCCCGGTGAGCACGCTGGTGCCGGAGGGGATCCAGGCGGTTGTGGCGGGGAGGAGGCCATGCATGGCCCGGGTAGCAGTGGCGGCAGTGTGGGATACGAGCAGCGGGCCCGTGTCTGTGCCTACAGAGGCAGCGGCGGCACCCGTGCCAGCAGGGGGAAACTCCATGGGGAGCGCGGGCGACAGGGAGGGGGAAGAGAAGAGGGGCCATCGACTGAGGCAAGGAGGGCTGGCGGTTGTGGTAGCCGGCGGCTATGGGGAGGGTGGGAGGGAGGGAGAGAGAGAAGTGTAACCTAGCTCATTACACATAATCAGGGTTGGGAGTGCATTATATATATAATGCCAAGATATTGGGCCAAGCCAATTACACATAGGGGTATACAGCTAATTACACAGGGAATGACCCAAAACCCTAACAGGATTCTAACATTTATTTATATAATTAAGGTGTCACCTCATCTTACGCTTTACTGTCTAGAAGGTAAAAGGGGGGGGTCAGTCGCCTTATGTCGCCTTACCGCCTTAATAACTATGATCACTAACAAGTTTTAAACGGTAGCTCTCTAACTGTAGAAAAGTAACATTGAGAGAATATATGCATGCAATTTGGGATAGGCTGATGAAACCCAAAAAGATATAGCATTACGAGAACTATAAAGAACTTTTACTGCACAAAATATACACCAATTTAGGATATGACTTCGGAAAATTCTGGAACACTAGCAATGAAAATTTGAAATAATCAAACAAAATTTTGGATGTCAATCTAAGCCTTAGGGAAGGCGCCACAAGTTAATTTAAACTAAGGGCCTCTTAGCTTCAGATCCAACTCCTTGGTGCTAGGCGTCCTTAAAACATCTTGATTTCGATTCCATTTTGAACTAAAGACTCAAACCACTACACATTTTAGGCCACAAACCCCAAATTACATAAGAATCTAGGAGCTAGATCAAGTATCTCCTTATCAACAGGAAAAAGGGACATGGTCAAAGTACCTTCCCAAGTAGACTTCCAAGAAAATGGAAATATTGCAGATGTAGTTCATGAACCAATCCTGATCCTGGGTTTGGGTACAAAAGATGATCAGCAGTCTCCTACAAAAGGAAAATCAAGTATTCCAAAAGAAGCATGTGAGGCCTCATCCAACTGTAAAGCGATACTACAAGTACATAGAATAGTTATTCCACCAGAGCAATTCTGTTTGTGACGTCAAAATAAATATATTTGTGAACCAGCATTCTACTAACTTAGTACTCCCTCCGTTCTTTTTTTATTTGTCACCGATTAGTTCAAAAATGAACTAACGGGGACAAATATTCGAGAACGGAGGTAGTAACATGTATTAGTAGTTTAGGACACAAAAATAATGGTCGCTGCTGCAATGATAACATTGCACTGGATGAATGAGACCACCCAAAAAAAGATACCTTGAAGAGACCGTACTGCACATCAAAAGCCGCTCGAGTAATATTTTCCATGAAATCCTTGAAAATTCCACCACCATCAATTCCAACCTCTTCCTCACCATGTTCATTAATAAATGAAACTCGAATCTACATACATCAAGAAGTTTGAAGTATCATATGATATTAGCACTTTAGCAGAAGTGTCAAGTGTTAAACCATGAGGAAAGATAACAGAATGTCATCATACCGGTCCTTTGAGATCTTCTTCAGAAAGCAAACTTAGCTGATCAAAAGCATCTTCCAAAAGTCGACTTCTTCTTATTTTGAACCGCTGTCTTGTCAATGCAGAATGTGATGTTGATTGTCTAGAACACGTTAATTGGGACTGCTCACAGAAAGTGGAAAAAAAAAGTTCAAGACATTGTTTTAGAAGATGTATCAATCTTATTTGGGAATATCTCAGCTCACAAAAGTTTAATGATTGCAAATTGGTTAACATTCATACATGCTTCTCAAAAAAAATAGAAAAACACTGCAAAGCTTTAGGCTATAAGTGAATTTATGCCACACTCGTGGAGCAAATAAATCCCACATCATTGAACCAAAAGAAAATTTTCAGCAGCAACAGGTGTAAAGTATTTTTTATTTTGTGCTATCCCAGATGTTTTTTTCCTCAACCCTCACAAATGGTACGAAGTTTACTCCTGAATTTTACTATCTGTGCATTCTTTTCGCCACTTTATTTAAGCTGCTAGTTATGTATTTCAAGCAATTTGTACTATTTGAACCAGTACGCACCTGTCTTATTCAGCACTAATTACACAAAAATTAGCAATAGCTTACAGTGAATATTTTGACTCGACTGGTAAATGGAGCCAAAAAAGGAGCAAGCTTTATGATCTCTGATGCTCGAGTATTACCAAGTATTGCCTGAAAAACATATGCATAGTCATAGAAGATGAAAGACATTTCTATTAATCCAAAAAAGCATAGGCATCCATACTTGAGACACAAAATTTTCGCTCGTAGCTTCTTGAGAATAGAAATCACTTGCAGCAGTGAATGGTAGTCGGCTGTTCCAGTCTTGCAACTGCAATGAGGTAGCACTTAAATTAACCTAATGAACTATATCTGATAATTAAATAATATATAGGGTAATATATCGAGTAGCTGCATGTTGTACTCAGAACAGACATAAAACAGCAATAGTCAACAGAAAGTCAGAAACCACTCGCAGAAAGATAGCATTCATATGAGTAAACAAGAAATGACTGAAACAAATAAGACTAATGCTCAAATATTAGTCTGGTAACTGAACCATCATTGGACCCTGGATAAAGCTATACAAATTCAGGGCACAACATCAGGTTCATGATGTTTTTCCGGTAAAGCGACAGCCGACCATGTGTGCACTACCCAAAGAAACACCAGTAGTCCAGTATGCATACAGTATCATTGGCATTTTCTCAATAATCAACAAATAAGTATGATATGAAGTCCTTACAACAAAAAAGAAACACAACCTGCCCAAAATCAGAATTCAAAGAAAACAAAGAAATAATAACATGATATCAAGACAAGATTATCAACCTGTGTGAGAAGTTCAGATAACCCAACCCTAGCTCTAGTCTTGACATTCTCCACTGACAACTTTTTAAGGCCTGAAGGGTTGGGTGACACTTTCTGAGTAGAAGAGGATGGAATAACCCACAGAAGTTGCCATAATGCCTGCAGATTGATGTAGTACTCAATTGAAACCAACAACAAACACTCAATATTATAGGACAGAAAATCACAGTTGAAAAAACAGTTATGATGTATGCACTCTTTGTGACAGTTCAGAACATGACATTATTTTCGTTCAAATTTTTGTTAGCTTATTAGTTAACAAGTACAAGCCAGGAATGGAAAGTCGTATCCCAGTCAGAATTACTACAGGGATTGCAGCATGCTTGAAAACAAGGTGCAGCCAGAAAAACACCCCCACTCACCCACCCACCCAATATCAGAGCTTCACCTGGCGTCTGCGCAAAATGGGTAACAAAAACACATTATTCACGCGTCCAGCAGGTTGCACATGAGGTCACGCAAAATGCACGGCCTCACCTGGCGTTGTGCATATCCACGTGTTCCTCCCCATCACGCATACTACTGTTTAAAGAACAGTTTAGTTCTCTCTCCTCCGATTCCTGGCAGGAGCCAACATGTGGTAGTTTGCCGCGATGTGGGATGCGCATCTACACGTGCGACCTGCTGAAAACCGCTACCCTAAATGCGCAATGCACAGTGCCTATTTGGGGATGCACATGCGTGAACTGCTGGATGCAAGCCTAACAAAGAAAGAGGTATAACCAACAACAGAAAGCTTAAGAGGATCGCAGTAACTAGTAACATACTAACATCTACGACGTTTTAAAAAAACTGTATGATCAACACAGCATGAGAATGCCTTATGATAACAATGGTTATAGCACTGCAATATTATACCTGTTTTAAAATGAGAACCAAGGACTTCAAATCTTTAAGGGAAAGGGGTTTCTCCTGTTCATAGAACTCCCCGGTATCAATGATCTTCAACATGTGCCTGATATGAGGAACAAAGACAAAGCATCATAATCATAAACATCTGAGGGAAGATGTCACACTTTTATTTATTCCAATAACTTGACAGAATAAGCCATTGGAAAAAAGGAGATTATTGGCTAACAAAAACTTCAGGGGGGCTTACTTGTATATGGGACAGAATACAGACATGGGAAGGAGCCAACCAGGAGAATCAGCAGGTAATGAAGATGCAAACTTCAAAAAAAATGGCCATCTTCGGCTTGCATGGCAACGTTTTATGAACTTCCATAGTGCAGGAACAATTTCAGTCCGGTATGCCAGGACAGTCATAATTCGCTCTAGAGGAAATGTATTGAACGTAACATGAAGAAAAGCACAAATAGATCCTACAGCATCAACTTCAGCATCTGATGGTCCAGACAGATCAGAATCATTTGTGCTTAATGTACCTCTGAAGAGGGCATTCACCTATGAATTATACAACCTATGGTCAAACAAGATATAAAAGAATAAGAAGCCCAATGGGTCATGAAGGGCAAGAACATCCATGGTTGTTCAGGATTTGTACCAAATGTTGAAGTAGCTTTGAATCAATTGCTGCAGTTATCTGTCTTTCCAAATCAACATCAAGATTAATTTTAATATTGACATCCATGGGCATCTCATCATCGTCATCTGCCCCTGTACACATCAAAGAAAAATCTTGTAGTAGAGATTTAGAGTTTATCATCTTATTCAGACCTTTGATTCAGCTTAACCTTGTTGATTTGACTGTTATGCAATAACTAGATCCCACAGCTAACCTAGTCCTATTTCATAGCCTAGTGATTGGCTTAATATGTATGATTTCAAAAGCTATGCACATGTTATGCAGTTATGCACAGATGGAAAGGAATTAGGCCCTGTTCAGATAAGGGGTATTGCTCTAAACAATTTCAGGATTTACTTTTAAATGTAAAAAGTAGTCTTCCATGTAAGAAGTGTTATTTCCTCTCAGATGGTTCACTTGCTTGTCAAATTTACTTCTTTCTTTAAGATCCCCACGTCTATCAAGGCCAAGGCGTTCAAACCCTAGAGATGTGGCCATGTAGGATAAATAATCCCTAGCTTCTTCATTTGCTAGTTTATTAGTTGCAGGTTGTGGCTGATTTGTCCCAACCATGAATCCTTGTGTAAATTCGGCCAGTGAAGTAAAGTCCTTAAATATATGCCCATTAAAATGGTCGTTGCAAAACCTATGTTCATGTAAAATTAACTGAATCGCAAGCTTTGACGCTACCAGAGCTCAAAGGACCTTCAATAAAACAGAAAGAAAACAAAATAAGGCTGCATCACACAGTACTAAGCCATGCCACCCAAAAAACTTTTTACTCGAAACGCACAGGAGAACTGTGCCCCTTTATTTATTAAGAAGATAGAGAAACAAGATCTAATTGAACAGCCTAGAAGGAACTAGGTGGCATTTTATTAAGAAGAAAATAGGCACTCAAATTCACCTCCATGAGGACTTGCCCCTAGATGGTCTGGGCATACACCACACCCACAACCAACTGAGCTAGCTCAGCTGCCTTGCTATTTTTTGTCAAAAACGTAACGATGTAAGAGTTGTGTTTCTTTTACAAACACACCAACCCGAAAATAGCTTCCTTGCTGGCATGTAACTTACTTTCAGTAGGTGTTGTGACTGCTGGCAACGTATCCAACAACGAGGTACAAACAGCAATGATGTCAGCCGCCTGGTTTAGAAATACACATAGAAAATATTTATAAACAAATAAATTACACATGTGGACAATGAAAAACAAGCATGCATGGATTTGCCATCACCAAAAAAACTTAAGAAGCATTAAGGAGGGGGGAGGATAAATACACAGCTAAGATAGCATAGCTCACATAACCTACATAGTATTCGAGAAAAAACATATAGCCTACATGCAACATGGAAAGCTCTTTGAAAAGAATGAAAAATAGATTCCACAGTTTTCTATTTATTTTTAGCTGCACAAGAGTCATGTACTGAAACTAAAAGCCGCCCCTATGTTGTGCTAAGATTAGAGAAGCACTTTTCACATCCAAGAAGAACATTTGCTGTCAACTGAATAAATCAATACAATAGCAGCAACCGAGAATCTCAACAAAATGAAATGAAAAAACTACTTTACCATATACCAAAGAAATTAGACCAAATCAACAGGAAAATGAACATTGTTTTTCAAAATCAGGACGGTAAATCAATATTGAAGAATGATAAAGAATTAAGGATATATGTCAGCATCGGGGGAAGGTCATAACCTCATATTGATAATACGACTTCCAAAGATCCCATCAACAGAAAACTCGAAGCACCAACCGTAACCAGGGCCCCACTTCTCAAGGGGCCTTCCTTGGCTCTAGGCTAAGTCAGGAGCCCTCCATGCAAGGGACCGGGTCCTAGGGTCCTCTGAACCTCCGGGTCTCTCCCAGCCTTTGGTGCCTTCCATGACGGGCCAACCAGCCTCCCAAGTCCTAACCAGGAGAGCCAAGCTCATTGCTCGATCTAAATGGGGTCCATACAGGCTGAAGATTATAACTAGACCACCCGGGCATTCTTCAAGATGCTATCGGGGCAAAGCGTCACCAAAGTAGAAGCCCCTAAGGTAGGACGATCCCAGACGCCAGACAGAGATGCCCCCCGGGTCAAGCCGGCCTAGAGTGGTACGACCTCGGTGCCATATGTGCTCGTACTCAGGATTGATACATGGTACTGGGCCATTAGGATAATGCTTATGTCCATCACATTAAATATGATGGACATTATTGTAGTTAAGGAGGTGCACTGTGGCTGCGATGAAGGCAGTAGGCACACATAGCCACTATATAGTACATGTCATCGTCCCTATAACCACAATAATGGGTGGCAGGTGTACCCAAGGCCATTGTGCAGTAAGTGCCACAGTCACTATAGCCACGTTTGAACATACTAACATACCTGCAAGCATTATAAAGTACAAGCAACTACATCGTTTACCAACTACGTCGTACCTAACGGCATGGCCTACAGTAATGCCACTGCGATAGAATGTATCTCCCCTATAGGTTGTAGGCCTGTAGCACAGCTCAACGTTGTGGCACGTCCAAGGCATGCGCCACATACGACTCCATGTCAAATAAAAGATAGGAATTGAGCCTCTATTAGGTAGGGCCCACTACTCATCAAACATGTATCACTCTCCACATTTGAGCTATAAAAAAGAGGTAGAGCAGTGGAGAAAAGGGTTAGAAAGGCTCTTTCCAGACTTTTGGACTTCAGGCTCAGCTTTTGGCTTCACTTAGCTTCAGACACGAACCTCCGGCTATGGCTGGGCAAAAAACCCGAAACCCGAACTAGGAATACCCGAAACCCGAATTTTGTTCGGGAATTTCGGGTAACAACTTGCAAAACCCGAATTTATTTCGGGTAATTCGGGTATCACAATCGGGTACCCGAAATACCCGAACTTTCATGTGTCATGTACTTATGTCATGCTTAATTATTAATTTGTACATCTATAATTATGTGTAAGTGTGCATAACTTGTGATTGTAGATTGTGTGTGTTTTGTATGTCCACGTATATCATTATTCAAACTGTATTTTTATACTAATTTAATAGGGTGTATGTGTTTTTATGAAGTCAACACAACAGTTCAGGTAGTTCAGGAATACCTGAACCCGAAATTTCGGGTACCCGAATTTTCGGGTATTGTAAAACTCGTTATAATTTCGGGTATCGATTCTCAAAACCCGAAACTTTAAATATCCGAATTACCCGACCCGAAATTTTCGAGTAACCCGAACGCCCACCCCTACCTCCGGCGAACAGACACGAACCTTCAACGTAACAAAGATGAACTAGGGACCAGTTAGACTAAAACTCTCACCAGATTTGAAAGAGAATTGAGGGCTAGGCATCATAAGTCTATGTTGATATTTGAGCGTGTAATCTTCTTCACTTGTGCATTCATCAATCCACCATACAAAAAAGAGGATGTACAACATTACGCATTTGCGGCCTGAACCTCTATAAATCTCTCGTGTGTCGATAACTAGGCAGTACCCAGGATCAACGTGCCTCCAGACTAGGCCCCTCACTCTATCCTTCATTCACCAATCCTCTCGGGTACCTAAGGAACCCTGGTGTTGTTACATGACGACAATATCTAACTCCCAAGAAGTTGATCAGCTAGCTTAGAATCCAAATAGGCAAAAAAGGGAAACAAGCATTGAACTCAGATTAGTTCTTATCTTACATAAGAAATAACAGATGAATACATCTAAGAGTTTGCAAGTAGCATAATTGATCAAGTAGCCTAAGGGTGAAAAGATAATCTACTTGACATGGATAATTTCTCAATAGTCTATTTATCAAAGCAGATGACTGTGGACTGTTGCATCCCCAAGATGGTTGAACTATAAACCAAAGAGTCTCAATTTTTGCGGATGATGTGGCTATTTTTTAAAACCTGATATTGAAGACCTTGAAGTTGTCAAGGCCATTTTAAGGGGTTTTGGAGCAGCTTCTGTATAAGAGAATGAAGTGCTTGTTGTATTGCATAGAGGAGTGTTACAATATAGACTCAAAACCAATGATTTCAAGTCGTCCGACTAATCGCGATTAGTCGGGCTAGTTGGTTCTGTTAGCACGACTAGGGAGGCCGACCCAATCTGCTCAACTAATTGTTCGGTCATCCGATTAGTCGTCGACTAAACGTGATTAGTCGTCCAATTTGGGTGGGGGCGATTAGTTGCCCTGGACTCCTAGTTTAGGTCAATAGTAAGTCTGTACTTGGCATTTATGTAGTAACTAGTAAGTCTGCAACTCTGCATCATATGAATTAGTTAGTGACTACTGAGTAGTAACTGATGTTCAATTGTTCGTGTTCTGAAATCTGCAATCTGAATGCTGTCTTCCAATATTCATATTTGCTATGTTTGGTAATTAGTATTGCTTCCTATATGCTACATTGCTATATATAATTGAGTTAGTGACTGATGTTCATGTTCTAAAATCTGAATTGTCCAGTTCCAACATTCATATTTGTTATGTACTTATGTTTGGTATTGTCTCCTATAAGCTATATTGCTATATATATCAATATTATATACATAGGTACTGCAATTATGCTAGAGCGCTATAGGGACGACCAAGTCGACTAGGACCTGATTAGTCAACCTAGTCGTCATCCTAATCGTGATTAGTCGCCTGGTCGCCAAAGTGTTCCGACTAGCAAGTCGCCCGACTTGAAATCATTGCTCAGAACCCTAACCTTAATGGGCTGACGACCCAACAGTGGTGTCGACCCACATACATGAGACATACACTGTCTAACATCCCCTCGCAGTCGCAACGGGAGCACCGCGCACTATGAGACTGGAGTCGAAGCCGAAGGTAGGAGCCGACGGGTTGAAATCCCCCCACAGCCCCAATGTCGTGAGGGTGCGAATGTTGCGGCCGAAGTAGAGACCGGTGTGCACTCCAAGAAGACGATAGCCCCTTGATGCCAAGTTAACCGAAGTCCAGGTGGTCGTTTTTTTCTTGAAAGCGTAGGAGAACTGCGCCCCATTATATATTAAGCAGAAAAAGGGGTGGCCAAAAAAGCGCAGGAGAATTGCGTCCCACTATATATTAAGCAGAAAAAGAGGTGGTCGTGGCCGGGAGACACGCGACAGTAGCCTGTTCTTCGGGAGGGGTCGACGTTCGGGCGTCAACGATCGGCAGGGCAACACAACAAAAGAGCACCAGCAGGCCGAGGACCTTCTTGCTTCTTCTATCGTCCAGTCGTCGAGGAGCCTCGCTAGGGAGGCCGACGACAGCGCGCGTCTGCGCTGGTCAGGGTGGCCACGCCAGCCAGAATAGAAGGGGGATCGACGCCTCCGATCGAGAAAGCCACGACAGCGACGGATCCAACCATGAAGACGGCGATCCGACAAAAGGGACGACGAATCTAGAATGGGAAGGTCGCGACAGTGGTGGATCCGACCAAGAAAGCTGAGACAGCGACGGATCCAGCTATGGCGTCGACGAAGGGGTGGCAGGGGGTGGCGGCGGGGCGGGTCCAGCCGGGCAGGGGCCTGCGTCGGGCCTGGCAAGGGGGTTGACACCAACGACGAGAGAAGGTCGAGGGGGCTGCACTAGGCGCGACGGCGGCGGATCGGGTGTCCGGCGGCGCGTGGAGGCACACCAGCGGCGGATCGGGTGTCCGGCGGTGCTGGGAAGCACGGCGGCGCTGGATCAGGCAGCCGGCGACGCAGGGAGGCGCAGCGAGCGATGGCTAGGCGTGCGCCTGCGCCCTGAGCGGCGTCGACGACGGTGGCACATGTGCGCTCGGTGGCTAGGCTTGCGCCTGCGCCCGTAGCAGCGGTAGTGGATCCTACGCCCTCGCATGAGCACGCGGCGACAGCCTGCACCCAGTCCGGTGCCCGCCCTTGCTCCTGTCTTAGTTGGCGTGGGGAAGGGGAAGGAGAGCAGCAGCGGGGAGGAACGGGAGGGCCGACGGCTAGGATGGTGGCCGTCCCCCGGGAGTTCCCTCCCGGGGTCGGCGGCGTGGGAGCAGGGCTGACGGCTATTGGGGGAGGAGGCCAGCGGCTATGCTGTTGGAGAAGGAAAACCCTATTCCTCTAATACCATGTAAGATTGTGAACTTCTTGATGTATTGCATAGAGAAGGGATACATATATATAGACTCAAGGGAAACCCTAACCTAACCCGAATGGATCGACAGCCCAATGGTGGTGCCAACCCACCTACACATATAGGAACACACACTCTAACATTCTGGCCTCCAAACTAATCTGCATAAAAGCTTCTCCTACCCCATTCGGTGCCATGATGAATCAGTTGCCATGGCTATCCAAATAGTAGGATGTGCCTCCAAAAAAATTCCTACTACTTATCTTGGTCTTCCCCTGAGTTTCAGGAAACTAACTGTTGGCATCCTTTTGCCTTGGATACAGCAAATTGCTAATAAACTTCTAGGTTGGAAAGCTGATCCTTTGAATATGTCTCGGAGAATCACTCTTGTCAAGGTTGTTCTCTCTGCCATTCCAGTATACCTACTCATCAAGCTAAATGTTCCTAAATGGGGTATCAATGCCATTGACAAAATTAGGAGGAACTTTTTATGGAAGGGCCAAAGGGGAAGGTAGAGGGGGTTGTCTCATAGCTTGGGATAAAATTGCTAGGCCTATGTGTTGGAATGTAACTGTGATAGCCCATATGGGGCGCCTGGCCCATTGGCCCTGTAACCCTAATGTAACCCTAGCCTACGGGCTATATAATGTAGCAGCGGAAGAAAGGATCGTGTTTTTCCTCTGATACCATGAAGAAACACACCGCACACCTATAACTGGTGGGGTGCATGTCCTCCTCGGTCGCCGCCACCCAGCCGTCGCGCCTGCGCCACCAGGTCACCCCGGTCGCTGCGCCTGAGCCGCCGCCACCAGGCCACCGCGCTCGCGCCACCGAAACCCGGTCGCCGCT
Organism: Zea mays; assembly: GCF_902167145.1. Lineage (NCBI taxonomy): Eukaryota > Viridiplantae > Streptophyta > Magnoliopsida > Poales > Poaceae > Zea > Zea mays. Next base: position 136,339,130 of record NC_050101.1, read on the forward strand.
CCGCCGCCACCAGGCCATCGTGCTTGCGCCGCCGCGCTCGCGCCGCCGAAACCCGGTCGCCGCGCCCGCGCCTACGCCAACCCGGCCCGCCAGGACGCCGACCCTAGCCGCACCGCCGCGTCACCGCCATCCATGGCCACCGAAACCACTGACGCCGACGGGCTCGCTCCGGTCTTCTTCCCCGCCTACGCCGCCGTCAACGTGAAGTAGCACGTGCCGATCGACCTCAGCCTCGAGCGCCCCAACTACTCCAAGTGGAAGGCTTTCTTCACCGCCCTCTGCGGCAAGTACGAGCTGCTCAGCCACATCAACGGCACGATGGTTGCGCGCCCTTAAGATCCAACGTGGTCTCAACCTGACGCGTGTGTTCGCAGGTGGATGTACAACTCCGCCGACGACGTCGTTCTCAACCTCGCCATGGAGCCCGATCAGGACACCTGCGCCCTGTACGTCTCCATTGAGGCCTTGTTCCAGGCAAACAAGGAGTCTCGCACTGTCGTCCTCGAGCAGGAGTTCCACAACCTATCCCAGGGCGATCTCTCCATCGACGCCTACGCCCAGCAGATGAAGCGCACCGCTGATGCGCTCCGGGAGGTCGGCCACACTGTCTCCCCCGCGCAGCTCGTTCTCAATCTTCTGCGCGGCCTCAACCCTCGCTTCGCCAACACCGCCAACAGTATCTCCAACACGTCACAGTCGCTCAACTTCAAGTCCGCCACCAACATGCTCTGTGTCAAGGAACTTCGCCTCGGCACCGAGAACAAGGAAGCTTTGGCATCGGCACTCGCTGTTTCCACCGCCCCGTTCTGCACGTCGCCCGCCTGCCACTCCACCTCCTCCTCCAGCAATGGGGGCAGTGGCAAGGGCAAGGGGCGCGGTGGCAACGGTGGCAGCAGCAACGGCGGTGGTCGGCGCCACCAGCAACACGACGACGGCCGGCGCAACCAGCAGCAGGGTGGCCACCGCCAACCACCCCAGCCAACTGGTCCTTGGGTTTGCTACAACCCCTAGGCCGGTCCGTGGCCTCCTCAGCAGCAATAGTGGGCGCCTACTCCGCCTCCTCCACAGCAGGCTCACACCGCCTTTGCGCCGCCACAGTTCTCCGCCGCAGGTGCTCCTTCAGGCGGCTGGAATACGGCCAACCTGATTGCCGCCCTTAATCAGATGGCGGTGCAGGACTCCTCTTCCTGGGTTATGGACAGCGGAGCGACATCCCACATGTCCTCCAACGACGGTATACTCCTCTCCCGTTTTCCTTCCCCACCGTGCTCCATTACGGTCGGTAACAGGCAGTCCATCCCTTCATCTGGTCGTGGCACATCTCTCTTACCTATAGTTGATCGCTACTTTCATCTTAATAATGTTCTTGTCGCTCCTCAACTTGCTCGCAATTTGCTATCTATTCGACAGCTTACTCGCGACAATAACTGTTCTATTGAGTTTGACGCTTCTGGTTTTTCTGTTAAGGATCTCCAAACCAAAACGGTCCTTCTTCGGTGCAATAGCAACGGGGATCTCTACATTCCACATCGTCTGCTGCCTCGCTGCCATGTTGTTGTCGTTGCTCCGGAGTTGTGGCATGCTCGCCTCGGTCATCCAGCGTCAGCCATCGTTCAAACCCTAAATAAGCTTTCAGCTATACGGTGTAATAAAGCAGCTCGCCACATTTGCCATGCCTGCCAGCTAGGCAAACACGCTAGGCTGCCTTTTGCTAGTTATGTTTCTAATACTTCTGCACCCTTTGAACTTGTTCATTGTGATGTCTGGACCTCTCTAGTGTTGAGTATTTCGGGCTATAAATATTATCTTGTGATACTTGATGATTTTACTCATTTTTGTTGGACATTCCCCCCTGCGCCATAAATCTGAGGCTCATGACCATATTGTTCAGTTCACTGCTTACGCTAACACACAATTCAGCTCTTCTGTGCGCTGTTTTCAGACCGATAATGGGACCGAGTTCATTAATAGTGCCACTGTCGCCTTCCTGGTTGGCCGCAGCATCCTTCTTCGCACCTCGTGCCCCTACACATCCGCCCAGAACGGCAAAGCTGAGCGGATGCTTCGCACTCTGAACAATGTTGTTCGGACACTTCTGATCCATGCGACCATGCCTCCTCCCTATTGGGCCGAGGCTCTCTCCACCGCTATGTTCCTCAGAAACCGGCGACCTTCGTCGTCCATACATAACGGTATTCCCTATCATCTCCTTTATCGCAAGATGCCAGATTACTCACTCCTTCGAGTTTTTGGTTGCCTGTGCTATCCAAACCTCAGTGCCACGACCCCCCACAAATTGTCTCGTATTTTTCCCTATCATCTCCTTTATCGCAAGATGCCAGATTACTCCCTCCTTCGAGTTTTTGGTTGCCTATGCTATCCAAACCTCAGTGCCACGACCCCCCACAAATTGTCTCCTCGCTCTGCGGCGTGTGTTTTTCTCGGTTACCCTCCTTCCCAGAAGGGCTACCGGTGCCTCGATCTATCCACTCGCAAGATCATCATCTCTCGCCACGTTGTGTTTGAGGAGACTCACTTTCCGTTAGCGGCTTCAAAGCCTCGACCGGATTCATTTGATTTTCTGCTACAGGATCTACTCCCCACGCCATCCCCGTCTACCTCAGACGCACGGCAAACGCGGGCCTCAGACGATGCCAGCGATCCTGTCGAGCTAGACCCGGCCATCCTGTGGCACGGCGCTGCCTACTGGCTGCCCCAGGAGCCCCGGCAGACAGCACCTACCGGCACCAGTAACGGTGCCCCCGCTGCCACTGCTGGGTCACGGTTCAGTCTTCATTACAGTCGGCGCCCGCGTCCAGCACCGGCTCCAGCGCCGCAGGCGGTGGCGCCCCAGCCTGCGGAGCCTCCTGCTCGGGAGACTCATTCCCGGACGGGCTCCCTGCCGCCCCCCATACAGCGATATGGTTTCACTGCGACGTTCTCCAGCTTGGCGTCGCCGCTGCCATGCTCCACCCGCGTTGCGCTCGCCGATGCAAATTGGCGCGCGGCGATGACTAACGAGTACAAGGCGCTTGTTGACAATGGCACCTGGTGTCTCGTTCCTCGCTCGCCTCGTACCAACGTCATCTCCGGCAAGTGGGTCTACAAGCACAAGTATCGTGCTGACGGTTCCCTAGCTCGCCATAAAGCTAGGTGGGTCGTTCGTGGGTTCTCGCAGCGGCACGACATCAACTACGACGAGACGTTCAGCCCGGTTGTCAAGTCGGCCACCATCCGGGTGGTCCTCAGCATCGTCGCTTCTCGCTCCTGGTCGATCCATTAGCTGGACGTGAAGAACGCTTTTCTCCACGACTACTTGCACGAGACCGTCTACTGTGAGCAGCCGCCGGGTTTCGTCGACCCGGCCGCCCCCGACCACGTGTGCCTCCTGAGAAAGTCCTTGTATGGACTCAAGCAGGCGCCCCGGGCTTGGCACCAGCGCTTCTCCAGCTTCGTACAGCGGTCTGGTTTCACTGCGTCAGCCTCCGACACGTCCCTTTTTGTTTACAAAGAGGGCGCTGACATCGCCTACCTACTGCTCTATGTCGACGACATCATCCTGACAAACTCGTCGACCTGGCTTCTTCGTCGCCTCACCGAGCTCCTTCACTCCGAGTTTGCCATGACAGATCTTGGGGACCTACACCACTTCCTTGGGATCTATGTCACGCGTTCCAAGGACGGCCTCTTCCTCTCCCAGCGTCAGTATGTTGCGGATCTGCTTCAACGCGCCGGCATGGTTGTGTCACCCTACGGCGACTCCTGTTGACACTCATGCCAAGTTGTTCGCTACAGATGGTGCCCCGGTGGCCGATGCCACTCAATACTGCAGCCTCGCCGGAGGTCTACAGTATCTCATGCTGACTCGGCCGAATCTCGCCTATGCCGTTCAGCAGGTGTGCCTCTTCATGCACGACCCGCGCGAGCCTCATCTGGCGCTGCTCAAGCGGGTCCTGCTGTATGTCAAGGGTACCCTCTCCACTGGACTTCACATCGGCACTGGCAGCATTACGGATTTGTCTGCCTACTCCGACGCTGATTGGGCAGGCTGTCCAGACTCTCGGCGCTCTACTTCAGGGTACTGTGTCTTCCTCGGTGACAACTTAGTCTCATGGTCCTCCAAACGACAGACTACGGTTTCTCGTTCGAGCGCGGAGGCTGAGTATCGTGTTGTTGCGCACGCTGTGGCTGACTTGTTGGCTTCGTTAGCTGCTCCAGGAGCTTCATACACCCATCTCTTCGGCAACAATCGTCTTCTCTGACAACGTTAGTGCTATCTATATGACTGCCAACCTTGTCCATCATCGTCGCACGAAGCATATTGAGATTGACATTCACTTCGTAAGTGAGAAGGTTGCTTTGGGACAAGTCCGGGTGCTCCGTGTTCCATCGTCGCTTCAGTTCGCTGACATTATTACCAAAGGGTTACCTGTACAGTTATTTACTGATTTTAGGTCCAATCTTTGCGTTCGTGACACTCCCGATTAGACTGAGGGAGTGTGTTGGAATGTAACTATGATAGCCTATATGGGGCGCCTGGCCCATTGGCCCATGTGCATTGTAACCCTAATGTAACCCTAGCCTACAGGCTATATAATGAAGGTCACCCCACCAGTTATAGGTGTGCGGTGTGTTTCTTCACTATGGAGTTGGGAGGCCTTGGCATACCTAGGCCCTGTTTGTTTCAGCTTTTTTCAGCTTCTGCCACCAAAAGTTGTTGTGGACTGCCAAACGCTCAGCTTTTCAGCCAGCTTCTATAAAATTCATTTTGGTAAAAACCATACAAAATCAACATAAACACATAATCGGTCGAGTTGTTGCAATAGTAGGATTCTGTCACTGTTCAGATTCTGAGCCTTATGAACACCTTCATCTTCCTCCGCACGTAATCCCAACGATACTCAGATTCTCTACACAGTCAAATTCTCCCCACAACCAGATTCTCGGAGAAGCTGGTCAAACAAGCCCCTAATTTCCTCACTGAGTTGGGCTTTACAAATGAGATGGCTATGGCTTCAAAAGACAGGCCCTCCAAACTATGGGCTAGCCTAGACCTCAACATTTCTTCAAAAGTTAGAGCCTTAATCGCTGTGACTACAAATATTGGTAATGGAGCCACAACCTTTTTCTAGAGAAATAAGTGGATTCATGGGTGTTCTATGGAAGAGGTAGACTTGCGGTTCCAAAGAAGTTTAAGAGCAACCGGACTGTTCAACAGGCCCTTCCCTCCTCCATTTGGGTGCAGCATATCAAGGGGAATCTGTTTCTTGCTGGTCTAGACGAATTATTGCAGCTATGGGATGTGTTAGAGGACTTTCAACTTCATGATAGGCCCGACATGCATGTGTGGAGGTTCTCTAATTCCGAGTTGTTCACCTCTTAAGTCTGCATACAACGCCTTCTTCACTGGTGTTGTTCTCTTTGAGCCATGGAAAAGGATCTAAAAGAGCTGGGCTGCGCCTAAACGCAAGACTTTCATCTGGCTTGCTACTAATAATAAGTGCTCGACAGCTGACATCCTGAAAAAGAGAGGGCTGACTTCCCTGAGAGTTGTCTCCTCTGTGATCAAGATGATGAAACGGTGCAACATATTCTCTCTAATTGTGTTTTTGCAAGACAATTCTAGCACACTATCCTCCTCCCTACTGGCCTTACTGTTGTAGTTCCCAAGTGCAGTGATGTCTGCTTTGATGACTGGTGGAAGGAAGCTTCCTCCAAAATCCCCAAAGGGAAAAGAAAGGAATTTAACAGTGTTGTCATCCTTGGAGCTTGGAGTCTATGGAAAAATAGAAACAAATGTGTTTTTGATGGAGCTCGCCCTTCCCTGGCTATCCTAGTGGAGGGCATTGTTATTAAAGCGGCAATGCGAGGTAAGGCGACCGACCCCTTTTTACCTTTTAAGCGATAAGGCGGCAAGGCGAGGTAAGGCGACCGACCCCCTTTTTACCTTTTAAGCGATAAGGCGTAAGGCGAGGTGACGCCTTAGTAATATATAAAAGTAGACAACAAAAATAGAATATATATATATAGGAATAGTCTCAAATAGATATAGATAATAGTATTATAGTAGCAAATAGAAGTCCAGTTAGCCCAGGCAACCCAACAGCCCACATAGCCAATCAAAATTAGGTTACCCACACCTCCAACCACTTATTTCCCTTCCCTCCCATTACCCCCCTATGCCAGCATACTCTTCCCGCAGCCGCCGCCAACGCTCAACTCACCACCACCAAATCTGCTATGGGCGTGTCGCCGCCACCAAATCTGCTATGGGTGCGCCGCCGCCGCCAACGCTCAACTCACCGCCGCCGCCAGCACTCGGTCGCCGCCACCAAATCCGCTATGGGCGTGCTGGCGCCGCAAGGAGACCAACACCGCCGCAGCTGTAAATCCACCGGACACCAACAACAACGCTACAGATCCCGCTCGCTTCATGGTCAGGTTGCAGCAGCCCTTTAATCAATCCCTACAGACCTTCAAGGCGTCTTCAAAGCGACGCCTTAGCAATCTTCAAGGCAGCATGGCGACGCGTTACTGGCCAAGGCGGTCACCTTAGTCTCCGGTCTAAGGCGAGAGGGACGCCTTGCCGCTGCTGCGCGGCTTACCGCCTAAGCGACGCTTCAAGGATGCCTTAACAACAATGGTGGAGGGGTTCAGAGCGGAGCTGCACCTTTGGTCGCTGGCAGGTGCCAAAAATATGCAAGCTCTATTTGATCCTGGTTGAGTGAGGGGGTTTTCGGTTACTAGTGTGCTCAGGTGGTTGTAAGTGTCCTGGGTGTCTTGTGTAAGCGTGTGTGTTTTGGGTGTGTATCCTGTTTTTTTGGGCCCTAGCCCTTTTTCTTCTCCTTATAATATAATCATACGCAGCTCTCCTGCGTATCCGAAAAAAAAAGTTAACTGGACCTAATCTTACTTACCTAAATGCCAATAAACCAGCTTTTAGTGTTTAAAACAAAAATGTTGTAGAAACCCAGAAGGTAGAAGAAAACCTACTGAATCAGAAGCTAACTTTGCATCAGACAAAATCCAGGTTGCAGCTTCAAGAACATTTGCAAGGACGCACGCATATCCTGGATGATTAGCTGATATATCGTTTGGAAGGACATCAACAAGACTGGGCAAAAGGCAAGCTATTTGATGGATATAATATTTGTTGAGCCCGTTAACGGAGAAAACCTGAAGTATAAAGAGGAAGGACATCACATATATTGTCATTCAAATAATTGGTGAAGGAACTTAATTCCTCAAAGAAAAATTTCTTCCATAAATATTGGTTATAGAGATTAATATTGTAGTATGACTTTAGACTCCACAACAACAAATGTAATGTAATATAGGTGAGACGATACTGAGAAAAATGTATTGCAATTTCTAGTTTGGAGGTCATTGGAGATAATCCAAAAAAAAGGCAAACAAAGATATTAAAGGAAATGTTGACCTTCTTGAGTTGTGGTAAACGATGCCATAGAAAAGGGATGGACAGAAGCTGAGACGAGAAACTCCATCTTGGATCCACTTTCAGACAACAACAGGGATGATGGCCAACATGCGAAGCAACAAGCATAAGCACTTGCTCCAGCACAGATGCACTATCAAAATGACCAGAATTTCTGACATTTTGCTGAATCATAATCATGTATGTCAGAAAAAAAAAAACTATAACAAAATAGCACTAGCATTATTACAGTAAACTCCATGTATCATATACCAGTCAAATGATTTTTTCTCAGAACCTATCAGACAAATAAATAACAGAACAAGGTTTGCCTAAAAAGTGAACCTGGCTGATACACATGATTTCGAACAGTTACATGGGTGCCACGTGCCTTAGGTCTTACAGAAATAAACAACATGTTTCATGTTAAAGAAAGCAGGTTGATTCTTAAAAGACGTTAGCAGTTACATACCAATAGAGTGAAAGAACTAGAGGCATGTACAATCAAGTAAGTGCCCATTATCAGGGTCAAGTGAACTATAAATATCCAAACGAATGTCAAAGAGCAACTAGAAGACCAACTTACCGGTACAGATACGATAATGCCACGAAATAAGCAATAGATCTTTCTCTGCTGAAGATAACCAACTACTTTGCAGTTCCAAAGAAATTTTGGATTTATCAAGCAACCTACAGTTTCCAGTAATGACACAGAAGGCACTGATGTGGTTCCAGGTGTTGTTAAAAGTTGGCTGCCCCAATCATGCCTGCCAAACATAAAATCAAGTCACATTCTATGTTGTTAACTTCTGGTGCAGGAAGGCTGCACATGTACAGTGTGGGAGTATCTCCATTAAAGTCACAAGAAGATAGTTTTAAACACGTGATCGCAAAGAAGAAAAGCCCAAAGAAGAATAAATTCCAAAACAGCTTTGCATGGTTGAACTTACCTCTTTTGATAGACTGCTTGCACACAGATGAGGGCAAATTTTTTTACTCGGTGAGCAACAAGAGGTTGCAGCGAGGAGCCATTCACACCAGTGAAGAGAGTTACAACATCTCCTGCAACAGGAGAAAATACCATTAGAAACAAGACAAACAAACATGGAACATCAAGATGAGAAGATTATGCCCAAGTTAAATGCAAGTCATAACAAACATTAAACTAACTAGATACCTCTAATTATCGAAGAGTTCAAGATGCAAATAACATAATCAAATAACAAAGTTCAGAGAAATTAACTTTCATATCATTGGTTAATATTACTTGAAAAAAACAAAAACAGATCACTTTTTACATACTGAATCAAGGGGAAACTAAATTGTCGGGGACCATAATTAGGGGTACCCTCAAGACGCCTAATTCTCAGCTGGTAACCCCCATCAGCATAAAGCTGCAAAGGCCTGATGGGCGCGATTAAGTCAGGGATCAGTCCACACGAGTGACTCGATCACGCTTCACCCGAGCCTAGCCTCGGCCAAAGGCAGCCGACCTCGAGAGACTTCCGTCTCGCCCGAGGCCCCCCTTTTTATGGCGGACACATCACCGGCTCGCCCAAGGCCTTGGCTTCGCTCAGAAGCAACCTTGACTAAATCACCACACCGACTGACCAAATTGCAGGGGCATTTAACGCAAAGGTGGCCTGACACCTCTATCCTGACACGCGCCCCCGGCAGAGCCGAGGTGACCGCCGTCACTCCACCGCTCCACTGGCCAGTCTGACAGAAGGACAGCGCCGCCTGCGCCACTCCGACTGCAGTGCCACTCGACAGAGTAAGTCTGACAGGCAGTCAGGTCTTGCCAAAGGCGCCACAGCGAACTCCGCTCCGCCCGACCCCAGGGCTCGGACTCGGGCTAAGACCCGGAAGACGGCGAACTCCGCTCCGCCCGACCCCAGGGCTCGGACTCGGGCTAAGACCCGGAAGACGGCGAACTCCGCTCCGCCCGACCCCAGGGCTCGGACTCGGGCTAAGACCCGGAAGACGGCGAACTCCGCTCCGCCCGACCCCAGGGCTCGGACTCGGGCTAAGACCCGGAAGACGGCGAACTCCGCTCCGCCCGACCCCAGGGCTCGGACTCGGGCTAAGACCCGGAAGACGGCGAACTCCGCTCCGCCCGACCCCAGGGCTCGGACTCGGGCTAAGACCCGGAAGACGACGAAACTCCGCCTCGCCCGACCCCAGGGCTCGGACTCCGCCCTGGCCTCGGCCGAACGACTTCCGACTCGCCCGACCCCAGGGCTCGGACTCCGCCCTGGCCTCGGCCGAACGACTTCCGCCTCGCCCGACCCCTTGGCTCGGGCTCGGCCACGGCAACAGAAGGCAGACTCAACCTCGGCTTCGGAGGAAACCCCACGTCGCCCTGCCTAGGGCACAGACCGCCACGTCAACAGGAGGCGCCATCATCATCCCTCCCCGAATCGACTCGGGTCACGGAGAACAAGACCGACGTCTCATCCGGCCAGCTCCGCCAGAGAGGCAATGATGGCGCTCCACAAGCTCTATGACGACGGCGGCCCCCAACTCTCTTACGGAAGCAGGACAACGTCAGCAGGGACTCGACCGCTCCAACAGCTGTCCCTCCATCAGGCTCCGCCGCACCTCCGACAGCCACGACATCACGCCAGCAGGGTGCCCAGATCTCTCCGGCTGCCACATTGGCATGTACCTAGGGCGCTAGCTCTCCCTCCGCTAGACACGTAGCACTCTGCTACATCCCCATTGTACACCTGGATCCTCTCCTTACGACTATAAAAGGAAGGACCAGGGCCTTCTCAGAGAAGGTTGGCCGCGCGGGACCGAGGACGGGACAGGCGCTCTCTTGGGGCCGCTCGCTTCCCTCACCCGCGTGGACGCTTGTAACCCCCCTACTGCAAGCGCACCTGACCTGGGCGCGGGACGAACACGAAGGCCGCGGGACTTCCACCTCTCTCACGCTCGGCTCCGGCCGCCTCGCCTCTCCCCCCTTCGCGCTCGCCCACGCGCTCGACCCATCTGGGCTGGGGCACGCAGCACACTCACTCGTCGGCTTAGGGACCCCCCTGTCTCGAAACGCCGACAGTTGGCGCGCCAGGTAGGGGCCTGCTGCGTGCTGACGAACAGCTCCCCGTCAAGCTCCAGATGGGCAGTCTCCAGCAACCTCTCCGGCCCGGGACGGTGCTTCGTTTCGGGACTCTGGAGTTCATGTCCTTCGACGGCAGCTACGACATGACACTTCTTCCACCGCCGCGCGACTACGACAATAGCGGCCGACAACCCGCCCGCCGGCGGCGGAATCGACAACATCTTCCCCGCGTGGTGGAAGAGCAACATTCGGGCTCGCTCCGTTCTCTCCCCCGCCAACGGAGGAGGAGGCGGAGCCGTCAAGGCCAGACGGGAGGCCACGCTTCGCCGGCCGTCGAGCGAATCGACGCCCCCGACGCCCCGACGGAAGGCACGCCGGACGTCGACCTCGCGTTCGAGACGGAGGCAAGCGCCGTCCCCCCGCGGCACGCTGACCCCGAGCAAGAAGACGACGCCGGCGCGCTCGCGGAAAGCCTGCAGGACGTCGCCCTCGAACCAGAGATGGCGGCGCAACCAGTCCCCGATGTGACTACGTCGCTCCTCGTCGACCAAAAGGTAACGACTAACTCCCATCTTGCGTCATTTCGACTCGGCCTCAACCCGCCAAACGACCTCGTTTTGGCGGGCGCTCTCATTGAGGCGAGTGCGACCCCACTGAGGTTCTGTATGCGGTCGCCTTGGGACCAACTGACGGACGTCTCGACCTACGGGCCCTCTGGGTCCGAGGAAGATGACGATCCCAGCATTGGTTAGGATTTCTCCGGACTCGGCAACCCCAGTGCCGTGCGGGACTTCATGACCGCATGTGACTACTGTCTATCCGACTGTTCCGATGGAAGCCGCAGCCTTGGCGACGAGAGCTGCGGCCCAAGCCGCGAATGTTTCCACATCGAGCTAGGGGGTCCCACCGAAGGCAACCATCTTGGCATGCCGGAGGATGGTGATCTCCCTAGGCCGGTGCCTCGCGCCGACATCCCACGGGAGCTAGCTGTGGTCCCCGCTCCGGCGGGGGGTTACGACCCACAACTCGAGCAAGTCCGCGAGGCGCAGGCCAGGCTCAACGAGGGAACAGGAGCGCTTGAGCCGATCCGTCGGGACGTCGGACAGGCATGGGTGGGCCAACCCCTGGCCGGAGAAATACGTCATCTGCCCCAAGGTCTCCAGCACCGCGTCGCCAACGACGTCAGGATCAGGCCGCCGCCCGCATCCAGCGGGGTCGGTCAGAACCTGGCGACCGCAGCGATGCTCATCCGCGCGATGCCGGAGCCGTCAACCACCGAGGGGCGGCGAATCCAGGGAGAACTCAAGAATCTCCTGGAAGGCGCTGCGGCCCGGCGGGCCGAGAGCACTGCATCCCGGAGGCAAGGATATCCCTCGGAACCTCATGCCGCGACTTCCCGATTCATGCGGGAAGCCTCGGTCTACACCGGGCGCACGCGCAACACCGCGCCTGCGGCCCCGGGCCACCTCGGCAACGAGCACCATCGACGCGACCGTCGGGCTCACCTCGACGAAAGGGTGCGCCGAGGCTACCACCCCAGGCGTGGGGGGCGCTACGACAGCGGGGAGGATCGGAGTCCTTCGCCCGAACCACCCAGTCCGCAGGCCTTCAGTCGGGCCATCCGACGGGCGCCATTCCCGACCTGGTTCCGACCCCCGACTACTATCACAAAGTACTCGGGGGAAACGAGACCGGAACTGTGGCTCGCGGACTACCGCCTTGCCTGCCAACTGGGTGGAACGGACGACGACAACCTCATCATCCGCAACCTCCCCCTGTTCCTCTCCGACACTGCTCGCGCCTGGTTGGAGCACCTGCCTCCGGGGCAGGTTTCCAACTGGGACGACTTGGTCCAAGCCTTCGCTGGCAATTTCCAGGGCACATACGTGCGCCCCGGGAATTCCTGGGACCTTCGAAGCTGCCGGCAACAGCCGGGGGAGTCGCTCCGGGACTACATCCGGCGATTCTCGAAGCAGCGCACCGAGCTGCCCAACATCACCGACTCGGATGTCATCGGCGCGTTCCTCGCCGGCACCACTTGCCGCGACCTGGTGAGCAAGCTGGGTCGCAAAACCCCCACCAGGGCGAGCGAGCTGATGGACATCGCCACCAAGTTCGCCTCCGGCCAGGAGGCGGTCGAGGCTATCTTCCGAAAGGACAAGCAGCCCCAGGGCCGCCCATCGGAAGAAGCCCCCGAGGCGTCTGCTCCGCGCGGCGCCAAGAAGAAAGGCAAGAAGAAGTCGCAATCGAAACGCAACGCCGCCGACGCGGACCTTGTCGCCGCCGCCGAGTATAAGAACCCTCAGAAGCCCCCCGGAGGTGCAAACCTCTTCGACAAGATGCTCAAGGAGCCGTGCCCCTACCATCAGGGGCCCGTCAAGCACACCCTCGAGGAATGTGTTATGCTTCGGCGTCATTTCCACAGGGCCGGGCCACCCGCCGAAGGTGGCAGGGCCCACGACGACGACAAGAACGAAGAACACCCAGCAGGGGGGTTCCCCGAGGTCCGCGACTGCTTCATGATCTATGGAGGGCATGCGGCGAATACCTCGGCTCGGCACCGCAAGCAAGAGCGCCGGGAGGTCTGCTCGGTGAAGGTGGCGGCGCCAGTCTACCTAGACTGGTCCGACAAGCCCATCACTTTCGACCGGGCCGACCACCCTGACCATGTGCCGAGCCCGGGGAAATACCCGCTCGTCGTCGACCCCGTTGTCGGCGATGTCAGGCTCACCAAGGTCCTGATGGACGGGGGCAGCTGCCTCAACATCATCTACGCCGAGACCCTCAAGCTTCTGCGCGTCGATCTGTCCTCCGTCCGAGCAGGCGCTGCGCCCTTCCACGGGATCATCCCTGGGAAGCGCGTCCAGCCCCTCGGGCGACTCGACCTCCCCGTCTGCTTCGGGACGCCCTCCAACTTCCGAAGGGAGACCCTGACGTTCGAGGTAGTCGGGTTCCGAGGAGCCTACCACGCCGTGCTAGGGAGGCCATGCTACGCGAAGTTCATGGCCATCCCCAACTACACCTACCTGAAGCTCAAGATGTCGGGCCCCAACGGGGTCATCACCGTCGGCCCCACGTACAAACACGCGTTCGAATGCGACGTGGAGTGCGTGGAGTACGCCGAGGCCCTCGCCGAGTCCGAGGCCCTCATCGCCGACCTGGAGAACCTCTCCAAGGAGGTCCCAGACGTGAAGCGCCATGCCGGCAACTTCGAGCCAGCGGAGACGGTCAAGGCCGTCCCCCTCGACCCCAGCGGCGACACCACCAAGCAGATCCGGATCGGTTCCGGGCTCGACCCCAAATAGGAAGCAGTGCTCGTCGACTTTCTCCGCGCAAACGCCGACGTCTTTGCGTGGAGTCCCTCGGACATGCCCGGCATACCGAGGGATGTCGCCGAGCACTCGCTAGATATTCGGGCCGGAGCCCGACCCGTCAGGCAGCCTCTGCGCCGATTCGACGAGGAGAAGCGCAGAGCGATTGGCGAAGAGATCCACAAGCTAATGGCGGCAGGGTTCATCAAAGAGGTATTCCATCCCGAATGGCTTGCCAACCCTGTGCTTGTGAGGAAGAAAGGGGGGAAATGGCGGATGTGTGTGGACTACACTGGTCTCAACAAAGCATGTCCGAAGGTTCCCTACCCTCTGCCTCGCATCGACCAAATCGTGGATTCCACTGCTGGGTGCGAAACCCTGTCCTTCCTCGATGCCTACTCGGGGTATCACCAGATCCGGATGAAAGAGTCCGACCAGCTCGCGACTTCTTTCATCACGCCGTTCGGCATGTACTGCTATGTCACCATGCCGTTCGGCTTGAGGAATGCGGGCGCGACGTACCAGCGGTGCATGAACCATGTGTTCGGCGAACACATCGGTCGCACAGTCGAGGCCTACGTCGATGACATCGTAGTCAAGACACGGAAGGCTTCCGACCTCCTCTCCGACCTTGAAGTGACATTCCGGTGTCTCAAGGCGAAAGGAGTCAAGCTTAACCCTGAGAAGTGTGTCTTCGGGGTGCCCCGAGGCATGCTCCTAGGGTTCATCGTCTCCAAGCGAGGCATCGAAGCCAACCCGGAGAAGATTGCGGCCATCACCAGCATGGGACCCATCAAGGACTTAAAAGGGGTACAGAGGGTCATGGGATGCCTCGCGGCCCTGAGCCGCTTCATCTCACGCCTCGGCGAAAGAGGTCTGCCTCTGTACCGCCTCTTAAGGAAGGCCGAATGTTTCGCTTGGACCCCTGAGGCCGAGGAAGCCCTCGGCAACCTGAAGACACTCCTTACAAAGGCGCCAGTCTTGGTGCCGCCGGTGGACGGAGAAACCCTCTTGGTCTACGTCGCCGCGACCACTCAGGTGGTTAGCGCCGCGATTGTGGTCGAAAGGCAGGAGGAAGGGCATACATTGCCCGTTCAGAGGCCGGTCTACTTCATCAGCGAAGTGCTGTCCGAGACTAAGATCCGCTACCCACAAGTTCAAAAGCTGCTGTATGTTGTGATCCTGACAAGGCGGAAGCTACGACACTACTTCGAGTCCCATCCGGTAACTGTGGTGTCATCCTTCCCCCTGGGGGAGATCATCCAGTGCCGAGAGGCCTCGGGCAGGATCGCAAAGTGGGCGGTGGAGATCATGGGCGAAACGATCTCGTTCGCCCCTCGGAAGGCCATCAAGTCCCAAGTGTTGGCGGATTTCGTGGCCGAATGGGTCGACACCCAACTGCCGACGACTCCGATCCAACCGGAGCTCTGGACCATGTTTTTCGACGGGTCGCTGATGAAGACGGGGGCCGGCGCGGGCCTGCTCTTCATCTCGCCCCTCGGAAAGCACTTGCGCTACGTGCTGCGCCTCCACTTCCCGGCGTCCAACAATGTGGCCGAGTACGAAGCTCTGGTCAACGGATTGCGGATCGCCATCGAGCTAGGGGTCAGACGCCTCGACGCTCGCGGTGATTCGCAGCTCGTCATCGACCAAGTCATGAAGAACTCCCACTGCCGCGACCCGAAGATGGAGGCCTACTGCGACGAGGTTCGGCGCCTGGAAAACAAGTTCTTCGGGCTCGAGCTCAACCACATCGCTCGGCGCTACAACGAAACCGCAGACGAGCTGGCCAAGATAGCCTCGGGGCGAACGACAGTCCCCCCGGACGTCTTCTCCCGGGATCTGCATCAACCCTCCGTCAAGCTCGACGACGCGCCCGAGCCCGAGGTACCCTCGGCTCAGCCCGAGGTACCCTCGGCTCAGCCCGAGGCACCCTCGGCCCAGCCCGAGGTACCCTCGGCCCCCGAGGGCGGGGCATTGAACGTCGAGGAAGGGCAGAGCGGGGCCACGCCAGACCAAGATTGGCAGGCCCCGTACCTGCAATATCTCCGTCGAGGAGAGCTACCCCTCGACCAAGTCGAGGCTCGGCGGGTAGCGCGACGCGCCAAGTCATTCGTCTTGCTGGGCGACGAAGAGGAGCTCTACCATCGCAGCCCCTCGGGAATCCTCCAGCGATGCATCTCCATCGCCGAAGGTCGGGAACTGCTGCAAAAAGTACACTCGGGGGCTTGCGGCCACCACGCAGCACCCCGAGCCCTTGTTGGAAATGCTTTCCGGCAAGGCTTCTACTGGCCAACGGCGGTGGCTGACGCCACTAGGATCGTCCGCACCTGCGAAGGGTGCCAATTCTATGCGAAGCGGACACACCTGCCCGCTCAGGCTCTGCAGACAATACCCATCACCTGGCCCTTCGCTGTATGGGGTCTGGACCTCGTCGGTCCCTTGCAGAAGGCGTCCGGGGGCTACACGCACCTGCTGGTCGCCATCGACAAATTCTCCAAGTGGATCGAGGTCCGACCTCTGAACAGCATCAGGTCCGAGCAGGCGGTGGCATTCTTCACCAACATCATCCATCGCTTTGGGGTCCCGAACTCCATCATCACCGACAACGGCACCCAGTTCACCGGCAAAAAATTCTTGGATTTTTGCGAAGATCACCATATCCGGGTGGACTGGGCCGTCGTGGCTCATCCCATGTCGAACGGGCAAGTAGAGCGTGCCAACGGCATGATTCTGCAAGGGCTCAAGCCTCGGATCTACAACGACCTCAACAAGTTCGGCAGGCGATGGATGAAGGAACTCCCCTCGGTGGTCTGGAGCCTAAGGACGACGCCGAGTCGTGCCACGGGCTTCACGCCGTTTTTCCTGGTCTACGGGGCTGAAGCTATCTTGCCCACTGACCTGGAATACGGCTCCCCGAGGGCGAGGGCCTACACCGAACAAAGCAACCAAGCCAGCCGAGAGGAATCGCTGGACCAGCTGGAGGAAGCTCGGGACAGGGCCTTGCTACACTCGGCGCGGTACCAACAGTCCCTGCGACGCTACCACGCCCGAGGGGTCCGGTCCCGAGAACTCCAGGTGGGCGACCTGGTGCTTCGGCTGCGACAAGACGCCCGAGGGAGGCACAAGCTCACGCCCCCCTGGGAAGGGCCATTCGTCATCGCCAAAGTTCTAAAGCCCGGAACATACAAGCTGGCCAACAATCAAGGCGAGATCTACGGCAACGCTTGGAACATCAAACAGCTACGTCGCTTCTACCCTTAAAGATGTTTTCAAGTTGTTCATATACCTCGCACCTACGCAAAGTTTAGTCGTCAAGGAAGGGTCGGCCTAGCCTCGGCAAAGCCCGACCCTCCCTCGGGGGCTAAAAGGGGGGAGACCCCCTCTGCGTCAAATTTTTCCTCGAAAAAGGATCTCTTTTTGGCAGGATTTCTTTCGTACTTCTTGACTACTTCGGAAAGCGGACCCTGGAAACGACGAGGTACACGTAAGCAGCCAAGGCTGACCGAGCCGAGGGACTCCTACGCCTCCGGGATACGGATACCTCACTCGTCCCTTTCTGCGATAAGTAACTTGCGCTCGGATAAAGCGACTCCGTGGACCGAACGAGTCATCGCGTTCGGGAGCTCTCCTGCCGAAGCAGTCTTTCAAGCTTTCTCGACTAAGTCGGGGACAGGGCCTCATGGACGGGTGAAAGTATGCGTAAGCGGCAAGGCCGACCGAGCCGAGGGATTCCCACGCCTCTGGGATACGGATACCTCACTCGTCCCTTCCGCGAAAAGCAACTCTCGCTCACACAAACATCCCTGTTACCGACAGAGTCCAGATGCTCGAAACAGGAGGAAAAAAGACGCAGCTTCGCGAGCGCGGCGAGGGCGTGTTCTTCTGGCCTCGGCGGCCGCAGAAAGCACACGCTACAAGATGATCTGATCCTGCAGGTTCGGGTCTTCACGCCGAAGGGAGCCGTAGCACCCTCGGCATCGACGACGTCTTCAGCAAAGCCCGACCCAGCCTCGGGCGGCGCCGCGGCCCAGGGGCCCCTCCGGGAATCCGGCCCGAGCAGGCGGCTCAACCGGTTACCCCTGGGGCCTCGGTCAACCGGCTTCCAAGGGCGCCAGCCCGATCCGAGGCCTCGACTGACCGACTTTGGCGTCGGCCCCGCTGACGGACAACACAGCTAAGCTCCGGCCAACCAGGTTCCCCATTCTCGAGCCAACTCCGCCTCCGTTCGTACTGATATCGCTACCCCCGGCCTCGATCCACCGAAGGGCGGCCGAGGGGTCTCTTCAACTAAGCTAGAGGAGCCTCACATAACAAGGTCGAACGGGCCGAGGGATTCCTACGCCTCCGGGATACGGATACCTCACCCGTCACTTGGGCACGGGGCAACTCATGCTTGGCAAAGCGGTTCAGATAATCAAACAGGCGAGACTTAGTGCTCGAAAATGAGGAAAAAACACGGCTCCGTGCCAAAATTACATACACGTTCAGGCCTCGACAGCCACAATGAACGAACTCACTGGCATTCGGGATGCCACTACCAACGGAACTCCGGTTCCCTCCTCCGCAGGTACGAACAACCCCCCTCCGAAGGGGAAGGCCTGCGGAGTAACTGAAGAACGATGGGCGGCTCGCTGCCGCCCGTTCCAACCGCGACGGCCACCACCCCTGCCCCAGACAGCGAAGCAGCTTAAGCAGCAGCTTTGGGGGAGGTGTCACAGCAGAAGGGCTCCCCCCCACTGAGGACGAGAACCAGCCATTCAGGCAAGGAGACGGGGACCCAGGGCCCCTAGCGCCCCACATATCCTGGCATGGCTGGAGGAAGTCTCCGTGGGGCTCAAGGACGCCCTTCACCCCCGGGCGCAGGGGGAAGAAAGGGGCAGCCGACCCACGCGGAGGCGGCCCCCCCGACTCGCCTCATCTTCCATCTTGGCCTGGATGACGAAAATCCTTGAGGCCGAGGGAGGAGTAGAGGCCGCGGCCTGGCCCGTTTTCCCCACCATCGAACTGGAGGTCACCATCTTGGGTGACCGCCGGTGGCGGGGTGTGGCCAGGCTGCGTGATGAAAATCCTTGAAGCCGAACGATGGCTGAGAGGTACCAACTCCCATGGAGTTGCGTTCCTCCAACGAGGAGGCGGAAAGGCGGCGGATACCCCCCATCCGGGGGCTTGGAAGATGGGAAGACCCGACGCTTAAGGGAGGGAGAAGACATGGTTGCCTTACGAAAGGAGCCCCCCTCCTTTTGAAGGCAACTCCCCCTACGTGCGCCCCCAGGCGCCGCGGGCCGAGTCTTCTCCAACACGCTCCAAGGCCCTCCCCTGCGACTCGGGGGCTGGGCCCCGCATGTCATGCAGGCCGGCTCAGGGCAGAAGAAGCCAAACCGCCGCGCATGGTGCGCACGACCGTCCAGCGGTTACAGGCGACCCCCCATTCTCGCCCAGACCAACGGGCAGAAGGGGCGGGCAGCCATGCAGGCGGCATGCAACCGCGCCAGACGGACGCGCTTCTCCGTCTTCTGACACGCCAGCTTGGAACCCAGGCCCACGCGTCGAGCAACCGGCGCGCCAGTTGCTGCATGCAAGCAACCGCACCGCCACTTGTGCCACCATCGCGCCTCTTCGGTTGCGAAGCCTATGCCACGACTCGAGGCGACCCAACAGCGCCAGACTGGCGCATCGGTCAAAGCGACCGAAAGTGGGCCGGCAGTAATAGCGGTGGCAGGCGGGCGGGCGCAGCGGTCACGTCGTCAGCCAGGCTCACGTCCCATCCTGAGACAGCAAGAGAGCCTCCTCTCACGGCGTGAAGACGGTGCACCCGTGACCCGTTCCTCGAACGGATCGCGCGCGCGCAACGGCCGCTCCGCCAACCACTCGCCCCGTCGCATTAACTCCGCGGCGGGACACGCGGCGCCTCGGGTAGGAGGAGCGCGCGACGCTTCACCTTCGCCGTAATAACCGCGTCAGAAAAGGTACGCCACGTCATCCGATTTCGTATCCTTTTTCCGTTTTTCTCTTTCTCTATCTCTTGCGACAGGGACCGGGAAAGGGGGATACCCCGAAAGGGATCCTTCTCCGCGAAGGAACCGGGCTCCGAGCCCCCCATTACTGATCAGGGGTTCGAAGGCTGGCCCCCCGAGGGTTCAACAGTCGCCTCAGATCGCGTGGGCCCGACACCCACTACTGGTCAGGGGTTCGAAGGCCAGCCCCCCGAAGGGCTCCATGGCCGCCTCAGGCTACTCGGGCTCCGCGCCCATTACTGATCATGGGTTCGAAGGCTGGCCCCCGAAGGGTTCACAGTCGCCTCAGACACCGAGCGAGGGATGACCAGGGGTACGTTCGATACATAACCGAGGCTCGGGCTGCGCTCCCGAGGTACCCTAGGACATTTCCGAGACCAGCGGGAACGATCTTGTAACGGAATCCCATCGGAGGGAGGCATCGAGCCCTCGGACCCCGTCGCTAGGGGACCGGGTCCGGCAAATCACCCGCAGGTACTTTTGGGCGTGCCTCTGGGCCCCTAGCCGACCCCCAACGAACGGGGCACGGACGTCCACTCGGATTACCCGCTTGCAGCTCACCGGAGACACCATGTTCGGTGCCCATCGAGGGTAACATGGCGCACTCCCCCCTCCTCCTTGCGGAAAGGCGACGTAGGGGCGTATGTAAAAAGCCGAGTCTGTCCCTGATCGTCCTCTCGCCCTGTGCAGAGGCTCGGGGGCTGCTCTCGCAAAAACTGGCTCCGGCCAAATCGTTGACAGCGTCAACATACCAGCCCGAGAGCTTGGGCCCCGACCGTGCACCCGGGCTACGGCCAGTTCGCATGAGGGAACGACCAGACCAGCCGAAGCGTTAAGCGAAGTATTAAGACCTCGAAGGAGTGTAACCACTCCTCCGAGGCCTCGGGGGCTACACCCGGCGGGTGCGCTCGCGTGCACCCACCGGAACGAAATGCAACCGAGAAAGGCTGGTCCCCTTGCAAAAAAGTGCGACAAAAGCCTCCAAGCGAGTGCTAACACTCCCTTCGAGGCTCGGGGGCTACTATCGGGGACCATAATTAGGGGTACCCTCAAGACGCCTAATTCTCAGCTGGTAACCCCCATCAGCATAAAGCTGCAAAGGCCTGATGGGCGCGATTAAGTCAGGGATCAGTCCACACGAGTGACTCGATCACGCTTCACCCGAGCCTAGCCTCGGCCAAAGGCAGCCGACCTCGAGAGACTTCCGTCTCGCCCGAGGCCCCCCTTTTTATGGCGGACACATCACCGGCTCGCCCAAGGCCTTGGCTTCGCTCAGAAGCAACCTTGACTAAATCACCACACCGACTGACCAAATTGCAGGGGCATTTAACGCAAAGGTGGCCTGACACCTCTATCCTGACACGCGCCCCCGGCAGAGCCGAGGTGACCGCCGTCACTCCACCGCTCCACTGGCCAGTCTGACAGAAGGACAGCGCCGCCTGCGCCACTCCGACTGCAGTGCCACTCGACAGAGTAAGTCTGACAGGCAGTCAGGTCTTGCCAAAGGCGCCACAGCGAACTCCGCTCCGCCCGACCCCAGGGCTCGGACTCGGGCTAAGACCCGGAAGACGGCGAACTCCGCTCCGCCCGACCCCAGGGCTCGGACTCGGGCTAAGACCCGGAAGACGGCGAACTCCGCTCAGCCCGACCCCAGGGCTCGGACTCGGGCTAAGACCCGGAAGACGGCGAACTCCGCTCCGCCCGACCCCAGGGCTCGGACTCGGGCTAAGACCCGGAAGACGGCGAACTCCGCTCCGCCCAACCCCAGGGCTCGGACTCGGGCTAAGACCCGGAAGACGGCGAACTCCGCTCCGCCCGACCCCAGGGCTCGGACTCGGGCTAAGACCCGGAAGACGGCGAACTCCGCTCCGCCCGACCCCAGGGCTCGGACTCGGGCTAAGACCCGAAAGACGACGAAACTCCGCCTTGCCCGACCCCAGGGCTCGGACTCCGCCCTGGCCTCGGCCGAACGACTTCCGACTCGCCCGACCCCAGGGCTCGGACTCCGCCCTGGCCTCGGCCGAACGACTTCCGCCTCGCCCGACCCCTTGGCTCGGGCTCGGCCACGGCAACAGAAGGCAGACTCAACCTCGGCTTCGGAGGAAACCCCACGTCGCCCTGCCTAGGGCACAGACCGCCACGTCAACAGGAGGCGCCATCATCATCCCTCCCCGAATCGACTCGGGTCACGGAGAACAAGACCGACGTCTCATCCGGCCAGCTCCGCCAGAGAGGCAATGATGGCGCTCCACAAGCTCTATGACGACGGCGGCCCCCAACTCTCTTACGGAAGCAGGACAACATCAGCAGGGACTCGACCGCTCCAACAGCTGTCCCTCCATCAGGCTCCGCCGCACCTCCGACAGCCACGACATCACGCCAGCAGGGTGCCCAGATCTCTCCGGCTGCCACATTGGCATGTACCTAGGGCGCTAGCTCTCCCTCCGCTAGACACGTAGCACTCTGCTACATCCCCATTGTACACCTGGATCCTCTCCTTACGACTATAAAAGGAAGGATCAGGGCCTTCTCAGAGAAGGTTGGCCGCGCGGGACCGAGGACGGGACAGGCGCTCTCTTGGGGCCGCTCGCTTCCCTCACCCGCGTGGACGCTTGTAACCCCCCTACTGCAAGCGCACCTGACCTGGGCGCGGGACGAACACGAAGGCCGCGGGACTTCCACCTCTCTCACGCTCGGCTCCGGCCGCCTCGCCTCTCCCCCCTTCGCGCTCGCCCACGCGCTCGACCCATCTGGGCTGGGGCACGCAGCACACTCACTCGTCGGCTTAGGGACCCCCCTGTCTCGAAACGCCGACATAAATATTGTTCGGAATGAGGTTGTAAGTTCATGACAGAGTAAATAATCAAATAGGGATAAAATAATTAATAAAATTAACTCATGTCTATGATATTTACATATAGTCAATGTCTATTGAGTCCACATATGAGGTGAAAGGGGGAAGAGCGTAATATTTTTTGTTAAGTACGAGTGTCTGGCCGCCGTAAGGTGGCGATCCTTTGTATCATGTCTGGACTTCTTAGGCTTTCCTTTTTTCCTTCTTAATATAATGATGCGCAGTTCTCCTGCGCTTTCAAAAAAAAGTGTTGGATAATACTTCATCTGGGATTTGCAGGCGCACAAGCAATTTTCGTCAAGACCAGGGAGGCAGGGACAAATTAGCTATCCTTAATTCACCAGCTTCAAACGCTGATAAACCCTTCATTTTCCAAATTGTGTGCCGCACATTCCAACTCCCCATATGGCCACATGCATATGCTCCCCTGGAACGCCCAGGCTGCATGACCCACATGCCGCATGTTCCAGCTACCCGCATGGCCATATGCATATGCTCCCCCAAAAGACCTGTGCCTGAGCTCTTCTGCGACTCCCATGCCCGCGCGTCACAGTAACTCCCACACGGGAAGACTTGATGTGAACGACAACAAAAGGGCATGCAGCAACTTGGACGTCTGTGAATCTCAGAAGCTTTTTCCAGACCTAGTGCGCCTCTAAATCCCTGAACGGAGGGAGTAAAATCTAAACAGACATCATATTTGCTATCAAGGTTTGATTGAAAATTAACCCACAGCAGTGCAAGGGAGCAAATTCCTCTTCCAAATTAACCTTCAACGTACCATCTGATCCGGAAAATCGACCTCACTTGAGATGTATCCTCTTCTAGTCTTTCAAGATATCTCATGAGTACATCAAAATCAGAACTATCGCACACATCTGAATGCCTTTATTCTCTTTTTCCTTTCCTGGTCTTTATATTACAATACTACTCCCTCCGGTAGTGATTTAATTGACGTTCTGACGTGTAGAGCTAGGAATCTAAAAGATTGACGTCCTGAGTTTTTTCTCTCATTTGGGACTAAAATACCCTCATTAATTGATCATTACATCCTAAGAACAAGCAGACACATGCACCATCCAAAGTGTCACCCGTGTGCTAGACAAATCAAAACGTGCCACCATGCATAAAAACATAAATACGTGCCACTATGCATAAAACATAAATACGTGCCACCGTACAAACACCACCATGCATAAAATAAAAATAAAGAAAGCATTTTTGGTTTCCTGTGAGTGGGATTCGACGCGCCACCATGCATAAAATTAAAAACACATCTATGGTTTGCTGTAAGTGGGATTCGAACTGAGGTCATAGACATCAAAACCAGTTTCACTAACCACTCGAAGGAAAACGTATTTATGTCTAGATAGTACAAAATCTTATTTATTAGGGGTATGATAGGAAAGTAGACTTCTAATTAATGGCTCTTTGGTCTACGAGATTATGTCCAAAACGTCAATTAAATCAATACAGGAGGGAGTACTTCAATAGTAACTTGTTTGATACTTTATGTCCTTACAATTCGTTATTTTACATTATACAAACAAGATGCAGCTCCAAGATTTCAATTTTGGCAAGGAACAACCTAAGCTCAGCAACAAAATTTATGCATACAACAACAAAAGGAAAAGGAGCATCGTTAAATAATATTATGACACTTACCGCCTTGTTTAACATATTGCAGCAGCAAATTGCAGACATGACAAAGTATAGCTATGTCATTGTCTTCATTTGCATTGAAGAAGAACAGTAATTGCCGAAGAAAGTCAGAATTAGTGCCAAAGATGTTCCTGGTTCAGTAGCAAAAGTAATCTGAGAGCTTGACAATGGAAGGGGTATGATGTATCTTTAAGGTTAGGTAATGATTACCACTCTATCCTCTCGCAATGCTCCCCAAAAGTTGAGCAAAAATTCTTCCGAACCTCTGAGCGGGCCAATTCCAAAGCCTTCTTCCCTCTGAAGAATTTCTGCAGCTTATAATTAGTCAAGTTCCATTTTTTGTGAACTAAAGTGTGGGTATGTCAGCTAATATGAAGGATGCTAGAGTGGTAATTCCACTCACAAGAACCTACACTATCCTGAGGAGGTCTATCATGACAAACAAAACGAAGTAACTGCAATAAGCAGCTTGCCAGCTCATGGCATTGCACCTGACCTAACCGACAAAAGCAAAGGTGAGGACCTTCCCCCACCTTGCAGCGTCTTTCCCTACATTATAGGTTAAAAACAAAAATGAAAATCAAGAAAAATTCCAGCCGTTAATCCACACAAACGAAACTACAAAACGGATAGCCGAATACATGCACAAACATCCCACTCCACTCGCCTCATCAAACCCAGCAATGACAAAGGGGATAGCCGAATACATGCACAAGCACCCCACTCCACTCGCCTCAGACCCAACAACCCGAAAGGAAACTGACAGAACTTCTCTGGCAGTCTGGTTTCCCCATGTTCCGGCCTAATGTGCAGAAATGGACCAAAATAACTTCAAATGTGATTTCATGAGCTACCATAACTTGCCTGGACAGACAGCATGAACACGCTAACTCATCCTCTCACCACACAAGAGGAAAAGGAAAAGAAGCCAAGTTAGCGGTCCATTTTAATGCCGAGAAGCCTAAAGATATATCCTAACACGGAATCCGTCTTCAGCGGTTCAGCCAAAGAAAACCAGCTGAGCCATGAGCATTCACAACCGCCAAAAGGCTCATAGTTGGATTTCAGAGCCCATGAGACTACCGAGAGCGGAGGTAGATAAACCCCTGCACGATCGTACTGCTCCAACGCCTACCCTGAGCCACGCCACGGGCAGCGAGTCGTCAACAGACCTGGATCTTCGTGGCGGAGGTGTTCTGGAGGCGGAGGCCCTGGCGCCGGCGCCGCTCCTCGCGCGTCTGCTCGAGCAGCACCTTGCGGTCCCGCTCCTTGCTGCTCCGCCCGCCGAGGTCGACCCGCCGCCGCGCCGATGGGTCACCGGAGAAGAACATCGCCGCCTCCCTCACCTGCCTGCACCACGCGTCGACGCCCCCCCACCGACCACCGAAATAAGAATCACCCAGCAAAAAATGGTGTGGAGAAAAGGGAAATTGGATCGGTCGGATCGTAACGAGGTCCGGGAGGCGCTAGGGTTTGGGAGCCGGGGAGACTCCGGGATGGGGCGAGCGAGTAGGGCGATGACGAGACGTGCACGCTCGGGGAGGGGAAAGAGGAGTCGAGAGTCGAGACGGTGGGGGCGGGGCAGGGGGGCGAGGCTTTGGGATTTGGAAGACGGGGCGAAGGAGACGGTTCAATTCACGTGATTGCCCCTCCTGCCCTGTGCTCACCCAACTGCGCACGGCGCGTAGGCAATGACGTGGGCGTTATGCAATCAATTTTTACTAGGTCAATTTTTACTAGGTCAACACTCGTGCGTTGGTACGGAATGAACATATTATGATAATTAGGTGAGTGCCCGTGCGTTGCAACGAAAACAAATAGTACTATAATACTGTTATGAGAAAATGTTTCTTAATATATTTGTGATCATATCCATACATAAATTTTGTTATTTTAATTTAGTTGTTTCACTCCTACATTGCAACTATCAATGTGTTACTACGATTTTTAAATGAATTACCTTGTAATTGATTCAAAAAATCTATAGCAAAAATATGTAAGCTTACCAAACTTTAAGAGAATTTAACCGACAACCAGCCTTCATCATGTGCTTTAAAAGTTAAGAAATTAATACATAAGGAAAACATCATGTGCATTACAAGTTAAGGAATTAATACATAAGGAAAACATCATGTGCATTACAAGTGTCCCAGATTAATGATTCTAAATAGAAATTATTACAAGGGGGGTGTCGGCGTTTCGAGACAGGGGGGTCCCTAAGCCGACGAGTGAGTGTGCTGCGTGCCCCAGCCCAGATGGGTCGAGCGCGTGGGCGAGCGCGAAGGGGGGAGAGGCGAGGTGGCCGGAGTCGAGCGTGAGAGAGGTGTAAGTCCCGCGGCCTTCGTGTTCGTCCCGCGCCCAGGTCAGGTGCGCTTGCAGTAGGGGGGTTACAAGCGTCCACGCGGGTGAGGGAAGCGAGCGGCCCCAAGAGAGCGCCTGTCCCGTCCTCGGTCCCGCGCGGCCAACCTTCTCTGAGAAGGCCCTGGTCCTTCCTTTTATAGTCGTAAGGAGAGGATCCAGGTGTACAATGGGGATGTAGCAGAGTGCTACGTGTCTAGCGGAGGGAGAGCTAGCGCCCTAGGTACATGCCAATGTGGCAGCCGGAGAGATCTGGGCACCCTGCTGGCGTGATGTCGTGGCTGTCGGAGGTGCGGCGGAGCCTGATGGAGGGACAGCTGTTGGAGCGGTCGAGTCCCTGCTGACGTTGTCCTGCTTCCGTAAGAGAGCCGGGGGCCGCCGTCGTCACAGAGCTTGCGGAGCGCCATCATTGCCCCTCCGGCGGAGCTGGCCGGATGAGACGCCGGTCTTGTTCTCCGTGACCCGAGTCGATTCGGGGTAGGATGATGATGGCGCCTCCTGTTGACGTGGCGGTCTATGCCCTAGGCAGGGCGACGTGGGGGTTCCTCCGAAGCCGAGGTTGAGTTTGCCTTTTGTTGCCGTGGCCGAGCCCGAGCCAAGGGGTCGGGCGAGGCGGAAGTCGTTCGGCCGAGGCCAGGGCGGAGTCCGAGCCCTGGGGTCGGGCGAAGCGGAGTTTCGTCGTCTTCCGGGTGCTAGCCCGAGTCCGAGCCCTGGGGTCGGGCGGAGCGGAGTTCGCCGTCTTCCGGGTCTTAGCCCGAGTCCGAGCCCTGGGGTCGGGCGGAGCGGAGTTCGCCGTCTTCCGGGTCTTAGCCCGAGTCCGAGCCCTGGGGTCGGGCGGAGCGGAGTTCGCCGTCTTCCGGGTCTTAGCCCGAGTCCGAGCCCTGGGGTCGGGCGGAGCGGAGTTCGCCGTGGCGCCTTTGGCAAGGCCTGACTGCCTGTCAGACTCACTCTGTCGAGTGGCACTGCAGTCGGAGTGGCGCAGGCGGCGCAGTCCTTCTGTCAGACTGGCCAGTGGAGCAGTGGAGTGACGGCGGTCACTTCGGCTCTGCCGGGGGCGCGTGTCAGGATAGAGGTGTCAGACCACCTTTGCGTTAAATGCCCCTGCAATTTGGTCAGTCGGTGCGGCGATTTAGTCAAGGTTGCTTCTGAGCGAAGTCAAGGCCTCGGGCAAGCCGGTGATGTGTCCGCCATAAAAAGGGGGCCTCGGGCGAGACGCAAGTCTCTCGAGGTCGGCTGCCTTTGGCCGAGGCTAGGCTCGGGTGAAGCGTGATCGAGTCACTCGTGTGGACTGATCCCTGACTTAATCGTACCCATCAGGCCTTTGCAGCTTTATGCTGATGGGGGTTACCAGCTGAGAATTAGGCGTCTTGAGGGTACCCCTAATTATGGTCCCCGACAGTAGCCCTCGAGCCTCGAAGGGAGTGTTAGCACTCGCTTGGAGGCTTTTGTCGCACTTTTTTGCAAGGGGACCAGCCTTTCTCGGTTGCATTTCGTTCCGGTGGGTGCGCGCGAGCGCACCCGCCGGGTGTAGCCCCCGAGGCCTCGGAGGAGTGGTTACACTCCTTCGAGGTCTTAATACTTCGCTTAACGCTTCGGCTGGTCTGGTCGTTCCCTCATGCGAACTGGCCGTAGCCCGGGTGCACGGTCGGGGCCCAAGCTCTCGGGCTGGTATGTTGACGCTGTCAACGATTTGGCCGGAGCCGGTTTTTGCGAGAGCAGCCCCCGAGCCTCTGCACAGGGCGAGAGGACGATCAGGGACAGACTCGACTTTTTACATACGCCCCTACGTCGCCTTTCCGCAAGGAGGAGGGGGGGAGTGCGGCATGTTACCCTCGATGGGCACCGAACATGGTGTCTCCGGTGAGCTGCAAGCGGGTAATCCGAGTGGACGTTCGTGCCCCGTTCGTTGGGGGTCGGCTAGGGGCCCAGAGGCACGCCCAAAAGTACCTGCGGGTGATTTGCCGGACCCGGTCCTCTGGCGACGGGGTCCGAGGGCTCGATGCCTCCCTCCGATGGGATTCCGTTACAAGATCGTTCCCGCTGGTCTCGGAAATGTCCTAGGGTACCTCGGGAGCGCAGCCCGAGCCTTGGTTATGTATCGAACGTACCCCTGGTCATCCCTCGCTCGGTGTCTGAGGCGACTGTGAACCCTTCGGGGGCCAGCCTTCGAACCCCTGATCAGTAATGGGCGCGGAGCCCGAGTAGCCTGAGGCGGCCATGGAGCCCTTCGGGGGGCTGGCCTTCGAACCCCTGACCAGTAGTGGGTGTCGGGCCCACGCGATCTGAGGCGACTGTTGAACCCTTCGGAGGGCTAGCCTTCGAACCCCTGATCAGTAATGGGGGGCTCGGAGCCCGGTTCCTTCGCGGAGAAGGATCCCTTTCGGGGTATCCCCCTTTCCCGGTCCCTGTTGCAAGAGATAGAGAAAGAGGAAAACGGAAAAGGATACGAAATCGGACGACGTGGCGTACCTTTTCTGACGCGGTTATTTCGGCGAAGGTGAAGCGTCGCGCGCTCCTCCTGCCAGAGGCGCCGCGTGTCCCGCCGCGGAGTTAATGCGACGGGGCGAGTGGTTGGCGAGGCGGCCGTTGCGCGCGTGCGATCAGTTCGAGGAACGGGTCACGGGTGCACCGTCTCCACGCCGTGAGAGGAGGCTCTCTTGCTGTCTCAGGATGGGACGTGAGCCTGGCTGACGACGTGACCGCTGCGCCCGCCCGCCTGCCACCGCTATTACTGCCGGCCCACTTTCGGTCGCTTTGACCGACGCGCCAGGCTGGCGCTGTTGGGTCGCCTCGAGTCGCGGCATAGGCTCCGCAACCGAAGAGGCGTGATGGTGGCACAAGTGGCGGTGCGGTTGCTTGCATGCAGCAACTGACGCACCGGTTGCTCGACGCGTGGGCCTGGGTTCCCAAGCTGGCGTGTCAGAAGTCGGAGAAGCGCGTCCATCTGGCGCGTTTGCATGCCGCCTGCATGGCTGCCCGCCCCTTCTGCCCGTTGGTCTGGGCGAAAAGGGGGGGTCGCCTGTAACTGCCGGACGGTCGTGCGCACCACGCGCGGCGGTTTGGCTTCTTCTGCCCTGAGCCGGCTTGCATGACATGCGGGACCCAGCCCCCGAGTCGCAGGGGAGGGCCTTGGAGCGTGTTGGAGAAGACTCAGCCCGCGGCGTCTGGGGCGCACGTAGGGAGAGTTGCCTTTAAAAGGAGGGAGACTCCTTTCGTAAGGCAACCATGTCTTCTTTCTCCCTTAAGCGTCGTGTCTTCCCATCTTCCAAGCCCCCGGATGGGGGGTATCCACCGCCTTTCCGCCTCCTCGTTGGAGGATCGCAACTCCATGGGAGTTGGTACCTCTCAGCCATCGTTCGGCTTCAAGGATTTTCATCACGCAGCCCGGTCGCGCCCCTTCACCGGCGGTCACCCGAGATGGCGACCTCCAGCTTGATGGTGGGGGAAAGCGAGCCGGGCTGCGGCCTCTGCCCCTTCCTCAGCCTCAAGGATTTTCATCACCAAGGCTGGGGAGGGGAGAGTGCCGAGTTGGGGTCGGCCCCTGCGTGGGCGGTGGCCCGCTCCTTCACTCAGTGATGGGGGGAGAAGCGGGCATTGCCCGTGGCGTCCAGCAGCTGCAGCGTGCCTGGTCTTCAGCCGCGAGTGGCTTC
Organism: Zea mays; assembly: GCF_902167145.1. Lineage (NCBI taxonomy): Eukaryota > Viridiplantae > Streptophyta > Magnoliopsida > Poales > Poaceae > Zea > Zea mays. The sequence continues at coordinate 136,369,481 of NC_050101.1, forward strand.
GGGGCCACTTGCGACGCTGGCGTCTGCCACGGCAGCTGGAAGAGGTTCTTCCGCCGGCGCGGCGGCCGGGACCGGCCACGGGCTGACCTCCAACTTCTACGGCCTTCTGCCCGTCCTTGCCTCACGAGTTTTGGCATGGGCGGGGGCCTCCTGGCAGCGGCATCCACCCTGAGGTCAGCGTTGCCGCTGTTCGGCCCCCCGGAGCAGAAGTCGTCGTCGCCGCCGCTGCTGGAGCAGGTGACGGTGCGCCGTTCGTCGGCCTTCCGTTGCTCCGCAGGCCTTCCCCCTCGGAGTGGGGTTGTTCGTACCTGCGGAGGGGGAACCGGAGTTCCGTTTGTAGTGGCACTTCGAATGCCAGTGTTCTTCGTTCATTGTGGCTGTCGAGGCCTGAACGTGTATGTAATTTCGGCACGGAGCCATGTTTTTTCCTCATTTTCGAGCATTAAGTCTCGCCTGTTGATTATCTGAACCGCTTTACCAAGCATGAGTTGCCCCATGTCAAGGTGACGGGTGAGGTATCCGTATCCCGGAGGCGTAGGAATCCCTCGGCCCGTTCGGCCTTGTTGTCTGGGGCTCCTCTAGCTTAGTTGAAGAGACCCCTCGGCCGCCCTTTGGTGGACCGAGGCCAGGGGTAGCGATATCAGTATGAACAGAGGCGGAGTTGGCTCGAAAATGGGAACCTGTCTGGCCGGAGCCTAGCCGTGTTGTCCGTCAGCGGAGCCGACGCCGAAGTCGATCAGTCGAGGCCTCGGGTCGGGCTGGCGCCCTTGGAAGCCGGTTGACCGAGGCCCCAGGGGTAACCGGTTGAGCTGCCTGCTCGGGCCGGATTCCTGGAGGAGTCCCTGGACCGCAGCGCCGCCCGAGGCTGGGTCGGGCTTTGCTGAAGACGTCGTCGATGCCGAGGGTGCTACGGCTCCCTTCAGCGTGAAGACCCGAGCCTGCAGGATCAGATCATCTTGTAGCGTGTGCTTTCTGCGGCCGCCGAGGCCAGAAGAACACACCCTCGCCGCGCTTGCGAAGCTGCGTCTTTTTTCCTCTTGTTTCGAGCATCTGGACTCTGTCGGTAACAGGGATGTTTGTGTGAGCGAGAGCTGCTTTTCGCGGAAGGGACGAGTGAGGTATCCGTATCCCAGAGGCGTGGGAATCCCTCGGCTCGGTCGGCCTTGCGGCTTACGCGTACTTTCACCCGTCCATGAGGCCCTGTCGCCGACTTAGTCGAGAAAGCTTGAAGGACTGCTTCGGCAGGAGAGCTTCCGAGCGTGATGACTCGTTCGGTCCACGGAGTCGCTTTATCCGAGCGCAAGTTACTTATCGCAGAAGGTGATGAGTGAGGTATCCGTATCCCGGAGGCGTAGGAGTCCCTCGGCTCGGTCAGCCTTGGCTGCTTACGTGTACCTCATCGTTTCCAGGACCCGCTTTTCCGAAGTAGTCAGGAAGCACAAAAGAAATCCTGCTAAAAAGAGATCCTTTTTCGAGGAAAAATTCGACGCAGAGGGGGTCTCCCCCCTTTTAGCCCCCGAGGAGGGTCGGGCTTTGCCGAGGCTAGGCCGACCCTTCCTTGACGACTAAGCTTTGCGTAGGTGCGAGGTATATAAACAACTTGAAAACATCTTAAGGGTAGAAGCGACGTAGCTGTTTGATGTTCCAAGCGTTGCCGTAGATCTCGCCTTGATTGTTGGCCAGCTTGTATGTTCCGGGCTTCAGAACTTTGGCGGTGACGAATGGCCCTTCCCAGGGGGGCGTGAGCTTGTGCCTCCCTCGGGCGTCTTGCCGCAGCCGAAGCACCAGGTCACCCACCTGGAGTTCTCGGGACCGGACCCCTCGGGCATGGTAGCGTCGCAGGGACTGTTGGTACCGCGCCGAGTGTAGTAAGGCCCTGCCCCGAGCTTCCTCCAGCTGGTCCAGCGATTCCTCTCGGCTAGCTTGGTTGCTTTGTTCGGTGTAGGCCCTCACCCTCGGGGAGCCGTACTCCAGGTCAGTGGGCAAGATAGCTTCAGCCCCGTAGACCAGGAAAAACGGCGTGAAGCCCGTGGCACGACTCGGCGTCGTCCTTAGGCTCCAGACCACCGAGGGGAGTTCCTTCATCCATCGCTTGCCGAACTTGTTGAGGTCGTTGTAGATCCGAGGCTTGAGCCCTTGTAGAATCATGCCATTGGCACGCTCTACTTGGCCATTCGACATGGGATGAGCCACGGCGGCCCAGTCCACCCGGATATGGTGATCCTCGCAAAAATCCAAGAATTTTTTGCCGGTGAACTGGGTGCCGTTGTCGGTGATGATGGAGTTCGGGACCCCGAAGCGATGGATGATGTTGGTGAAGAATGCCACCGCCTGCTCGGACCTGATGCTGTTCAGAGGTCGGACCTCGATCCACTTGGAGAATTTGTCGATGGCGACCAGCAGGTGCGTGTAGCCCCCGGGCGCCTTCTGCAAGGGACCGACGAGGTCCAGACCCCATACAGCGAAGGGCCAGGTGATGGGTATTGTCTGCAGAGCCTGAGCGGGCAGGTGTGTCCGCTTCGCATAGGATTGGCACCCTTCGCAGGTGCGGACAATTCTAGTGGCGTCAGCTACCGCCGTTGGCCAGTAGAAGCCTTGCCGGAAAGCATTTCCGACAAGGGCTCGGGGCGCTGCGTGGTGGCCGCAAGCCCCCGAGTGTACTTCTTGCAGCAGTTCCCGACCTTCGGCGATGGAGATGCACCGCTGGAGGATGCCCGAGGGGCTGCGATGGTAGAGCTCCTCTTCGTCGCCCAGCAAGACGAATGACTTGGCGCGTCGCGCTACCCGCCGAGCCTCGACTTGGTCGAGGGGTAGCTCTCCTCGATGGAGATATTGCAGGTACGGGGCCTGCCAATCTTGATCTGGTGTGGCCCCGCTCTGCCCTTCCTCGACGTTCAGTGCCCTGCCCTCGGGGGCCGAGGGTACCTCGGACTGGGCCGAGGGTGCCTCGGGCTGAGCCGAGGGTACCTCGGGCTGAGCCGAGGGTACCTCGGGCTCGGGCGTGTCGTCGAGCTTGACGAAGGGTTGATGCAGATCCCGGGAGAAGACGTCCGGGGGGACTGTCGTTCGCCCCGAGGCTATCTTAGCCAGCTCGTCTGCGGTTTCGTTGTAGCGTCGAGCGATGTGGTTGAGCTCGAGCCCGAAGAACTTGTCTTCCAGGTGCCGAACCTCGTCGCAGTAGGCCTCCATCTCCGGGTCGCGGCAGTGGGAGTTCTTCATGACTTGGTCGATGACGAGCTGCGAATCACCGCGAGCGTCGAGGCGTCTGACCCCTAGCTCGATGGCGATCCGCAATCCGTTGACCAGAGCTTCGTACTCGGCCACATTGTTGGACGCCGGGAAGTGGAGGCGCAGCACGTAGCGCAAGTGCTTTCCGAGGGGCGAGATGAAGAGCAGGCCCGCGCCGGCCCCCGTCTTCATCAGCGACCCGTCGAAACATGGTCCAGAGCTCCGGTTGGATCGGGGTCGTTGGCAGTTGGGTGTCGACCCATTCGGCCACGAAATCCGCCAACACTTGGGACTTGATGGCCTTCCGCGGGGCGAACGAGATCGTTTCGCCCATGATTTCCACCGCCCACTTCGCGATCCTGCCGGAGGCCTCTCGGCACTGGATGATCTCCCCCAGGGGGAAGGATGACACCACAGTCACCGGATGGGACTCGAAGTAGTGTCGCAGCTTCCGCCTTGTCAGGATCACAGCATACAACAGCTTTTGAACTTGTGGGTAGCGGATCTTAGTCTTGGACAGCACTTTGCTGATGAAGTAGACCGGCCTCTGAACGGGCAATGTATGCCCTTCCTCCTGCCTTTCGACCACAATCGCTGCGCTAACCACCTGAGTGGTTGCGGCGACGTAGACCAAGAGGGCTTCTCCGTCCGCCGGCGGCACCAAGACAGGCGCTTTTGTAAGGAGCGCCTTCAGGTTGCCGAGGGCTTCCTCGGCCTCAGGGGTCCAAGCGAAACATTCGGCCTTCCTTAAGAGGCGGTACAGAGGCAGACCTCTTTCACCGAGGCGTGAGATGAAGCGGCTCAGGGCCGCGAGGCATCCCATGACCCTCTATACCCCTTTTAAGTCCTTGATGGGTCCCATGCTGGTGATGGCCGCAATCTTCTCCGGGTTGGCTTCGATGCCTCGCTCGGAGACGATGAACCCTAGGAGCATGCCTCGGGGGACCCCGAAGACACACTTCTCAGGATTAAGCTTGACTCCTTTCGCCTTGAGACACCGGAATGTCACTTCAAGGTCGGAGAGGAGGTCGAAAGTCTTCCGCGTCTTGACTACGATGTCATCGACGTAGGCCTCGACTGTGCGACCGATGTGTTCGCCGAACACATGGTTCATGCACCGCTGGTACGTCGCGCCCGCATTCCTCAAACCGAACGGCATGGTGACATAGCAGTACATGCCGAACGGCGTGATGAAAGAAGTCGCGAGCTGGTCGGACTCTTTCATCCGGATCTGGTGATACCCTGAGTAGGCATCGAGGAAGGACAGGGTTTCGCACCCAGCAGTGGAATCCACGATTTGGTCGATGCGAGGCAGAGGGTAGGGAACCTTCGGACATGCTTTGTTGAGACCAGTGTAGTCTACACACATCCGCCATTTCCCCCCTTTCTTCCTCACAAGCACAGGGTTGGCAAGCCATTCGGGATGGAATACCTCTTTGATGAACCCCGCTGCCATTAGCTTGTGGATCTCTTCGCCAATCACTCTGCGCTTCTCCTCGTCGAATCGGTGCAGAGGCTGCCTGATGGGTCGGACCCCGGCCCGAATATCCAGCGAGTGCTCGGCGACCTCCCTCGGTATGCCGGGCATGTCCGAGGGACTCCACGCAAAAACGTCGGCGTTTGCGCGGAGAAAGTCGACGAGCACTGCTTCCTATTTGGGGTCGAGCCCGGAACCGATCCGGATCTGCTTGGTGGTGTCGCCACTGGGGTCGAGGGGGACGGCCTTGACCGTCTCCGCTGGCTCGAAGTTGCCGGCATGGCGCTTCACGTCTGGCACCTCCTTGGAGAGGTTCTCCAGGTCGGCGATGAGGGCCTCGGACTCGGCGAGGGCCTCGGCGTACTCCACGCACTCCACGTCGCATTCGAACGCGTGTTTGTACGTGGGGCCGACGGTGATGACCCCGTTGGGGCCCGGCATCTTGAGCTTCAGGTAGGTGTAGTTGGGGACGGCCATGAACTTCGCGTAGCATGGCCTCCCTAGCACGGCGTGGTAGGTTCCTCGGAACCCGACCACTTCGAACATCAGGGTCTCCCTTCGGAAGTTGGAGGGTGTCCCGAAGCAGACTGGGAGGTCAAGTCGCCCGAGGGGCTGGACGCGCTTCCCAGGGATGATCCCGTGGAAGGGCGCAGCGCCTGCTCGGACGGAGGACGGATCGACGCGCAGGAGCTTGAGGGTCTCGGCGTAGATGATGTTGAGGCAGCTGCCCCCGTCCATCAGGACCTTGGTGAGCCTGACATCGCCGACAACGGGGTCGACGACGAGCGGGTATTTCCCGGGGCTCGGCACATGGTCGGGGTGGTCGGCCCGGTCGAAAGTGATGGGCTTGTCGGACCAGTCTAGGTAGACTGGCGCCGCCACCTTCACCGAGCAGACCTCCCGGCGCTCTTGCTTGCGGTGCCGAGCCGAGGTATTCGCCGCATGCCCTCCATAGATCATGAAGCAGTCGCGGACCTCGGGGAACTCTCCTGCTGGGCGATCTTCGTTCTTGTCGTCGTCGTGGGCCCTGCCACCCTCGGCGGGTGGCCCGGCCCTGTGGAAATGACGCTGAAGCATAACGCACTCCTCGAGGGTGTGCTTGACGGGCCCCTGATGGTAGGGGCACGGCTCCTTGAGCATCTTGTCGAAGAGGTTTGCACCTCCGGGGGGCTTCCGAGGGTTCTTATACTCGGCGGCGGCGACAAGGTCCGCGTTGGCGGCGTCGCGTTTCGATTGCGACTTCTTCTTGCCTTTCTTCTTGGCGCCGCGCGGAGCAGACGCCTCGGGAGCTTCTTCCGATGGGCGGCCCTGGGGCTGCTTGTCCTTTCGGAAGATAGCCTCGACCGCCTCCTGGCCAGAGGCGAACTTGGTGGCGATGTCCATCAGCTCGCTCGCCCTGGTGGGGGTTTTGCGACCCAGCTTGCTCACCAGGTCGCGGCAAGTGGTGCCGGCGAGGAACGCGCCGATGACATCCGAGTCGGTGATGTTGGGCAGCTCGGTGCGCTGCTTCGAGAATCGCCGGATGTAGTCCCGGAGCGACTCCCCCGGCTGTTGCCGGCAGCTTCGAAGGTCCCAGGAATTCCCGGGGCGCACGTATGTGCCCTGGAAATTGCCAGCGAAGGCTTGGACCAAGTCGTCCCAGTTGGAAATCTGCCCCGGAGGCAGGTGCTCCAACCAGGCGCGAGCAGTGTCGGAGAGGAACAGGGGGAGGTTACGGATGATGAGGTTGTCGTCGTCCGTTCCACCCAGTTGGCAGGCAAGGCGGTAGTCCGCGATCCACAGTTCCGGTCTCGTTTCCCCCGAGTACTTCGTGATAGTAGTCGGGGGTCGGAACCGGGTCGGGAATGGCGCCCGTCGGATGGCCCGACTGAAGGCCTGCGGACCGGGTGGCTCGGGCGAGGGACTTCGATCCTCCCCGCTGTCGTAGCGCCCCCCACGCCTGGGGTGGTAGCCTCGGCGCACCCTTTCGTCGAGGTGAGCCCGACGGTCGCGTCGATGGTGCTCGTTGCCGAGGTGGCCCGGGGCCGCAGGCGCGGTGTTGCGTGTGCGCCCGGTGTAGACCGAGGCTTCCCGCATGAATCGGGAAGTCGCGGCATGAGGTTCCGAGGGATATCCTTGCCTTCGGGATGCAGTGCTCTCGGCCCGCCGGGCCGCAGCACCTTCCAGGAGATTCTTGAGTTCTCCCTGGATTCGCCGACCCTCGGTGGTTGACGGCTCCGGCATCGCGCGGATGAGCATTGCTGCGGTTGCCAGGTTCTGACCGACCCCGCTGGATGCGGGCGGCGGCCTGATCCTGACATCGTTGGCGACGCGGTGCTGGAGACCTTGGGGCAGCTGACGTATTTCTCCGGCCAGGGGTTGGCCCACCCATGCCTGTCCGACGCCCCGACGGATCGGCTCAAGCGCTCCTGTTCCCTCGTTGAGCCTGGCCTGCGCCTCGCGGACTTGCTCGAGTTGTGGGTCGTAACCCCCCGCCGGAGCGGGGACCACAGCTAGCTCCCGTGGGATGTCGGCGCGAGGCACCGGCCTAGGGAGATCACCATCCTCCGGCATGCCAAGATGGTTGCCTTCGGTGGGATCCCCTAGCTCGATGTGGAAACATTCGCGGCTTGGGCCACAGCTCTCGTCGCCAAGGCTGCGGCTTCCATCGGAACAGTCGGATAGGCAGTAGTCACATGCGGTCATGAAGTCCCGCACGGCACTGGGGTTGCCAAGTCCGGAGAAATCCCAACCGATGCCGGGATCGTCATCTTCCTCGGACCCAGAGGGCCCGTAGGTCGAGACGTCCGTCAGTCGGTCCCAAGGCGACCGCATACGGAACCTCAGTGGGGTTGCACTCGCCTCAATGAGAGCGCCCGCCAAAACGAGGTCGTTTGGCGGGTTGAGGCCGAGTCGAAATGACGCAAGATGGGAGTTAGTCGTTACCTTTTGGTCGACGAGGAGCGATGTAGTCACATCGGGGACTGGTTGCGCCATCATCTCCGGTTCGAGGGCGACGTCCTGCAGGCTTTCCGCGAGCGCGCCGGCGTCGTCTTCTTGCTCGGGGTCAGCGTGGCGCGGGGGGACGACGCTTGCCTCCGTCTTGAATGCGAGGTCGACGTCCGGCGTGCCTTCCGTCGGGGCGTCGGGGGCGTCGATTCGCTCGACGGCCGACGAAGCGCGGCCTCCCGTCTGGCCTAGACGACCCCGCCTCCTCCTCCGTTGGCGGGGGAGGGAACGGAGCGAGCCCGAATGTTGCTCTTCCACCACGCGAGGAAGACGTCGTCGATTCCGCCGCCGGCGGGCGGGTTGTCGGCCGCCATTGTCGTAGTCGCGCGGCGGTGGAAGAAGTATCATGTCGTAGCTGCCGTCGAAGGACATGAACTCAAGAGTCCCGAAACGAAGCACCGTCCCGGGCCGGAGAGGTTGCTGGAGACTGCCCATCTGGAGCTTGACGGGGAGCTGTTCGTCAGCACGCAGCAGGCCCCTACCTGGCGCGCCAACTGTCGGCGTTTCGAGACAGGGGGGTCCCTAAGCCGACGAGTGAGTGTGCTGCGTGCCCCAGCCCAGATGGGTCGAGCGCGTGGGCGAGCGCGAAGGGGGGAGAGGCGAGGTGGCCGGAGTCGAGCGTGAGAGAGGTGTAAGTCCCGCGGCCTTCGTGTTCGTCCCGCGCCCAGGTCAGGTGCGCTTGCAGTAGGGGGGTTACAAGCGTCCACGCGGGTGAGGGAAGCGAGCGGCCCCAAGAGAGCGCCTGTCCCGTCCTCGGTCCCGCGCGGCCAACCTTCTCTGAGAAGGCCCTGGTCCTTCCTTTTATAGTCGTAAGGAGAGGATCCAGGTGTACAATGGGGATGTAGCAGAGTGCTACGTGTCTAGCGGAGGGAGAGCTAGCGCCCTAGGTACATGCCAATGTGGCAGCCGGAGAGATCTGGGCACCCTGCTGGCGTGATGTCGTGGCTGTCGGAGGTGCGGCGGAGCCTGATGGAGGGACAGCTGTTGGAGCGGTCGAGTCCCTGCTGACGTTGTCCTGCTTCCGTAAGAGAGCCGGGGGCCGCCGTCGTCACAGAGCTTGCGGAGCGCCATCATTGCCCCTCCGGCGGAGCTGGCCGGATGAGACGCCGGTCTTGTTCTCCGTGACCCGAGTCGATTCGGGGTAGGATGATGATGGCGCCTCCTGTTGACGTGGCGGTCTATGCCCTAGGCAGGGCGACGTGGGGGTTCCTCCGAAGCCGAGGTTGAGTTTGCCTTTTGTTGCCGTGGCCGAGCCCGAGCCAAGGGGTCGGGCGAGGCGGAAGTCGTTCGGCCGAGGCCAGGGCGGAGTCCGAGCCCTGGGGTCGGGCGAAGCGGAGTTTCGTCGTCTTCCGGGTGCTAGCCCGAGTCCGAGCCCTGGGGTCGGGCGGAGCGGAGTTCGCCGTCTTCCGGGTCTTAGCCCGAGTCCGAGCCCTGGGGTCGGGCGGAGCGGAGTTCGCCGTCTTCCGGGTCTTAGCCCGAGTCCGAGCCCTGGGGTCGGGCGGAGCGGAGTTCGCCGTCTTCCGGGTCTTAGCCCGAGTCCGAGCCCTGGGGTCGGGCGGAGCGGAGTTCGCCGTCTTCCGGGTCTTAGCCCGAGTCCGAGCCCTGGGGTCGGGCGGAGCGGAGTTCGCCGTGGCGCCTTTGGCAAGGCCTGACTGCCTGTCAGACTCACTCTGTCGAGTGGCACTGCAGTCGGAGTGGCGCAGGCGGCGCAGTCCTTCTGTCAGACTGGCCAGTGGAGCAGTGGAGTGACGGCGGTCACTTCGGCTCTGCCGGGGGCGCGTGTCAGGATAGAGGTGTCAGGCCACCTTTGCGTTAAATGCCCCTGCAATTTGGTCAGTCGGTGCGGCGATTTAGTCAAGGTTGCTTCTGAGCGAAGCCAAGGCCTCGGGCAAGCCGGTGATGTGTCCGCCATAAAAAGGGGGCCTCGGGCGAGACGGAAGTCTCTCGAGGTCGGCTGCCTTTGGCCGAGGCTAGGCTTGGGTGAAGCGTGATCGAGTCACTCGTGTGGACTGATCCCTGACTTAATCGTACCCATCAGGCCTTTGCAGCTTTATGCTGATGGGGGTTACCAGCTGAGAATTAGGCGTCTTGAGGGTACCCCTAATTATGGTCCCTGACAGGGGGAAAGATGGGCATAGACAAGGGAGAAACCACGTAGCCTTCAGCGTACTCTGCAGTATAGTGATTTTTGTGTATGATCTGCAAATTGAGCAGGGCACCAAGTTTGGGCAGATGTAAGTGAATTTTCTTCTCCCTTTGTTGTGAATTCTACAACTTTTTACAGAAACAAATGGTAGGCATTCTCATCTGGTTTGTGTGTATTTGTGGTTTGTGCCCTGCCATAAGCAACATCATCACAGCAATCAATCTCAGCTAAACGAGCAGCACTACTCGAACTGCCATTTGTCCTCCTACTTTCCCATGGCATGGATGCACTCAACGCCTCACGTTTTGCATTCATACTCCGGCCACTCTTCATATGAGAACTGGCAGGTGAAGAGACATGTTGGCTCTGATCTCCATGCCCCACCCAGACATGTAGTTGACAACTTTCGGTGGTTAGTTTGCCATCTTCTCCAATGTCCCATTGATACTCTCCATCTTCACCAGCTTCTTGGACTTAAATGAAACTGGGCAACACCATAGCATTCTCACGATGTTAGTACCACAGGGATGTGCATATCAAATAATGCTTACATAACAATCTTTTTGTTTCCTATGGCTGAAGCAGCAGCAAACTCTCGTGGTGACGGTAAATCACCAAAGCCAGTCATCTCCGACCATTGCCATAAGTCTGAATGTACAGAAGTATCATGAATGTAGCAGCAACCCCTACAACAAGTGCAAACAGAACCAGAGAAGGGGGCTTTGAAAATTTGATGATGAAACATAGACGCTTACCAGTGTCTAGCATCCAGAAATAACCTAAACTGTGAGATAAACACCATATTGTTAGTAACATATAGGAATCTGTTTATGTAAGCTACCAAGTTCTGCTGGATAAGCTAGTGGACTGCATACCGCTTGCCCCCAGATCGGCCACCAAAGATGAACATGTTGTAGTCAATGACAACAGCTATGTGAAAAGCCCTTGGGCTTGGGCCGGCCTGCCCATCCGACCCATTACCAGTGCACTCAGGTGTGTACCATAGCTTATTCTCTGCAACATAAGTTGCATCCAGAAGTTTGTAAGGCCAAGCTCTTTCTTCCTTCCAATGCATATGCTCCATCGACCCATCCATAACAATCTCAAGCATGTAAATGCAATCTACGTCTGGATGTGCATACCTGAATAAAGATAGAGTGTTCTTCAAAAGTAATAGTACAAAAAGTACCACAGAGATGTGCATATCAAATAATGCTATACACATACTTCCTATACTCAAGTTGAAACATTATAGTTTTGTCCGAAGGAACAAAAAAGGATTGAAGTACTGAACCCACCTTGTTTCTGGGACTGGTCAAAATAAAGAAGAAAGGCTCTCCAATCATGTGCCTTCTCCCTTTGCCCAGGTTTATTGCTGCCATCAAGTTCATGTTTCCTTGCAACAGCAGGGTGGAAAGGGTCATAAACAAAGCCACTTTGTTCACCCTACCCAAGCAGGCTCCGCACAACTAATTTTCAATTCATCAAGACATCACTGTTCTTCTCAGTTTCGCACACTTATTCCATTCACACAAAAGCATCACCTGAGTTCATACAGTTCAGTTCAGACACATAGAATTCACCATCAGTTCTACAGGCGTGAAGCAGCATATATGCAGTGTTTGGTACCAGCTAGCAGAAGCAGGTGTGAAGCAGGAGCATCTAGCTCAAGCAACATATATGCAGTAGTACTTGTACATGAGGATTATATATATATAGATAATATATATTGCTACATTATTGATTGGAAATAAACTTACCCAGAAATGCATGTCCATATAATGCTTTGTCAAATAAGAGGCTTGAACTGTTGCTTCCTGTTTGTCTCAGAAGACATTATTCACATACCACAGCACAAGAGATGTTTTTCCAACTCGTCCTACAACAAGGGGAAAATGGCATAACAAAAAGAGTAAAGGGCACATGATTGTTTTGAAAAAAAAGTTAAACATGTTGCACTGTACAAAACACCAAAGTATATAGTTAAGCAAGTGACCTCATGCCATTTGTCCTATATCGTAAGTTTACATTACATTCATCACCAAGAAAACATTAACGAAGATCGTTATTTTAGGCTATACACATGGCTGACTGTGAAACGGAAGTAATTTATTCATTAGTCAGAAATTCTGTACATGTGACCACAGGCTTTTATGTCAAGGTCAAGATTGTCTGTTTTAGTGTATGATGATGGACATAATTTTCCACTCCAAAGAAATTAGAATCGACAACGACTTAATCTTTTTTTGCAAAACTTTGGACCAGTCATACTCATACCAGTTCCTGCTTTCCTTTTTTTGACCTTGATTAATCAAGATCTGAATAACTATTTGTTGACCAAGAACCACAACAAAAGTGTCATGTTTTGCACCTGGTGTAATGAGATTAGACTCTTTGTTTGACCCTAGAAATTTATCCTTCCAGTTTCAGATCGTCTTTCTTAGGAAATATAAATAAGCCGGTTGCATGATCATAATCATCTATAAACAAATCCATTATGTGCACAATTGATGTAATCAAATATAAACTAACCTGTTTCAAGAAACCAGCTCCAAACACTCTTGTCACCTTAAGCGAGCCCTTCACACGATCCTTGGAGATTGCAGACGGGTCTCCGGGATGCTCGTTTCATATTCTGCAAACTTCCTATAGCAATGCAACATAACTTAT